>NC_092340.1:242468750-243130000 GCF_046630445.1 Rutidosis leptorrhynchoides | reverse complement strand
TGTTCTAGCACACGTCGAGAAAGTACAAACTGAAGAAAAGAGCATCAATGATGTTCCCGTCGCAAAAGAATTTCCCAATATATTTCCGAAAGAATTACCGGGATTACCCCCACATCGATCCGTTGAATTTCAAATAGATCTTGTACCAGGAGCTGCACCTATAGCTCGTGCTCCTTACAGACTCGCACCCAGCAAGATGAAAGAACTGCAAAGCCAATTACAAGAACTTTTAGAGCATGGTTTCATTCGACCAAGCACATCACCGTGGGGAGCTCCTGTTTTGTTTGTCAAGAAGAAAGATGGTACATTCAGGTTGTGTATCGACTACCGAGAGTTGAACAAACTTACCATCAAGAACCGCTACCCACTACCGAGAATCGACGACTTATTTGATCAACTACAAGGCTCGTCTGTTTATTCAAAGATTGACTTACGTTCCAGGTATCATCAAATGTGGGTGAAAGAAGATGATATTCCAAAGACTGCTTTCAGAACACGTTACGGTCATTACGAGTTTATGGTCATGCCGTTTGGTTTAACTAATGCACCAGCTGTGTTCATGGACCTTATGAACCGAGTGTGTGGACCATACCTTGACAAGTTTGTCATTGTTTTCATTGATGACATACTTATTTACTCAAAGAATGACGGTGAACACGGTGAACATTTGAGAAAGGTGTTAGAAGTATTGAGGAAGGAAGAATTGTACGCTAAATTTTCAAAGTGTGCATTTTGGTTGGAAGAAGTTTAATTCCTTGGTCATATAGTGAACAAAAAAGGTATTAAGGTAGATCCGGCAAAGATAGAAACTGTTGAAAAGTGGGAAACCCCGAAAACTCCGAAACACATACGCCAGTTTTTAGGACTAGCTGGTTACTACAGAAGGTTCATCCAAGACTTTTCCAGAATAGCAAAACCCTTGACTGCATTAACGCATAAAGGGAAGAAATTTGAATGGAAGGATGAACAAGAGAAAGCGTTTCAGTTATTGAAGAAAAAGCTAACTACGGCACCTATATTGTCATTGCCTGAAAGGAATGATGATTTTGTGATTTATTGTGACACATCAAAGCAAGGTCTCGGTTGTGTATTAATGCAACGAACGAAGGTGATTGCTTATGCGTCTAGACAATTGAAGATTCACGAGCAAAATTATACGACGCATGATTTGGAATTAGGCGCGGTTGTTTTTGCATTAAAGACTTGGAGGCACTACTTATATGGGGTCAAAAGTATTATATATACCGACCACAAAAGTCTTCAGCACATATTTAATCAGAAACAACTGAATATGAGACAGCGTAGGTGGATTGAATTGTTGAATGATTACGACTTTGAGATTCGTTACCACCCAGGGAAGGCAAATGTGGTAGCCGACGCCTTGAGCAGGAAGGACAGAGAACCCATTCGAGTAAAATCTATGAATATAATGATTCACAATAACCTTACAACTCAAATAAAGGTGGCGCAACAAGGAGTTTTAAAAGAGGGAAATTTAAAGGATGAAATACCCAAAGGATCGGAGAAGCATCTTAATATTCGGGAAGACGGAACCCGGTATAGGGCTGAAAGGATTTGGGTACCAAAATTTGGAGATATGAGAGAAATGGTACTTAGAGAAGCTCATAAAACCAGATACTCAATACATCCTGGAACGGGGAAGATGTACAAGGATCTCAAGAAACATTTTTGGTGGCCGGGTATGAAAGCCGATGTTGCTAAATACGTAGGAGAATGTTTGACGTGTTCTAAGGTCAAAGCTGAGCATCAGAAACCATCGGGTCTACTTCAACAACCTGAAATCCCAGAATGGAAATGGGAAAACATTACCATGGATTTCATCACTAAATTGCCAAGGACTGCAAGTGGTTTTGATACTATTTGGGTAATAGTTGATCGTCTCACCAAATCAGCACACTTCCTGCCAATAAGAGAAGATGACAAGATGGAGAAGTTAGCATGACTGTATTTGAAGGAAGTCGTCTCCAGACATGGAATACCAATCTCTATTATCTCTGATAGGGATGGCAGATTTATTTCAAGATTCTGGCAGACATTACAGCAAGCATTAGGAACTCGTCTAGACATGAGTACTGCCTATCATCCACAAACTGATGGGCAGAGCGAAAGGACGATACAAACGCTTGAAGACATGCTACGAGCATGTGTTATTGATTTTGGAAACAGTTGGGATCGACATCTAGAGTTAGCAGAATTTTCTTACAACAACAGCTACCATTCAAGCATTGAGATGGGGCCGTTTGAAGCACTTTATGGTAGAAAGTGCAGGTCTCCGATTTGTTAGAGTGAAGTGGGGGATAGACAAATTACGGGTCCGGAGATAATACAAGAAACTACCGAGATGATCATCCAAATTCAACAACGGTTGAAAACCGCCCAAAGTCGACAAAAGAGCTACGCTGACATTAAAAGAAAAGATATAGAATTTGAAATTGGAGAGATGGTCATGCTTAAAGTTGCACCTTGGAAAGGCGTTGTTCGATTTGGTAAACGAGGGAAATTAAATCCAAGGTATATTGGACCATTCAAGATTATTGATCGTGTCGGACCAGTAGCTTACCGACTTGAGTTACCTCAACAACTCGCGGCTGTACATAACACTTTCCACGTCTCGAATTTGAAGAAATGTTTTACTAAAGAAGATCTCACTATTCCGTTAGATGAAATCCAAATCAACGAAAAACTTCAATTTATCGAAGAACCCATCGAAATAATGGATTGTGAGGTTAAAAGACTTAAGCAAAACAAGATACCAATTGTTAAGGTTCGATGGAATGCTCGTAGAGGACCCGAGTTCACCTGGGAATGAGAAGATCAGATGAAGAAGAAATACCCGCATTTATTTCCAGAAGATACGTCAACACCTCCAACTGCTTAAAATTTCGGGACGAAATTTATTTAACGGGTAGGTACTGTAGTAACCCGAACTTTTCCATGTTTATATATATATATTAAATGAAATTGTTATTTACATGATTAAGTGTTTCCAACATGTTAAGCAATCAAACTTGTTAAGACTTGATTAATTGAAATAGGTTTCATATAGACAATTGACCACCCAAGTTGACCGGTGATTCACGAACGTTAAAACTTGTAAAAACTATACGATGACATATATATGGTTATATATATAGTTAACATGATTTTATTATAAGTATGTATCTCATTAGGTATTTTAACAATGAGTTATATACATAAAAATGAGACTATTAATTTAAGAAACTCGAAAACGATATATATAACGATTATCGTTATAACAACGTCTTACTAGGTACATATGAATCATATTAAGATATTAATACACTTGGTTAATTATGTTAAATGATAAGTAAATATATTATTAAGTGTATTAACAATGAAATACATATGTAAAAATAAGACTACTAACTTAATGATTTCGAAACGAGACATATATGTAACGATTATCGTTGTAACGACATTTAACTGTATATACATCATACTAAGATATATTATATATCATAATATCATGATAATATAACAATTTAACATCTCATTTGTTATAATAAACAATGGGTTAACAACATTCAACAAGATCGTTAACCTAAAGGTTTCAAAACAACATTTACATGTAACGACTAACGATGACTTAACGACTCAGTTAAAATGTATATACATGTAGTATTTTAATATGTATTCATATACTTTTGAAAGACTTCAAGACACTTATCAAAATACTTCTACTTAACAAAAATGCTTACAATTACATCCTCGTTCAGTTTCATCAATAATTCTACTCGTATGCACTCGTATTTGTACTCGTACAATACACAGCTTTTAGATATATGTACTATTGGTATATACACTCCAATGATCAGCTCTTAGCAGTCCATGTTAGTCACTTAACACATATGGGAACCATCATTTGGCAACTAGCATGAAATATCTTATAAAATTACAAAAATATGAGTAATCATTCATGACTTATTTACATGAAAACAAAATTACATATCCTTTATATCTAATTCATACACCAACGACCAAAAACACCTACAAACACTTTCATTCTTCAATTTTCTTCATCTAATTGATCTCTTTCAAGTTTTATCTTCAAGTTCTAAGTGTTCTTCATAAATTCCAAAACTTCTAGTTTCATAAATCAAGAATACTTCCAAGATTGCAAGTTTACTTCCAAGTTTTCTAAATCCATTCCAAGTAATCATCCAAGATCAAGAAACCTTTGTTACTTACAGTAGGTTATATTTCTATAACTATAACAATCTTATTTCGAGTGGAAATCTTACTTGAAATTGTTTTCGTGTCATGATTCTGCTTCAAGAACTTTCAAGCTATCCAAGGATCCTTTGAAGCTAGATCTATTTTTCTCATTTCCAGTAGGTTTATCCAAGGAACTTGAGGTATTAATGATGTTCATAACATCATTCGATTCATACATATAAAGCTATCTTATTCGAAGGTTTAAACTTGTAATCACTAGAACATAGTTTAGTTAATTCTAAACTTGTTCGCAAATAAAAGTTAATCCTTCTAACTTGACTTTTAAAATCAACTAAACACATGTTATATATCTATATGATATGCTAACTTAATGATTTAAAACCTGGAAACACGAAAAACACCGTAAAACCGGATTTACGCCGTCGTAGTAACACCGCGGGCTGTTTTGGGTTAGTTAATTAAAAACTATGATAAACTTTGATTTAAAAGTTGTTATTCTGAGAAAATGATTTTTATTATGAACATGAAACTATATCCAAAAATTATGGTTAAACTCAAAGTGGAAGTATGTTTTCTAAAATGGTCATCTAGACGTCGTTCATTCGACTGAAATAACTACCTTTACAAAAACGACTTGTAACTTATTTTTCCAACTATAAACCTATACTTTTTCTGTTTAGATTCATAAAATAGAGTTCAATATGAAACCATAGCAATTTGATTCACTCAAAACGGATTTAAAATGAAGAAGTTATGGGTAAAACAAGATTGGATAATTTTTCTCATTTTAGCTACGTGAAAATTGGTAACAAATCTATTCCAACCTTAACTTAATCAACTTGTATTGTATATTATGTAATCTTGAGATACCATAGACACGTATACAATGTTTTGACCTATCATGTCGACACATCTATATATATTTCGGAACAACCATAGACACTCTATATGTGAATGTTGGAGTTAGCTATACAGGGTTGAGGTTGATTCCAAAATATATATAGTTTGAGTTGTGATCAATACTGAGATACGTATACACTGGGTTGTGGATTGATTCAAGATAATATTTATCGATTTATTTCTGTACATCTAACTGTGGACAACTAGTTGTAGGTTACTAACGAGGACAGCTGACTTAATAAACTTAAAACATCAAAATATATTAAAAGTGTTGTAAATATATTTTGAACATACTTTGATATATATGTATATATTGTTATAGGTTCGTGAATCAACCAGTGGCCAAGTCTTACTTCCCGACGAAGTAAAAAATATGTGAAAGTGAGTTATAGTCCCACTTTTAAAATCTAATATTCTTGGGATGAGAATACATGCAGGTTTTATAAATGATTTACAAAATAGACACAAGTACGTGAAACTACATTCTATGGTTGAATTATCGAAATCGAATATGCCCTTTTTTATTAAGTCTGCTAATCTAAGAATTAGGGAACAGACACCCTAATTGACGTGAATCCTAAAGATAGATCTATTGGGCCTAACAAACCCCATCCAAAGTACCGGATGCTTTAGTACTTCAAAATTTATATCATATCCGAAGGGTGTCCCGGAATAATGGGGATATTCTTATATATGCATCTTGTTAATGTTGGTTACCAGGTGTTCACCATATGAATGATTTTTATCTCTATGTATGAGATGTGTATTGAAATATGAAATCTTGTGGTCTATTGTTACGATTTGATATATATAGGTTAAACCTATAACTCACCAACATTTTTGTTGACGTTTAAAGCATGTTTATTCTCAGGTGAATACTAAGAGCTTCCGCTATTGCATACTAAAATAAGGACAAGATTTGGAGTCCATGTTTGTATGAAATTGTGTAAAAACTGCATTCAAGAAACTAATTTCGATGTAACATATTTGTATTGTAAACCATTATGTAATGGTCGTGTGTAAACAGGATATTTTAGATTATCATTATTTGATAATCTACGTAAAGCTTTTTAAACCTTTATTTATGAAATAAAGGTTATGATTTGTTTTAAAATGAATGCAGTCTTTGAAAAACGTCTCATATAGAGGTCAAAACCTCGCAACGAAATCAATTAATATGGAACGTTTTTAATCAATAAGAACGGGACATTTCAATATAGAGGTCCATTCATCGTAATGGTACCAGATGTTATTGTATTCGTTCATGAGGATTTTGGACGGGGTATGACAATGTGGTTGAGAAACATGTCAAGATTTGATGTGAATGTTCTTCACCGCCATCACATAACCTTCAGAGATGAGAAACGGGAGGAAGCAATGAGATATCATCGTGTCATTGATGTCTACCATGCCTACCTCACCAAAGAAAGTGATGCTCAAAGCTCGAATCAAGTTTAAACCAACATTTGTCTGATGCTGAACGTTTGTTTGTTTTGTTTTTGTATGTTTGACTATATATGTGAGAGAGAATTTGGGACTGTAATCATGTTTAAACTGTTGGTACTTATGAACTTTTATGCTTTTATGGACGTTTACTTATTGTAATAGATGTGCTAGGTCCTAGGGGGAGTTGCTTGTGCATTTTGAATAAGTCCCTAGACATCTACCCTACGTCCATGGTAGGTACCTCAGTTTGTGGGTTACCATGATCGCTCGTTGTTATCCTATCTATGTTTATATACAATTACAGGTACTGCAAGAACAAGATATGGAAGTTTGCCTTACTTAGACTCTGTCAGACGCAGGAGTGAAGCCTCACTCGTACGGCTGACAAGCTCATACGCACGAGTGTGCTGAGCTGAGTCACAAACCTAATTTGTTGACACTTACACGAGTGAGTGATCAACCGTATGTTTAAGTGTGTCCACTCGTACGAGTGAGACCTGACACGCGCGGTTGACTTAACAGCAGGGGTATATATTGTGTTATGTTCTTCATTTTAGGTTAAGCCTCTCATTACACACAATCACTCAGATCTGGTAACCTGGCCGATTCTTTCTTTGTGCTTCAAGCCTAAATCCTTGCAAAAGGTGAATAATAGCTCTAGGTGTGATCTAACACACAATCATTGTTGCGGTTTGACTAAATCAATCCCAAAAAGCTTTTCATATTCACTAGAGGGTTTGATTCACTATTCCGCCTTTGTGTGAGTTAAATCTGTTGAATTCGAAGTTCCTAGTCATGTCATCACATAACTTATTTCTAAATGTTTTGTTATGTTAAAACTTAAAACAATTTATTTTTAACATCTACAAGTATTACAAAATTCTTGAAGCTTAAAATGGTCACAAAAAAACTAATGACACATAAAACTTAAAAGTGTCAAAAAGTTAATAACTCTTAAAAAAATTATTCCGTAATTTTTCACGCTTTAAAGTTTATTACGTCATATTTTTTCACGCTTAAAACTTATATTCGCACTTTTAAGTGTGAAAAATTTATTCAAAAAGCTTCAAAAACTACACAGTAGTGATAAAAATAACTATTTGACCCATTATGCATTCAAATTTCAAATAGTGAATATATACTGTTAACTCAATAAAATTTACTCATGCAATTTAATAGACTGGTAAAAAAGGTTAAAAATTATTATGGGAAAAGTAAAATAAATAAAAACCATATTAAATAAAAATGTCATAAATACATCTTAAGTAATTAATAATCAATAAATATATAAACCTTTCATATTCTAAGTAACGTAACTTATCTTTTTTAGCCAATTATTTTTATTATCATTACATTTTAGTTATAATTTATATAACTATGATTATTATAGGTGTAATGTTTTTTATCCATGTAAATATATAAATCAAATTTATTATATATATATATATATATATATATATATATATATATATATATATATATATATATATATATATATATATATATATATATATATATATATATATATATATATATATATATATGAATTACTTCCTCCATCCCAATATTATTGTACTGCTTTGATTTATTAAGTATTTCTCGTACAACTTAAATTTTAAATAGTTTTGTTTATGTTACATAATATTTAATGAAAGTTACAACAATGAAAAGAATTTTAAAATCAAACCTATTCATGTAATTTTTATCATATTTTATGTTGCACAAATTAAAACATTTAAAATTAAAAAAGAAAGACTTTGAAAAATTAAATACAGTTATTCTGAAATGGATGGATTATATATTTTAGATATATTACATTCGAATACCATGCGTATGCATTCAATGTGGACTAATCTATAATTTCTATTAAAATCCTATAATGATAATTTCATAATTAAGTTAATTCATTCTTAATGATGACATCATCCTTAATTAGAAAAAAATAAAAAAACAATGCACAACCATCATAACCATCATATGTACGTGAATTATGTAGGAGAATCATGCAAACAAAAAAATAAACTCCCTTATTATTATGAAAAGAAAATAAAACACCTCCATAATTATATGTACAATGAAACATTATGTACAATCTTATAGTAAATACCCTATCACCAAATGTAGAATATTTAAAATATTATGTACAACCTTATGATAAAACACCCACATGACCATATGTACAAACTTTAAAACAAATTATACAACACATTTACAAATTTTAAAGCATATTGTACAACTTTTATATAATAATTTTATTTTAATTTTCTAAAAAATCAAAAGAAATTTGTTATTAAAAATAATTCTTATTAAATATATATATACTAACTTTGAGCAAACTTTATTATTATTATTTATTTTAATAATAATAATTATAATTATAATTATTATATTATATTATTAACATTCAAATGTAGATTTTTATTAATTACTTTACACATGTATGCGAAAATACATGTTTCTATATTTTTGTAAAAAAAAAAACGACAAGTTTCTTAGTCGAAATTCGTGGTTCCGCTCGTCATAAAATAAATGACTTTAGCATTTACATTCACTTAATAGCTAAAACATGTCATTAAATTGTTTCTTTTAAATAATCGTATGGGTCCACGGGTCATTTCTTTCACTAGTGTTATATACTAAATCTTTAAATAAAAATATTCTTACATGAAGGTATCTATATTATATTTAAAAATGATATTTGTAGATAAAAACGATATATTTAGCATGCAGCAAATTTTAAGGAACAATAGTGGTTGATTTAAGTAGTGATAAAACTAGACTTACCTCAATCAAGTTACATCTATAATTGCCACCCACCATTAAATAACTTCAAAAAAAAAAATTATTTTATTCCGTTGGGCAATCAATCAATTTGGATGACTTCATCCATGTTAGAGCACTCGGTGCCCGAAAAAATTTTCACCGTCCATCTAAAATCGACGGCGAGATCGACCGTCGGTCGACACCGTGACGGCGTCGATCTCACCGTCGATCCCCAACCTCCCAAAACCGACGGTGACAAAAAAGGATCAATTGGAAATTTTTTAAAAAAAATAGCCGTTGGAAACGGCTAATTTCCTTTTTTTCAGTATTTTTTTTTTTTTTTGTATTTCTTTCTTTTTCTATATATACACACATTCAATACAAATCTTCTTCACAAACCATCTTCCCAATCATCTTCAACAAAATGAATTTCAATTCTTCCGACCCAAATTCACCCAACTACGTTTACGACGAATCAAACCCGATGGGTTCTAATTTTAATTGGCACGAATTTAACGTAGCACATCCCGAACCCGAAAACACACAAACCCGAATACCACAAATGTCACCCGAAGATTACGCTAGTTGGATGGAGTGGCAAAAGGAAAAAAGTTTGCAACGATCCCAACAATCATTCACTCGATCTTTTGAAGACAAGGTTCCGACACCCACATCCGAGAGGGCACGAGCAAAGGCAAAGGCAAAGGGCAAAGGAAAGGCTAAAGAAGTCGAAAAAAGGCCAAGAAACACACCCGTAAACATCACTCAAAACACTTGGAACGAATGGGATGAGTTACGTTTGGCGGAAAGTTGGCTTTTGGTTTCCGAAGATTCGTTTGAAGGAAACGCACGGACGGGTATATATATTATTTATACATATTCGCGTATATATATATACTTTTTATACATATTCACGTTTATATATCTATTTGTATACATATATATTATTTGTACATATATATTATCTATGCATATATATTATTTAAGTTTATATATTATTTATATTTATTTGATTCGTCGTAGGCAAAGTTTTTGGCAAATGGTGTGGCATGAGTATCACACACGAATATCGCCATTTGATCGATCAAAGGACGCTTTGTCTTCCAAATGGACAAAGTTGAATGCGGAATGCAATAAATATAATGGTGTTTATAATCGTTTGAAGATGATCGAAGAAGTGGCGAGAATGATCTTGATTTTCGTGATCGGTGTGACACACAATATAGAATTGAAGAGCACAAAAAGTTCACTAGTCATCGGACTTGGAGTATTTTGAAAACCAAGCCAAAGTGGCTACATCCGGATCCGGTGGTAATCGGTACTCGAAACAGGAAATTTATGCCGACGGTTGAAGAAGAGGTTGGAAATAGTTCGGTTAACTTGGATGAAGATGTTGAAGCCCCAAACAAAGAAATGTATGGTCGTGATCCAATACCCCGTCCACCGGGTAAACCGAGAAAGTCAAGGAAAAAATCAAGTAATTCTACACCTTCGGGATCTTCACATGAGTCGTTGCATTTGTCGATCAAGGAAAATCATGATGAGGTTGCGGACCGGAAAAAACAGTATTATGAATCAAAGAAAGTAGAAGTGGAAATGAGGGTGCTAGCAATTGATATGAACGAGGAAGACAAGATGATCATCGAGAGGCAGAAGGCGTTGATTAGACGCAACGCGTTAAAGAGGTTCGAGGAGGTCCAAGAGTTGTCTACGGACACGGACGAGGAGTAGTTTGTTTCTTTTGTGTCTTTGTTTGAATAAGCGTGATCGTAGTGTTTTTTAATTTGTATTTTAGGAATGTACGTTTTTTTAATCAATGAATTATGTTTGTTTTATGTTTATTATTATTTGAGTGTTTTTAACAATTAAATACAATATTTAAAAATCAATTAAAAAAAATTAAATAACAAAAATCGACACTGAAATTGACACTGAAATGGACACTGTTGACACCTCCACCTTACACACCGTCAGTCAATTTCAGTGTCAAAAATGGACACTGAAAAATTGACACGGACACCTCGTGCTCTTAGTGTCGGCCCATTCAAAATAGAATAGCTTTTATATCTCATCATCTTCCTATGGTGGAATGTCCACATCGTCATAAAGTTTTTTAGACCACATACTCATAATCCCTTTTTTAAGCGATTGGGATCATCTGAGAAGGACTAAACCACCCGTTGCGATCATCTCTCGTTTCGACTATGCCGATGCAGCGATAATAACCCCGCCCCCATCACTGCCCGGGAGGAAACCTTGAAACCGATCCAAGGACACGGCCAAGTAAACCCCACTCCCCTTTATCCTCCCAAACGATATGGGAAAGGTGTCATGGGTGGATACTTCATGGCAGGGATGAAATTGTGTATTTAAAATGTAGCCAACGGGGGTCGAACTCCTGATCTCTCCTAAAGAAGGCAGACCACCAACCGCTGAAACACATCACAACTTCATAATAATCCCTTTAGTAAGTGGTTATTGTATTCCTTCAATGGTTAACAATTAACAAATTTATAAAAAGGTTTACATGATATGTTCTGAAATGTACAATAACTTTATATGGAACACCGAAACTATTGGTATAAAAATATATCACATTTTACAAACTATAAAATCTACTATAACTTTATAGTTTATGGAACACCAAATCTATTGGTATAAGATATACAACATATTTTACAAACTATCTTAAAATAACTAGTTGTTAATGTCATAATATTCTTACAAAATATCTCATTCCAAATTTCACTAGCATGATTGAAGTGGTCAATGAAAGACTCGTAAACGGTGAAAAGATAATCTAATTAAACAACATACATTTAGGTATATATATTAATCCTCAACGGGTAGCATGATTAGTAATGTGACAACCCGTCACACATCAGATTATGAAAGGAATTGAAGTCCCTTATAAACTAAAAGTCGTGGCAATTAATATCTCTCACATTAGGTTTCAATCAAACCTGGAGCATTCGGTTAGTTCACTTCTTTAGCTGTTAGTGGCGAACACTATCGGGTGTGACGGGCACGCGACTCGTGCATCTCTTCAGTTAACTTTAACGTTTTGGCCAGTTTCTTTTATAGTTGGCTGAGTTTCACAACACTTACTTCTTGTTCTTTTAAAGATTGTTGCAGTTATAAGTGGGTTGTTGTTTCAAGTGTTCCATAGAAAACTCAAGTTTCAGACAGTAGGATTTCTAGTTATTGTCCATGGTTGTCGACGCTTAGGTCTGGTACTATCCGTTGTTTTGCTTGTTTTAGGTTGTCTGAATTCTTCATAGTTTATGGCAGGTTGCAAGTCAGGTCGTTTCGACGGATTGTGGTCTTTTTTGGCCAAATTTTCTAGGTCGGAATTTGCCTTATCCGGATGCTGGTAGTTTTTCTCTTTAGGAAATTATGTTGTTTCCCGGTTTAGTTTGGATTTCTATGGGTTTGATTTCCATCCTCAGATGATTTCGTTCTTTTTTGAAAGGACCCGTTCATATACATTATAAACGATTCACAATAGTTGATTACATCGCGAGGTATTTGACCTCTATATGATACATTTTACAAAAATTGCATTCGTTTTTAAAAGACAAGCTTTCTTTACAACGAAAGTTGACGGCATGCACACCATTTCATAATACATCCAACTATAATTGGCTTAATAATAATCTTGATGAACTCAATGACTCGAATGCAACGTCTTTCAAAATATGCCATGAATGACTCCAAGTATTTTCCTTAAAATGAGCTAATGCACAGTGGAAGATTTCTTTAATACCTGAGAATAAACATGCTTTAAAGTGTCAACCAAAAGGTTGGTGAGTTCATAGGTTTATCATAACAATTATTTCAATATATTAATAGACCACAAGATTTCCGTTTATAAATATATGTACACTCGCAAGTGTATAAAAGTATTCTATAAGTTGTAGACACCCGGTAACAAGCCTTAACGTTCATGTTTTACCCTCTGAAGTACACCAGACCAGGTGTGTTTAATATAACTTCGAAGTACTAAAGCATCCCATAGCCAGGATGGGGTTTGTCAGGCCTAATAGATCTATCTTTAGGATTCGCGCCTACCGTACATAGACAAGTAGTTTAATGTTACCAAGCTAAGGGTATATTTCTGGTTTAAACCCATATAGAATTTGTTTTAGTACTTGTGCCTATTTCGTAAAACATTTATAAAATAGCGCATGTATTCTCAGCCCAAAAATATATATTGCAAAAGCAATTAAAAAGGGAGCAAATGAAACTCACCATACTGTATTTCGTAGTAAAAATACATATAACGTCATTTAACAAGTGCAAGGTTGGCCTCGGATTCACGAACGTATCAATATTGAGATTCAATATTGCAGGAAAGTACGTAGACGCAACGGAGATGATAAACACTAGATTGACCTCACGAGCATACCCATGAACCATACCCATCACCTCCATAGCTATAACCCATAATTTCCTTAGCTTCGACTCATTCAAAAAAAACTATTTTGAAATCACTCGGACAGCACTCCGTCGTAATATTTTATGTATACTAATAATATCTTGAAATAATACAGAGCAAATATATATATATATATATATATATATATATATATATATATATATATATATATATATATATATATATATATATATATATATATATATATATATATATATATATATATCGATTGAGAGAGTTTAGAGAAATATATTTTCAAGTTTCTATGAAATAATGAAACCTATTGAATTCTATTTATAATAGATTTTTGAATTATTAAAGTGAATTATTAAAGTATGAATTATTAAAGTGAATTATTAAAGTATGAATTATTAAAGTGAATTATTAAAGTATGAATTATTAAAGTATGAATTATTAAAGTGAATTATTAAAGTATGAATTATTAAAGTGAATTATTAAAGTATGAATTATTAAAGTGAATTATTAAAGTATGAATTATTAAAGTAAATTATTAAAGTATGAATTATTAAAGTGAATTATTAAAGTTAAAGTAAAGTAAAAGTAAAGTAAAGGTAAGTTAAAGTATAGTAAAAGTATAAAAACTATGTATATATAATACGCGTATAAATATATATAATATTAATTTAAATCGTTATATATATTTAATGAAATAAAATATAAATATCGTTATATTTATTATACTGGTTAAGTGATGAGTTGTCAAAAGTGATTTTAGATTTTTATAAAAGTTATATACGTTTTAATAATAAAGTTCTTTTTAAACTAAAAACGTCTTTGTACATTTGAAAATAGATTAATAGGATATTATGGAAACCAATTCTCCACTAACTTTTGTCTAACTTTCGTAAATAGCTTTACAAATTATTCTAAATATCGTTAAGAGGAATAGATTTTCTCAAATCATAGTGGATCTCTCAACAGGGACTTGTAATCATAATTCAATGTTTCTGATAATTCAATCATTTAATATATATATTTTTTAATTTCGTCAAAAATCATATTGAAACAAATACGTTCGTGTAAAGTATTATACGTTTAATACTTTATTAATATTCTCAAGTTATAATATATATATACATATACATATCTATTTATATATAACGGTTCGTGAATCGTCGGAATTTGGTCGAGGTTATAATGAATGTATGAACACAGTTTAAAATTCTATAGATTTAACTTAACAAACTTTGCTTATCGTATCGGAATAATATAAAGATTAAAGTTTAAATTTGGTCGGAAATTTCCGGGTCGTCACAGTACCTACCCGTTAAAGAAATTTCGTCCACGAAATTTGATAGAGGTCGTCATGACTAACAATGAGAATGTTATTATAACGATTATAGAGTTTTATCATGTTCAAGAAGCATGGGTAAAATAATTCGATTACTAGAAGCGTGTGAGTGAAGTTATCGTAAATGAATGAAATAAGATAATAGTGATTCGTCGTATCTTTTGACGTCATCATGATTGATCTCCGAAAAGAAAATCTTTGTAATCTATATTGGATTTGATTATTCGGCGATTAAGAAAATGATGATCCTCTTCGAATTAATGCGATAATCCATTTTGATTTCTCTGTCGGATATTTCACTATAAATCCACCTCCTTTGTTTTCTTACAACTCACACCTTCTCAACTCATATTTTAAAGTATTTGTCAATATGCTTCATCCAGTGCTGATTCTTGATATACTCCTCACTTTCATATCTGTAGCTCTTCTTTTTTTATCTGCCTCCGGAAGAATCTATTTACTTCTACTATACTCTTGGTTTTATAGTATTTTTAGTTCTCCCGTGTCTTTATATTGCTATATGCATTGATATATACGGTTTGTGATTTCTGGGTTGTTGTTGGGTTTTATAACTTCCCTTATATTTCAAAGTCCTTGCTTCTTCTATAATCATTGTTATCCACAGTTAATGCTCTCTTCTATTTGATATGATTTATACTCCCATTTCTAGTTCGAAGCTTTGTCCTTTCGTTTCTTCTTCTTGCGATTAAGCACCGCTTGTAATGGTCCAGAATTCGCAGATATAAATTTCGGAATGAACATTGTTAATGTTCTAGGAAGGAAATTGTAATGGCACGATCTTGACTTGTCAAATTACCAGAATACCTCGGAAAAGGCCGAATCATCAAGAAATATTTTCTTGATATTTAGAGATCAAAGAGAATACAAGAGTCGTGTAACATAGCACATAATGACGTTATGATCTGTGAATCATCATGTTCCATTTAGAAACTCAGCATGAATTACTGTAATATAATCACGTTGATCAAGTGTCATTATATTATACTAACTCATGCTTCAGCTCCCAACACTTCTTCAAGAATATTCCTATTTTAAACTCGAATGTTTTAGAATTTAGAAACTAAAATAGTTTCTTTTATGATATAATAAAGATAGCGCGAAGAGGTAAATGATTTCAGATAAGAATAATTATAAAAATATCTTCAGAAGTATGGATGATATTTATAATGAAAGATACGATGATATCTTAGAATGTCTAATATCAGAGGATGATGAAGGATATTGTCCGCAGGGGTTTAGAGTTAGGAGAAAGATATTCGTTAATGACTTCAGCAAGTACTGAATCATTTGGATTCTTTGAAGGCAGGTTCAGCCTTTGTGATTTGTCCACAGCCTCCTTCATACTTTGCTCAATCCGTTTTCCAGTTCCAAAGCTTCTCTTTTTCTGAGCTTTGCCAATATACTATCCTTTATCATCCAACTTTTTACTGTTAAGGTCGTTTACAGTTTTTGTTGCTTCATCAGCATTTTTCAAAATTTTGAGAACTGGTTCGCAGTTTAGGGTGTTTTTCAGAAATTTCTCATTCAAAGAATGTAAGTCTTGGAGGTAGACGTTGTGTGTATATGTAATTGTTGATGTAGACATGCTGTGAGGTTTCAAAATACTGATTGCTGGTTCTCAATAATTGGTATGGCAAATCTTGTTATAAGGTACGAATGAATATATGATAGGGTTTCGATAATTATAATGATTTTTTTTTTGAAAGTCAAAGATCAGTGAAGTTGTTGGTAAGTTTATTGCTAATGTGGTGAATATAAACGATTCCCCGATAACGTTGGCGAAAGGGCAACGTATCTATCGAGGTTATAATAAGACTGTTTTGATTGAGAAGTCGAAGTTGACTTGCTGGAGCTGTGACAAAACTGTCTATTTTGAAACGGAATTGAAAAGTTATTTTAGCTAGTAAATGCCAAAGGGTCTAACACGGATATGTATCGAACTATGACTTGGGTTTTGAGAGTTTTTTAGGTGTATAACTGTGGGTAACATGTGGTTGGATCATCATCTCGATTGTTCCTTAGTTGAAGTGTCTTCAGGAATTTCGAAGGGTTTGAGCACATATTGTAATCGTTAATACATATGATGTTCTAACACAGTTTTGAAGTCAAAGTATAGCTTTGAAAGATATAGGAATCTAAGAGTGATGATACTGGTTATGTTTCGAATTGAATTATGCGATTTCAAAATCAGAATATGTAATTGAATTGGAATGAGTATGATTGTTTTGATTTATATGAAAGAATGGATATTGTTGTGAAAGTAGGGAGTATAGTTGATGATTGCTGAATCAGTTTCGAAAAATGTAATATATTAATTGTGAATTTATATATCTCTCGGGTATTACCTACCCGTTAAAAAAAAATTCACAATTAATATTTTGTACAAAAGAAGTTTATTACAGTCTTTATGAAAATATATGTGTATATTTTCTTTAGATGTAATATAGATTTAATGAGTTAATATTAAATTAAACTCATTTGTTTTATGGTTGGAACTAGAATTGAGTAATCCCTAAAACTTTATAAATTGCATAAGTATTTCTTCAATAATATTGAAATTATGAATCATTACTTTGTTATTTGTTGGTTTTCGTGAAATTCTTGTGAACTTCGCAAGGTACGGATGATGTTATTTGAAAAGTTTCGAGTATATCGATGATGAAAGTGTAAAATCAAACATATATTCGAATAATACACTTGATTTATTATAAATTGGAATTTTATTGAATTGAGACAGAGATTGTAATTAACGATGGTTAAGTTGCGGACGAAGGACGTGCATCATTACATATTTGTAATATGAATTAACTGAGTAGTTAAGATTCACACATAATAGCTTAGTACAGGAAGATTTATTATGGTTTAAAAATTTATACATATAAATCTTTCGATTGGAAATGAGTTAATACTTCATAACTCGTTGATACAATATATTTGTTGTTGATTCGTAATGATGTCCACAATGATTCTTGAACTGACAGAGTTTGTGATATTACAGGTGCTGTTGATTCTGACGATACTGACGGCACTGACTGTGTTGATGATGCTACGGTCCTGTTGATGCTGTTGGTAAAACAATTCTAGCTTGTAAATCGTACACCATTTTCGATCAAGGTTTCTACTCTACCATCTCCGTTCACTCATCCGATTTACGGTCAGAATTAAATAATCTCTAAGATTTTGGAGATTACATAACTGCCGCAGAGATATATCTTCAATGAAGTTTATGAATTAATACTTCATCGTTTGTTGTTGTTGATATTCCTGGATATTTACAGGGCGTATGACGTTGATGTTTGAGATACAGATTGTGACGTTGTGGTGTGGGATATGGATGTTGTTGTTGGTGGTGGTGATGGTACTGTTGGTGTTGCTGATGGTGGTACTGTTTATGCTGCTGGTGCTGCTGCTGGTGTTTATAACCTTTGCACCATATTCTCCAAAGCCACTACCCGAGCGCGAAGCTCGTTGACTTCTTCTATTACACCGGGGTGATTGTCGATTCGGACGAGCGGATAAATAAAATCTAGAATTTGGTGTAGTATGTAATCGTGACGAGATACTCTAGAAATAAGAGAGAAAATGGTGTTTCGGATAGGTTCGCCGGTAAGTGCTTCAGGTTCTTCGCCAAGAGGGCAATGTGGTGGATGGAAGGGATCGCCTTCTTCTTGTCTCCAATGATTAAGGAGGCTACAAACCCATCCCCAATTCATTCAGAATAGATGATGACTAATTTGTTGATCCATTCCGGTCACACTGCTTTCGGAACTTGAGTGGGATTCCATTTCGGAATCCGAGGGACTTGAACTAATGACGAATTCCATTTCGTACGATTGAATAAAGAATTTTTCGATATGAAATGATTTTCCGGCTATCGGGTGGTATTCTAATTATATAGAGCAAAAGGTTTCGTAGATTACGGAGGAATTTACGGAATATGTCAGACAAAGTTTACAGTAACAGATACGCTAATATATGAATTAGCAGATACGCTAAGATATGAATTTTGTCTATACACTATTCATGCAATCAATGCAATAAGATGTGTCTAGACTAAGAATGATAAGCAGGTAATTTCCGACAAAAATAATGAGCAAAACTTTTGACATGCAGACACGGTCGAAGTCCAGACTCACTAATGCATCCTAAAGACTATCAGTTAGATACACTAATGCAGACCTGGTTCGCTAAGACCACCGCTCTGATACCAACTGAAAGGACCCGTTCATATACATTATAAATGATTCACAATAGTTGATTACATCGCGAGGTATTTGACCTCTATATGATACATTTTACAAACATTGCATTCGTTTTTAAAAGACAAGCTTTCTTTACAACGAAAGTTGACGGCATGCACACCATTTCATAATACATCCAAATATAATTAGCTTAATAATAATCTTGATGAACTCAATGACTCGAATGCAACGTCTTTCAAAATATGCCATGAATGACTCCAAGTATTATCCTTAAAATGAGCTAATGCACAGTGGAAGATTTCTTTAATACCTGAGAATAAACATGCTTTAAAGTGTCAACCAAAAGGTTGGTGAGTTCATAGGTTTATCATAACAATTATTTCAATATATTAATAGACCACAAGATTTCCGTTTATAAATATATGTACACTCGCAAGTGTATAAAAGTATTCTATAAGTTGTAGACACCCGGTAACAAGCCTTAACGTTCATGTTTTACCCTCTGAAGTACACCAGACCAGGTGTGTTTAATATAACTTCGAAGTACTAAAGCATCCCATAGCCAGGATGGGGTTTATCAGGCCCAATAGATCTATCTTTAGGATTCGCGCCTACCGTACATAGACAAGTAGTTTAATGTTACCAAGCTAAGGGTATATTTCTGGTTTAAACCCACATAGAATTTGTTTTAGTACTTGTGCCTATTTCGTAAAACATTTATAAAACAGCGCATGTATTCTCAGCCCAAAAATATATATTGCAAAAGCAAATTAAAAAGGGAGCAAATGAAACTCACCATACTGTATTTCGTAGTAAAAATACATATAACGTCATTTAACAAGTGCAAGGTTGGCCTCGGATTCACGAACGTATCAATATTGAGATTCAATATTGCAGGAAAGTACGTAGACGCAACGGAGATGATAAACACTAGATTGACCTCACGAGCATACCCATGAACCATACCCATCACCTCCATAGCTATAACCCATAATTTCCTTAGCTTCGACTCATTCAAAAAAAACTATTTTGAAATCACTCGGACAGCACTCCGTCGTAATATTTTATGTATACTAATAATATCTTGAAATAATACAGAGCAAATATATATATATATATATATATATATATATATATATATATATATATATATATATATATATATATATATATATATATATATATATATATATATATATATATATATATATATAAATCGATTGAGAGAGTTTAGAGAAATATATTTTCAAGTTTCTATGAAATAATGAAACCTATTGAATTCTATTTATAATAGATTTTTGAATTATTAAAGTATATTATTAAAATATGAATTATTAAAGTGAATTATTAAAGTATGAATTATTAAAGTGAATTATTAAAGTATGAATTATTAAAGTGAATTATTAAAGTATGAATTATTAAAGTGAATTATTAAAGTATAAATTATTAAAGTGAATTATTAAAGTGATTTATTAAAGTATGAATTATTAAAGTAAATTATTAAAGTATGAATTATTAAAGTGAATTATTAAAGTTAAAGTAAAGTAAAAGTAAAGTAAAGGTAAAGTTAAAGTATAGTAAAAGTATAAAAACTATGTATTAATAATACGCGTATAAATATATATAATATTAATTTAAATCGTTATATATATTTAATGAAATAAAATATAAATATCGTTATATTTATTATACTGGTTAAGTGATGAGTTGTCAAAAGTGATTTTAGATTTTTATAAAAGTTATATACATTTTAATAATAAAGTTCTTTTTAAACTAAAAACGTCTTTGTACATTTGAAAATAGATTAATAGAATATTATGGAAACCAATTCTCCCTTAACTTTTGTCTAACTTTCGTAAATAGCTTTACAAATTATTCTAAATATCGTTAAGAGGAATAGATTTTCTAAAATCATAGTGGATCTCTCAACAGGGACTTGTAATCATAATTCAATGTTTCTGATAATTCAATCATTTAATATATATATCTTTTAATTTCGTCAAAAATCATATTGAAACAAATACGTTCGTGTAAAGTATTATACGTTTAATACTTTATTAATATTCTCAAGTTATAATATATATATACATATACATATCTATTTATATATAACGGTTCGTGAATCGTCGGAATTTGGTCGAGGTTATAATGAATGTATGAACACAGTTTAAAATTCTATAGATTTAACTTAACAAACTTTGCTTATCGTGTCGGAATAATATAAAGATTAAAGTTTAAATTTGGTCAGAAATTTCCGGGTTGTCACATTTTTTCATTTAAACCGTCAACTTTGGGTTTGCTGATATCATTTTGTGATCTTCATCACCGTCTAGTCGTCGTTTTGATTTAGCTACCTTGTGTTGCTACCCTTTCTGAGTTTTGACTCCAATTTCATCTTCTCGTCGTCCATCAAGTGGCTGCTTCAATTCACTTGCGATTTGTTTTGGCGAGTTATTCCTAAAAACATCAGTGTCGTGGGTTAACTCCCCGATTGTCACAGTCTAGAAGAAGCTCTCTGCTCGATGTTGATTTTGGGCTGCTATTGTAGCCATGACTTTGAAGGTGCGAGTGTGGTTTTGGGTGATTTCCTAGTCTCGGTTTAGCATGTGGTTTGCGTTGATAGCAATTAATGAGTTTAAGGCTGTTTAGGTCAATTTTGAGTTTTCGGTGGTGTTTGATAGGAGGTTGGATGGTGCTGGTTGTTTGAGTTTCTCATATGACTCATTTCTTCGGCTACACATAGACTACTCCTATTGTTTTCTTCAATTCGTTTCACTAGATTTTCGCAGGTTTTTTCCATCATATGTAAGCATGTTATCTAATCTGAATCAATTGGATCGATGGATTTGCGATTAGAGTCTACATCAATTTATACCTCAACTAGATCTTTGGATCTATTTAAATAAATATATGTTTTCTGAAAGAAAAAAATATCATTAATGTTGATAATTTAAATAATTTTATATTAATTATTAAATGTATTTTTCTCTTTTTCTCTTTTACTCCCCCCGCCTCAAGAATATTGTCCCGGTTTTATTTTTGGAGTCTTTTCATTTACAGTAACAACAATAACAAAACTCAAACCCATATAGGTGGGGTATGAGAGAGGTAAGATATAGACAATACTTACCATATCCTAGAATAAAGAGAAGTCATTTCTCTACCCGGAGTGAAACACCCCCAAAAGTAGAGAAAGCCCTTTTTCAATATTCAATGGGTAGAGAGATTGCTTCCGAAAGGACCCCCGGCCAATAAGTAGGGGTAAAAAAGGGTGAGACGCCATGAAAATGGTAGAATCAAATTTTCACGAGTTTTAAACCTGCATGAAGTTCAATTTAGGCTCTAAGTGATAGTCAAAGTCATTAATAAACTTTTCATAGTCGAGTCTTTCTATTTCTATTTTAATTTTAAATATTTTTATTTATTTTATGTAATAATTGATGAAAATTATATCAATAAACTCACGTGTTAAAATTTAATGTATTAGTATAAACTTCATGAAATATTATATAAAATAAATAAAAATATATAAAGTTAATATTGTGAAAGAAAGACTCCGAAAATTGAATGAGATAGTTTTGTTTTTTTTATTGGTTTTTGACGAAAATATCAATATGTATATATATAAAAGTTTCGAGGATCCGGTGGTACAACATTGGTCAGATCATATTGATATGTTGAGGAAGTACATGGTCACAAATGATAAAACACTCGCTATATTCGTTCTAAGCACAATGAACGACTACAATGACCCAGAGCGAGCAAAATTTGAATAACACTTGAAATTACAAACAAACTATAACCACCAAACCTAAAATCAACTACAAACACATAAACCCGATCCCGTATTCAACCCCGCAACAGTACTCCTCAGAAACCGCAAATCTAAACCATTCACCGGGAAACCCAAGAACACCTAACCCAAGGCCTATTTTTTGAAGTCAACTAAATCAACAACGCCGACAACAACATCAAGTCCACTAAAGACCCGATGACGGGAAAAATGGAGTAAATGAACCAAACCAGTAGCTATCGAACAGAACCAAAAATCGAAACGAACCATAAAGGAACCAATCATCTTCACCAAACGGACAAACAAACAGTGGCGAACTACGACTAGCAACCACCAACCGCGTAGCCTACCAACATAAGCCACCTCCCGTAGTCACCTGGAAAACAACCATTGCTGTGATCAGCCATCTAAAGCCGCCAACAGCAGCCACCAACACCTATCACTACCAGCAGCAGAACACCACCGGGATATCACCAGATTACACACTCTACACACACCCCATCGTCACCAACTCCAACAACCTCCAACGCCCCCACCAAACACGACATCCAACCAAAAACGAAAGTAGAGTTCCACCGAAACTCACCGCCTACCACCCCAAAAGAAGAGACACCATGACGGCGAGGAAAGAAGGGTATACCAGATGACGTAACAACACCATCCACCCCGAACACACTCCAAAAGAAAAGCTCAGATTCTTCGCCTGGACGTCGGAAGTGAAGTCGGAGAAGATAGAGTCGCCCATAATACGCCGGAAAAGGAAGGACGGAGAGTACCTTATTAAGAACGGAAAGCAAGAAAAATCTAAACCACCGGCGATATAACGACCCGTCCTAATCCATCTGGATGAATACATTACATTTGGTTACATCGCGAGGTATTGGACCTCTATATGATACATTTTACAAACATTGCATTCGTTTTTAAAAGACAAACTGTCATTACATCGAAAGTTGACAAGCATGCATACCATTTCATAATATATCAAACTATCAATGACTTAATAATAATCTTGTTGAACTCAACGACTCGAATGCAACGTCTTTTGAAATATGTCATGAATGACTCCAAGTAATGTCTCTAAAATGAGCAAATGCACAGCGAAAGATTTCTTTCATACCTGAGAATAAACATGCTTTAAAGTGTCAACCAAAAGGTTGGTGAGTTCATTAGTTTATCGTAATCAATCATTTCCATAATTTTAATGGACACAAGATTTCCTTTATTCAATAATCATACACTCACAAGTGTTTAAAAATCATTCATATGGACTGAACACCTGGTAACCGACATTAATATAATGCATATAGAATATCCCCAAAATAGAAATCCATCTGTATAATATAAACTCGAAGTACTAAAGCATACCATTTTCCAGTATGGGGGGAGTTAGTGCCCGTAGATCTACCTTTAGGATTCGCGTCAATTAGGGTGTCTGTTGAAATGTCCCGTTCTTATTGATTAAAAACGTTCCATATTAATTGATTTCGTTGCGAGGTTTTGACCTCTATATGAGACGTTTTTCAAAGACTGCATTCTTTTTTAAAACAAACCATAACCTTTATTTTATAAATGAAGGTTTAAAAAAATCTTTACGTAGATTATCAAATAATGATAATCTAAAATATCCTGTTTACACACGACCATTACATAATGGTTTACAATACAAATATGTTACATCGAAATCAGTTTCTTGAATGAAGTTTTTACATAATATCATATAAACATGGACTCCAAATCTTGTCCTTATTTTAGTATGCAACAGCGGAAGCTCTTAATATTCACCTGAGAATAAACATGCTTTAAACGTCAACAAAAATGTTGGTGAGTTATAGGTTTAACCTATATATATCAAATCGTAACAATAGACCACAAGATTTCATATTTCAATACACATCCCATACATAGAGATAAAAATCATTCATATGGTGAACACCTGGTAACTGACATTAACAAGATGCATATATAAGAATATCCCCATCATTCCGGGACACCCTTCGGATATGATATAAATTTCGAAGTACTAAAGCATCCGGTACTTTAGATGGGGTTTGTTAGGCCCAATAGATCTATCTTTAGGATTCGCGTCAATTAGGGTGTCTGTTCCCTAATTCTTAGATTACCAGACTTAATAAAAAGGGGGCATATTCAATTTCGATAATTCAACCATAGAATGTAGTTTCACGTACTTGTGTCTATTTTGTAAATCATTTATAAAACCTGCATATATTCTCATCCCAAAAATATTAGATTTTAAAAGTGGGACTATAACTCACTTTCACAGATTTTTACTTCGTCGAGAAGTAAGACTTGGCCACTGTTGATTCACGAACCTATAACAATATATAAATGTATATTAAAGTATGTTCAAAATATATTTACAACACTTTTAATATATTTTGATGTTTTAAGTTTATTAAGTCAGCTGTCCTCGTTAGTAACCTACAACTAGTTGTCCACAGTTAGATGTACAGAAATAAATCGATAAATATTATCTTGAATCAATCCACGACCAAGTGTATACGTATCTCAGTATTGATCACAACTCAAACTATATATATTTTGGAATCAACCTCAACCTTGTATAGCTAACTCCAACATTCACATATAGAGTGTCTATGGTTGTTCCGAAATATATATAGATGTGTCGACATGATAGGTCGAAACATTGTATACGTGTCTATGGTATCTCAAGATTACATAATATACAATACAAGTTGATTACGTTATGGTTGGAATAAATTTGTTACCAATTTTCACGTAGCTAAAATGAGAAAAATTATCCAATCTTGTTTTACCCATAACTTCTTCATTTTAAATCCGTTTTGAGTGAATCAAATTGCTATGGTTTCATATTGAACTCTATTTTATGAATCTTAACAGAAAAAGTATAGGTTTGTAATCGGAAAAATAAGTTACAAGTCGTTTTTGTAAAGGTAGTCATTTCAGTCGAAAGAACGACGTCTAGATGACCATTTTAGAAAACATACTTCCACTTTGAGTTTAACCATAATTTTTGGATATAGTTTCATGTTCATAATAAAAATTATTTTCTCAGAATAACAACTTTTAAATCAAAGTTTATCATAGTTTTTAATTAGCTAACCCAAAACAGCCCGTGGTGTAACTACGATGGCGTAAATCCGGTTTTACGGTGTTTTTCGTGTTTCCAGGTTTTAAATCATTAAGTTAGCATAACATATAGATATAGAACATGTGTTTAGTTGATTTTAAAAGTCAAGTTAGAAGGATTAACTTTTATTTGCGAACAAGTTTAGAATTAACTAAACTATGTTCTAGTGATTACAAGTTTAAACCTTCGAATAAGATAGCTTTATATGTATGAATCGAATGATGTTATGAACATCATTACTACCTTAAGTTCCTTGGATAAACCTACTGGAAAAGAGAAAAGTGGATCTAGCTTCAATGGATCCTTGGATGGCTCGAAGTTCTTGAAGCAGAATCATGACACGAAAACAAGTTCAAGTAAGATCATCACTTGAAATAAGATTGTTATAGTTATAGAAATTGAACCAAAGTTTTAATATGATTATTACCTTGTATTAGAATGATAACCTACTGTAAGAAACAAAGATTTCTTGAGGTTGGATGATCACCTTACAAGATTGGAAGTGAGCTAGCAAACTTGAAAGTATTCTTGATTTTATGTAACTAGAACTTGTAGAATATATGAAGAACACTTAGAACTTGAAGATAGAACTTGAGAGAGATCAATTAGATGAAGAAAATTGAAGAATGAAAGTGTTTGTAGGTGTTTTTGGTCGTTGGTGTATGGATTAGATATAAAGGATATGTAATTTTGTTTTCATGTAAATAAGTCATGAATGATTACTCATATTTTTGTAATTTTATGAGATATTTCATGCTAGTTGCCAAATGATGGTTCCCACATGTGTTAGGTGACTCACATGGGCTGCTAAGAGCTGATCATTGGAGTGTATATACCAATAGTACATACATCTAAAAGCTGTGTATTGTACGAGTACGAATACGGGTGCATACGAGTAGAATTGTTGATGAAACTGAACGAGGATGTAATTGTAAGCATTTTTGTTAAGTAAAAGTATTTTGATAAGTGTATTGAAGTCTTTCAAAAGTGTATAAATACATATTAAAACACTACATGTATATACATTTTAACTGAGTCGTTAAGTCATCGTTAGTCGTTACATGTAAGTGTTGTTTTGAAACCTTTAGGTTAACGATCTTGTTAAATGTTGTTAACTCAATGTTTATAATATCAAATGAGATTTTAAATTATTATATTATCATGATATTATCATGTATGAATATTTCTTAATATGATATATATATATATATATATTAAATGTCTTTACAACGATAATCGTTACATATATGTCTCGTTTAAAAATCATTAAGTTAGTAGCCTTGTTTTTACATATGTAGTTCATTGTTAATATACTTAATGATATGTTTACTTATCATAGTATCATGTTAACTATATATATATATCCATATATATGTCATCATATAGTTTTTACAAGTTTTAACGTTCGTGAATCACCGGTCAACTTGGGTGGTCAATTGTCTATATGAAACATATTTCAATTAATCAAGTCTTAACAAGTTTGATTGCTTAACATGTTGGAAACATTTAATCATGTAAATATCAATCTCAATTAATATATATAAACATGGAAAAGTTCGGGTCACTACAGTACCTGCCCGTTAAATAAATTTCGTCCCGAAATTTTAAGCTGTTGAAGGTGTTGACGAATCTTCTGGAAATAGATGCGGGTATTTCTTCTTCATCTGATCTTCATGCTCCCAGGTGAACTTGGGTCCTCTACGAGCATTCCATCGAACCTTAACAATTGGTATCTTGTTTTGCTTAAGTCTTTTAACCTCACGATCCATTATTTCGACGGGTTCTTCGATGAATTGAAGTTTTTCGTTGATTTGGATTTCATCTAACGGAATAGTGAGATCTTCTTTAGCAAAACATTTCTTCAAATTCGAGACGTGGAAAGTGTTATGTACAGCCGCGAGTTGTTGAGGTAACTCAAGTCGGTAAGCTACTGGTCCGACACGATCAATAATCTTGAATGGTCCAATATACCTTGGATTTAATTTCCCTCGTTTACCAAATCGAACAACGCCTTTCCAAGGTGCAACTTTAAGCATGACCATCTCTCCAATTTCAAATTCTATATCTTTTCTTTTAATGTCAGCGTAGCTCTTTTGTCGACTTTGGGCGATTTTCAACCGTTGTTGAATTTGGATGATCTTCTCGGTAGTTTCTTGTATAACCTCCGGACCCGTAATTTGTCTATCCCCCACTTCACTCCAACAAATCGGAGACCTGCACTTTCTACCATAAAGTGCTTCAAACGGCGCCATCTCAATGCTTGAATGGTAGCTGTTGTTGTAGGAAAATTCTGCTAACGGTAGATGTCGATCCCAGCTGTTTCCGAAATCAATAACACATGCTCGTAGCATGTCTTCAAGCGTTTGTATCGTCCTTTCGCTCTGCCCATCAGTTTGTGGATGATGGGCAGTACTCATGTCTAGACAAGTTCCTAATGCTTGCTGTAATGTCTGCCAGAATCTTGAAATAAATCTGCCATCCCTATCAGAGATAATAGAGATTGGTATTCCATGTCTGGAGACGACTTCCTTCAAATACAGTCGTGCTAACTTCTCCATCTTGTCATCTTCTCTTATTGGCAGGAAGTGTGCTGATTTGGTGAGATGATCAACTATTACCCAAATAGTATCAAAACCACTTGCAGTCCTTGGCAATTTAGTGATGAAATCCATGGTAATGTTTTCCCATTTCCATTCCGGGATTTCGGGTTGTTGAAGTAGACCTGATGGTTTCTGATGCTCAACTTTGACCTTAGAACACGTCAAACATTCTCCTACATATTTAGCAACATCGGCTTTCATACCCGGCCACCAAAAATATTTCTTGAGATCCTTGTACATCTTCCCCGTTCCAGGATGTATTGAGTATCTGGTTTTATGAGCTTCTCTAAGTACCATTTCTCTTATATCTCCAAATTTTGGTACCCAAATCCTTTCAGCCCTATACCGGGTTCCGTCTTCCCGAATATTAAGATGCTTCTCCGATCCCTTGGGTATTTCATCCTTTAAATTTCCCTCTTTTAAAACTCCTTGTTGCGCCTCCTTTATTTAAGTAGTAAGGTTATTATGAATCATTATATTCATAGATTTTACTCGAATGGGTTCTCTGTCCTTCCTGCTCAAGGCATCGGCTACCACATTTGCCTTTCCCGGGTGGTAACGAATCTCAAAGTCGTAATCATTCAATAATTCAATCCACCTACGCTGCCTCATATTCAGTTGTTTCTGATTAAATATGTGTTGAAGACTTTTGTATTCGGTATATATAATACTTTTGACCCCATATAAGTAGTGCCTCCAAGTCTTTAATGCAAAAACAACCGCGCCTAATTCCAAATCATGCGTCGTATAATTTTGTTCGTGAATCTTCAATTGTCTAGACGCATAAGCAATCACCTTTGTTCGTTGCATTAATACACAACCGAGACCTTACTTTGATGCGTCACAATAAATCACAAAATCATCATTCCCTTCAGGCAATGACAATATAGGTGCCGTAGTTAGCTTTTTCTTCAATAACTGAAACACTTTCTCTTGTTCATCATTCCATTCAAATTTCTTCCCTTTATGCGTTAATGCAGTCAAGGGTTTTGCTATTCTAGAAAAGTCTTGGATGAACCTTCTGTAGTAACCAGCTAGTCCTAAAAACTGGCGTATGTGTTTCGGAGTTTTCGGGGTTTCCCACTTTTCAACAGTTTCTATCTTTGCCGGATCCACCTTAATACCTTCTTTGTTCACTATGTGACCGAGGAATTAAACTTCTTCCAACCAAAATGCACACTTTGAAAACTTAGCGTACAATTCTTCCTTCCTCAATACTTCTAACACCTTTCTCAAATGTTCACCGTGTTCTTGGTCATTCTTTGAGTAAATAAGTATGTCATCAATGAAAACAATGACAAACTTGTCAAGGTATGGTCCACACACTCGGTTCATAAGGTTCATGAACACAGCTGGTGCATTAGTTAGACCAAATGGCATGACCATAAACTCATAATGACCGTAACGTGTTCTGAAAGCAGTCTTTAGAATATCATCTTCTTTCACCCGCATTTGATGATACCCGGAACGTAAGTCAATCTTTGAATAAACAGACGAGCCTTGTAGTTGATCAAATAAGTCGTCGATTCTCGGTAGTGGGTAGCGGTTCTTGATGGTAAGTTTGTTCAACTCTCGGTAGTCGATACACAACCTGAATGTACCATCTTTCTTCTTGACAAACAAAACAGGAGCTCCCCACGGTGATGTGCTTGGTCGAATGAAAACACGCTCTAAAAGTTCTTGTAATTGGATTTGCAGTTCTTTCATCTCGCTGGGTGTGAGTCTGTAAGGAGCACGAGCTATTGGTGCAGCTGCTGGTACAAGATCTATTTGAAATTCAACGGATCGATGTGGGGGTAATCCCGGTAATTCTTTCGGAAATACATCGGGAAATTCTTTTGCGACGGGAACATCATTGATGCTCTTTTCTTCAGTTTGTACTTTCTCGACGTGTGTTAGAACAGCATAGCAACCTTTTCTTATTAGTTTTTGTGCCTTCAAATTACTAATAAGATGTAGCTTCGTGTTGCCCTTTTCTCCGTACACCATTAAGGGTTTTCCTTTTTCTCGTATAATGCGAATTACATTTTTGTAACAAACGATCTCTGCTTTCACTTCTTTCAACCAGTCCATACCGATTATCACATCAAAACTCCCTAACTCTACTGGTATCAAGTCAATCTTAAATGTTTCGCTAACCAGTTTAATTTCTCGATTCCGACATATATTATCTGCTGAAATTAATTTACCATTTGCTAATTCGAGTAAAAATTTACTATCCAAAGGCGTCAATGGACAACTTAATTTAGCACAAAAATCTCTACTCATATAGCTTCTATCCGCACCAGAATCAAATAAAATGTAAGCAGATTTATTGTCAATAAGAAACGTACCCGTAACAAGCTCTGGGTCTTCCTGTGCCTCTGCCGCATTAATATTGAAAACTCTTCCACGGCCTTGTCCATTCGTGTTCTCCTGGTTCGGGCAATTTCTAATAATGTGGCCCAGTTTTCCACATTTATAACAAACTACATTGGCATAACTTGCTCCGACACTACTTGCTCCGCCATTACTCGTTCCGACAACATTTGTTCCTTTCGTTCTATTAAACCCTGGTCCGTAGACCTCACACTTCGCCGCGCTATGACCATTTCTTTTACACTTGTTGCAAAATTTGGTGCAGAACCCCGAGTGATACTTTTCACACCTTTGGCATAGCTGCTTTTGATTGTTGTTGTTGTTGTTGTTGTTGTGGTTATTATTGTTGTTGGGATGATTGTTGTAGTTGCTGTTGTTGTTGTTGTTGTTGTTGTTGTTGTTGTTGTTGTTGTTATTGTTGTTGTTGGGCCGTTTGTTATAGTTGCGATTGATGTTGCGATTGTTGGGATAATTGTTGCGATTATTGTTGTAATTGTTGTTGTTGTTGTATTGGTGATTCTTATCACCATTTTCCTCCCACTTTCTTTTGACTTGCTTCACATTGGCCTCTTCAGCAGTCTGTTCTTTAATTCTTTCTTCAATCTGGTTCACTAGTTTGTGAGCCATTCTACATGCCTGTTGTATGGAGGCGGGCTCGTGTGAACTTATATCTTCTTGGATTCTTTCCGGTAATCCTTTCACAAACGCGTCGATCTTCTCTTCCTCATCTTCGAATGCTCCCGGACATAATAGGCACAATTCTGTGAATCGTCTTTCGTACGTGGTAATATCAAATCCTTGGGTTCGTAACCCTCTAAGTTCTGTCTTGAGCTTATTGACCTCGGTTCTGGGACGGTACTTCTCGTTCATCAAGTGCTTGATTGCTGACCACGGTAGTGCGTACGCATCGTCTTGTCACACTTGCTCAAGATAGGTATTCCACCATGTTAACGCAGAACCTGTGAAGGTATGCGTAGCGTACTTTACTTTGTCCTCTTCAGTACACTTACTTATGGCAAACACCGATTCGACCTTCTCAGTCCACTGTTTCAATCCGATCGGTCCTTCGGTTCCATCGAATTCCAAAGGTTTGCAGGCAGTGAATTCTTTGTAGGTGCATTCTACACGATTTCCTGTACTGCTAGATCCAAGGTTATTGTTGGTATGTAGCGCAGCCTGTACTGCGGCTATGTTTGAAGCTAGAAAAGTACGGAATTCCTCTTCATTCATATTCACGGTGTGTCGAGTAGTCGGTGCCATTTCCTTCAAAATAGTCAAATGGAACAAGTTAATCATACAGAATATTAAGAGTAGTTAATAGTATTTCGTAGCATAATATGAACTCATTTATAAAAGCTTTTTCTTCATATTAGCGTTTTATAAGTTTAAATTCGGGTAGTACCTACCCGTTAAGTTCATACTTAGTAGCTAATATACAATTCAACTACTACAATTCTATATGAAAAACTGATTATAATAATATTTCGCGTTCAAACTTTTATACAATATTTTACAAACTTACAATACCGCTTATTTTACATAAAGCATGAAATATAGCACACAATAACTTTGATACAAGATAGTTGTGAAGATAATTCTAGCTAGTACACAAGTCGTTCAGCAAAGGCAATAAAAACACGTAATTCATACGTCCAGAAACAAGTCATGCATTCTGGTTTTACTAGGACTACTTCCCATCCTTGGTCTTGTGGAACATAACCGTTATGGACGTTGATAAGACAGCGTGTTGTAACGTCGTCAAAGGGACGAGGTTTACGTAATGTCCAACAGTCCCGTAATAATCTAAAAACCTCATTTCTTACCCCAATTACCGACTCCGTCACTTGTGGAAACGTTTTGTTTAATAGTTGTGGCCCGATGTTCTTGTTCTCACTTTGGTGAGAAGCGAACATTACTAATCTGTAAGCATAACATGCTTCTTTATGTTGCATGTTAGCCGCTTTTTCTAAATCACGAAGTCCAATATTCGGATAAATTGAGTCAAAATAATTTCTTAACCCGTTGCGTAAAATAGCATTTGGGTTCCCCGCAATATATGCGTCAAAGTAAACACATCGTAACTTATGGGTTTCCCAATGTGATATCCCCCATCTTTAAAACGAAAGTCTCTTATAAACCAAGACATTCTTGGAACGTTCTTCGAATGTCTTACAAACTGATCTCGCCTTAAATAGTTGTGCCGAGGAATTCTGGCCGACTCTAGACAAGATTTCATCAATCATGTCTCCGGGTAGGTCTCTTAAAATATTGGGTTGTCTATCCATTTTGTGTTTTTAAACTGTAAAATAGACAAGAGTTAGATTCATAAAAAAAATACTTATTAATACAAGCAATTTTTACATATATCACAAAGCATAAGAACACTATATTACATATATTACACCACACGAATACAACTATCTTATTCCGACTCGCTCGTTTCTTCTTCTTCGGTTTTGGTTCGTTTTGCCAAGTTTCTAGGGATATATGATGTTCCCCTAATACTAACTGTCGTTTTCCACAACGGTTTAGAAAAACCTGGTGGTTTAGAGGTTCCCGGGTCATTGTTACAACTTAAGGACTTCGGGGGTTGACGATACATATAAAGTTCATCGGGGTTGGAATTAGATTTCTCTATTTTTATGCCCTTTCCCTTATTATTTTCTTTTGCCTTTTTAAATTCAGTTGGGGTAATTTCTATAACATCATCGGAATTCTCGTCGGAATCCGATTCATCGGAGAATTGGTAATCCTCCCAATATTTTGCTTCCTTGGCGGAAACACCATTGACCATAATTAACCTTGGTCGGTTGGTTGAGGATTTTCTTTTACTTAACCGTTTTATTATTTCCCCCACCAGTTCTATTTCTTCATCCGGTTCCGATTCTTCTTCCGGTTTCGATTCTTCTTCCGGTTCCGACTCTTCTTCCGGTTCCTCTTCGGGAACTTGTGAATCAGTCCACGAATCATTCCAATTTACATTTGACTCTTCATTATTATTAGGTGAGTCAATGGGACTTGTTCTAGAGGTAGACATCTATCACATAATATCAAACGCGTTAAGAGATTTAATATGTCACATAATATTCACATGTTAAAAATATATAGTTTCCAACAAAATTTGTTAAGCAATCATTTTTCAAGTAAACACGGTCGAAGTCCAGACTCACTAATGCATCCTAACAAACACGATAAGACACACTAATGCAAAATTCTGGTTCTCTAGGACCAACGCTCGGATACCAACTGAAATGTCCCGTTCTTATTGATTAAAAACATTCCATATTAATTGATTTCGTTGCGAGGTTTTGACCTCTATATGAGACGTTTTTCAAAGACTGCATTCTTTTTTAAAACAAACCATAACCTTTATTTTATAAATGAAGGTTTAAAAAAATCTTTACGTACATTATCAAATAATGATAATCTAAAATATCCTGTTTACACACGACCATTACATAATGGTTTACAATACAAATATGTTACATCGAAATCAGTTTCTTGAATGCAGTTTTTACACAATATCATACAAACATGGACTCCAAATCTTTTACTTATTTTAGTATGCAACAGCGGAAGCTCTTAATATTCACCTGAGAATAAACATGCTTTAAACGTCAACAAAAATGTTGGTGAGTTATAGGTTTAACCTATATATATCAAATCGTAACAATAGACCACAAGATTTCATATTTCAATACACATCCCATACATAGAGATAAAAATCATTCATATGGTGAATACCTGGTAACCGACATTAACAATATGAATATATAAGAATATCCCCATCATTCCGGGACACCCTTCGGATATGATATAAATTTCGAAGTACTAAAGCATCCGGTACTTTGGATGGGGTTTGTTAGGCCCAATAGATCTATCTTTAGGATTCGCGTCAATTAGGGTGTCTGTTCCCTAATTCTTAGATTACCAGACTTAATAAAAAGGGGCATATTCGATTTCGATAATTCAACCATAGAATGTAGTTTCACGTACTTGTGTCTATTTTGTAAATCATTTATAAAACCTGCATATATTCTCATCCCAAAAATATTAGATTTTAAAAGTGGGACTATAACTCACTTTCACAGATTTTTACTTCGTCGAGAAGTAAGACTTGGCCACTGTTGATTCACGAACCTATAACAATATATACATGTATATTAAAGTATGTTCAAAATATATTTACAACACTTTTAATATATTTTGATGTTTTAAGTTTATTAAGTCAGATGTCCTCGTTAGTAACCTACAACTAGTTGTCCACAGTTAGATGTACAGAAATAAATCGATAAATATTATCTTGAATCAATCCACGACCCAGTGTATACGTATCTCAGTATTGATCACAACTCAAACTATATATATTTTGGAATCAACCTCAACCCTGTATAGCTAACTCCAACATTCACATATAGAGTGTCTATGGTTGTTCCGAAATATATATAGATGTGTCGACATGATAGGTCGAAACATTGTATATGTGTCTATGGTATCTCAAGATTACATAATATACAATACAAGTTGATTAAGTTATGGTTGGAATAAATTTGTTACCAATTTTCACGTAGCTAAAATGAGAAAAATTATCCAATCTTGTTTTACCCATAACTTCTTCATTTTAAATCCGTTTTGAGTGAATCAAATTGCTATGGTTTCATATTGAACTCTATTTTATGAATCTAAATAGAAAAAGTATATGTTTGTAGTCGGAAAAATATGTTACAAGTCGTTTTTGTAAAGGTAGTCATTTCAGTCGAAAGAACGACGTCTAGATGACCATTTTAGAAAACATACTTCCACTTTGAGTTTAACCATAATTTTTGGATATAGTTTCATGTTCATAATAAAAATTATTTTCTCAGAATAACAACTTTTAAATCAAAGTTTATCATAGTTTTTAATTAACTAACCCAAAACAGCCCGTGGTGTTACTACGACAGCGTAAATCCGGTTTTACGGTGTTTTTCGTGTTTCCAGGTTTTAAATCATTAAGTTAGCATATCATATAGATATAGAACATGTGTTTATTTGATTTTAAAAGTCAATTTAGAAGGATTAACTTTTATTTGCGAACAAGTTTAGAATTAACTAAACTATGTTCTAGTGATTACAAGTTTAAACCTTCGAATAAGATAGCTTTATATGTATGAATCGAATGATGTTATGAACATCATTACTACCTTAAGTTCCTTGGATAAACCTACTTGAAAAGAGAAAAGTTGATCTAGCTTCAATGGATCCTTGGATGGCTCGAAGTTCTTGAAGCAGAATCATGACACGAAAACAAGTTCAAGTAAGATCATCACTTGAAATAAGATTGTTATAGTTATAGAAATTGAACCAAAGTTTGAATATGATTATTACCTTGTATTAGAATGATAACCTACTGTAAGAAACAAAGATTTCTTGAGGTTGGATGATCACCTTACAAGATTGGAAGTGAGCTAGCAAACTTGAAAGTATTCTTGATTTTATGTAACTAGAACTTGTAGAATATATGAAGAACACTTAGAACTTGAAGATAGAACTTGAGAGAGATCAATTAGATGAAGAAAATTGAAGAATGAAAGTGTTTTTAGGTGTTTTTGGTCGTTGGTGTATGGATTAGATATAAAGGATATGTAATTTTGTTTTCATGTAAATAAGTCATGAATGATTACTCATATTTTTGTAATTTTATGAGATATTTCATGCTAGTTGCCAAATGATGGTTCCCACATGTGTTAGGTGACTCACATGGGCTGCTAAGAGCTAATCATTGGAGTGTATATACCAATAGTACATACATCTAAAAGCTGTGTATTGTACGAGTACGAATACGGGTGCATACGAGTAGAATTGTTGATGAAACTGAACGAGGATGTAATTGTAAGCATTTTTGTTAAGTAGAAGTATTTTGATAAGTGTATTGAAGTCTTTCAAAAGTGTATAAATACATATTAAAACACTACATGTATATACATTTTAACTGAGTCGTTAAGTCATCGTTAGTCGTTACATGTAAGTGTTGTTTTGAAACCTTTAGGTTAACGATCTTGTTAAATGTTGTTAACTCAATGTTTATAATATCAAATGAGATTTTAAATTATTATATTATCATGATATTATCATGTATGAATATCTCTTAATATGATATATATATATATATATATTAAATGTCTTTACAACGATAATCGTTACATATATGTCTCGTTTAAAAATCATTAAGTTAGTAGCCTTGTTTTTACATATGTAGTTCATTGTTAATATACTTAATGATATGTTTACTTATCATAGTATCATGTTAACTATATATATATCCATATATATGTCATCATATAGTTTTTACAAGTTTTAACGTTCGTGAATCACCGGTCAACTTGGGTGGTCAATTGTCTATATGAAACATATTTCAATTAATCAAGTCTTAACAAGTTTGATTGCTTAACATGTTGGAAACATTTAATCATGTAAATATCAATCTCAATTAATATATATAAACATGGAAAAGTTCGGGTCACTACATCTGTTCCCTAATTCTTAGGTTACCAAGCTAAAAGGGTGATATTCGATTCGATAATCCAACCGTAGAATGTAATTTTCGAGTACTTGTGTCTATTTCGTCAAACATTTATAAAAACAGCGCATGTATTCTCAGTCTCAAAAATATATATTGCAAAAGCATTTAAAAATGGAGCAAATGAAACTCACGATACTGTATTTTGTAGTAAAAATACATATGACGACAGTGAACAATGCAGGGCTGGCCTCGGATTCACGAACCTATATCATTTGTATATATATTAATAAACATATTTGTAATCAAACAATTATATATATATATATATATATATATATCTGAATTTATTAGTTATATCATATTCATATTATTAATATATATATATATATATATATATATATATATATATATATATATATATATATATATATATATATATATATATATATATATATATATATATATATATATGTTTCATATATTCATTTTGTATAAAAAAATATTAATTAATTTTTATGTTATATGTATTAATATATATATATATATATATATATATATATATATATATATATATATATATATATATATATATATATATCATTTATTCGTTAATGAAGATAGTAATAGTAATTATAATGATATTAAAATACTATTAAGTATGATAGTAATTATAATACTTAAGATTTATGAGAAAAGTAATAATGTTAATAATTCTATTAGTGATAATAATAATGATATTAATGATAATAATAATAATAATAATAATAATAATAATAATAATAATAATATAATAATAATAATAATAATAATAATAATAATAATAATAATAATAATAATTATAATAATTATAATAATAATAATAATAATAATAATAATAATAATAATAATAATGATTATGAAACATATAGGTATGATAATAATGGTAGTTTTTAATAAAATGAATAATTTAATAATAATGGTAATAATTTTGATAATATTACTTAATACTTAATAATTATAATAATTATAATAATCTTATTACTAATGATAACCTTAACACTAATACTTTTGTTATTAATAATAGTAAAGATTCTAAAATGATACTAATACTAATTTTAATGATAATAATAAAGGTATGTATTATTTTCATTATAACAATAATAATAATAAGTCTAATCATAATAATATTTATTTTAATATTAATAATACTAATAATAATATTACTAATCAAAATAATGATAACACCTATGATAATAATTATAACAAAGTAGTAATAACAATAATAATAATGATAAAGATTTTTGAAATTTAAAACTACCTCAAAAAGAGTTCCTAAAAAGAAAAGCCCGAAACCGGGCTCGAACCCGTGACCACTCGCTCACCCGTCATAACACCAAACCACTCCTCCATCGCCTTCTTTTCTGATTAATAACCATCCCGAATATTTATAACCCATTATTATTTTCTGTTCTAATATATTCTTCTTTATCCTACAAACTCAGGAACGAATCCAACAATGAATTTGTCAGAAAACAAAATTTAGGTTCTCCTAACTAATTAAAAGTCATCCAAATTAATTGTTTGAAATGATAAAATGAAAAAGAAAAAGAATAAAATAAAAATAAAAGCTTGCTGCTATCGCAGCTTCAAAAAAAAATTTATGATTTCGTTTTTGAGGTTGTTTTGGACAAATCTTTCAACATGAACTATGTTCTAAATGGTTCGTAAAAACTTTCTAAATCACTAATTTCAACAAAAACCTCGAAACGATTACGAATTTGATGAAGAACAATTGGTTTGACTTTTTAAATTAAAACTTTGACTTTTAAATTCTATTTCAATTTGAGGAGTTGGAAACTCAAATTTGGCAGATAGATTGAGTGAATGAATCCTAACAAAACTACATTTTTAGTTTTTTGAAAAATTATATGAAATTTTGTAATTGCTGAAATCTTCAAGTAGATGAACGGGCTTCATTTTTTTCTGTTTTAATAATAAAATCATATAGTAGCTACGGTTTTCAATGGATATTGATAGTTGAAATCGAATAGATGTTTTTCAATAATACACCATGATCGATTGATTTATTGGAGATATCAGGAGACCAACTATCATAAGTCGAATAGCAGATAGGAGAGAAGAAAATAAAAAAAATAAAAAATTAAATCTCATTATGATATCAGTAATAAGTTACGCATGATATACTCTCTTCATACATATATTATTTTAATTTTTAATAATTAATAATTATATTAATAATAATATTGATATTATTATTAATAATAATAAATATTCTAATATAATTATAATGATAATACTATTATCAAAATAAACTCAATAATAATAATAATAATAATAATGTTAATGATAATAAATAAAAATAATGATAATAATAATTTTTAAGAATGATAATATCATTAATAGTTTATAACAATATCAAGGTAATAAAAGATAGAGATTTAACTTTTAAGTGTGTGTTTGTGTTAAAGCAAGGTACGTGGAAACCAAAACAAATCTCATTTTGTCTATTATGTAGTTTGTTAAGCCCGTGATTTAAATGTTGAGAGAGAGATAGATAGATGGTGGGTGGAGTATGTGATCAATTATTCAAGTTTCTATATATCTATATATAAATAATACCATATATGTATTTATTAATACTATAATTATAATAATAAATTACAATAATAATAATAATAATATATCCTAATTCATAGAATTAGACACATTCAGTTAGCCGTCCACTTAATTGGATTCTTCTACTCACACCATTTTACAAAGTATTATAACGTGGTTCGTTTAAAATTTTAATTCTATAATTTTAATCTTATTTCAAAATAATATAAATATATATATATATATATATATATATATATATATATATATATATATATATATATATATATATATATATATATATATATTTATATATTTATTTATTTGTTTATTTATTTATTTATTTATTTATTCAATATATTTTATCTATGTTTTTAAATACTAATTAATATATCTTATTTTATTTTACATAATTACTTCTATAAATTTCATCATATACTATTTCAATTTATATTACAAATTATTATTATTATATATATGTGTATATATATATATATACATATATATATATACATATCTAATTACATTTAATTGTTCGTGAATCGTCGAGAACACTCGAAGGGTAATTGAATACATGAATATAATTTCAAAGTTTTTGAAACTCAACATTACAGACTTTGCTTATCGTGTCCGAAACATATAAAGATTAAGTTTAAATTTGGTCAAAAATTTTCGGGTCGTCACAGTACCTACCCGTTAAAGAAATTTCGTCCCGAAATTTGAGTGAGGTCGTCATGACTAACAATAAAAATCTTTTCATGACGAATATGAGTTGATAAATAGAGTTTTATCATTATAGATAAAACGATTCGATTATGTGAAGCGTACGAGTGAAGCTGTCACAAAGATTGAGATAGGTAATAGATATTCGCCTTTAATTTTGACGTACATACGTTTGAATTCCAGAATTCAAGGGATTAAAGAAAATCTTCAAAATCTATAAGATCTGATTCTTTGGGATTTAAGGGAATTAGGATCTCTTTAATTAAATGCGGTCGTCTATCCCGATTGCTACATCTGATTTTTCCTTTATAAATTAAACTCTTCCGTTCCATTATTCTCACCATTCCTATACTTTATTTCTTAGTTCATACATCTAAAATATTGTGAAAATGCTTAATCCAGTTCTAATCCTTGATATTTTTCCTAATTATCATTTCTGTCATCCTTCTTTTCAATCTTCCACCAGAAAAATCTGTTTACTTCTACTATTACCTTGGGGTGATACTATTCTTAATTCTACCGTGTCTTTATAATGCTATTTGTATTAATATCCACGGTTTGTAACCTCCGTGTTGTTATTGGAATTTATATTTTCTCTTATATTTTGGAGCTCTTTGCCTTTTTATTCTCTTCTCGACCTCTAGTAAGATGAGTAATGGTCCAGAATTTGTAAGTATGGAGTTTCGAATGAACTTCATGTTCTAAACAAGAAAGAACATAATAACACGATTTGACTTGTCAAATTACCAGAATTTAAGAGAAAAGATAGAATTATCAAGAAGATACGTTCTTGATATGTTTAGAGATTAGGTAGAATGTAAGAGTCATGTAACATGGCACATGATGATGTTATAGTCTGTGAATCATCACGTTTCATTAGAAATTCAGCATGACTTACTGTAATATAATCATGTTAATCAAGTGTCATTATATTATACTAACTCATGCATCAGTTTCCAACACTACTTTAAAAACATTCATATTTTAAATTTGAATCTTTTTAGAATTAGAAACTAAAACAGTTTCCTTTCTGATGTAACGCTGATATCACGAAGAGATAAATGATTTCAGATAAGAATAGTTGTGAAGATATCCTCTGAAATATCGAGGATATTTATAATGAAAGATACGATGATATCTTAGAATTTCTAATATCAAAGGATGATAAAGAAGATTTGTCCGTAAATATTTAGAGTCAGGAGCAAGGTATTCGCTAATGACTTCAGCAGATATTGAATCATTTGAATTCTTTGAAGGCAGGTTTAGTCTTTGTGATTTATGCACAGCCTCCTTCATAGTTTGCTCAATCCGTTTTCTAGTTCCAAACCATTGAGTTTTTTTTCAACACTCCATTCTTTATCATCAACTTTTGACTGTTAAGGCAGTCTTCAGTTTTCACTGCTTCATCAGCTTTTTCAAAATTCAGGGTATTGATTCGTAGACTGGGTGCTTTTCAGAATTTCAGAATGGAAGATCATGATTCTAAGAGATAAGTGTTATATGTATACGTATAACTGTTGATGTAGAAACATTGCGAGATTCAAAATACTGATTACTGAATCCCGATAAATGGTACAGTAATTCTTGTTACAAGGTGCGGATGAGTATATGATAGGATTTCAATGAATATAATGATTTTTCAGAAAATCCAAGATCATTGAAGTTACTGGTAAGTTTACTGCTAATGTGGTGGAATATAAATAGTTCCCCGGTAATGATAACGAAAGGCAACTTATATATCACGGTTATAATAAGGCTAATCCGAATGAAAGTCAAAGTTGTCTTGCTGGATCTGTGACAAAATTGGCTAATTTGGAAAGGGATTGCAAAGTTAATTTTGGTAATAACAATGCCAAAGGAGCTAGCACAGATACGTGTTAAACATTTACTCAAGTTCCGAGTGTTTTCAGGTACATAACTATATGCATCAATCTTTTCTTCCGTAGATGAAGTACGGTTGATTTATCCTCTCGATTGAGATGTTTTCAAGAATCATGAAAGGTTTGAATGCAGATTGTAATCGTCAAGATACAAATGAGGTTTAAGATGAAATCAAGTGGCAAACTTGAAGAATTGTTTAGTTTCATATGTTATAATCAATATTTTAATTCATTTTAATTGTCCAATGTTGACAGTCCATAGTTAGCAGTCCACAATTTGTAGTTCAACAATTCATATATAGTTTAATATATAATATTCGAATTAATTAATACGTGTCGTGACCCGTTATATACATGTCTCATACTCGATCACAACTCAAAGTATATATATTATTATAAAATCAACCTCAACCCTGTATAGCTAACTAGATTATTACCGCATATAGAGTGTCTATGGTTATTCCAAATAATATATATAGATGCGTCGATATGATATGTCAAAACTTTGTATACGTGTCCCGATATTTAAAGTGCATAAAATAAATAACAGAAATTAAATGACGATAAATAAAAATGCGAGAATTAAAATTGCGATAAATAAATGTAATAAGGAATTTACAGTTAGCTAGGATTTTGTTAGCGTGGATTCTTAACAAAATTTCTCATAGTTAATTTTATCTGTTTCTAACAAATTTTAATTTGTCCAATGTTTTCTTCATTATGTCACTTGTTGTATTCTGATAGGTAAAAATCCAAATATGAAATTGAATGAAAATGGTTATTCTGAGGTGAACGGATTCGTATTTCTGTGGATGTAAGTAGGATAGTAAATGACTGTTGAATCAGATTCGAAGAATGTACAGTGTAACTTATTAATGTGAAATCTAAGTATTCCTCGGGTATTACCTACCCGTTAAAATATTATCACCATTATCAGTTTATACAAAAGAGTTTTTAATTACAATCTTTATGAAAATATACTTTCATATATATATTTTCTTCAGATATAATATAGATTTAATGAGTTAATATGATATTAATCTCATTTGATTTACCATTAGAACTTGAATACATAATCTCTAAAACATTAGAGATTACATAATCGCCATGAAGAACGCAGATAATTGATGTAGAACGATACGTAGAACGATGATTATACTCGAGGTACAGAATGAGATGTTGAGGCATGGATTGTTGATGGTACTGGTTCTGTTACTGATGGTACTGTTGGTACCGATGATGTTGCTGAAGCTGGTAAATTTTGCACCATATTCTCCAAATTGATCACTCGAGCGCGAAGTTCGTTGACTTCTTCTATTATTCCGGGATGATTGTCGGTCGGAACGAGCGGATGAATAATGTTTAGAATTTGAGATAATATTTAATCGTGACGAGATACTCTGGAAATGAGGCTGAAAATGGTGTTTCGAATAGGTTCACCGGTAAGTGCTTCAGGTTCATCGTTGAGAGCGCAATAAGGTGGGTGGAAGGGATCACCTTCTACTTGTCTCCAGTGATTAAGTAGACTACGAACCCATCAGATAAATTGGGGATGGATGATTAGTTATTTCATTCCGGTGACGCTGCTTCCGGAGCTTAGGTGAACATCCATGTCGGAATAGCTGTCGGGTTCCGAAGAACTTGAACTAGTGACATGTTCCATTTTGTACGATTGAATAAAGATTTTTTTTTATATGAAATGATTTTCGGATACCAGATGATATTCTAATTACATAGAATATCTATATATATAGTACTAAAGATTTCGTAGACTACAGAGGATTTTACGGCATATGTCAGGCAGTCTATAGTAACAGATACGCTAAGATATGGATTAGCAGATACGCTAAGATATGAATTTTGTCTATATACTATTCATGCAATTAATGTAATAAGATGTGTCTAGACTAAGAATGATAAGCAGGTAATTTCTGACAACAAATGATAAGCAAAACTTTTCACATGCAGACACGGTCGAAGTCCAGACTCACTAATTCATCCTAACGACTATCAGTTAGACACACTAATGCAGACCTGGTTCGCTAAGACCACCGCTCTGATGCCACCTATAATGACCCGTCCTAATCCATCTGGACGAATACATTACATTTGGTTACATCGCGAGGTATTTGACCTCTATATGATACATTTTACAAACATTGCATTCGTTTTTAAAAGACAAACTGTCATTACATCGAAAGTTGACAAGCATGCATACCATTTCATAATATATCAAACTATCAATGACTTAATAATAATCTTGTTAAACTCAACGACTCGAATGCAACGTCTTTTGAAATATGTCATGAATGACTCCAAGTAATGTCTCTAAAATGAGCAAATGCACAGCGGAAGATTTCTTTCATACCTGAGAATAAACATGCTTTAAAGTGTCAACCAAAAGGTTGGTGAGTTCATTAGTTTATCGTAATCAATCATTTTCATAATTTTAATAGACCACAAGATTTTCTTTATTCAATAATCATACACTCGCAAGTGTTTAAAAATCATTCATATGGATTGAACACCTGGTAACCGACATTAACATAATGCATATAGAAAATCCCCAAAACAGAAATCCATCTGTATAATATAAACTCGAAGTACTAAAGCATACCATTTTCCAGTATGGGGGAGTTAGTGCCCGTAGATCTACCTTTAGGATTCGCGTCAATTAGGGTGTATGTTCCCTAATTCTTAGGTTACCAAGCTAAAAGGGTGATATTCGATTCGATAATCCAACCATAGAATGTAATTTTCGAGTACTTGTGTCTATTTCGTCAAACATTTATAAAAACAGCGCATGTATTCTCAGTCCCAAAAATATATATTGCAAAAGCATTTAAAAAGGGAGCAAATGAAACTCACGATACTGTATTTTGTAGTAAAAATACATATGATGACATTGAACAATGCAGGGTTGGCCTCGGATTCACGAACCTATGTGACGATTGCTCCAAATCCACATGGACAAAAATGTCATTCATCGATTTCATTGCGAGGTATTTGACCTCTATATGATACGTTTTATAAACATTGCATTCTTTGGAAAAAGTATACCATAATGAATATTTAAATCTAAGGTTTTCGACATCTGATGATTTCTACATATAGACAATCACAGTAAATAATAGTTTACAATAATACTTCCGTTGACAATGCAGTCAAAATAGATACATGATGATGGTTTTGTGAATGCAACGTTTTCTTGAATAAAGCATGTATGACTCCATGCATAAAGCTTGTCTAACATATAAGCAAACAGCGGAAGACTTCTAGGGAACCTGAGAATAAACATGCTAACAAATGTCAACACAAAGGTTGGTGAGTTCATAGTTTTAATGTATCGTATAATCTGTATATAAAGGTGGATCACAAGATTTTAGTTGTTTCATCCAGAAACGTTTATCAAAATATTCTACGAAATTGAGCACCCTGGTAACTAAACTTAACGTATATATAATTTGTACCCTTTGTATAATCATCTTAATAATACACGCAAACCAACGTGTACGCTTCTCAAATAGCATACGTCCGTTAAAAGGCTAGATCTCTAGCTCGAACGGGGATATCAAGCCCTATGGATCCATATACTACTACTCGAGCCCACCAGTTCTTATAACCGGCAGTTACTAGTTACCAAAGCTAAGGGATTTTCGGTTCAAACTTAGTATATAATTTAGTATGTACTTTTGTCCATTGTTTTTAAAATAAAGTGCATGTATTCTCAGCCCAAAAATATAAATTGAAAAATCATTTATAAAGGGGGCAAATGAAAATCACCTTAGCAGCACATAAATTCGTTCACCGAAATGTGACCGAAACTCGGAATACCAAATAACCGTAAATCTCAACCTAGAGAACATATGTTGGTTAATAAATGTCTATCAAGCTAGGTCTGGTCATAGTGTATCACAATCCTAATGCTCGAGATTGACATACAAAAGTTATCAGAAGTCGTTTCAAAAAGTCAATCTGACTCAATACTATAGTTGAATGATCAGGGCAATCGGAACATTTTAACATTTCACATAGTTTCCCAATTCTTGTAAAATTAAACTATAGTTTTTATAAGGCTTTAAAATGTGATAAAACAATCAATTTTAACAATTGTTCAACAAAACAAGACGTGCCTTATATAGAAATTCATTTACTCGATTAGTAATATCTAAAATTCCAATTTATCAATCTCATAGACAAGTTGTTTAAATATTAATTTCAGATTCAAAAGTAAATCCAATTAACGTTGATCATAATTCAGTTGCCCATATCTTTTAATCCGTTCCTCGAAAACACACGATTTCTAAATGAAAAGTTATTAATTTTTCGCCAGCTTTCCAAAAATATGCATATCATATACCTTTTATCAGTAATATATGTATTTAATTCGTGATTTATCATAAACTGTCTAACGACGAAATTTAGCATACAAGCATGCACAAACATATATACTCGAGCACTAGACATGTATACACTATTAATATATAAAAGATAAGATATAAATGCTCACGTATCAATATTGTGATTCAATATTGCCGGAAAGTACGCAGACGCAACAGAAATGATAAACACTAGTTTGACTTAAAATAGTGTTTTACTGTAGCAAATAGTGATTTTTGAAAACACTATAGCTTTTCGGGTACTGTAGAAATTCGAAAATACTGTAGCAAATTAGTGTTTTACTGGTTCATCTTAAACGTTCTAGTTAACTTATCTAAATATCAATCGAATCAATAATCGAATGTTACTATCGTTTATTAAATAACTTGAAATCATATATATATATATATATATATATATATATATATATATATATATATATATATATATATATATATATATATATGCACATTACGTTATATATATATTGTTCGTGAATCTTCGAGAACAGTCAAAGAATAATTGATTACATGAATATAGTTCCAAAACTTTCGTGACTCAACATTACAGACTTTGGTTATCGTGTCGAAAACATTAAATTATTTAAAGATAAAGTTTAAATGTAGTCAAAAACTTCCGGGTTGTCACAGTACCTACCCGTTAAAGAAATTTCATCCCAAAATTTGGTTGGGATGGTCATGGATGACAATAAGTATGTTTTCATGACTCATACGAGTTGAAAATTAGAGTTTTATCATCATTGAGTAATATGGATAAAACAATTTGTTTATGTGAAGTGTACGAGTGAAGTTATCACAAAAGAGTGAAATGAGAAAAAGTAAGTTTCGTCATATCTTTTGACGTAGATGGGTTGATTTCCGGAGTTCAAGAGATTTGGAGAAAATCTTCGTAATAAGATTTGATTCTTTGGTAATTAATGAAATTATGATTCTTTTCGATTTAATGTGATGATTTGTCTCGATTTTCCTGTCTGATATCATACTATAAATCTACCCCCTTCGTTTCCTTATTTTCCATAGCTCATACCATTTATTCTTTCTTCCTCAATTCTTATTTTAAAGCATTCGTCAATATGCTCCATCCAGTTCTGATTCTTGATATACTTCTAACCTTCATATCCGTAATTCTTCTTTTCCATCTACCACCAGAAGAATCTATTCACTTCTACTCTACTCTTGGTTTTATAGTGTTTTTACTCCTCCCTTGTCTTTATATTGCTATATTCATCGATATATACGGTTTATAATTTCTGGGAGGTTGTTGGGTTTTATATCTTCCATTATATTTCAATGTCTCTGCTTCTGTCTTTCCATAATCATTGACATCCACAGTTAATACTCTCTCCAATTTACTATGATTTATATATACTCCCATTGATATTTTGAAGCTTCATGCTTTTGTTTTATCTTCCCGACTTTAAATCAAGCGAATAATGGTCCAGAATTCGTAGGTATGAATTTCGGAATGAACATAATTAATGTTCTAAGAAAGAAATGGTAATAGCACAATCTGACTTGTCAAATTACCATAATACCTCGAAAAAGACCGAATCATTAAGAAAATATTTTCTTGATAGTTTAGAGGTTAAATAGAATGAAAGAGTTATGTAACATGGTTTATAATGAGGGTATGATCTGTGAACCTTTATCACGTTCCATTAGAAACTCAGCATGTCTTACTGTAATATAATCACGTTGATCAAGTGTCATTATATTATACTAACTCATGCTTCAGTTCCCAACACTGTTTCAAAATATTCATAATTTAAACTCGAAGGTTTACAGAATATAGAAACTAAACAGTTTCCTTTATGATGTAATATAGATAACGCGAGGCGATAAATGATTTCAGATAAGAATAGTTGTGAAACTATCTTCAGAAATATCGAGGATATATATAATGAAATATACGATGATATCTTAAAATTTCTAATATCGAAGGATGATGAAGAAGATTTGTCCGTAAAAGTTTAGAGTCAGGAGCAAGGTATTCGTTAATATCTTCAGCAGATACTGAATCATTTGGATTCTTTGAAGGCAGGTTTAGTCTTTGTGATTTGTCCACAGCCTCCTTCATGTTTTGCTCAATACGTTTTCCAGTTCCAAACTTTCTCTTTTTCTGAGCTTTGCCAGCACACTATTCTTTATCATCAACTTTTTACTGTTAAGGTCATTTACAGTTTTTTTTGCTGCATCAGCTTTTTCAACATTCAGAGTATTGATTCGTAGACTGGTTGCTTTTCAGATTTTCAGAATGAAAGCTCATAATTCTAAGAGATGAATGTTATATGTATACATATGATGTTCTAGTACAGTTTTGAATTCAAAGTATGGCATTTGAAAATGTAAGAATCCAAGAGTGATGTTTTCTGTTAAATCTGGGCTTGGATTCTGATTTTTCAAAATCAGAATATGTAATCAAATTTGGATGCGAATGGTTGTTTTGATTTCTATGAAAGAATGTATATCGTTGTGAAAGTAGTGAGTATAGTTGATGATTTGCTGAATCAGAATCGAAGAATGTAACATATTAATTGTAAATTTATATATCTTTCGGGTATTACCTAACCGTTAAAAGTTTCACAAGTAATATTTTGTACCAGAAATTTTTATTACAGTCTTTATAAAAATATATGTATGTATATTTTCTTCAGATGTAATACAGATTTAATGAGTTAATATCATATTAAGCTCATTTAATTTTCGGCTGGATTAGAAATGAATAATCTCTAAAACATTAAAAATTTAATAATCTTCATGGTGTATTTCACTAATGTAATCAATACTTCGTTATTCAGTTTTATTGATATTTCCTCAGTGAATCATGTTGGTGCTCATGGAACTCTTGCAAACTTCGCAAGGTACGAATGATGTTTTCTAGAAAGTTTCGAATACATCGAAGATGAAAGTATAAAATCAAACATATAATTGAATAATATACTTAGTTTATTATGAAATGGAATTCATTGAGTTGAAACGGAGATTATGGTTAACGAAGGATGTACATATAGCATATCAGTAACATGAATTAACCGAGTAATACCTACTAGTTAAGATTCACACGTAATAGCTTAGTACGAAAAGATTTATTTTAATCTCAAAATTCATATATATATATAAAATATACATATAATTTCTTCAGAGGGAATGAGTTAATATTTCATAACTCGTTGATACAATATACGCATTGTTGATTAGTGATGATGTTTGCGGTGATTATGGATCTGGCGAAGCTTGTGATGTTGTATATACTGTTGATGCTGATGATGCTGACGGTACTGACGGTGCTGGTGAAACAGATCTAGCTTGTAAATCGTACATCATTCTGATCAGGGTTTTATTTCATCATTTCTATTCGCTCACTCATCTGGTTTACAATTAGAACTAGAATAAGTAATCTCTAAAACTTTTAGAAACTACATATTCTCTGCAGAATATTTCTTCGATGAAATTATGAATCAATACTTCATCGTTTGTTGTTGTTGGTATTCCTTGATATCTATGGTGCGTATGACGTTGATGTTCGAGGTACAGATTATGAAGTTGAGGTGTGGGATGCGGATGTTGTTGTTGGTGGTGGTGATGGTACTGTTGGTGTTGCTGATGTTGGTATTGTTGCTGCCGGTGCTGCTGCTGTTGCTTGTAACCTTTGCACCATGTTCTCCAAAGCCACTACCCGAGCGCGAAGCTCGTTGACTTCTTCTATTACACTGGGATGATTGTCGGTTCGGACGAGCGGGTGAATGAGATTCAGAATTTGAGATAGTATATTATCGTGACGAGATACTCTAGAAATGAGAGAGAAAATGGTGCCTCGAATAGGTTCGCCAGTAAGTGCTTCAGGTTCTTCGCCAAGAGGGAAATGTGGTGGATGGAAAGGATCACCTTCTTCTTATTTCCAATGACTAAGATGGCTACGAACCCATCCCCAATTCATCCAGAATAGGTGATGGCTAATTGGTTGATCCATTCCGGTTACACTTTCTTCGGAATTCAGGTGAATATCCATATCGGAATAGCTGTCGGAGTTTAAGGAATTTGAACTAGATACGGGATCCATCTTGTATAATTAGGGAGATGATTTTTGATATGAATTAGAATATAGAATTTAGTTTGGTATTCTTCAATACATAATTTACATATGTATATATAATACCAAATTCCATAAATCACGAAGAAATTTTTGGAAGATGTCAGAAAAGTTTACAGTAACAGATATGCTAAGATATGAATTTTGTCGGTACACTATCTATGCAGTAAATGCAGTAAGATGTGTCTAGACTTAGGAATGATAATCATGTAATTTTTGACAAGAAATGATAAGCAAAAATTGGTAAAAACAGATACGGTCATAGTCCAGACTCACTAATGCATCCTAACAATTACCAGTTAAACACACTAATGCAAATTCTGGTTCCCTATGACCTCAAGCTCTGATACCAACTGTGAAGATTGCTCCAAATCCATATGGACAAAAACGTCATTCATCGATTTCATTGCGAGGTATTTGACCTCTATATGATACGTTTTATAAACATTGCATTCTTTGGAAAAAGTATACCATAATGAATATCTAAATCCAAGGTTTTCGACATCTGATGATATCTACATATAGGAAATCACCGTAAATAATAGTTTACAATAATACTTCCGTTGATAATGCAGTCAAAATAGATACATGATGATGGTTTTGTGAATGCAACATTTTCTTGAATAAAGCATGTATGACTCCATGCACAAAGCTTGTCTAACATATAAGCAAACAGCGGAAGACTTCTAAGGAACCTGAGAATAAACACGCTAACAAATGTCAACACAAAGGTTGGTGAGTTCATAGTTTTAATGTATCGTATAATCTGTATATAAAGGTGGATCACAAGATTTCAGTTGTTTCATCCAGAAACGTTTATCAAAATATTCTACGAAATTGAGCACCCTGGTAACTAAACTTAACGTATATATAATTTGTACCCTTTGTATAATCATCTTAATAATACACGCAAACCAACGTGTACGCTTCTCAAATAGCATACGTCCGTTAAAAGGCTAGCGCTCTAGCTCGGACGGGGATATCAAGCCCTATGGATCCATATACTACTACTCGAGCCCACCAGTTCTTATAACCGGCAGTTACTAGTTACCAAAGCTAAGGGATTTTCGGTTCAAACTCAGTATAGAATTTAGTATGTACTTTTGTCCATTGTTTTTAAAATAAAGTGAATGTATTCTCAGCCCAAAAATATATATTGCAAAATCATTTAAAAAGGGAGCAAATGAAACTCACCTTAGCTGCACATAAATTCGTTCACCGAAATGTGACCGAAACTCGAAATACCAAATAACCGTAGATCTCAACCTAGAGAACATATGTTGGTCAATAAATGTCTATCAAGCTAGGTCTGGTCATAGTGTATCACAATTCTAATGCTCGAGATCGACATACACAAGTTATCAAAAGTCGTTTCAAATAGTCAATCTGACTCAATGCTATAGTTGAATGATCAGGGCAATAGAAACATTTTGACATTTCACATAGTTTCCCAATTCTTGTAAAATTAAACTATAGTTTTTATAAGGCTTTAAAATATGATAAAACAATTAATTTTGACAATTGTTCAACAAAACGAGACGTGCCTTATATAGAAATTCATTTACTCGATTAGTAATATCTAAAATTCCAATTTATCAATCTCATAGACAAGTTGTTTAAATAATAATTTCAGATTCAAAAGCAATTCCAATTAACGTTGATCATAATTCAGTTGCCCATATCTTTTAATTCGTTCCTCGAAAACACACGATTTCTAAATGAAAAGTTATTAATTTTTCGCCAGCTTTCCAAAAACATGCATATCATATACCTTTTATCAGTAACATATGTATTTAATTCGTGATTCATCATAAACTGTCTAACGACGAAATTTAGCATACAAGCATGCACAAACATATATACTCTAGCACTAGATGAAATGTCCCGTTCATATTGATTATAAATGTTCCATATTAATTGATTTCATCGCGAGGTTTTTACCTCTATATGAGACGTTTTTCAAAGACTGCATTCATTTTTTAAAACAACCATAACCTTTATTTTATCTATAAAGGTTTAAAAAGCAATACGTAGATTATCAAATAATGATAATCTAAAATATACCGTTTACACGCGACCATTACATAATGGTTTACAATAAGAATATATTACATCAAAAATAAGTTTCTTGAATGCAGTTTTTACATAATATCATACAAGCATGGACTCCAAATCTTGTCCTTATTTTAGTATGCAATAGCAGAAGCTCTTAATAATCACCTAAGAATAAACATGCTTAAAACGTCAACAAAAATGTTGGTGAGTTATAGGTTTAACTTATATATTATCCAATTATAATAATAGACCACAAGATTTCATATTTCAATATACATCCCATACATAGAGATAAAAATCATTCATATCGTGAACACCTGGTAACCGACATTAACAACATCGAAGTACTAAAGCATCCGTAACCATGGATAGGGTTCGTTAGGCCCAATAGATCTATCTTTAAGATTCACGTCAATTAGTAGATCGGTTTACTAATTCTTAGGTTACCAAGCAAAAAGGGGCATATTTGGCTTCGATCATTTACCCATATAATGTAGTTTCATTTACTTATGTCTATTTCATAAAACATTTATAAAACTGCATGTATTCTCATCCCAAAATATTAGATTTTAAAAGTGGGACTATAACTCACTTTCACAGATTTTACTTCATCGGGAAGTAAGACTTGGCCACTGGTCGATTCACGAACCTATAACAAATATATATATATATATATATATATATATATATATATATATATATATATATATATATATATATATATATATATATATATATATATATATATATATATATATCAAAGTATGTTCAAAATATATTTACAACATTTTTAATACATTTTGATGTTTTTGAAGGTATTTCATATGCCCGAGAGACATATTAAACTAATGTGGCTAACATGTTATGATCCAAGTCGGGTCATACCCAATAACAAGCCGTCAACACCTTTTGGTATTTATTTTAACGATTGGATCTTTAAAATTCATACCCGACACTTGAACTTTAGAAATTGGTTTTCTAAAGATAAAATGCTTAAAATAATTATTTGGATAATTATAAATACAAGTTTAATTATTTATATGATTAAATTTATGTGTGTGTTATTATTTTATAAATGGTTTATAAAATACAATTTTATAAAAAGTTTATAAAATTAAAAGGATGTGCAAGTATTAATCACAACTAGCAAGACTTTTATAAAAGTTTGAAGAAAAAAAATAAGGGGAAGGGGTGGGGTGGCAGTTTTGGGACTCCAAGAAAACCCACCCCATGCTCACTTGATTAAATGTATCTTGCACTCTTCCTTTGCATGCTTGTACATTAACACATACACACAATTATTACTTGCATTTCAAAATCAAACTCTCTCTTTTCTATCCTTTTTTGGCCCAAAAAATTGGGAGGAAGAAAGGGTTTTCTTCAATTGATTTTACTTTCATTTAGTGTCTAAATCCTAACCATATCAAAGGTGGTGTTGATTATTAGTTGCTTGTGGGTATTTCAAGGCTTGAGGCTTCAAGTTAGAAGCTTTCTTGTTCATCATCTTCTTCATCATCTTCATCCCTTTTACCTCATAACTTGGAGTAGGTATAACCTTCTTACTAGCTCTTATACTTGTAAGCATATCTTCAAGACTTGATATATTTATGGAATTTGTCTTTTAAAATGGTTAAATATAACATGAACTTTGCATGCTTCCGCTTACTTTAATCTTCATAAAATGGGTTTTATGAACTTTGTTAATATGTAGAACATGTTTGTTTAAAAGATTGTCAAATTCCATCAATGATATCAGAGCCAGGGTTTTTGAAATATGCTTCTAATTTATGACTTTTAAATCCACTAATCTTACAATCTAGTAACATGCATGAAACTAGAATGTAAAAATTTTTAGATTTTGGGTGGGTTCCTTATTTGGCCGAAAATTAGGAGGTTCCAAAATGGGTTTGGAACTTATTTTTTGGTCAAATTTTGTTGTTAGTTGTTGTTCACAATCAAGCCTTGGCCTTGTGGTTGCATGTGTGTATGATGTGGTTGTTTTATTCATTCTTATGGTTTGCAATATTAATTCATTCATTTGGTTTGTAATAATTTGTAATATTTATTTATTTGTAATTTATTTTATATTTGGTATGTAAAGGTTGTAATTTCATTTTCTAGAAAAAATGTATTAAGATATATTTTTTGTAAAGAGAATGAAGATGATGAAGATGAACACAAGTTGGAAGCATTTGGATGCAAGATTAAGTGGGAGATTATAAATCTTCTACTTTGTCATAACCCTTAGAAGGTGACATTTGTTTTGGCTAAACAAATGTCTACCAAATTGGCTTGATTGTGAACTTGGTTGTTTTGCATGTTTATTGTGTTTGTATGTTTGGTTGCTACAATTTATCACATATTTACAACTTGCAAAATGACATTATAATTGGTTATAATTAAAACAACAAAGGACACTTATAAATGGTTATTAAGGACATGATGTTAATGTATATAAAATGGTTTGTATCATGTAATTGGCTTTACTAATATGACATGAAAATTGGTTTTTCATAATGTACTATACACCAAATGCATGTTGGTGTATGGCAAATGTTTTCTTAAACTAGAATTTATGAAAACTTAAAATCCCTTAACTAAAACAAGGTAAACAAGTTAAACACCATCCTTTTGTGGGAACACTTGAACATAGTAGGGAACTCATAATGGGATAAAGGTCACCTAATCATTATGAACTAACTAATATGGTTATGGTAAAATTCGCATGCTTGTGGGATAAAGGTCACCTAACCACTTGTATGTTGATTTTACATGTTTACACAAGTAGGACGACTTGATTTGGAAATCATGAACTTAGGGTCACCGAAGCATGAGGAACAAATAGCCGTTGATGGGATAAATATACCATGCAAAAGGATTGCATGATCCCATAATTTAGAAGTTGCAAAAGGATTGTAATTGTCATATAAATGACTACCTAGCTAAATCAAATAACGGGATAAAGGTCACCTAACCGAAATTTGATTTACCGTTGGATTCTAATATTTAATAAATCAATTAATTATAAAAGGGTATTGTTTATTAAATTTAAAATCAATACTTAAATGAACTTTGTTAATTTTGTAGATGGCCGCCAATAACAACAACATGCAAAATGCACCACTTAACCTAAACAACCTATCGTTAAGGTCTCTCCTCGAGAAAGACAAACTCAACCATACGAACTTTATGGATTGGTTCCGTAATCTTAGGATTGTCCTCAAACTTGAGGATAAAGCGTATGTGTTGGAGGACCCTATTCTCGACCAACCGGATGAGGAAGATCTAGAGGGCATGGCTTATTATGACAAGTATTGCGCCGATTCGGTGCAAGTCGCTTGCCTAATGCTTGGAACTATGATACCCGAACTCTAAAAGGATTTCAAACATCATAGTGCATATGACATGATTACGCAATTGAAGGAGATGTTCCTTCAACAAGCACGTGTCGAGCGCTTCGAAACGGTTCGAGCGTTACATGCATGTCGTATGGATGACACCCAATCCGTATCCTCTTATGTCCTCAAAATGAAAAGCCTCATTGATCGCGCAAACCGTCTTAACCTTAACATATCTAATGAGCTAGCCACCGATCTTATCCTAAACTCCTTGTCAAAGAGGTTTGACCAATTTGTAATTAATTACAATATGAATGGGATGGATAAGACCATTGGTGAACTTCATGGCATGTTAAGGACGGCCGAAACTAGCATGGGTAAAAGGGCTTCACCCGTGCTAATGATCAATGATGGTGGGTCTAAAGGTAACAACACCTCTAAGCCTAAGGCGGCTAAGAGGAAAGGACCCGCTCATCAAGGCAAGGGAAAGGGGAAGATGGTTACCCCAACCAAAAACAAGAACAAGAAGCAAAAGGTTGCCGGACAAGCAAACCCCAAGGAAGACCCATGTTTCGGTTGCGGTGAAATGGGTCACTGGAAACGAAACTGCCCGGTCTACCTTAAGGAGTTGAAGGAAAAGAGGGATGCGGGGCAATCCTCAGGTAATATATATATGGTATATATAGAGCTTAGTATTACTTCTTCTAATACATGGGTATTAGACACTGGATGTGGAACTCACATTTGCAATTCATTACAGGGGTTCAAAAAGTAGCAAGCAAGCGGGAACATCAAGTCTCTTTATGGGTAATGGAGCCAAAGTGCAAGTGAAGGCTCAAGGAGACTTTGTGATGAATCTTCCAAGTGGTTTGGAACTTATTTTGAAAGATGTTTTGTATGCACCCGATTTATGTCGAAACATTATTTCCGTTTCCCGTTTGAAACAATGTGGTTTTAATCTTAATTTTGTTAATGATGATATCCACGTTTATTTAGATAATGTATTCTATTTCAAGGCTTCACCTTCAAATGGAATTTATGAATTGGTTCATAATGACACATCATCTAGTAGCTCAATATACCATACTAGCACCAAGAAACTCAAAAGGGATTTGAGTGATTCCTACTTATGGCATTGTCGCCTTGGTCACATAAACAAGAACCGAATGCATACACTTCAAAAGAATGGACTTTTGAAATCAAATGAAATGGATTCGTTTGATGTATGTGAATCTTGTTTACAAGGCAAGATGACTAAAGCACCTTTCAAAGGGACCTATGAAAGGGCTAAAGACTTATTGGGATTAATACATTCGGATGTGTGTGGACCCTTTAAGCCCATGACAAGGAATGGTGAAAGATACTTTGTTACTTTCATTGATGACTTTAGTCGTTTCGGATATGTCTACTTATTAAGACACAAGGACGAAACGTTTGAAGCATTCAAAGAATATCAAAACGAAGTACAAAATCAACTCAATAAGACAATTAAGGTACTTCGTACCGATAGAGGAGGTGAATACCTAAGTGATGCTTTCCAAGATCATCTTAGGAGTTGTGGGATCATCTCACAACTTACTCCACCCGGAACACCCCAACTTAATGGAGTTTCCGAAAGGAGGAACCGAACCCTAATGGATATGGTTCGATCTATGATGGCAAGAAGCTCGTTACCTCTATCATTTTGGGGTTATTGCCTAAGCTCCGCGGCCCGTATTTTAAATATGGCCCCAACCAAGAAAGTGGAACGAACTCCTCATGAGATGTGGTTTGGAAAACCTCCTTCTCTATCGTACTTGAAAGTATGGGGATGTGAAGCTTATCCTAAGCACCATGTTGCTAATAAGTTGCATGCTCGATCCACAAAGTGTATCTTCATAGGATATCCCAAGGATGATATGGGTTACTATTTCTATGATCCGTCTGAGCAAAATGTATTTGTTGCTCGAAAGGCGGAATTTCTTGAAACCAAATTCCTTATGGAAGGTGATGGTGAAAGGAAAATAGATCTTGTAGAGGTTCAAGATCAAGTCAATGATACACAAATGGTTGACACTAGCACTCAACATGAGGATGTTGAAAATGATCATGAGGATGATCAAAGTATACAGAGCGTTCGTAGATCTAGTAGGATTAGTAATCCTCCTGAGAGATATGGTTTTCTCGTGGATGGTTGCTATACGGTTGATTTGGATGAACCGAAAAACTACGAAGATGCTTTATCAAGGATTGATAAAGACAAATGGCAGGAAGCCATGAACGTCGAGATGCAATCCATGTATGAAAACCAAGTTTGGGAACTTGTTGTGCAACCTCCTAGCTACAAGCTAGTTGATTGCAAATGGCTTTTCAAGAAGAAAACTGACATACATGGAAACTTGGATACATACAAAGCTAGACTTGTAGCAAAAGGTTTCACTCAAACTCAAGGGGTTGACTATGATGAAACTTTCTAGCCTGTGGCAATGCTAAAGTCTATTAGGATATTATTTGCCATTGCTGCACATTATGATTATGAAATATGGCAAATGGATGTCAAAACCGCTTTCCTAAATGGATATCTTGAGGAAGATGTCTATATGGTACAGCCCGAAGGTTTTGTTGATCCGAAAAATCCTAAAAAGGTATGCAAGTTAAAGAAATCAATCTACGGATTGAAACAAGCATCTATAATGTGGAATCATCGTTTTAATGAAGAGGCAAAGAAATTTGGCTTCATTAAAAATGGTGATGAAGCTTGTGTATACAAGAAAGCTAGTGGGAGCTCTATAATGTTCCTTGTGCTATATGTGGATGATATATTATTATTTGGGAATGATATTACCACAATGCAAGAAGTCAAAACTTGGCTAAAGAGTTGCTTCTCCATTAAGGATCTTGGAGAAGTACAATACATATTGGGGATAGGGATCTATAGGAATAGATCCAAGAAATTGATAGGTTTAAGTCAAAGTACATATATTGATAAGGTCTTGAAAAGGTTCAAGATGGAAAACTCTAAGAAAGGTTTGGTACCTATTCAAAGAGGAACCGTTCTCAGTTCATCTCAGTGTCCCACCACAAAAGATGAACAAGAGAGGATGAAAAATGTCCCATACGCATCTGCTATTGGGTCTATCATGTATGCAATGATATGTACTAGACCGGATGTGTCATGCGCTCTAAGCTTGACAAGTAGATACCAGAATAACCCAGAAAATAGTCATTGGGTTGCTGTTAAAAGTATATTAAAATACCTTAGGAGAACTAAGGATATGTTTCTAATATATGGGTCTGGTGAGGAGGAACTCGCTGTAAATGGTTACGTGGACGCGAGTTTCCAAACTGATTGAGATGACTCTCGATCACAATCCGGTTATGTCTTCATGTTAAATGGTGGTGCGGTCTCTTGGAAGAGTTCAAAACAGGATGTTGTTGCGTTATCCACTACAGAGTCGGAGTACATTGCCGCCTCACTGGCAGCTCAGGAAGCTGCATGGATGAAGAAATTCATCGACGACTTAGGAGTGGTCCCTTGTAACAACCCAAACCAACCCTCGACCAAACCCCGTGAAAATACAAACAAAAAAAAAATTGATGTACAGTGACCCCGCGCGCCGCGCCCCCTATCTGGCGCGCCGCGCCAAAATGGCCTGTCCCCGGGCTTTTTAAATGCGAAAAAGATAGACTCGTTCCCGACACTTTCAGACGAAACGCTTTTTACAACACATTAATATAAGTAAAACTAACATGATTAATTAATTAAAACGAGTTTTACATCGCGGGGCCCACATATGCCCAAAATACCCCTTTTAATACAAAATACAACTTCGACCCAATGAGTTTAAGTTCCAACAAACTACGAGCATGATGTTGGGGATAAACTACCCAATCCTAGGTCGAATCCAAGCAAGCATCAAAATGGGAAAATCATCTAATCCCGAGCATACCCTTGCCACGTCCGCCTTCGAACCTAAAAATGTAAACAACGAGAGGGTAAGCTAATGCTTAGTGAATGCAATACTTATACGCATACATACATAATCCAATTACTTGCATACACCTACACAACAACACAATAACATTAGCAAACCGCAATAACAAATAAACGATTAATCGTTCGTACAACAAGTCAACATCATTAGCATAGAGATCTCAACAATAATACATGCCAAAAACGAATACGTACAATGCTAATAAAATTACACATCCCAATATACCCAATGTCGACATTCGACTCGATGGTGGCCGACGAAGAGTAGTAGGTCAAAATCGTTAACTACTCACCACCCATCGCACGCGTAAGTGGCCGACGAAGAGTAGTAGGTCAAAATCGTTAACTACTCACCACTACGCACCATGAGGCCGACGAAAAGTGCAACCGAAACGTTAACACTTACCTCAATCACAAGGATGGCCGACGAAAAGCGGAACCGCTTACCATCCCACGATAAGTGGCCAACGAAGAGCGGATCTCGAAACGGATAACACTCACCACTTACCCCAACACACATATGTGGCCGACGAAGAGCGATAGGTCAAACATTAATCACTCACCACATATCTAAACATACACATGTAGCCGACGAAGAGTGATAGGTCAAACGTTAATCACTCGCTACATGCCCGAACACACACATGTGACCGACGAAGAGCGATAGGTCAAGCATTAATCACTCGTCACATAACCAAACACACACATGCACACGTGGCCGACAAAGAGTGATAGGTCAAACGTTTATCACTCGCCACATACGCCAAACAAATATAGTCAACGAAGAGCTATCCACGCGGATATCACTCACTATATTTTCCAGCCCAATTGTGGTCCCCGAAAAGTGAGTCCTAACGGATGTCACTTACCACACCGCACGCAAGCAACCAAATTATATACATAAGCGTATAAATATTCCACTCACCTTGAACACTTGAAGAACGTATCTGCGATCTTACTTCTTCCACCGACTTCACGCAAATCACCTACGCAAAGTTTCAATGCAAATAAGCTACACGAAATGCTTATCCGACTCAAACAACACTTATGTTCTTCTAGAACATCCTATTGACCAACTTTGACCAAAGACCATTTTTCACTCGAAAACCTTCATAATCACAAATAACTTGTGATTATGCCTCAACAACATCATTTGAACATGGTTTGGTCATTCGATCACTCATTTAAACACATGACCCGCCCATTTGGTCCTAAAGTGTGTTTTACACCCTAATATGCATAAAACGATACTCACAAGTCCAAAACTCATGAAATCACTTCCCGCGTTCCCGAAATAGCTAATTTTAACTCTTTTAGCCATTAAACGCCATTTATAGGGTCGTTTACTCAAAAACCCATTTTATGACCTAAACTAGTCAAACTTTCCAATTCAAGAGTTCTTTCATCAAATCCTTTCAATCATAATTCATTAGATGAATTAAACACTCTAATTAGGTTCTTTAATCAACTAATCACATTAACAAACCCTAATCTCAAGATAAACAACCAATTCCACCATCACTAGTTTAAACTTTCATGTTCATGACTAGTAGGGTTCTTTAAACTAATTAACAATATTACTAGCACCAATTAAACCCTAAATCATATGAGAAATCAACCAAAAACGGATTTTAGAGTTAACACTTACCGTTTGTACTCCCGTGTAGCCAAGAACGAGGAGAGCAACCTTTCTCCTTGCTCCTAAGATCGAATCACAAGCCTCGAGCCTCAAATCTTCACTTGAATCTTGAGTGTTTTTAGATTTTGGAGAGAAATGGAGAATTAAATGGAAAATAAAATGAAATAAGGAGACTTGGATCAGATTTGATCAGTTTTTATGGCCCCAATCCGTCCATATGCAAAAGTACCATAATACCCTTCATTTAGACACTTAAAATGCTGAAAAAAACGCATCAGACCCAATCGGCGCGCCGCGCCAAATGGTGGGGCGCCGCTCCACCCTGCAGGTCAGATTTCAGAAACTTGTTTTGGCCATAACTTTTTGACCGTAGCTCCGTTTTCGATGAATCAAATATCATTGGAAACGTAATAAGATATTCTTTCCAATTGTAAGGCTTTGAAACATCAACTCAAACTTTATTTGGGGTTGAAAAGATACGTACACACTTTGTACCTCAAACAACGTCCAGTTTTCTTCGACGTTCGAGCAAGCAACACGTACATGCTTCGTACACTTCGTATACGCATCGTACACCATAAATACATTATGTACAATAAATATTTGGGTCTTACAACTCTCCCCCACTTAGAATCGATCACGTCCTCGTGATCCTTGTCACTTAAATTAGCAAGTACCAAAATCCATGGTCCTTCGACATACGTCCAAACTCGATGTCCACAACATTTCCCCCAAATTCGAAGATTTCATACAAATCCTTTAGGCGACCTTACAAAAAGTTACCTTTCTGTTTAAAATCATCCTCCGTGATTCACCAATTCTACCAAACCGAGTACTAAGTCTCGCTTCGTCCCCAAACCGGGACAAACTCATGCCTCGACCGCATGACATAAGTAAGCTAACGTTCCATACCTCGTATCAAGTTAGTAACCCCTTTAGCGTACCCTTATCATGTACATCGCAAAAGTAACCGCACAACAATAACATGGCCAACAAGCAAATACAACGGAGCCGACGAAAAGTGAATCCTCACGATTGGATACCACTTGCCCCACATCCTTACGCGTACGTGGCCGACGAAAAGCGATAAGTCAAACGTTAACCGCTTACCACTACGCAACAAGAGCCGACAAAAGCGCATCCTCACGGATCACACTTACCTCTTCTCACACATGGCCAAACAAAAACGATTACTAACGGAAAACGCATTCATACACCAATAAGTAGCCGACGAAAAGCGAATCCTAGCGGATAACACTTACTACTTATCACACCTCAACCGTGGCCAACGAAAAGTGAATCCTCTCAATTGGATAATACTTGCCACAATACATATAAACAAATTAAGTATATGCACATACTTAGAATCATTCCACACATCCAGGAATTCCCGCACACAAATTATCCGCACGCGCGAATATCGCCATCACAACCGAGCAAGAACCACCTATATCGCACATAGGCACAAAACAATAATTCTCTAGAAGAGAATCCGACACACACATCCCTTAACCGAGGGATTTCACCTTGCTCGTCAAACACGTCCATTACCTCTCAACGAGATTTACCACATTACCACCTCGGTGATAATTTAAGTCCAAAATCATAAGTACAATATTAACCGAAATTGTACTCTACCGCAAACCGACCAAATCTAGGTCCCTACACAAATTTCATATCCACTATGAGCATCATCCGAAATCTCACACTAAAAACCTATCCTCAAACACTTCGAACGAAAAGTGTACCATAATTTACCCAAACTTTAACCTTGCAAATTCTCCGATTGCCGTAACTAATCAAAGTTTCACCTAGTCACTCATGTACCTAAGGGTTTATCTTCGGTACCCTAAGTACAACATAACCGCATCACCATCGGAGTCGAACACTACGCTTGTAGGTATGGAAAAAGGCACCTAACGTCGCGTCATGTAGACTCCTTCACCAATACACGTCGAGATCAACACTAGATCTCTCGGGTTTTACCCACCCGACGAACCTCACGGTTTAACAACCTCTACACGAGAGCGAACAAGCTCTATCATTCGAACACCAAAACCCACCCATGTGGCTTGGTATAAACATTTTCCAAATATCAAGGAATGCTTGGTTGCACCAAGTCTTATGCCCTTCGCCCGACAACCGGATCAACAACATAGGGTAATTCCATGAGGAACACTACCCCTCATTACACTACGCACTAACACAAAATGCAACAAACAACATCATAAGTACGTTTCAATAAGATAGTCAAAAAATTACCTGAACACCATCGTCAGGTTCTCATGCATCACTAACTAAATCCGGACACGTCGACCTTCGGTGCCCCTCCTTTTGACAATTAAAACACATAACCTTGTTAGACTTTGCATTCGTACACTCGCGCGACAAATGACCTCGTTCGCCACAATTATAACACGTGGGCACAAAACCACCGGTGCCACTCCTTTTCATGCTCCCGCGGCCCTCGGAAATACTCTTACTTTTCTTGTTCGAATGCATCGTAGTCTCGGACTTCCGTTTACTAACATCAGACACACTTGGCTTCGACACCTCCGGTTCGAAACCCCGAGCCAATTCGAATAGCTCCTCAAAAGACTTAGCCATTCCCCGACTAATTTTACCCTTTAATTCATCATTCATCGTACGGTAAAAATCTTTCATCAACTTGTGATCGTCACCAACATACTCCGGACAAAAACGAGTCTTTGCCAAGAAGGTAGACTTGAGAGTAACCAAGTCCATCGAACCTTGTCGCAAATTGTGTAACTCGTCCCGAATTTTATCAAGGTCGGAAGAAGTTCGGTACTCGTTAAAGAACTCCTCTTTGAACTCATCCCATGACAAGCTCATACATTGTTCCTCGCCATACAATTGAATCTTGTCATCCCACCACCACTTGGCTTCTTCACGTAACATGCTAGACCCGTACCTCGTTTTCTTCTCGGGAGGACATTCACTAGTACGAAAAGCCCCCTCGATATCGGAAACCCAACATGTACTCTTCAACGGATCCCTCACCCCATTAAACATAGGAGGTTGAGCATCCTTGAAGTTCTTGTAATGGAAGTCCCGCCTTCCATGTCCACCGTTACCATCGCTCTCTTCACCACGAGGGTAAATGTTTCTAGCCTCGAATGCCTTTTCGATCGCGGCATCCACTCGTTCGTCGATTAGTTCGGTTACTTGCCCATCAACCGATTCCTGGAACACCTTTCTAACATCCTCGAGAAACTCCGCTTTTTGACGTTTAAAGATGGCCTCAACCTTAGCCGTGAACTCAACGTCTTCGTCTTGATCTTCGTTGGCTTGTTTGCTCCTTGTCGTCATTCTAAGAAATGTACTCGGTTAGGAACACAACATGAATAACTTACACACACCACCGCGATCAATCGTTCACAAACATATAATATGTCACCATTCGTACATCCCATCTAGTTCAACACTTGTTGTACATCACTTGCATGACTTGGCTTGCAACCGTAATAATGGTCGCGAAGCATTATTATGCTCACATGCCATGCCGAACTCATGAATACAACAATCATCTCGCTAGATGTTCAACACAACACAACATGATTAGTAACACATAATCAACACGTAGTTAAAGCACCTATTCTCAAAGGCACTAACTAGAAACCCGAACCGACCCGTAATCCTACAAGTCCCGCATAATAGCACACACAAAAGTCTAAGTCTAGGCGCCTATCTCAAGTCACCTAAATCCCTTAGACCATGCTCTGATACCACTTGTAACAACCCAAACCAACCCTCGACCAAACCCCGTGAAAATACAAACAAACAAAAAAATTGTTGTACAGTGACCCCGCGCGCCGCGCCCCCTATCTGGCGCGCCGCGCCAAAACGGCCTGTCCCCGGGCTTTTTAAATGCGAAAAAGATAGACTCGTTCCCGACACTTTCAGACGAAACGCTTTTTACAACACATTAATATAAGTAAAACTAACATGGTTAATTAATTAAAACGAGTTTTACATCGCGGGGCCCACATATGCCCAAAATACCCCTTTTAATACAAAATACAACTTCGACCCAATGAGTTTAAGTTCCAACAAACTACGAGCATGATGTTGGGGATAAACTACCCAATCCTAGGTCGAATCCAAGCAAGCATCAAAATGGGAAAATCATCTAAACCCGAGCATACCCTTGCCACGTCCGCCTTCGAACCTAAAAATGTAAACAACGAGAGGGTAAGCTAATGCTTAGTGAATGCAATACTTATACGCATACATACATAATCCAATTACTTGCATACACCTACACAACAACACAATAACATTAGCAAACCGCAATAACAAATAAACGATTAATCGTTCGTACAACAAGTCAACATCATTAGCATAGAGATCTCAACAATAATACATGCCAAAAACGAATACGTACAATGCTAATAAAATTACACATCCCAATATACCCAATGTCGACATTCGACTCGATGGTGGCCGACGAAGAGTAGTAGGTCAAAATCGTTAACTACTCACCACCCATCGCACGCGTAAGTGGCCGACGAAGAGTAGTAGGTCAAAATCGTTAACTACTCACCACTACGCACCATGAGGCCAACGAAAAGTGCAACCGAAATGTTAACACTTACCTCAATCACAAGGATGGCCGACGAAAAGCGGAACCGCTTACCATCCCACGATAAGTGACCAACGAAGAGCGGATCTCGAAACGGATAACACTCACCACTTACCCCAACACATATATGTGGCCGACGAAGAGCGATAGGTCAAACATTAATCACTCACCACATATCTAAACATACACATGTAGCCGACGAAGAGTGATAGGTCAAACGTTAATCACTCACTACATGCCCGAACACACACATGTGACCGACGAAGAGCGATAGGTCAAGCATTAATCACTCGTCACATAACCAAACACACACATGCACACGTGGCCGACAAAGAGTGATAGGTCAAACTTTTATCACTCGCCACATACGCCAAACAAATATAGTCAACGAAGAGCTATCCTCGCGGATATCACTCACTATATTTTCCAGCCCAATTGTGGTCCCCGAAAAGTGAGTCCAAACGGATGTCACTTACCACACCGCACGCAAGCAACCAAATTATATACATAAGCGTATAAATATTCCACTCACCTTGAACACTTGAAGAACGTATCCGCGATCTTACTTCTTCCACCGACTTCACGCAAATCACCTACGCAAAGTTTCAATGCAAATAAGCTACACGAAATGCTTATCCGACTCAAACAACACTTATGTTCTTCTAGAACATCCTATTGACCAACTTTGACCAAAGACCATTTTTCGCTCGAAAACCTTCATAATCACAAATAACTTGTGATTATGCCTCAACAACATCATTTGAACATGGTTTGGTCATTCGATCACTCATTTAAACACATGACCCGCCCATTTGGTCCTAAAGTGTGTTTTACACCTTAATATGCATAAAACGATACTCACAATTCCAAAACTCATGAAATCACTTCCCGCGTTCCCGAAATAGCTAATCTTAACTCTTTTAGCCATTAAACGCCATTTATAGGGTCGTTTACTCAAAAACCCATTTTATGACCTAAACTAGTCAAACTTTCCAATTCAAGAGTTCTTTCATCAAATCCTTTCAATCATAATTCATTAGATGAATTAAACACTCTAATTAGGTTCTTTAATCAACTAATCACATTAACAAACCCTAATCTCAAGATAAACAACCAATTCCACCATCACTAGTTTAAACCTTCATGTTCATGACTAGTAGGGTTCTTTAAACTAATTAACAAGATTACTAGCACCAATTAAACCCTAAATCATATGAGAAATCAACCAAAAACGGATTTTAGAGTTAACACTTACCGTTTGTACTCCCGTGTAGCCAAGAACGAGGAGAGCAACCTTTCTCCTTGCTCCTAAGATCGAATCACAAGCCTCGAGCCTCAAATCTTCACTTGAATCTTGAGTGTTTTTAGATTTTGGAGAGAAATGGAGAATTAAATGGAAAATAAAATGAAATAAGGAGACTTGGATCAGATTTGATCAGTTTTTATGGCCCCAATCCGTCCATATGCGAAAGTACCATAATACCCTTCATTTAGACACTTAAAATGCTGAAAAAAACGCATCAGACCCAATCGGCGTGCCGCGCCAAATGGTGGGGCGCCGCTCCACCCTGCAGGTCAGATTTCAGAAACTTGTTTTGGCCATAACTTTTTGACCGTAGCTCCGTTTTCGATGAATCAAATATCGTTGGAAACGTAATAAGATATTCTTTCCAATGGTAAGGCTTTGAAACATCAACTCAAACTTTATTTAGGGTTGAAAAGATACGTACACACTTTGTACCTCAAACAACGTCCAGTTTTCTTCGACGTTCGAGCAAGCAACACGTACATGCTTCGTACACTTCGTATACGCATCGTACACCATAAATACATTATGTACAATAAATATTTGGGTCTTACACCCTTCCATTCAGGACCCTCTTGAGATCTTTTGTGACAACGAGGGTGCGATTGCTCAAATCAAGGAACCTCGTGCTCATCAAAAGACTCGTCACATTGAGCGGAGATTCAACTACATCAGGGATGAAGTTGAAAAGGGAAAGATATGTATTCACAAAGTTCACACAGATCATAATGTTGCGGATCCACTCACGAAGCTTTTACATGGGCCAAAACATGAGGGACATGTTTGTGCATTAGGGCTTCGATATTCTAGTGATTGGAACGAATTAGTCCAAACTCATTAATATAATTATGGTATTAATTTAATTATGAGTCATGTTCAAATTTTGCATATTTTATCCATGAATAAATAATTATTCTAAATTCTGTAGTTGATCACATTTGTGGGAACAAGTGTGAGGTCTAGACTATTATGAACTTGGATTGGTTAACATTCAAATGGTGAATGTGGGGCAAGGTTGCAACCAAGGTTCATAGATATTTGTGGGACACAAATATTGGAAGACCCGCTCTCAAGATTTACTGTATGGAGCCTTTATGGTTGATCACATGTAGTCTTGAGTAAAGGAGAATATCATTGTATCCTCTGACCTGAGATACATATTGGGTTCAGATATTCACCAAATATCGTACCTTTATTGTTTCCTTCGCTATTCTGAAAAGGTAGCTCATAAGGGAGGCTTCAGGTATGGTACGAAGTGTAGTGTCCAGGACGTATGTAGCCAAGATGGAATTTTTCCCTCTTATTCGTTGAGAGTCAGATGTCTAAGGCCTGATAAAGTTAAATCTATAAGAGAGTGATCATTCTATGTCTCTTGGATTTAACATGACATCTAGGACAAAAGGATATATTAAAAGATTCACCTAATCATATTCGAGATGGGAACTCAAAAGGGATGATGTTATTGAATGGCACTAAGTCATAACATATTAGGGGTGATGGACGGTCGTTAGGTGGTATCCATCACTTGCATTAATTTCTTATGTTTCTCGTGCAAGTGGGAGATTGAAGGTATTTCATATGCCCGAGAGACATATTAAACTAATGTGGCTAACATGTTATGATCCAAGTCGGGTCATACCCAATAACAAGCCGTCAACACCTTTTGGTGTTTATTTTAACGATTGGATATTTAAAATTCATACCCGACACTTGAACTTTAGAAATTGGTTTTCTAAAGATAAAATGCTTAAAATAATTATTTGGATAATTATAAATACAAGTTTAATTATTTATATGATTAAACTTATGTGTGTGTTATTATTTTATAAATGGTTTATAAAATACAATTTTATAAAAGATTTATAAAATTAAAAGGATGTGCAAGTATTAATCACAACTAGCAAGACTTTTATAAAAGTTTGAAGAAAAAAAAAATAAGGGGAAGGGGTGGGGTGGCGGTTTTGGGACTCCAAGAAAACCCACCCCATGCTCACTTGATTAAATGTATCTTGCACTCTTCCTTTGCATGCTTGCACATTAACACATACACACAATTATTACTTGCATTTCAAAATCAAACTCTCTCTTTTCTATCCTTTTTTGGCCCAAAAAATTAGGAGGAAGAAAGGGTTTTCTTCAATTGATTTTACTTTCATTTGGTGTCTAAATCCTAACCATATCAAAGGTGGTGTTGATTATTAGTTGCTTGTGGGTATTTCAAGGCTTGAGGCTTCAAGTTAGAAGCTTTCTTGTTCATCATCTTCTTCATCATCTTCATCCCTTTTACCTCCTAACTTGGAGTAGGTATAACCTTCTTACTAGCTCTTATACTTGTAAGCATATCTTCAAGACTTGATATATTTATGGAATTTGTCTTTTAAAATGGTTAAATATAACATGAACTTTGCATGCTTCCGCTTACTTTAATCTTCATAAAATGGGTTTTATGAACTTTGTTAATATGTAGAACATGTTTGTTTAAAAGATTGTCAAATTCCATCAGTTTTAAGTTTATTAAGTCAGCTGTCCTCGTTAGTAACCTACAAATAGTTGTCCATAGTTAGATGTACAGAAATAAATTGATATATATTATCTTGAATCAATCCACGACCCAGTGTATACACGTCTCAGGCTAGATCATAACTCAAAGTATATAAATTTTTTGAATCAACCTCAACCCTGTATAGCTAACTCAAACATTACTGCATATAGAGTGTCTATGGTTGTTCCAAATAATATATATACATGGGTCGATATGATATGTCAAAACATTTGCATACATGTCTATGGTATCCCAAGATTACATAATATATTAGAATACATGTATAATACAATATAAGTTAGCTAGGATATGATTTGTATAGAATTGTTACAATATTTTCCGTAGCTAGAACAATCAAAAAAATATCCAATCTTGTTTTACGCATAACTTCTTCGTTTTAAATCCGTTTTGAGTGAATCAAATTGCTATGGTTTCATATTGAACTCTGTTTTATGAATCTAAACAGAAAAAGTATAGGTTTATAGTTGGAAATATAAGTTACAAGTTGTTTTTGTAAGAGGTAGTCATTTCAGTCGAAAGAACGACGTCTTGATGACCATTTTGAAAAACATACTTCCACTTTGAGTTTAACCATGATTTTTGGATATAGTTTCATGTTCATAAGAAAAATCATTTTCCCAGAAGAACAACTTTTAAATCAAAGTTTATCATACTTTTTAATTATCAAACCCAAAACAGCCCGTGGTGTTACTACGACGGCGTATGTCCGATTTTACGGTGTTTTTCGTGTTTTCAGGTTTTAAATCATTAAGTTAGCATATCATATAGATATAGAACATGTGTTTAGTTGATTTTAAAAGTCAAGTTAGAAGGATTAACTTTTGTTTGCAAATAAGTTTAGAATTAACTAAACTATGTTCTAGTGATTTCAAGTTTAAACCTTCGGATAAGATAGTTTTATATATATGAATCGAATGATGTTATGAACATCATTACTACCTCAGGTTTTGTGGATAAACCTACTAAAAATGAGAAAAATAGATTTAGCTTCAAAGGATCCTTGGATGGCTTGAAAGTTCTTGAAGCAGAATCATGACACGAAAACAATTTCAAGTAAGATTTTCACTCGAAATAAGATTGTTATAGTTATAGAAATTGAATCAAAGTTTGAATATGAGTATTACCTTGTATTAGAAAGATATCTTACTGTAAATAAGAAAGATTTCTTGAGGTTGGATGATCACTTTACAAGATTGGAAGTAAGCTAGCAAACTTGGAAGTATTCTTGATTTTATGAAACTAGAACTTATAGAATTTATGAAGAACACTTAGAACTTGAAGATAGAACTTGAGAGAAATCAATTAGATGAAGAAAATTGAAGAATGAAAGTGTTTGTAGGTGTTTTTGGTCGTTGGTATATGGATTAGATATAAAGGATGTGTAATTTTGTTTACATGTAAATAAGTCATGAATGATTACTAATATTTTTGTAATTTTATGAGATATTTCACGCTAGTTGCCAAATGATGGTTCCCACATATGTTAGGTGACTCACATGGGCTGCTAAGAGCTAATCATCGGAGTGTATATACCAATAGTACATACATCTAAAAGCTGTGTATTGTACGAGTACGAATACGGGTGCATACGAGTAGAATTGTTGATGAAACTGGACGAGGATGTAATTGTAAGCATTTTTGTTAAGTAGAAGTATTTTGATAAATGTCTTGAAGTCTTTCAAAAGTATATGAATATATATTAAAACACTACATGTATATACATTTTAACTGATTCGTTAAGTCATCGTTAGTCGTTACATATAAATGTTATTTTGAAACCTTTAGGTTAACGATCTTGTTAAATGTTGTTATCCCATTGTTTATTATATCTAAAGAGATGTTAAATTATTATATTATCATGATATTATGATATATTAATATATCTTAGTATGATATATATACAGTTAAATGTTGTTACAACGATAATCGTTACATATATGTCTCGTTTCGAAATCATTAAGTTAGTAGTCTTGTTTTTACATATGTAGTTCATTGTTAATACACTTAATGACATGGTTGCTTATCATTTATCATGATTAAACATAGTTTATCAATATCTTAATATGATACATATGTATTTAGTAAGACGTTGTAATAACGATAATCGTTATATATATTGTTTCGAGTTTCTTAACTTAGTAGTCTCATTTTTATGTATATAACTCATTGTTAATATACTTATAGAGATACTTAGTTATCATAATATCATGTTAACTATATGTAAATCCATATATATATCATCATCTCATTTTTACAAGTTTTAACGTTCGTGAATCGCCGGTCAACTTGGGTGGTCAATTGTCTACATGAAACTCATTTCAAATAATCAAGTCTTAACAAGTTTGATTGCTTAACATGTTGGAAACATTTAATCATGCAAATATAGTTTTCAATTAATATATAATCATGGAAAAGTTTGGGTCACTACAGTACCTACCCGTTAAATAAATTTCGTCCCTAAATTTTAAGCTGTTGAAGGTGTTGACGCATCTTCTGGAAATAGGTGAGGGTATTTCAGCTTCATCTGATCTTCACACTCCCAGGTGAATTCGGGTCCTCTACGAGCATTCCATCGAACCTTAACAATTGGTATCTTGTTTTGCTTAAGTCTTTTAACCTCACGATCCATTATTTCGACGGGTTCTTCAATGAATTGTAGTTTTTCGTTAATTATAATCTCGTCTAATGGAATGGTGAGATCTTCTTTATCAAAACATTTCTTCAAATTCGAGACATGAAAAGTATTATGTACCTCGGTGAGTTGTTGCGGTAGGTCAAGTCGGTAAGTTACTGGTCCGACACGATCTATAATCTTGAATGGTCCAATGTACCTTGGATTTAGTTTCCCCCGTTTACCAAATCGAACAACGCCTTTCCAAGGTGAAACCTTAAGCATGACCATCTCTCCAATATCAAATTCTATATCTTTTCTTTTAATGTCCGCATAGCTCTTTTGTTGACTTTGGGTAGTTTTCAATCGTTGTTGAATTTGGATGATCTTCTCGGTAGTTTCTTGAATTATCTCCGGACCCGTAATCTATCTATCCCCCACTTCACTTCAAACGGTGCCATCTCAATACTCGAATGGTAACTGTTGTTGTAGGAAAATTCTGCTAACGGTAGGTGTCGATCCCAACTGTTTCCGAAATCGATAACACATGCTCGTAGCATATCTTCAAGCGTTTGTATTGTTCTTTCACTCTGCCCATCAGTTTATGGATGATAGGCAGTACTCATGTCTAGACGAGTTCCTAATGCTTGCTGTAATCTCTACCAGAATCTTGAAATAAATCTGCCATCCCTATCAGAGATAATAGAGATTGGTATTCCATGTCTGGAGACGACTTACTTCAAATACAGTCGTGCTAACTTCTCCATCTTGTCATATTCTCTTATTGGCAGGAAGTGTGCTGATTTGGTGAGACGATCAACTATTACCCAGATAGTATTAAAACCACTTGCAGTCCTTAGCAATTTAGTGATGAAATCCAAGGTAATGTTTTCCCATTTCCATTCCGGGATTTCGGGTTGTTGAAGTAGACCTGATGGTTTCTGATGCTCAGCTTTGACGTTAGAACACGTCAAACATTCTCCAACGTATTTAGCAACATCGACTTTCATACCCGGCCACCAAAAATTTTTTTTGAGATCTTTGTACATCTTCCCCGTTCCAGGATGTATTGAGTATCTGGTTTTATGAGCTTCTCTAAGTACCATTTCTCTCATATCTCCAAATTTTGGTACCCAAATCCTTTCAGCCCTATACCGGATTTCGTCTTCCCGAATATTAAGATGCTTCTCCGATCCTTTGGGTATTTCATCCTTTAAATTTCCCTCTTTTAAAACTCCTTGTTGCGCCTCCTTTATTTGAGTAGTAAGGTTAGTGTAAATCATTATATTCATAGCTTTTACTCGAATGGGTTCTCTGTCCTTTCTGCTCAAGGCGTCGGCTACCACATTTGCCTTCCCTGGGTGATAATGAATCTCAAAGTCGTAATCATTCAACAATTCAATCCATCTGCGCTGCCTCATGTTTAGTTGTTTCTGATTAAATATGTGTTGAAGACTTTTATGGTCGGTATATATAACACTTTTGACCCCATATAAGTAGTGCCTCCAAGTCTTTAATGCAAAAATAACCGCGCCTAATTTCAGATCATGCATCGTATAATTCTGCTCGTGAATCTTCAATTGTCTAGACGCATAAGCAATTATTTTCGTTCGTTGCATTAATACACAACCGAGACCTTGTTTTGAGGCGTCACAATATATCACAAAATCATCATTCCCTTCAGGTAATGACAATATAGGTTCCGTAGTTAACTTTTTCTTCAACAATTGAAACGCTTTCTCCCGCTCATCCTTCCATTCAAATTTCTTCCATTTATGTGTTAATGCAGTCAAGGGTTTTGCTATTTTGGAAAAATCATGGATGAACCTTCTGTAGTAACCAGCCAGTCCTAAAAATTGGCGTATATGTTTCGGAGTTTTCGGGGTTTCCCACTTTTCAACGGTTTCAATCTTTGCCGGATCCACTTGAATACCTTCTTTGTTCACTATGTGACCGAGGAATTTAACTTCTTCTAACCAAAATGCACACTTTGAAAACTTAGCGTACAGTTTTTCTTTCCTCAATAACTCTAGCACTTTTCTCAAATGTTCTTCGTACTCTTGATCATTCTTTGAGTAAATAAGTATGTCATCGATGAAAACAATGACAAACTTTTCAAGGTATGGTCCACACACTCGGTTCATGAGGTCCATGAACACAGCTGGTGCGTTAGTCAACCTAAATGGCATAACCATAAACTCGTAATGACCGTAATGCGTCCTGAAAGCAGTCTTCGGAATATCATCCTCCTTCACCCGCATTTGATGATACCCGAAACGTAAATCGATCTTCGAATAAACCGACGAGCCTTGTAGTTGATCAAATAAGTCGTCGATTCTCGGTAGTGGGTAACGATTCTTGATGGTAAGTTTGTTCAACTCTCGGTAGTCGATACACAACCTGAATGTACCATCCTTCTTTTTGACTAACAAAACAGGAGCTCCCCATGGTGATGTACTTGGTCGTATAAAACCACGCTCTAAAAGTTCTTGTAATTGGCTTTGGAGTTCCTTCATTTCGCTGGGTGCAAATCTATATGGAGCACGAGCTATTGGTGCAGCTCCTGGTACGAGATCTATTTAAAATTCAACAGATCGGTGTGGAGGCAGTCCCGGTAATTCTTTCGAAGATACATCGGGAAATTCTTTTGCGACGGGAACATCATTGATGTTCTTTTCTTCGGTTTGTACTTTTTTGACATGTGCTAGAACAGCATAGCAACCTTTTCTTATTAGTTTTTGCGCCTTTAAATTACTAATAAGATTTAGCTTCGCATTGCTCTTTTCTCCGTACACCATTAAGGGATTTCCTTTTTCTCGTACAATGCGAATTGCATTTTTGTAACATACGATTTCTGCTCTCTCCTTTCTCAACCAATCCATGCCGATTATCACATCAAAACTCCCTAACTCTACTGGTATCAAATTAATCTTAAATGTTTCGCTAACCAAATTAATTTCTCGATTCCGACATATATTATCTGCTGTAATTAATTTACCGTTTGCTAATTCGAGTAAAAATTTGTTATCCAAAGGCGTCAGTGGACAACTTAGTTTAGCACAAAAATCTCTACTCATATAGCTTCTATCCGCACCCGAATCAAATAAAACATAAGCAGATTTATTGTCAATAAGAAACGTACCCGTAACAAGCTCCGGGTCTTCCTGCGCTTCTGCCGTATTAATATTGAAAACTCTTCCGCGACCCTGCCCACTAGTATTCCCCTAATTCGGGAAATTTCTACTAATGTGGCCCGGTTTTCCACATGCAAAGCAAACTATGGCGGCATTATCTGTTTTGACATTATTTGTTCTTTTAATTCTGTTAAACTTTGGTCCGTAGGCCTCACACTTTGCCTCACTATGACCATTTCTTCTACACCTAGTGCAAAATGTCGTGCAGAACCCCTGGTGATTCTCTTCACACCTTTGGCATGACTGTTTTTGGTTTTTGTTGCCATTGTTGTTATTGGGATTGTTGTTAGGATTGTTATTGTTGCTATTGTTGTTGTTGTTATTGTTGTTGGGACGGTTATTGTAGTTGTTGTTAGGACGTTTGTTGAAGTTGTTGTTGCGATTGATGTTGCGGTTGTTGGGATAGTTATTACGATTGTGGTTGTGATTGTTGTTGTTGTATTGGTGACTCTTGTTATTGGTTTCTTCCCACTTTCTCTTGACTTGTTTCAGGTTAGCCTCTTCAGTCGTCTGCTCTTTAATCCTTCCTTCGATCTGGTTCACTAATTTGTGAGCCATTCGACTTGCCTTTTGTATGGAGGCGGGCTCGTGTGAACTCACATCTTCTTGAATCCTTTCCGGTAATCCTTTTACAAATGCGTCGATATTCTCTTCTTCGTCTTTGAACGTTCTGGGACATAATAGGCACAATTCGGTGAATCGTCATTCGTACGTGGTGATATCGAAACCTTGCGTTCGTAATCCTCTAAGCTATACCTTGAGCTTGTTGACCTCGTTTCTGAGACGATACTGCTCGTTCATCAATTGCTTGAATGCTGACCACGATAGTGCGTAAGCAGCATCTTGTTCTTCCTGCTCGAGATAGGTATTCCACCATGTTAGCGCCGTACCTGTGAAGGTATGCGTAGCGTACTTTACTTTGTCTTCTTCAGTACATTTACTTATGGCAAACACCGATTCAACCTTCTCGGTCCACCGTTTCAATCCAATTGGACCCTCAGTTCCATCAAATTCCAAATGTTTACAGGCAGTGAATTCTTTGTAGGAGCATCCTACACGATTTCTTGTGAAATTAGTTCCACTGCTAGATCCAGAGTTATTGTTATTTTGCATCGCAGCCTGCACTGCGGCTATGTTTGCTGCAAGGAAAACACGGAAGTCTTCCTCGCTCATGTTCAAATTCTGACGAGTAGCCGGTGCCATTTCCTTCAAAAATAGCCCAAAAGAATTAAGTTAATCATATAGAATTTTAAGAGTAGTCAATAGTATTTCGTAGCATAGTATGAACTTATTTATAAAAGCTTTTTCTTCATATTAGCGTTTTATAGTTTTTAATTTGGGTAGTATCTACCCGTTAAGTTCATACTTAGTAGCTAATATACAATTTAACTACTACAATTCTATATGAAAAAACTGATTATAATAAAAATTCGCGTTCAAATTTTATACAATATTTTACAAACTTACAATACCGCTATTATACATATAGGATGAAATATAGCACATAATAACTTTGCTACTCGGCATCTATAAAGGCAATTCTAGTTAATACGCAAGTTGTTCAGCAAAAGAAATAAAGACACGTAATTCATAAGTCCAGAAACAAGTCATGCATTCTGGTTTTACTAAGACGACTTCCCATCCTTGGTCTTGTGAAAAGTAACCGTTATGACCATTGGCTAGGCAGCTGATGTCGAACGAGGTGTATATAAAATAGTTATTATTTTACTAGGAAAAACTATTAAATACGATACAATTTTACACAAGATTTTTATTTATTTATAGAATGGATATACTTAAACCTTGCTACAACACTTATAGGCAGTGTACCTAATCGTACAGTAGTGTAGTTTTTAGTAAGTCCGGTTCGTTCCACAGGGAAATCTTTAAACAAAGCTCAACGCTATATTAGTTTACTTTTATAAAAATACAAATATATATATAGGTAATATTATTATTATAAAGGGGGGTTTTTACCGTTTAATGACCGGTTTGTCGATTTTAAAACTTTAGTCGCAGTTAAAACCTAATGTAAAATATAAAATAAATACAAGACTTTAAATTAAAGCGTAAAGTAAATAACGATAATGAAATTGCGAATAATAAAAATGCGATAAAATTAAATTGCGATAATTAAAAAGTACGATAATTAAAAGTGCGATAAAATAAAATAAATAAAAGTGCGATAATTAGAAGTGCAATTAAATATAAAATAAAGGAAATTAAATATGAAATAAAAGAATTATGCTTATTTAAACTTCCGTAATCATGATGTTTGACTTGTTGATTTTAGTTTTATGCCCATGGGTTAATTGTCCTTTGTCCTGGATTATTTAATATGTCCGTCTGGTTTTTGTCCATAACAGTCCATCAGTCATAAATATAAATTGCAAGTGTCCTTGTCAAATTATTATTATACCCGAAGTTAAATATTCCAACTAATTGGGGATTCGAATTGTAACAAGGTTTTAATACTTTGTTTAATGAATACACTAGGTTATCGACTGCGTGTAAACCAAGGTTTTACTACTTTGTTAACAATTACACCAATTACCCTTGAATGTAATTTCACCCCTGTTTTGATTATTCTAGTGGCTATTAATCCATTCCCGTGTCCGGTTAAATGAACGATTATTCGTACATATAAATACCCCGCCCATCGTGTCCGATCGAGTGTATATGGTAATTTATAGGGACGCCCAATTGTAAATCTTTATATTAACATTAACAAACTTTCATTTAGTTAAACAAATATAAAGCCCATTAATAGCCCATAGTCTAATTTCCACAAGTGTCGTTCTTTTGTCCAAACCCTAATTATGGTACAAAGCCCAATTACCCAATTTTAGTAATTAGCCCAACATCATGATTACTTCGTTTTAAATAAGCATAATAATAACTTAGCTACGAGACATTAATGTAAAAAGGTTGAACATAACTTACAATGATTAAAAATAGCGTAGCGTTACACGGACAGAATTTCGACTTACACCCTTACAACATTCGCTAACATACCCTTATTATTAGAATTATAATTAAAATTAAAATATAAATTATAAATATAAATATATTTACGTATGAAGAGGAAGAGAAAAAAAGATGTTTAAAACTCGGCACAAAACTGGCTTTATATAGGACCTGACCAGCAATCTCACTCCATGCGACTCGCATGGATTTGTGCCTTTGGCCATGCGAGTCACATGGCCACCCTGGATCCAGCCAAATTGGTTTGTTTTCTTCTTGCCGACGTAATATAATAATAATAATATATATAATATATAATTATATATAATTATATATATATTATATTATATTCTTGTGCATAGTAGACTAGATATTTTTGGTCCGTTGCGTCGGGCGTTTCTTCTTGGCTCAGGTCCCGGTTCCGGATTTTCGGACGTCCTCGCGTATTATTTTAAATCGCGTACTTTGCGTCTTGTAACTTGTACTCTTGTCATTTTGAGACGTTCCTCATCAATATTTTGAACCTTTTTAATTGTATCTTGTACTTTTTAGCTCTTTGGACCTTTTTGTCTTCAATTTGTCGAATCTGCCTTTTGTCTTCACCTTTTATTATTTAAACGAATATCTCTTGTAAATAGAACAATTGCAACTAAAAGCTTGTCTTTCTTGAGGAATAATGCTATGAAATATATGTTCGTTTTTAGCATTATCAAATATTCCCACACTTGAGCGTTGCTTGTCCTCAAGCAATATTGTCTTGAAATACTAGAATCACTTCTTTATTCTTCACACTTTGTACATCAGTGATTTCTATACGGCGGTATAAACAATGGAAGTAACGATATGGTTTACAGTCCCACATGACTATAAAAATTTAGATCCATTAAGGAAATTGGATCTTTATGAAAACATTTGATCTTTCAAAATCTAGTTTTTACCCTAGATAAGTTTTCCGGAATAACCCTTTACCGGTGTTTGCAAAATATTTTTGTGGGTTTGGTGGGTTTCAGATTTGAAAATTTTAGCTCAAAACTTGCGGTTTTGTGTCACCCACTTGCTAACCTTGTATTTGGAAAGCAACACGTCCAGTTTACTTGTCCCGTATATTACCTTTCGGTAAACTACTGTCCGGTTGTAAAGGAAAGCGTTGAACAAGCAACTGTTAAGGCAATGTCCCGTGACATGCTTTTGATTATGGTCTATAATGTGTCGGACGCAATTACTATCCTTGGTAGGAGCAATAGTAAAGCTCACCCTTATAATTTTTCGGTCTGGCACAAGGTCCTGTCTTTGACCATGCTATGCAACCACCGTTCTTACGGTTGACACCCGATTTAGTTCAGGTGACCTAATGAATTCCAGGTGAATTCCTAGGATTTTACGTTCAATGGTAATGAACGCATTGAAAATAGGGTTTTCAGAAAACAAATCGGTTTATAATTTTTGATCAAAATATTTTCTCGTTTAAGCTCGAGTTTAGATATCATCGAATTCCATGAGTTTGAATTCTCAATCTTTAAGGTCAATCTCAAGGATTGAGTAATATCAGGCTTAAAAGCTGATTTTTAATCTTTAAGGAGATTATCCTTTCTGGGGATCTGATTCATTAGTCTTATCCAGCTAATTTGCACGGTGCCTCCCCATTGTACGAGATAAATCCTTCTCATGGTTAGGATAAATCTGACCACTTGGCGACCCTGTTTAATGCTGAGGTCCGTGGATTTCCTGCTGATTTTAGTGATGACTTTTCTAGATTTTTCGTCAACCTACAGCTGGTCTGAACGACAACTTCATGACCTAAATCAAGAAGCGCGTGTCTTTTTCGGAACACTTTACTTCCTTTTAGTGATGGAATTGATTCATCGTGTAGATCCATCTCTTCTTTTCTTTCATCGGGTAAAACAGTTTAGTTTAGTCCAAAGCAAAAGTATTTTTAGTTATTTGTTACAGATATATGTGACATATGTTTAAAATAACTTGGTAAATTTTCCCACACTTGGCTTTTATTTTCCTTTTTATCGTTCTCTATTCCATTTTAAATGAATTTTAACATTTTAGTTTGTTTCTCAATTTATGTCCTTTCCGAGGTAACAATAATTTCGGTGTTAAAACCTAGTTTTATCGTTCATAAATATGTATAAACATGATTTGAATTCATTTAATTGAAAATTTTGAAAAATTTTACTAGAATTGGGTAGTCAGTATATAAGACTAGGGCTGTTCTTTTTTATCAGAGAGCACTAGATTCTAATACAACTACTGCTTTACTAGTATTTTTAATGGTAACCAAGTGTTTAATATAAAAATTTTAAAATTCGAAAGAATTTAACCCCTTCCCACACTTAAGATCTTGCAATGCCCTCATTTGCAAGAAATCAGTAACAATTTAAATTATTGAGGGTGATTTGTGTGAAAATGATTAAATTTTTACCAAAGTTTCCAAATATATTGGCGTTTGTTTGCTGAATGATAAATGGTGCACGTCATTTGTTCATTCCGTCTTGTTGTTATTTCACATACATTTTGCATCATTGTCGTCAAAATTACTTGCTTTTGCTGAACTTAATGCCAGTCTTTGAAAATGCGTTGTTTTACCCTGTTTTGTGCATAAAATAGAATACATACAATACAAATATAATCATACATGCAATTTAAAATGGAACTTTGGCATCCCACTTTCAAACTATAAGAAAAATATTAGTACACAATAATAATAAGAATATCAATCATTACATAAACGTAATAAAATGTTAAGTGTTTAAAATAAAAATAAAAATTACCAACTTATCTCTACTGATCAGGAGGTGGGTTAGGAGGATAATTAGGATAGGGATCCCAATTCATGTTCGCGTCCGGGTTCCATGGCTGATTATAGGTGAACTGGTATGCTGCGTCATAATCATATGAATCATAGGGTGGTCTCATTTCTGGCTGATGTGCGGGATAGTATGCGGGTCGGGTCGGATAATACATCTCGCCAGGCTGCAACTGGCTTATAATTTGGCGCTGATGATAATCCCATCGGCCATGCTCTCGTTGCCGGGAATGCTCGTAGTCATTCCGACGTTGCCATGCCTCGTACTGCATATGCCTATCATAGTTCGTCATGTATTCATCCTCCATACGAACGCCTAAATCAAGAGCAGTCTCCCGAACAACTCCTATAATGTTGTTCGCATCCTCCATCTCGTCATCCGAACCTCTTTCTACCTGTCGCTGAGGTCCCTCGTATCGATATACCCGACCACGTCTCATTAATAATACCCTTGCACCGTGATAAAGGTTTGAACTTATAGTTTCACCTCCGTCCTCTATTTCGTTCATTGGACCCCCTTGGTGCTTATCTACACCTAAATACTCTCCAATGAGAGTAATGAAAATACCACCAACTATAATACTCCCCGATTTCATCCCCGAAACTACATTAGCGAGATAATAACCAACACAATAGGGAATGTTAACGAAACTCCTCGGGTCTCTAATACACTTGAGGTAGAACAAATCGTTTACGGTCAATTTCTCCTTATTCCTACCCCTTTGTGTAATTGTGTTTGCTAAGAATCTATGAATCACCCGGAGTTCAGCTCTGTCTATATCTAAGTATGTATGATTTCCACTGGCGTGAAATTCATTAAAGTGGGACATACGCCTCCAGACAGCGTTAATATCAAATTCCCTATCTACCCTTTCTCCTTGGGCAATCAAGCTATTACAGTCGGGGCTCAAAAGTTCAGCAGGGGTGTAAATCTGTAAGGCTCTAGCTAAATCTATCATGGACATTCTGTACATTCGTCCACCTAACAGAAATCTAATAAAGCTTCTATCATCTATCCTCCTAACATCACTGTTTAACTTAATAGTACTAAGTAATTCTATACACCATTCCCTATATATGGTTCTACGAATGGAAAATAGGCGCATCCAATCGTTAAACTGAGAATTACCATACCTTTGCACCAATAATTCCCGAATCGGTTCGGCAAGGTCAACTGTTTCCAAAGGTACCCAGTCAATTGCCCTTGGCATTTCAACAACCTTAAAGTAGAGAATGTGCATGTTCTTTTGATAATCTGGATACTCTATCCAACATCGATCAAATCTCAGATTTGGGTGTAACTGATCTTCATTAATGTCTAAGCTCAGAATCCTTTGATGTGGAGCGAATTGACGAAACTGATTCATGAATAATTGATCTTGATCGTGATATGGAATATGTTGCTCCTCCTGTTCTTCTTCTTCTTGTTGCATATGTTGTTCTTGTTCATGAAACATTTCCGGTTCGGGCTCTGGTTGCCTGGACGATGATGCTCCTGAACCTCCAGTATCGGCTCTCTGCAAAACACATTAAACACAAAATTTGTGCATCCAAATATGCATTAGTGTTAGCAAAATAATAACTTGAAACAATTATGATGACATGTTCAATTCATAACACATTTTATACACATTTTCTTAACAATAACAATTCTACACTTTTACATACGAAAATGTGTACAATGTTTTATCACATTTAAACTCTTAAACATGTCAACAATAATCATTATAGCAATTAAACACTTGTTACATGGCATTCAAATCAAACTAGTGCTCATTTTCATATTTTTGTCAAGTCTACACTTTGTCAAATAAGCATATACGAAAAATGTACATCAAGTTCATAAGCATTTATCTTAAATAACATGCCAAAATAATCACTACTAGCAATGAAACAAGTTTCAAATGGCCTTTATATCAAATTATCCAAGTTCATGAATTTTTAGACTTAAAAAGTCCACTTTAATTCTCAAAAACATGTTTAGGCTCAAAGTTTGGATCAATTAACTACCTAAACATGTTACACTACTTAATTTAGCAACAATTCATGACAAAAATCGGTCATAACCTGTTTATATCAAAAAGCCCCAAATTGCTCAAGAACACAAACCCTAGATTCTTAAAAATTTGAAGTTTTTAGCTTCAATTCATGTTAAATAGCTTCTATCTAGGATATACATGCATAATATAACAACAATTTAGCTCTAATTACACCTAAATTTAACAAAATCAAAATATAAATTTTCTAGCTCAAGAACACAAAAATTCGAATTTAAAGAGATTAGGGGTGAAATCTTTACCTTTCTCCTGAAGGGGTTGAGACTACTGAATCTAGGCATGATTATTGTGAAGTTTTGCAAGAATTTTGATGAAAAATGATGAATTTTTGAGAGGGTTTTGGAGATGGTTCGTGTATATGTGTGTGTGTTGTGAAAAAGAGCAGCTCGGCTGGAAATTTTGATCCTGTCCAGCTTTTTATGGCCATGCGACTCGCATGGATTTGTGCATACCCCCATGCGAGTCGCATGGGGTGAAAATCCAGGATTTAATTTTTTTTTTTTTTTTTTTTTTTTTTTTATATAAAACCTTATACTTTTAAAACATAGAATTAATAAAATTTTAAAAATTTTGTTTCTTTTTAAGACGAGGTCGTTTCGGGACGATGCCCTAGTCCGTCCCTCGACAAAATTTTAAAATTTTTTCATTTTGTAGCGATTGTTTTAAAAGCTAAGATTTTTGGGTTTTTTAATGTTTTTGGCATACTTTAAATCAATAAGATTAAAAATAATGATAATAAAAGTTCTCGTCCCTCCTTCGGGTAAAGCAATTTCGGTTCAAAGACCTAGTCTTCAACTTACGACGAATTTTAAAAATCATATTTTTAACTTAATGAGATAAAGTAAAAATTTTTTTTTTTTTATTCACACAACTTAAATATAAAATTCAAAATTAATATTAAAAATTCACACCAAACTTAAAATTTGAAATGCATAAAATTAAAAATTCATATTTTAAAAATTCACACCACTTAATTTAAAAATTCATATTATAAATTCACACCAAACTTATATAAATTTTTCAAATATTTACAATTTTAAATATATTGTTTTTACAAAGTTTACAATATTAACTTAAGATTTAAATATTAATTTTAAAAACATGGTAAAAATAAATTTAAAAATCTTTTTGTCTTTTTATCCCACTTTTATCAATCAAATATTATCAAAAATATGCGCCCCTCTTTTCGGTAAAGTAATTTCGGTTCCAAGACCTAATTTAACTCATGACGAATTTTTGAAATATTTTGGGTTGATTGATTAAAGATATTTATACCTTAAGAATAAACGTTAAATTTCGCAGTGATGTAATAAATTTTTGAACGATATCAATAATTTCGGTCGCCAAACCTAATTTTATTTAATACCAATTTAATACTTTTTAGCGAACAAATTAGCGTTTATTATCAAAAGGTTAAAAATAAAAATAAAAATAAAAACTGTACAGACATACCTGTGAAATAGATTTCTTAGTTATATGATCTATTATATTCATAAGATAGTCGGTTTAATTGATTTTCCATGGCTGCATAGGCGTAACCTCGAGCATTCATTGTCTTTTCTTCTAAACATATGAACGGTCCGTCTCTGCATAAAGTAACAAATTCGGTATTTGAATAGGTTTGATTATTTGAACATTTACCTCCATGTGACCATTTTCCGCATTTGTGACATCGTTCTAGGTGTCGTGCTCTTCTTTTTGCTGCGGATTTTGATTTTCCTTTACCAAATTGTAACTTATTATCTTCGCATCTGGATCCTTTTCTAACTCCGTCCATTCTTTCTCTGATTACTGATACTAATTCACTCGGGAGTATGTCATTATTACGTTTAGTGATCAAAGCGTGTAGCATTAGACCATGGTTTAGTTCACAGGCAGTCTTCATTTCGTAAAAACCTAAAAAAAAAATAAAAATTCAGAATGGGGGGAGAAGACTAGTTCTTTAGGGTCTGCTAGGGAAAGACCATACGTGTTCCATTTTCGAGAACTACACGAAAACAGACAATCTAACTCTAACAGAAATACATATTATCCTTTACAGACTTGATTCTCCCCACACTTAGTTAGCTGTGGTGTCGAAATTGTGATTAACTTCGTTGTCGACTTCCATCGGACCATGTATGTAATGTTTAACTCTGTGACCATTAACTTTAAATTCAATCCCATTTGAATTTATCAATTCTATCGTTCCGTATGGGAAAACTCTTTTGACTATGAATGGTCCAGACCATCTTGATTTCAATTTTCCAGGAAATAGCTTGAATCGTGAATTGAAAAGAAGAACTCTGTCTCCTTCTTTGAATTCTTTTGAACTTCTGATTCTTTTATCATGCCATTTCTTCGTTCTTTCTTTATAGATTAACGAATTCTCGTATGCTTCATGTCTTAATTCTTCTAATTCGTTTAGTTGACTTAATCGTAGACGTCCGGCTTCATGTAAATCAAGGTTACATGTCTTCAAAGCCCAAAATGCTTTGTGTTCAATTTCTACTGGAAGATGACATGTTTTTCCATAAACAAGTCTAAAAGGTGTGGTTCCAATTGGAGTTTTGTAGGCTGTTCTAAAAGCCCAGAGTGCATCCTCCAATTTAATGGACCATTCCTTCGGATTTGATCCTACGGTTTTCTCTAGAATACGTTTTAAAGCTCGGTTGGTATTTTCAACTTGTCCACTTGTTTGTGGATGATATGCGGTGGAGATTTTATGAGTTACCCCATATCTTTTAAGAACTTTCTCAAGTTGATTATTACAAAAATGAGTACCCCGATCACTTATTAAAGCTTTCGGTGTTCCAAACCTTGCAAAAAGACGTTTTAAAAAGTTGACTACAACTCGTGCATCGTTAGTTGGGAGAGCTTGTGCTTCCGTCCATTTAGATACATAATCAATGGCTACGAGTATATATAAATTATTATGAGATTTTGGAAATGGACCCATAAAGTCAATACCCCAAATGTCAAATACTTCACATACTTGGATGACATTTTGTGGCATTTCATCACGTTGACTTATTTTTCCGGCCCTTTGACATGCATCACAGGATTTGCAAAGAAGGTGTGCGTCTTTGTAAATTGTAGGCCAATAGAATCCAGCTTCATAAACTTTTCTTGCTGTTAGTTGAGGCCCATAATGCCCTCCTGTTGGTCCTGTGTGACAATGGTTTAATATTTTACTAGCTTCATCTCCAAATACACATCGGCGTATTATTCCATCGGGACAACTTTTAAACAGATGTGGATCTTCCCAGAAATAGTGTTTTATATCACTGAAGAATTTCTTTCGTCTTTGGTGCGATAATCCTTTTTCAAGGAATCCACAAACTAAGTAGTTTGCATAGTCTGCAAACCATGGGATTTCTTTATAATCTATCTTCAATAGATATTCATCAGGAAAGTTGTCTTGTATGGCCGATTCATTCAGAACTTCTAATTCGGGATTTTCAAGACGAGAAAGATGATCAGCGGCGAGATTTTCTGCTCCTTTTTTATCTCGGATTTCAATATCAAACTCTTGTAAGAGTAAGATCCAACGGATTAATCTTGGTTTAGCATCTTGTTTTGAAAATAGGTATCTAAGAGCAGAATGGTCGGTATAGACCACCGTTTTTGCTAGAACGAGATATGATCGAAATTTGTCAAAAGCAAAGACAATAGCAAGGAGTTCTTTTTCAGTAGTTGTATAGTTCGTTTGTGCTCCTTGTAACGTCTTACTAGCATAATATATAGGTTGAAATCGTTTTTCAATCCTTTGTCCTAAAACGGCTCCCATTGCAAAATCACTTGCATCGCACATTAGTTCAAATGGTAGATTCCAATTTGGTGTTATCATGATTGGTGCATTAGTGAGTTTTTCTTTAAGAATATTAAAAGATTTGATACACTCATCTGAAAAGATGAATGGCGCATCCTTTTCTAGGAGTTTATTCATAGGAGTGGCAATTTTAGAAAAATCTTTTATAAAACGTCGGTAAAAACCGGCATGCCCTAGAAAACTCCTAACTCCTCTAACATTGGTGGGATGTGGAAGTTTAGCAATTACATCTACTTTAGCTCTATCCACTTCAATTCCTTCTTTTGAAATTTTATGTCCAAGAACGATGCCTTCTTTAACCATGAAATGGCATTTCTCCCAATTAAGTACTAGATTTGATTTTTCGCATCTAATTAGCATTCGTTCCAGATTAACTAGACATGATTTAAATGTATCACCGAAGACTGAAAAGTCATCCATGAATACTTCCATGCATTCTTCTATCATGTCGTGAAAAATCGCCATCATACACCTTTGAAAGGTTGCAGGGGCGTTACAAAGTCCAAATGGCATGCGTTTGTAAGCAAAAGTACCATAAGGGCACGTGAATGTGGTTTTCTCTTGATCTTCGGGTGCTATTGGAATTTGAAAATATCCGGAAAATCCATCTAGAAAACAATAGTAACTATTTCCGGCTAATCTTTCCAACATTTGATCTATGAAAGGTAAGGGAAAGTGATCTTTTCTGGTGGCGTCATTTAATTTTCTATAATCAATACATACACGCCATCCTGTTACAGTCCTAGTAGGAATAAGCTCATTTTTCTCATTTGTGATAACAGTCATGCCACCCTTCTTAGGTACGCATTGTACTGGGCTTACCCATGGACTATCAGAAATTGGATATATCAAACCTGCATCTAGCAGTTTAATAATCTCTTTCTTAACTACATCTTGCATATTAGGATTTAGTCTTCGTTGGCGTTGCACATACGTTTTATGACCTTCTTCCATAAGGATTTTATGTGTGCAATACGAAGGACTTATTCCTTTAATATCATGAATCTTCCATGCAATGGCTGGTTTATGAGCTTTCAACACAGAAATGAGTTGTGATTTCTCATTTTCAGTAAGAGAAGACGATATTATTACAGGTAATTCAGATTCACCATGTAAATAAGCGTATTCCAAATGGTTTGGAAGTGGCTTTAACTCTAATTTCGGAGGTTCTTCTATCGATGATTTATATCGATATCTGTCTTCTTCTTTTAGCATTTGAATTTCTTCTGTTGTTGGTTCATATCCATTAGCTATAAGTGTAGCTAACATTTCAGCTTCATCAATTGGTTCATTTCCTTCTCCTAAAGAACATTCTCCCGTTCCTTGTAATTCTGGAAATTCTTCTAATAATTCTGCATGTGCATCTATAGTTTGAATATAATAACATGTATCATCTGCAGATTGTGGTTGTTGCATTGCTCTATCAACTGAAAAGGTAACACTCTCATCCTCTATACTTAGGGTCAATTTCTTACCGAACACGTCTATCATTGCTTTAGCCGTGTTTAAGAATGGTCTTCCTAATATGAGAGGAACTTGAGAATCTTCTTCCATGTCCAGAACAACAAAATCTACTGGGAATACTAAAGTACCAACTTTAACTAGCATGTTTTCCATTATCCCTCTAGGATATTTTATTGATCTATCGGCTAGTTGTATGCTTATTCTGGTTGGTTTCAATTCTCCAAGGTCTAGTTTAGCGTATAGTGAATACGGCATTAGATTTATACTAGCTCCTAAGTCTGCCAATGCTTCTATTGAACTAAGACTACCCAGAAAACATGGAATTGTGAAACTTCCTGGATCAGATAGTTTTTCTGGTATCTTATTCAACAGTACTGCTGAACAATTAGCATTCATAGTAACAGCCGAGAGTTCTTCCATTTTCTTTCTATTCGTGATTAGATCTTTCAAGAATTTAGCATACCTTAGCATTCCTGAAATCACGTCAATGAAAGGAAGATTTACATTTATCTGTTTAAACATATCCAAGAATTTGGATTGCTCGGCTTCAAGTTTTTCTTTCTTCATTTTACTCGGATAAGGAAGAGGTGGTTGGTATGGTTTAACATAAGGTTTATCCTTAACTGTGTTATCTTCATTAACCTTTTCAACTACCGGTTCTTTTTCCTTATCTTGATCAGGTTGTGGTTCTTGTGGAGTAGGAATAGTTTCATCAGAAGTTACAGGTATTTCAGGTGGTTTAAGTGTTGTACCACTTCTTGTGGTAATAGCTTTAGCTGTTTCATTTCGGGGGTTAGCATTTGTATCACTAGGTAAACTTCCCGGTTTTCTTTCACCTATTAACCTTGCTAGGTTACTTACTTCTTGTTCCAGATTTTGAATAGAAGCTTGTTGATTTCTAAATGCTTGAGCATTTTGTTCATTTGTTTGTTTTTGAGATGTGAAAAACTGTGTTTGAGTTTCAACTAGCTTCGTCATCATATCTTCTAAATTCGGCTTTTTATCATCGGTTTGTTGTGGTGGTTTGTTTTGAAAATTCGGTCTTTGCTGATTATAAGTATTATTGGATACTTGTTGATTGCTATGACCTTGTTGGTTGTTGTATGGAATATTTCGGTTATAATTCTGGTTTTGATTGTAAATCGGTCTTGGCGGTTGATAATTATTCTGATAATTATTTCCAGGCCTTTGGTTTATGTATGAAATATTCTCTCTTTGTTCCATTGTTAATTCAATACTGAGACAATCTTTTGTCAAATGTGGTCCTCCACACTGCTCACAACTAATTCGTATTGAGTGAATATCTTTAGTCATCTTTTCCATTCGTCTCTCGAAAGCATCTATCTTTGCGGAAATGGAATCTAAGTCATGGCTAGAATCGGCTCTAGCTGCTTTAGATGATCTAATGATATCTTTTTCTTGGTGCCACTCATGTGAGTGGGAAGCAGTGTTATCAATAATTTTGTACGCATCAGTTTCGGTCTTCTTCATAATAGAACCACCAGCTGCTATATCTATATCTTTCCTTGTAGTGATGTCGCATCCTTGGTAGAATATTTGTACTATTTGACAGGTGTCTAAACCATGTTGCGGACATCCTCTTAATAACTTTCCATATCTTGTCCACGCCTCATATAGAGTTTCATTTGGTTTTTGTGTGAATGTAACAATTTCTGCTTGAAGTCTTACGGCTTTAGATGCAGGAAAGAATTGTTTAAGAAATTTGTCAATTAAAACGTCCCATGTATCGATCGCCCCTTCAGGTAACGATTCCAACCAATCTTTGGCTTCTCCCTTTAAAGTCCAGGGAAATAACATGAGATATATCTGTTCATCCTCCACTTCTCGGATTTTAAATAGTGTGCAGATCCTATTAAAGGTACGTAGATGTTCATTTGGATCTTCCTTCGGCGCACCACTAAATTGGCATTGATTAGTCACCATGTGTAGAATTTGTCCTTTGATTTCATAATCTGGCGCATTAATGTCTGGATGAGTAATTGCGTGACCTTGGCCAGTGCGTTTAGCTCTCATTCGGTCTTCCATACTTAAAGGTTCCAGATTCTCCATAATTGAATTTGTTGACTCGGTATCACTAGATGATTCTGATTTAATAGTTCGTTCCTCAACAATCTCTGTTTGAATGATTGGTGGTTCCGGAGGAAAGTTTAATGGTTCAGGATCTATGAACCGTTCCTGAATATTTTCTGGATTCTCAATTGTGAGGTTGGGTTCAAAAAATGGATTATCGGTAATTTGAACTGAAGTACTTGGTCGACTGGATGACGATTCTAAAGAAAAATCAACGGCGGTTATATTTGTTAAACGATGTCTTGATCGAGTTACAGGTGGTGAACGTACAAAAGGTGATGAACGTCTTGCTCGGTGCATTCACTGAATATCCTATTAGTTTTTAAAAGGAAAGAAAAATTATAATAAGTTATCCAATCAATAGACTTTTCTGATTTTGCCCACGTTTCGAATAGCCAAAAGATGCAGCAGAGGGGCAGGATTCGTTTGGTCTCAATATAATTGAGGACTGTTTGGCTCCAATAACCCGGTCCACGTACAAATCCAACTATTACTACGAACCAGAAAATTTTGATGTCTATTAATTTAACCACTCAAAATAAATTTTCGTAATTTTTAGAAATTTAGATAAGAAGTAGAAAAAATTCTAAGTCCTAAAACTAGAATAGCGAGAAATAAGAGAGAAAAAGAGTTTGTCGAAAAAAAAATGGTTGAAAAATAAAAGACGACGGAAAAATAAAAGAAACTTATAAAAACTTAAAAATACTTAACTAACCTAACCTTATTACTACAACTAACTTAAAATTATAATCGCAAATTGAAATTACTAATTGGAATGATAATTGATACATAGTAAAAGGTCTAAAAATATTAAAGCTTACAAGGAAAAACTAAATCCCAAATGGAAATAACTTAAAAAGAAACTAAAACTTAAAAAGGCGTCGCAAAATTCTAAAGCACCTAAATCTTAGTCTAAAGAAAAAGCACTTAAGGAATTCTACGGCAAAGCCTAAAAATATAGGAGTAAAAATAACTATAGCAAAAACTAAGTTTAAAATTAAATTTGAGCTAAAAATATAAATATTACGCTACAACGATTAAAAAGGGACAAAATATTAAAAGAAATAAAAAGTGATAAAAAAATACAATTTTTATTAAAATATTATTTTTATATTAATTATATTAAAGTATTAAGTTTTAAATATAATAAAAGTAATTAAAAGTAGTTAAAATTAATTAAACTAAAAACTTAATTAATAATAATCAAATTAGGGTTTAATTATAATAATAATATATTATACTCCGTAATAAATGCGTTATTAGGGTTTGTTTGTGGCCCTGTCAGACCCCTCATGCGACTCGCATGGGGTTTAGTTGAATTATCATGCGACTCGCATGGTGTTCGGATCCAGGCCAAAAGTTGGGCTGCTACAGTACCTTGGCCCGATTACTTATTATTTTTTTTTTTTTTCTGTTTTTCTAAATAAATAAAAGATTTTAAAATAAAACTTATATTTTTATAAACTTAAAATAGAAATAAAGAAACTTATAAAACTTAAATATTTACAAAATCTTAAAAATACTAATATTTTTGTTTTTCTTTTTATATTTTTCGAATTTTTAAAAACGTATTTTTACAAAAACGACTTTTAATAAAAGTAACTAAAATTTTTTTTTTTTTATTTTTATATTAGCGTTGCGCTTCCGGCGTTTAAGAGTGATTCCCCGGCAGCGGCGCCAAAAATTACTTGATGTCGAACGAGGTGTATATAAAATAGTTATTATTTTACTAGGAAAAACTATTAAATACGATACAATTTTACACAAGATTTTTATTTATTTATAGAATGGATATACTTAAACCTTGCTACAACACTTATAGGCAGTGTACCTAATCGTACAGTAGTGTAGTTTTTAGTAAGTCCGGTTCGTTCCACAAGGAAATCTTTAAACAAAGCTCAACGCTATATTAGTTTACTTTTATAAAAATACAAATATATATATAGGTAATATTATTATTATAAAGGGGGGGTTTTTACCGTTTAATGACCGGTTTGTCGATTTTAAAACTTTAGTCGCAGTTAAAACCTAATGTAAAATATAAAATAAATACAAGACTTTAAATTAAAGCGTAAAGTAAATAACGATAATGAAATTGCGAATAATAAAAATGCGATAAAATTAAATTGCGATAATTAAAAAGTACGATAATTAAAAGTGCGATAAAATAAAATAAATAAAAGTGCGATAATTAGAAGTGCAATTAAATATAAAATAAAGGAAATTAAATATGAAATAAAAGAATTATGCTTATTTAAACTTCCGTAATCATGATGTTTGACTTGTTGATTTTAGTTTTATGCCCATGGGTTAATTGTCCTTTGTCCTGGATTATTTAATATGTCCGTCTGGTTTTTGTCCATAACAGTCCATCAGTCATAAATATAAATTGCAAGTGTCCTTGTCAAATTATTATTATACCCGAAGTTAAATATTCCAACTAATTGGGGATTCGAATTGTAACAAGGTTTTAATACTTTGTTTAATGAATACACCAGGTTATCGACTGCGTGTAAACCAAGGTTTTACTACTTTGTTAACAATTACACCAATTACCCTTGAATGTAATTTCACCCCTGTTTTGATTATTCTAGTGGCTATTAATCCATTCCCGTGTCCGGTTAAATGAACGATTATTCGTACATATAAATACCCCGCCCATCGTGTCCGATCGAGTGTATATGGTAATTTATAGGGACGCCCAATTGTAAATCTTTATATTAACATTAACAAACTTTCATTTAGTTAAACAAATATAAAGCCCATTAATAGCCCATAGTCTAATTTCCACAAGTGTCGTTCTTTTGTCCAAACCCTAATTATGGTACAAAGCCCAATTACCCAATTTTAGTAATTAGCCCAACATCATGATTACTTCGTTTTAAATAAGCATAATAATAACTTAGCTACGAGACATTAATGTAAAAAGGTTGAACATAACTTACAATGATTAAAAATAGCGTAGCGTTACACGGACAGAATTTCGACTTACACCCTTACAACATTCGCTAACATACCCTTATTATTAGAATTATAATTAAAATTAAAATATAAATTATAAATATAAATATATTTACGTATGAAGAGGAAGAGAAAAAAAGATGTTTAAAACTCGGCACAAAACTGGCTTTATATAGGACCTGACCAGCAATCTCACTCCATGCGACTCGCATGGATTTGTGCCTTTGGCCATGCGAGTCGCATGGCCACCCTGGATCCAGCCAAATTGGTTTGTTTTCTTCTTGCCGACGTAATATAATAATAATAATATATATAATATATAATTATATATAATTATATATATATTATATTATATTCTTGTGCATAGTAGACTAGATATTTTTGGTCCGTTGCGTCGGGCGTTTCTTCTTGGCTCAGGTCCCGGTTCCGGATTTTCGGACGTCCTCGCGTATTATTTTAAATCGCGTACTTTGCGTCTTGTAACTTGTACTCTTGTCATTTTGAGACGTTCCTCATCAATATTTTGAACCTTTTTAATTGTATCTTGTACTTTTTAGCTCTTTGGACCTTTTTGTCTTCAATTTGTCGAATCTGCCTTTTGTCTTCACCTTTTATTATTTAAACGAATATCTCTTGTAAATAGAACAATTGCAACTAAAAGCTTGTCTTTCTTGAGGAATAATGCTATGAAATATATGTTCGTTTTTAGCATTATCAGCAGCATGTTGTAATGTCGTCAAAAGGACGAGGGTTTTGTAATGTCCAACAGCTCCGTAATAATCTAAAAACCTTGTTTCTCACCCCAACTACTGAATCCGTCACTTGTGGGAAGGTTTTATTTAAAAGCTGCAATCCGATGTTCTTTTTCTCACTTTGGTAAGAAGCGAACATCACTAACCCGTAAGCATAACATAATTCTTTATGTTGCATGTTAGAAGCTCATTCTAGTTCACGAAATCCTATGTTGGGATATGTTGAGTCAAAATAGGTTCTTAACCCGTAGCGTAAAATTGCATTTGGGTTCCCGCATTTAACGCTTTAAAGAAAACACGGTGTAACTTACGATCTCCCCAATGTGATATACCCCACCTATCAAAGGAAAGCCTTTTATAAACTAAGGCATTTCTGGAAAGTCTTTCAAATGTTTGACAAGTTAATTTCGCCATAACTAATTGTGCTGATAAATTCTGACCGACTCTAGACAAGATTTCCTCAATCATATCCTCTGGTAGGTCTTCTAAAATATTCGGTTGTCTACCCTTAACGTCCATTTTGTTTTTATACTGTAAAATAGACAAGGATTAGATTCATAAAAGATAATTAACAAACAATACAAGCAATTTTTTTTACATAGAACATAAAAGTACAAGCACACTACAATACATATAATACACAACATGATTACAACTCCCTAATCTGAATCACTGGTTTCTTCTTCTTCGAACTTGGTTCGTTTTCCTAATTTTTTAGGGATATATGGTGTTCCTCTAATACGAGCCTTCGTTTTCCACAATGGTTTAGAAAAACCTGGTGGTTTAGAGGTTCCTGGGTCATTGTTACATTTTAGGAAATACGGATGTTGCCGATACATATAAAGTTCATCGGGGTTGGAATCGGTTTTCTCTATTTTTATACCTTTTCCCTTATTATTTTCTTTCGCTTTATTAAATTGGGTCGAGGTAATTTCTATAACATCATCGGAATCCTCATCGGGATCCGATTCATCGGAAAATTGGTAATCTTCCCAATATTTTGCTTCCTCGGCGGAAACACCATTGACCATTATTAACTCTGGTCTGTTGGTTGAGGATTTTCTTTTATTTAATCGATTTACTATAGGTATCAATATTTCTTCCTCCGGAACCTCTTCTTCTTCCGGTTCCTCCTCTTCCGGTTCCTCCTCTTCCGGTTCCTCTTCTTCCGGTTCCTCCTCTTCCGGTTCCTCCTCTTCCGGTTCCTCTTCGGGAATTTGTGAATCTTCCCAAAATATATTCGACTCTTCATTATTATTAGGTGAATTGATGGGATTTGTACTAGTGGTATACATCTATCACATAATATCAAACACATTAAGAGGTTAATATATCACATAATATTTACATGTTAATAATATATAGTTTCCAACAAAAGTGTTAAGCAATCGTTTTTAAAGAAAATACTGTCGAAGTTCAGACTCACTAATGTATCCTAACAGACTCGATAAGACTTACTAATGCAAATTTCTGGTTCTCTAAGACCAACTAAAATGTCCCGTTCATATTGATTATAAACGTTCCATATTAATTGATTTCGTCGCGAGGTTTTGACCTCTATATGAGACGTTTTTCAAAGACTGCATTCATTTTTTAAAACAACCATAACCTATATTTTATCTATAAAGGTTTAAAAAGCAATACGTAGATTATCACATAATGATAATCTAAAATATACCGTTTACACACAACCATTACATAATGGTTTACAATAAGAATATATTACATCAAAAATAAGTTTCTTGAATGCAGTTTTTACATAATATCATACAAGCATGGACTCCAAATCTTGTCCTTATTTTAGTATGCAACAGCAGAAGCTCTTAATAATCACCTGAGAATAAACATGCTTAAAACGTCAACAAAAATGTTGGTGAGTTATAGGTTTAACCTATATATTATCAAATTATAATAGATCACAAGATTTCATATTTCAATATACATCCCATACATAGAGATAAAAATCATTCATATGGTGAACACCTGGTAACCGACATTAACAAGATGCATATAAGAATATCCCCTATCATTCCGGGAAATCCATCGGACATGATAAAACAACATCGAAGTACTAAAGCATCCGTAACCATGGATGGGGTTCGTTAGGCCCAATAGATCTATCTTTAGGATTCGCGTCAATTAGTAGATCAGTTTACTAATTCTTAGGTTACCAAGCAAAAAGGGGCATATTCGGCTTCGATCATTCACCCATATAATGTAGTTTCATTTACTTGTGTCTATTTCGTAAAACATTTATAAAACTGCATGTATTCTCATTCCAAAATATTAGATTTTAAAAGTGGGACTATAACTCACTTTCACATATTTTTACTTCGTCGGGAAGTAAGACTTGGCCACTGGTCGATTCACGAACTTATAACAAATATATACATATATATATCAAAGTATGTTCAAAATATATTTACAACATTTTTAATAAATTTTGATGTTTTAAGTTTATTAAGTCAGTTGTCCTCGTTAGTAACCTACAACTAGTTGTCCATAGTTAGATGTACAGAAATAAATTGATATATATTATCTTGAATCAATCCACAACCCAGTGTATACATGTCTCAGGCTAGATCACAACTCAAAGTATATATATTTTTGGAATCAACCTCAACCCTGTATAGCTAACTCAAACATTACTGCATATAGAGTGTCTATGGTTGTTCCAAATAATATATATACATGGGTCGATATGATATGTCAAAACATTTACATACGTGTCTATGGTATCCCAAGATTACATAATATATTAGAATACATGTATAATACAATATAAGTTAGCTAGGATATGATTTGTATAGAATTGTTATAATATTTCCCGTAGCTACAACAATCAAAAAAATATCCAATCTTGTTTTACCCATAACTTCTTCGTTTTAAATCCGTTTTGAGTGAATCAAATTGCTATGGTTTCATATTGAACTATATTTTATGAATATAAACAGAAAAAATTATAGGTTTATAGTCAGAAATATAAGTTACAAGCCGTTTTTGGAAGATGTAGTCATTTCAGTCGAAAGAACGACGTCTTGATGACCATTTTGAAAAACATACTTCCACTTTGAGTTTAACCATGATTTTTGGATATAGTTTCATGTTCATAATAAAAATCATTTTCCCAGAAGGACAAATTTTAAATCAAAGTTTATCATAGTTTTTAATTATCAAACCCAAAATAGCCCGCGGTGTTACTACGACGGCGTATGTCTGATTTTACGGTGTTTTTCGTGTTTCCAGGTTTTAAATCATTAAGTTAGCATATCATATAGATATAGAACATGTGTTTATTTTATTTTAAAAGTCAAGTTAGAAGGATTAACTTTTGTTTGCCAACAAGTTTAGAATTAACTAAACTATGTTCTAGTGATTTCAAGTTTAAACCTTCGAATAAGATAGTTTTATATATATGAATCGAATGATGTTATGAACATCATTACTACCTCAAGTTTTGTGGATAAACTTACTGGAAATGAGAAAAATAGATCTAGCTTCAAAGGATCCTTGGATGGCTTGAAAGTTCTTGAAGCAGAATCATGACACGAAAACAAGTTCAAGTAAGATTTTCACTCGAAATAAGATTGTTATAGTTATAGAAATTAAATCAAAGTTTGAATATGAGTATTACCTTGTATTAGAAAGATATCTTACTGTAAATAAGAAAGATTTCTTGAGGTTGGATGATCACTTTACAAGATTGGAAGTAAGCTAGCAAACTTGGAAGTATTCTTGATTTTATGAAACTAGAACTTATAGAATTTATGAAGAACACTTAGAACTTGAAGATAGAACTTGAGAGAGATCAATTAGATGAAGAAAATTGAAGAATGAAAGTGTTTGTAGGTGTTTTTGGTCGTTGGTATATGGATTATATATAAAGGATGTGTAATTTTGTTTACATGTAAATAAGTCATGAATGATTACTAATATTTTTGTAATTTTATGAGATATTTCATGCTAGTTGCCAAATGATGGTTCCCACATATGTTAGGTGACTCACATGGGCTGCTAAGAGCTAATCATTGGAGTGTATATACCAATAGTACATACATCTAAAACCTGTGCATTGTACGAGTACGAATACGGGTGCATACGAGTAGAATTGTTGATGAAACTGAACGAGGATGTAATTGTAAGAATTTTTGTTAAGTAGAAGTATTTTGATAAGTGTCTTGAAGTCTTTCAAAAGTGTATGAATACATATTAAAACACTACATGTATATACATTTTAACTGAGTCGTTAAGTCATCGTTAGTCGTTACATGTAAATGTTGTTTTGAAACCTTTAGGTTAACGATCTTGTTAAATGTTGTTAACCCATTGTTTATTATATCTAAAGAGATGTTAAATTATTACATTATCTTGATATTATGATATATTAATATATCTTAGTGTGATATATATACAGTTAAATGTTGTTACAACGATAATCGTTACATATATGTCTCGTTTCGAAATCATTAAGTTAGTAGTCTTGTTTTTACATATGTAGTTCATTGTTAATACACTTAATGACATGTTTACTTATCATTTATCATAATTAAACATAGTGTATCAATATCTTAATATGATACATATGTATTTAGTAAGACGTTGTAATAACGATAATCGTTATATATATCGTTTCGAGTTTCTTAACTTAGTAGTCTCATTTTTATGTATATAACTCATTGTTAATATACTTATGGAGATACTTACTTATCATAATCTCATGTTAACTATATGTATATCCATATATATATCGTCATGTCATTTTTACAAGTTTTAACGTTCGTGAATCGCCGGTCAACTTGGGTGGTCAATTGTCTACATGAAACTCATTTCAAATAATCAAGTCTTAACAAGTTTGATTGCTTAACATGTTGGAAACATTTAATCATGCAAATATAGTTTTCAATTAATATATAATCATGGAAAAGTTCGGGTCACTACACCAGACATGTATACACTATTAATATATAAAAGATAAGATATAAATGCTCACGTATCAATATTGTGATTCAATATTGCAGGAAAGTACGCAAACACAACAGAGATGATAAACATTAGTTTGACTTACGAGCAATACTCCCGAATTATACCCATAACCTCCATAGCTATAACCCATAATTTCCTTAGCTCTATCCCGTTCGAAAAGCTTGTTTTGAAATAATTTGCTCATGACTCCGTCGTAGTATTTTATGTATAAATACGAATACTAATAATAATAATAATAATAATAATAATAATAATAATAATAATAATAATATATAGGGAGAGCAGATAGATAAAGAAGGATATATGTTTTTACTCGAACTGAAATCGAACGAATTTATAGCATCATTTCTGTCCCAGCACCTCATGCGATCGCATGAGGTTTGTATGGGATTCTCATGCGATCGGATGAGTCCCTCAGCCAGCTCACAATGATTTGTCTCATTGTTCGTCAACATATTATTTAATTATATATAATATATTTAATTTATATAATTAATTATATATTATATTATATTCACGTGCAAAGTTGACTTGTAATTCTTGGTCCGTTGACTCGTACATTGTCACTCGACTTATGTCCCAGTTCCGGTTTCTCGAATGCATTTTCGTATGCTTAGAAAACTAATACTTTTCGTTACACGACGTGTACCTTTATCAAAAATTAAACTTAATCATTGATAAACTATGTCACTCGATGTGTAGCTTTAATCAATTAAGTGTTTTGATTATTTGCTTCTATAAATCATCGTTTCGTAGTATGTATATATATATATATATATATATATATATACATTTTTATTTTAAAATAGTGTTTTACTGTAGCAAATAGTGATTTTTGAAAATACTATAGCTTTTCGGGTACTGTAGAAATTCAAAAATACTGTAGCAAATTAGTGTTTTACTGGTTCATCTTAAACGTTTTAGTTAACTTATATATATATATATATACATATATATATATGTATATATATATACATATATATATATATATATATGTATATATATATATATATGTATATATATATATATATATGTATATATATATATATATATATATATATATATATATATATATATATATATATATATATATATATATATATATATATGCACATTAAGTTATATATATTGTTCGTGAATCTTCGAGAATAGTCAAAGAATAATTGATTACATGAATATATTTTCAAAACTTTCGTGACTCAACATTACAGACTTTGCTTATCGTGTCGAAAACATTAAATCATTTAAAAATAAAGTTTAAATTTGGTCAAACATTTCCGGGTTGTCACAAGTTGTCACAACCTATATCATTTGTATATATATTAATACACATATTTGTAATCAAACAATTATATATATATATATATATATATATATATATATATATATATATATATATATGTGAATTTATTAGTTATATCATATTCATATTTGTAATATATATATGTTTCATATATTCATTTTGTATAAAAAAATATTAATTAATTTTTATGTTATATGTATTATATATATATATATATATATATATATATATATATATATATATATATATATATATATATATATATATATATATATATATATATATATATATATATCATTTGTTCGTTACTGAAGATAGTAATTATAATACTTAAATTTCGGAGAAAAGTAATAATGTTAATAATTCTATTAGTGATAATAATAATGATATTAATGATAATAATAATAATAATAATAATAATAATAATAATAATAATAATAATAATAATAATAATAATAATAATAATAATAATAATAATAATAATAATAATAATAATAATAATAATAATAATAATAATGATTATGATTATGAAACATATAATTATGATAATAATGGTAGTTTTTAATAAAATGAATAATTTAATAATAATGGTAATAATTTTGATAATATTACTTAATACTTAATAATGATAATAATTATAATAATCTTATTACTAATGATAACCTTAACACTAATACTTTTGTTATTAATAATAGTAAAGATTCTAAAATGACACTAATACTAATTTTAATGATAATAATAATGGTATGTATTATTTTCATTATAACAATAATAATAATAAGTTTAATCATAATAATATTTATTTTAATATTAATAATACTACTAATAATATTACTAATCAAAATAATGGTAACACCTATGATAATAATTATAACAAAGTAGTAATAACAATAATAATAATGATAAAGATTTTTGAAATTTAAAACTACCTCAAAAAGAGTTCCTAAAAAGAAAAGCCCCAAACCGGGCTCGAACCCGTGACCACTCGCTCACCCGTCATAACACCAAACCACTCCTCTATCGCCTGCTTTTCTGATTAATAACCATCCCGAATATTTATAACCCATTATTATTTTATGTTCTAATATCTTCTTCTTTATCCTACAAACTCAGGAACGAATCCAACAATGAATTTGTCACAAAACAAAATTTAGGTTCTCCTAACTAATTAAAAGTCATCCAAATTAATTGTTTGAAATGATAAAACGAAAAGGAAATAAATAGAAATAAAATAAAATAAAAAATAAAAGCTTGATGCTATCGCAGCTTCAAAAAAAAAAATTATGATTTCGTTTTTGAGGTTGTTTTGGACAAATCTTTCAACATGAACTATGTTCTAAATGGTTCGTAAAAACTTTCTGAATCACTAATTTCAACAAAAACCTCGAAACGATTACGAATTTGATGAAGAACAAATTGTTTGACTTTTTAAATTAAAACTTTGACATCGAAATTCTATTTCAATTTGAGGAGTTGGAATCTCAAATTTGGCAGATAGATTGAGTGAATGAATCCTAACAAAACTACATTTTTAGTTTTTGAAAAATTATACGAAATTTAGTAATTACTGAAATCTTCGTCGAGTAGATGAACGAGCTTCATTTTTTTTTCTGTTTTAAAAAATAATCAGATAGTAGCTACGGTTTTCATTGGATATTGATAGTGGAAATCGAATAGATGTTTTTAAATAATACACCATGATCGATTAATTTATTGGAGATATCAGGAGACCAACTATCATAATTCGAATAGCAGATAGGAGAGAAGCAACTAAAAAAATAAAAAATTAAATCTCATTATGATATCAGTAATAAGTTACGCATGATATACTGTCTTCATATATATATTATTTTAATTTTTAATAATTAATAAATATATTAATAATAATATTGATATTATTATTAATAATAATAAACATTCTAATATAATTATAATGATAATACTATTATCAAAATAAACTCAATAATAATAATAATAATAATAATAATAATAATAATAATAATAATAATAATAATAATAATAATAATAATAATAATAATAATGTTAATGATAATAAATAAAAATAATGATAATAATAATTTTTAAGAATGATAATTTTATTAATAGTTTATAACAATATCAAGGTAATAAAAGATAGAGATTTAACTTTTAAGTGCGTGTTTGTATTAAAGCAAGATACGTGGAAACCAAAACAAATCTCATTTTGTCTATTATGTAGTTTGTTAAGCCCGTGATTTAAATGTTGAGAGAGAGAGATAGATGGTGGGTGGAGTATGTGATCAATTATTCAAGTTTCTATATATCTATATATAATACCATATATATATTTATTAATACTATAATTAAAATAATAAATTACAATAATAATAATAATAATAATAATATATCCTAATTCATAGAATTAGACACATTCAGTTAGCCGTCCATTTAATTGGATTCTTCTACTCACACCATTTTACAAAGTATTATAACCTGGTCCGTTTAAAATTTTAATTCTATAATTTTAATCTTATTTCAAAATAATATAAATAAATAAATAATATATATATATATATATATATATATATATATATATATATATATATATATATATATATATATTCAGTATATTTTATCGATGTTTTTAAATACTAATTAATATATCTTATTTTATTTTACATAATTACTTCTATAAATTACATCATATACTATTTCAATTTATATTACAAATTATATATATATATATATACATACATACATACATATATACATATCTAATTACATTTAATTGTAATTATATATACATACATATCTAATTATATATATATATATATATATATATATATATATATATATATAATAATTAGATATGTATGTATATATAATTACAATTAAATGTAATTAGATATATATGTATATATATATATATATATATATACATATATATATATATATATATATATATATATATATATATATATATATATATATATATACATATCTAATTACATTTAATTGTTCGTGAATCGTCGGGAACACTCGAAGGGTAATTGAATACATGAATATAATTTCAAAGTTTTTGAAACTCAATATTACAGACTTTGCTTATCGTGTCCGAGACATATAAAGATTAAGTTTAAATTTGGTCGAAAATTTCCGGGTCGTCACAGGCGAGATGTCGGTAGTCGGAGAGAGGAGCAGCGGAGGGTATTAGTTCACAGTATTTGATCTATGAACACCAGAATCTCAATTAAATAATAAATATGAATTATAAGAACAATAATTGAGAGAACACGATATGAAGATATATGAAAGATAATATTAATCGTGTAAAAGATGCATCACAAGGCTAAACCGTATCCTCTATTTATACAGTTTTAACACCAAATCTGAAGATTTGGTTTCCTAAACAACTTCACTAATAATAAGGAAAAGATAAACTCTAAACTTAACAAATATTCAAATCTCTTCAAATGTTTATCTTCTGGAGATAAGACAGAATCAAAACGTATCTTCTAAATATTTAAACATATCTCCAAAATCCTCCTTATCTTAGCCACCAAGAAAACCAAAACGTTGACTACACCAAACATCAGAGTCTGCAACTTCAGACTCTACAACTTCAGACTCTAAAAACCTGCAAAATGTTTTTGACTCATCAGATTATTTTTCCAACAATCTCCCCCTATCTGATGATGTCAAAACCACCTGTTCATCTACTTGTTCAACTCTGCAAACTCTCTTTCAATCAACCTGCACTTGCTCTTCATATACTTAATTTTCTTCAACATGGGAAGTTTACTATACAAGTGATTCACCAATTTAACTCTGAAAGGATAAGTCTGCTCTGTCACACATCTAGTCAACAAACCAATCAACAACTCAATACTAGCTCCTTTAAACTGTTCAACTCTCATCATCATCCTTTGATTTTCATTTGTTTTGAACATTAAGGCATCTAAATACTCAATATACCTTTCATCAACAAATTCTAAATGCTCTGGAACAACATACCTTTCTACATGACCCTTAACTCTCCTCTCCTTCATCTCTTAATCAAACATCCCACAAAATATCTCATAATCCTTGAAACTTATAAACCCTTCTTCAAATACTAAGTGTACCAAACTAGATACCCTCTTCAACACTTCTTGCACTATAGCTTGATCATCTGCACACTCCTGAATGCACACAGCTAACCCTTTTCATTCACAGAACCCTAAACGAACAATTTAGTTCAACTTAACTCTTAACCTCCTATCAGATAAGTGTGTCATAGTTAACAACAAAGTTACACCTTCAAGCTCTGATTTATCAATTTCAACCTTGACCACATCACCTTCATACCTTCTGAATTTAAATCTTTTGTTCATCTGGGCCCTTAATTTATCTTGCATAGCAGCAACAACAATAGCATTCTCCTAATCATTACCAACACCACCTGTTTGAACACCACCTGTTTGAGTATGACTAGCAACCACCTGAGTATCAACCATTTGAGTATCATCACTAACAATCACTTGAGTTTCAACTCTATCAGCATCCTCCCCCTGAATCTGTTGCTCCCCCTCAACCTGAGCTCTTTTTGATGACTCCCCCTCAACGCCTTCACAATCTAATCGTTTCCTTTTCTCCCCCTTTTTGACATCATCCAAAGGAAGAGTAGACAAAAACTTCCAAATCTCAGCCTGTTGTTCTTGGAGTGACTTAACATCAGAAGCAAAACCTGTAAAACATTGACTGATTTCATCAACACCTTCCAACTTCTTTTCTAAAGCATTCAATCGATCACTAATATCTGTTACACCCACTGCATCACTAGAACCACCCAAACCCTGCATATCCCCTACCATCCTCCTGACCTCCATCAACTCATGTTTAGAAAAAAAATTATTATTCAAGTGGAGATTAATTTTATCAAATTGAGACTGCACACCCAAAAGTTTGTCATCAAACTTCTTAGTCAAAGTAGTCAAAGCCTGATTCATGCCAACCACATTGACTGGTGCCTCAGCCTGTGAAGTGAAACCAATGTTTAGGGGTAAAGTTTGCATGTCCTCACAACCTTCCTGGTGATAAGTAGGGCGATCCCTGGACATAGAAGGGTTTGAGACTTGTATTTCATCCTGTGACATGGATGAAACATTGGCATCCTGTGCAAGTAAGTGTAAGGATGGAATATCTGGAGGGAGAAGTGGCAAACTTGTGTCTGAGGTAATTGTAGGTTTGGCCATTGTAACTGGGTTTTGAATTTGGTTGCTTGAGTCCAGGATTGGGACTTCTGTAGTTAAGTTAACTGAGGGGGTTTTCTCAGCAACTGTAATATGGGAATCCAAGCTCACTAACCTAACAGGTTTAGGTTGGGTCAAAGTACTCCCCTCACCAACCTCTAGCAGAGGTGATGGAGTTGTACTAGTAGCACCTTGCCTAATGGATTGTTGATGTGAATCCATGAGTGCTGAATCAACTAGGTTTTCAAGTATGGAGACATTCTCAATATGAGCTGGTGAGCTCACAAGGTTGGTTGTTTGAAGATCTTGTTCATTAGCAGTGGGAGAAGGTGGGTTAGAAATAAGTTGGTGTTCCTCATTCATACCTTCAGCCTGCTCAAATTGTTGAACAACATGGGGTGGAGTGACTGGGGGGTAGAATCTGATTGCTCAGACTCTATGATTGGTTGATCATTGTTGTGATCTCCTACAGACCCTGATTGCTTAGACCCTGAAGGAGATGCCCCTGCAGATCCTGATTGCTCAGGAGCTATAGGTTGATCAGCTTGACCAATTGCATCATTGCTGGAGTGAGAGCAACTTCATTATCATTATTGATATGGCTATGAAACATTCTTGAACTGCATTCAGGAAAAGCTGTATACTCATACACTCTTAACACCTTTAGACCATCATACAAATCTGGATGCATAGGTTGTTCAATCATTAGACTCAAAAGCCTTATAAAAGGAACATTATGATCCCTAGGTGTTTTCTCAGTAAGAACCAACAACTCATTAAAATACAAGCGAGCAAAATCAATGTTTCTTCCTGTCACTATGGCATGAAACAAATAAGCTTCAAAATCATTGATCTCTGTCAAACTCCCACACTTAAAACTCAAGCTTCTAATAACATTTGATAACACAAACATCCACCTTGGTGTAAACATACTAGTCTTAACAGATGAGTCAGTCAAAGGTTGACCAACTAAATTAAAACACAACCTTGCAGCAGACTTGGAAACTGTTCTAACAAAATCATCACGCATAGGTAGATTCAAAGCTAATCGTAAATGATTCTCAGTAAGAACTAAAGTATTGTTACCATTGCGATATGTGCCAGTGATTGTTCGTGCCTCCCTGTTTCTAACACAAGTATATCAAAATTCTGCAAGCAACTCTGGAAACATAGTTGTCGTTTTAAAGAAAGCATCCTTTAGAGGATGATTGTGCATAAACTGAATCAACTCTTCATAGCCTTCATTAGCAAAATTCTCTGGAATCGAATCACATGCAACTCTGTTATTAGCTGAAACCATAACATCCTTGTTGCCTTTGATCTCTGTAGCACGAACCATGTTAGCAGTAGGAACTAGAACGAATGGAATGTACTTTGATCTTGCCAATTAGCTTCGTGAATAAGAAAACTCTGAAAAACTGAGAGAATTTTGAAGATGAAGATCAAAAGAGGGATTAGGGTTTGAATAAAAATCGATTTGAAGAGGAGGAGGGATATTTATATCCTGACAAATTTCAAAAAGTTACTTTTAACCCTCAAAAGAAATTACCGATTTCCCCCTTGTAAAATAACCCTTTTTACTAAAGAAAAGAAATATTTTAAGAATTAAATAAGGAAACAAATATACACCAAAAATAAAATCTTTCCAGACTCTGAATAATTTGATGTCACCCAGACTCTGAAAAGGACATATTCCAGACTCTATACACACATTTTTTTTTTTTTACAAAAACAATTTAGAGAGTATCTTCACTTGACAACATTTCAACAGATGGATTTAACATCTTAAGTTGTTCAAGAAGATAAAAATGCCTTTCTTCAGGAAGTGCTTTAGTAAAAATATCTGGTAGTTGATCTTTAGTACCAATATGCTTCAAGACCACTTTGCCCTTCTCAACACAATCTCTAATAAAATGATGTCTGATCTCTATATGCTTGGTTCTGGAGTGAAACACTGGATTCTCAGTAATAGCAATAGCACTCTCATTATCACACATTATTGAAGTTTTGGTCAATGTTAACCCAAAATCCAAAAGTTGATGTTGCATCCATAGTAATTGAGCACAACAACTTCCTGCAGCAACATATTCAGCTTCTGTTGTGGACGTGCCCACAGAATTCTGCTTTTTACTAGTCCAGCTGACCAATTTTCCACCTAGCAATTGACATCCACCAGAAGTGCTCTTTCTGTCTAATTTGCAACCTGCATAGTCTGCATCTGTGTAACCAATTAGATCAAACCCCGAGTCTTTGGAGTACCAAAGACCCATGTTAGGGGTACCTTTTAAGTACCTAAAAATTCTTTTCACAGCTTTATAATGAGACTCCCTAGGATCTGATTGGTAACGTGCACAAAGACATATAGCAAATATTATATCAGGTCTACTGGCAGTTAAGTATAGCAAAGATCCAATCATACCTCTATAGGTTGATTGACAAGTGAGTTTTCCAGATTCATCTTTATCAAGCTTTTCAGAAACACTCATTGGAGTTCTTAAAGTAGAACAATTTTTAAAACCAAATTTAGTTAACATGTCAGAAATGTAGTTACTTTAGTTAATAAAAATGCCTTCAGAACTCTGTTTAATTTGCAACCCAAGAAAATAGTTTAAAGTACATCAATTGCTCATTCTATACGCTTCAGACATAATGTCAGAAAACCATTTTCTTAAGTGTGAATTAGTAGACCCAAAAATAATGTCATCAACATAAATTTGAACAAGTAACACATCACCTTTGTCCTTTTTGATAAATAAAGTCTTGTCAATGGCTCCTCTGGAAAAATTCTTTTCTAGAAGAAATCTTGACAAGGTATCATACCAGGCTCTGGGAGCTTGCTTCAGACCATACAATGCTTTCTTCAATCTGTAAACATGCTTAGGAAATTTCTTACTTACAAAACCAGGAGGTTGTTTCACATAAACCTCTTCTTGAAATTTACCATTCAGGAAAGCACTCTTCACATCCATTTGAAACACCTTGAAATCTTTGTGGGCAGCATATGCCAGAAACAGTCTAATAGCTTTAATTCTAGCAACAGGAGCAAAAGTCTCATCATAATCTATTCCTTCTTCTTGTCTATACCCTTGAGCCACTAACCTTGCTTTATTTCTAATCACAATACCATCTTTATCAACCTTGTTTCTGTAAACCCATTTAGTGCCAATTGCAGTTTTATCATCAGGTTTTGGAACCAACTCCCATACATCATTCCTTTCAAATTCTGTCAACTCTTCAGTCATTGCCTCAACCCAATCATTATCAGCCCATGCTTCAAATACATCTTTAGGCTCAATCAGTGAAAGAAAACAAGAAAAGAAGCAATAGTTTGCAATAGCAAAGTCAGACACAGGTGTCTGAGAAGAAGAGCTAGGTTTAGGCAAACCAGTAGAATTCACAACATAATCCTCAAGATTCTTTGGAGGAACTATATTTCTAGATGATTTTCTAGTAGGAACAGCAGGATCCAAGGTGGTATTTGATGACTGATCACCTTCTTGAATAACAACAGACTCATCTTCTTGTGGAACTTCTTCTGTATGAGAATTATCTGCAGAATCATTTTTCAACCCAGACACATTATGTTCATCTGACTCAGACTCTGAATCCAGAGTCTGAACACTGTTTCCATAAATTAAATTTGATAATTCACCAAGTGCAGATTGCTCAGTGTTGGATGTCTTATCCATTTCTATAGAACTTTCATCAAAAGAAACATTAATGGACTCTTCTATCTTCATTCTCCTCTAATTATATACTCTATAAGCTTTAGATACAGAAGAATATCTCATGAACACACCTTCATCAGATTTTGGCCTCATCTTTTCAAGCTGATCTTTTTGATTTAAAATATAGCACTTACATCCAAATACATGGAAGTAATGAATAGTAGGCACATTTTTATGGTATAACTCATAGGGAGTTTTGCCATGTTTCTTCACAATCAAGGACCTATTTTGAGTATAACATGCTGTATTAACTGCCTCTGCCCAGAACCTGAGTGCAACATTTGATTGACATATCATAGTTCTGGCTGCTTCTATAAGTGTTCTATTTGTTCTTTCAGCAACTCCATTTTGTTGTGGAGTTCTAACAGCAGAGAAATTTTGACCAATTCCAGACTCTACACAAAAGTCAATTAGAGTAACATTTTTGAACTCAGTGCCATGATCACTTCTCAATTGTTTAACAAGAACACCTTTTTGAACCTGCTCTCTCTTGATTAAATTGATGATTTCTTCAGGAGCATCACTTTTTGCAGCTAAGAAAATAACCCAAGTAAACCTAGAATACTCATCAACAATTACCAGAGTATATCGTTTCCCACCCAGACTACTAGTGTTCATTGGACCAAACAGATCCATGTGTAGCATATGAAGTGGATCACTAATAGTAGCTAGGGTTTTTGAGAAAAATTTTGTCTTGGTTTGTTTACCCAAAATACAAGCAGAACAAGGTTTATCTTTCTTGAAAGGCTGTTGAGGCAGACCTCTTACAAGCTTCTTTTTAGAAAGCTCATTAATATTTATGAAATTGAGATGAGAAAGCCTTTTGTGCCAAAGCCAATTAAGTTCAGGAACAGTCTGAGAGTACAGACATGTTTCAATTTCAGCATCAACAGAATCTAGATCCAGCATATACGCATTTTGAAATCTCCAGGCTACAAGTGTTGGTCTTCCTTTAGAATCATAAATGATACCAGCTTTCTTTCTTAATCTGATCTCACAATCTTCATCAGCAATTTGACTCACACTTAGCAGATTATGCTTCAACCCTTCAACTAAAGCAACTTTCTTAAATGAAACACTTCCAGCTTTAACAGTACCATAACCAATAGTCTTTGCAACTGAAGTATCACCATATCTTACAGAAGGACCTTTTTCTTCAACAAACCCTACAAGATGCTCTTTGCATCCAGTCATGTGTCTTGAGCAACCACTATCCAAATACCACATGTTACCCTGTTACACAAGACACAAAACAAAAGAAAATGGTTAGTTTTTAAGGGGAACCCACTTTTCAATGGGTTTAGTTGGAGTGCTCTTCACTCTCCAAACAAAAGCTTTGTTCCCAATCCAAATCAACTTGTCCTTAACTGTTTTCAAAACATCTTCACAATCTTTAGGTTTCCATACCTTCTTAATTTTTTCAGAAAAACAAGATGTTCTTTTAACTGAAGGTTTTTTTGACTCTTGATTTTTTCATTGAGTTTTGAAATTTTACTTTTGAGTTTTTGAATAGTCTTAGCTTGCTTTGACCTTTTCTTAGTTGACCTTATTGGATCTGGACAAGTGTCACTATCAGAGGATGATTCAGAATCACTTTTGCTACTTGACTCTTGGGTGTCAGACTCTAGGTCAGAACATACATTTTCACTTTTAGAGACTAAACTGTTAGAGTCTGAAGATTTCAAGAGTTCAGACTCTAGTGGATTTCTGCATTCTAGTATTATAGTCTCTGAGGGTTCAACAGGATCTAATGATCTTACAAAAGCATTAGTTAAAATCTTTTTATCACCATCAAATTTTATAAAAGTGTCAGGTAAAATGTTAGGTTTGAATACACTAGAATCAACTTCCACATTATTATTTAATATGTAGTTTTCACCTAGTATAGCCTTGACATCATTTGGAATTTGTTTGGCAATAGCTTCAGAATTCTTTTTGGAAGATACACACCAAGATTTACAAATTGTTTCATAATATTTTGACCTTTTAATTGATCTTCCTAATTCAGTATTTAACCTTTTAGTTTCTTCTATGTATGTCATTTTATAGGTGTCAAGTTCTGCCTCACATTCTTTTAATTCTTTAATTTCAGCATCTTTGTTTTTGATGGTGTTTTTAAGATCAAAAATTTGTGTTCATAACCTATCAATATCTTCTAAGCACCACTTAAAGTCAAGTAACAAATACTGAAACATTCTCACTTTTTCATTATCAAGATAGTTTACAAAGTTTTGTACCTTATAAGCAGAAACTTTATTACAAGTAGAGTCTTTATCCATCTTTTTAATAGATTTCAAATCTTCCTCAAACTTGCTAGAACCACTATCCCTTTCAATTATAGCCATTAGACACTTATCCTCTTCCTCATCAGATGATGAATCTTCATCCTCCCATGCTTCTGTGTACAAAGCCTTCTCCTGATCTTTGTTCTTTGACTTTTCTGCTTCACTCTTCAACTTCATGTACTTGAGCTTATACTTTCTTGCCTTGTCAACAGACTTGTTGGTATTTGAACCTCCTTCACTCTTAGACCAGCAATCTGCAGCTATGTGACCTATCTTGCCACACTTATATATATATATATATATATATATATATATATATATATATATATATATATATATATATATATATATATATATATATATATATATATATATATATATATATATATATATATATATATATATATATATATCAAGCTTTCTTTGAATCAAAAGTACTCTTACCTTTACCCTTCTTATAACCAAACCTTTTCTGCTCAATCCTTTGAGTCAAAAGAGCCACCTGCCCTTCCAGATCTTGAATCTCCTCATCTTCATCAGACTCACTATCATCATCAGAAGTTTCATCACTTTCAGATTCAACCTTGCTAGAATAACTGGAGAATAATTGCTTATTCTTCTTTGTGGTAGCCACCAATGCAGCTTCTGGATCTTTAACAACCTTATTAGCATTAATCTTGTTCTTTAATTGTGTTTCTTCAAAATTTGATAGTATGCCAAATAGCTCACTTAATTCATAGTTGTATATCTTCTCACTGATTACCATGGATGTAATCACAGACTCAAAATTTGAAGGTAACAATTCAATGAACTTTTGACACAATACCTGTTGTGTTTTCTCTACGCCAACACTTCCAAGATCATTAATTAGAACCTGAAATCTTGAATGGAGATCACTCAAAGATTCTTTAGGCTGAGCAGCAAAGTTTTCATAACATCTTATCAGATTCTTCTTCTTCTGAGTCTTAACAACTGTGACTCCTTCATAGTCATTAAGCAAAAGATCCCACATAGCTTTAGCAGTCTTGGCATGACTGATCTTTCTTAGAATTGGAATAGTAACAGCGTTACCTATAATACTTCTTATCTTACTATCAAGCTTAAATTTAATGGCTTGTGCTTCTGTCCATCTATCTCTTGGAGTTTCACGAAAGTAAGCAGGTTGTGCAGCAACAGTATCTGTGGCAGGAACAGCATCAACCATTGCACCAGGAATAATAGGTCATGTTGTGATAACTTGCTCAGCATCTTCATGAATGGAACCCAAAAACCAAAGAACTTTCAGTTTCCATGTTGCAAAGTCCGTGCCATCGAATATTGACACGCCTTTTCCAGCCATAACTGGGGTTGGAATGGTACTGGTAGACATCTTGATCAATATATGGATCGTTTTAAAAGATTACCAAGTTGGATTTACACCTTTTCCGCTCTGATACCAGTTATTAGTTCACAGTATTTGATCTATGAACACCAGACTCTCAATTGAATAATAAATATGAATTATAAGAACAATAATTGAGAGAACACGATATGAAGATATATGAAAGATAATATTAATCGTGTAAAAGATGCATCACAAGGCTAAACCGTAGTCTCTATTTATACAGTTTTAACACCAAATCTGAAGATTTGGTTTCCTAAACAACTTCACTAATAATAAAGAAAAGATAAACTCTAAACTTAACAAATATTCAAATCTCTTCAAAAGTTTATCTTCTGAAGATAAGACAGAATCAAAACGTATCTTCTAAATATTTAAACATGTCTCCAAAATCCTCCTTATCTTAGCCACCAAGAAAACCAAAACGTTGACTACACCAAACATCAGAGTCTGCAACTTCAGACTCTACAACTTCAGACTCTAAAAACCTGCAAAATGTTTTTGACTCATCAGATTATTTTTCCAACAGAGGGGCTACAAACTGCCGTGACAATCGGAGAAGAGAAGAGGCGTGAAAGAACAAGCGGTGGACAAGATCCAAAGTAGATGTGGTAAAAGGAGGTTTATAAATGTAAAGTAAAAGGAGATACGTAGTACTTTTTGATGGTTGTCTCAAAATGGAGGGTGTTTGATGATCCCGGCTCAAAGCCTCATTTCAAAGAGTGGTCAATGGCCCATTGTTATTGTTTAGGTTGTATGTTGTAGTTTAGACTCTTGTAATGTATCAAAATGTCACATTTGTTAGTCTTGTTTGGTCAATTAAGGTTTTATGCCTTGGCAGCTCAAACAATTGTATTTTTGGGTTTTCATCTTTTGGATGAATTCTCCTTATATGATATATATTCTTTTCGCCGAAAAAAAAAAAGTAGTTTTTTTTAGAGCGGATGGAGTATTAGTTTATGGTTATGAGTAATTTATTGACATGAGTTGCACCCAGTTACAATAACTCTTGTGCTGTCCAAACTCCTTTTTCTTTCCATTTGTGACTTGTTTCTCTTTATTCTTATCTCTCTCACCGCATAACTCATACCAAATTTTACCCAAATCTTCTCAATACAAAAATATAAAAAATGTCTTCTCCAAGCAAACGCAGAGAAATGGACTTAATGAAGCTGTAAGTTCTTTAATTCCATGTATATTCAATTTAGATTCAAAGAAAATAAATCAGATATCATGAATAGCTATGTTATTAATGCTATCTCAATCTCAATTAGTTTACTTGTTACTTTTTTTTTTTTTTTTGAATAATTTTATGATGAACTAGGATGATGAGTGATTATAAAGTGGAGATGATTAATGATGGGATGCAAGAGTTTTATGTACATTTCCATGGACCTGCCGACAGTAAGTTTTTTTTTTTTTAATTTCATTGTGGTACTTATTTCAATTATTTTGTTTTTGTACTTTAACAAAAATATATATTTATATTCAACTGATATGATATGAACAGGGGTGTATGAGATTGTGTATTCTTAACAGAAATTTTTTATTTGATTGCTTGTTTGATTTTCATCTGTCATTTATTATTTATTTTATAGATTAATTGGCTATATCTGTGTATATCTGTGAACAGGGTTAGATTACAAATAGTTTGGGTCTGTTATATCAAAATTGGCTATATATTTGCCTTTTTATGAGGGTGAAAAAGGCTGTCCCTTTACTTGTATCCAGGAAATATTAATTCATCTTTGATCATTTATTTTGTAAATCAGAAGCTGATTTTGACCTTTTTTGGTCAAAAAAAACATGTTAAGTCTTTCTTCTCAGTGTCAGCTCATCATGCTTAAAGCAGCATGCTTTCAAATTATAATTATTTTCTGTAACTTTTAATCGATTTTGAATATTTGATCTTGAATTTGCAGGTCCATACCATGGAGGTGTATGGAAGCTACGAGTCGAGCTTCCAGATGCTTATCCTTATAAATCTCCATCCATCGGCTTCGTTAACAAAATCTATCATCCAAATGTCGATGAAATGTGAGTTTATAATAAATCTTGAACTCGTTTGGTTAAATAAGCAATGATCTTTTCTTGAAAGCAGCTCAATTGATTTTAGGTTTTTGCTAGTATATAATAATATTATAATATAATTTGCTTTTTTCAGGTCTGGATCGGTTTGCTTGGATGTGATAAATCAGACGTGGAGCCCCATGTTCGGTAACACACTTTCTTTCTAAAAAGTCTCATGAAATCTCAACTTGTGTATTTCAAAATGTTTTTATGTTAACAATAGTATATAATATATAAGTCATTATTATTATTGGATTATTTATATTTATATTTATAAATTTATAATATAATAGTGGTGTATCTATGTGTAGACTTGGTGAATGTATTTGAGGTGTTCCTTCCACAACTTTTGTTGTACCCGAATGCTTCAGATCCATTGAACGGAGAAGCTGCAGCTCTTCTAATGCGTGATAAAGCTACCTATGAACAACGTGTGAAAGGTATGCAATGCTCCATTAAACGTAATTATCATAAAGGGGTTGGGTCATTCATCATTGTACATGTACCACGACTTATCTTTAGAAATGTATTAGGACAATATAAACTGTACAATTCTTGAATTTTGTGTAAAATATCGAAGAGCCAATTAGTCCATGCCTTCTCACTTTGTAAATTTTGGATTCTTGATAATTGTGTAGCACGTAAATGGCTGAAAGTTAAAATGTAAAGGTAGAAACAAGAGGTGAAATTTTTAACTTTGCCACTGATGAATGGGTCGATTTGGGTTGTGTTTGACGGGTTGACCTGTTCCACCCCATTTAGTGGAATGGGTCATATGGGTAAGTTTAATCTCAGCTTTGTAATTTAGAAAATTTAGCTATAGAGGAAGCGAGTTGGACGAGTCAATCAGGTTGGATGTTGCCCAAAGTGGTTTAAAATACATCATCTTCAATGTCTTATTGATAAAAATTAAATTTTTAACAACTTAATTTAAGAATATAAATTTCTATTATATTAATTTACTTCTGAAATCATATTAATCCAACTTTAGACATTGAACTTTGGTAAACAAGCATCAAGTGTTGTACATATGGTTCATTTAACAGAGTATTGCCAAAAGTATGCTAAAGCAGAAGATGTGGGTGCTCTTCCTGAGGAGAAATCAAGTGATGAGGAGTTGAGTGAAGACGGATATGACTCAGGAGATGATGACTTGGCAGCGGGCCCAGTGGACCCGTAGTCCACTCCATTGGCTATCATAGTTCACAATATTTGTACATAATGTTTAGCTGTTGAAATCGTGTTGTTAACTTAATATTACTAAAAATGGTTATGGGAAGGGATGAAAAATGAAAATCCCATTCCTACTGTGAAGTTCATCTGATGTAAATAAATTTATTTGGTTTTCGTCATATATATATATATTGTTGGTTGTTTGATCCCCTATATATATAAACTATCAGGGTGCTAAAACAACTTTTACACTTGAGAGAAGCTGAAATCAACCTTGCAATTGTTGCAGACTCTACGCTCACCATATATTCATTTTTAACCCTCCGGGAGTTTGCTCCCGTTAGATTACGTGGTGGCACTGATGAAAAGTAACGGAATCAAGAAGGCGTTAGTTAGGCTGGACCTGCGACGTCAGGAAAGTGACGCATTTCTTTGTGTATGTGAGTTTCATATGCAACCAATCACATATTTTCAAGATTTAATAAATATACATTTATATAATTAATTTATTTTTTTCCACCCCATCTCCAATCAAATTTTATCATATCACCCTACCCAATATTTAACATAAAATATTACAACGGTTAAAAAAATGTCATTACCATATCACATGCAGTTTTTACTTTTTGGTCAAAAAGCGCCTATTTCCTGTGATATCACAAACACGGTTGGATATGGTCTTAGTTATGTTACGTAAAGATGTTCCCTGTTGGAATATTTGGCTTTTAAAACCTTTGCAGTTGTTGCTTTTAAAACCTTTGCAGTTGTTCTAGTTCCTTGCTAACGAGTCTCTTTTTATTTTATAATTTTGGCCGTGTAAAAAAAATGAGATACATAGATGTAGTGTTCATTACCATTGGCGATTACATGATTATAATTTATAAGTTAATGGGGTCCGGAAATTTTTAAGCATTAATTTTATTTTAATGCTATTTTAATGGTAGTTTACCTTCAAAAAGCTACAAATTCGAAAAATATGTGGTATGAGTAGTTAAATTTAGTGGTGTCCTGTATAATTTAAAAAAAAAATTATAAATTTGGAAAATATATATGGTCATACAGTTAAATTACTCAAAGTGTGTGACTTGGTACTTGCTAGCTAATGTCTATTGAATTGTTTTCTGTTTTCTATAAACTATTTTAGTACTACTTATTGTTGGTGAGTAAAAACAAAATCCGATGTAGGCATGTAGATCTTGGATGAACTTGTTTATTTGCTAAAATATGAACAATCGAAAGGTTGAACAGATCGAATCACACAAGAACAGAATATCCAAAAATACTTGCGAAAAAAAACCACAAACCCTAATTATAACCGGGCAAAGCCCAAAGTCTACACAAGAAAAATAGATCTTCTCCCTTACAAGAAAACACCACTTCAAATATGATCAATCACCAGCAAATGATTGATCACTCTTCAATCTACAAACCCTAATCTAGAGAGAGTAAAAAACGAATACAGAAGAATAATAAAACTGAATTAATAAAATAAAAAAGAAAAATAACTTAAATAATATTTCAACTTTTGCATTTGTCACTTCTAGTCCCTCTAAAATACACCGTCCTTTAAAGTGCACAAAATATTTCTGGAACTTTAAAATAGAACCTACAAGTTTGACAAACACAACAAAACACACAAAACAATATATTCCAAGTAAGATTGATTAGTACCTTATATCTTTTGAACATGCCCCCTCAATCTGATCTTGGAATAAGTCAATAAGTCCAAGTTTATCACAGAAATATTTGTGTCTTAGCATTCAAACCCTTAGTTAAAATATTTGCAAGCTGAACATTGGAGTCAATTTTCACAGTTTTAATCATACCTGAAGACACTTTTTTTCTTATAAAATGAACATCAACTTCCAAGTGTTTTGTTTTTTCATGAAATACAGGATTTGCTACAATCTGAATTGCAGACTTATTATCACAAAATAGTGCAACAGGTAAATTAGTTTTAATATGTAAGTCATCAAGTAACTTCAAAATCCACATAATTTCAGTAGCAGCATTACTCATGCATTTATACTCAGACTCTGCAGATGATCTAGAAATAACATTTTATTTTTTTACTTTTCCAGGAGATGAGTGTTTCTCCTAGAAAAATAAAATAACCATTAACAAACTTTCTTAAATGTATAGATTTAGCCCAATCTGCATCAACAAAAGCAGTTAACTAAAAAAAATAGACTTAGTCACACAAACACCTTTTCCAGGTGACAACTTGAGGTATCTCAAGACATGAAAAGCAAGATTCAAATGACTTTGTAATGGTGAATGCATGAATTGACTCAGACAGTAAACAACATATGCAATGTCTGGCCATGTCATTGTTAAATATATCAACTTGCCAACTAACTTTTGATAATAAGAAATGTTTTCAATTTTCTTATTTTTCTCAGAAACTTCATTATTGATATTAACATTTTGATCCATTGGAGTAGATAGTGGTTTACATCCTAACATACCAAAATCTTGAAGTAATTCAAGACAATATTTTCTTTGATTTAAGCAAACACCATCTTTATAATTAAGAACTTCAATTCCAAGAAAATATTTTAGCTTTCCCAAGTCTTTGATTTTAAATTTGGAACTAAGATAAGTTTTAAACTGTTTTATTTCAGATTCATTATTCCCTGTAATAATTATATCATCAACATAAACAAGAATTGCTAAAAACAAATCTTTTTCAAGCTTTATATACAAGGAATAGCCTTTAATACATTGTTTAAAACCATTAGCAATTAACACAGAAGTTAGTTTTTCATTCCATTTCCTGAGAGCTTGCTTTAAACCATAAAGAGATTTTATTAATTTGCATACTTTGTTACCATTTTCATTGAAATACCCTCCAGGAGGAGTCATATTGTAACGACCCGGCTTTTTCGACTTGCTTTTGTGCTTTGTGCTTTCGCGAAACTGCGTATATGTGCGTACTGAGCTAGTTTATGCTCCGGGATCTTATTTAATGATTAATTACTTTCATTAATATCTTACAACGTGCTATTAAGTGTGTAATCACTTAACTTGATCCTCGAATGCTTTTACGACCGTTGGTGTCACTTGGCGTTTTTAACGAACTGCGTACTGCGTACACGTTTAACTTTTGTCGTAACCGGAACATTACTACTACAAAATATTAATTGTTATTTTATAATAACAATTACTTGGGTTTTTGGATGCTTAATTACCCTTAGTAATTTACTAGAGCACACTAGTTAGTCTTGTTGGACTTTCTACCTTATTGGACCTTAGCCCACCCTACACTAGTTAGTCCGCTATTTAATTAGCCCAATTATAATTAACTAGTGACCCATTAATAAGTAAGACAAATGCCCATTTATTAGAGGGAACATACTAGCATTTTTGTCAAGTATTATCCTTAATGTTGCATGTGATCCTAACATAAGAACCAACTTTAGACAACCATTAACCAAAAAGTAAAAAGGTGTCCCTCCTTGTCCCCCCCATAACCCACTGCCATGTACCCCTCCCCACACCCTCACCACCTATAAATACAAGCCTTATTCCATCATTTTACACTTGCTCTCATTTGCATTTCACATATACTTACTCTCTAATTCTTTCTCTAGTCTTTTTCTCTCTAAAAAGTGTAAGTATTTGATTTTTCTTCTTCTTCTTCCCTTGCCTTTCACGAAATCATCATCATCATTTAAGGGTCTAGTTTTTTAGCTTTGATCTTGATTACATCTTGTAGATTCAAACATAGATTTGAATCATTCAAGAACATGAAAGATTCAAGCTTTCTAGCTTTGAATCTTTACCTACTTTGTAGATCTAAATCTTTTAACTTTGAATCTTATTGTGTTTGTAATCTTCATGTAACTTAAAGATCCAAGCTTTATGCTTCAAGATCTTCAAGAACAACCAAAATGCAAGCTTTCTAGCTTGAATCTTCATATCTTTTGTTGGATCTAAGTTTTCTAACTTATGATCTCATTATTTTGTTGTAAAGATCAAAACTTGTGTTTATGGTCTTCATGTAACTTAAAGATCTAAGCTTTATGCTTCAAGGTCTTCAAGAACACTAAAGGTTCAAGCTTTCTACCTTTGTGACCTTATAACTTGTGTGAAAAGGATCCAAGCTCTCTAGTTTAGGGTTCCATCACTTTATTTGACTTATATTATGTTCATACTTATTTGATTGAAGTAAATTTTGTAGCTTTAGTTGTAAATGTAACTTGTAATTGTGTTAAGACTAAGGATATGATGTAACCTTGGTTCATCATCCATCTAAGACTCTTAAATGAGTTGTATTCTTACTTGGTCTTAACATATTGTGTATTGATGGTAGAATCTTGGTCAAGGTGATGCTAACCCATCAACGAGTTGTACACTTGAAGCTACAAGCATCAAGGATGAGAACCGTGATGAGCATCAAGCACCAAGAACCCCACCGGAGCACTTGTTTAACTATTTTTTGGGATCTGATCAGATTTCTGGACTTCTGAAAATTGATTTTCAGTTAGTTCGTTTCGAGTAGATGACTTTTCGTTTAGGCCTCGACTTAATCTGATATACGGTTTAGGATTTATAGCCCTCCGAATGTCACTACGCCGTTGTAACGTTGTGCTGAAATTTCTAACCTACTCGCACTTAAACCATCGCCACGGTCAAATGAAGACGAGTTAGGTTCTAAAATTGGTCAGAGGTTAGAGGACTCATATACGGAGCCATAGCCACTGACTATGCGTCTTTTCGTTTTGTATAGAGGTCGTAGCAGCTGACCGAAGTCAGCCTATTGTTTCGATCTCTATTCTTGTCAAACTTACTTAGCTTTTATGATCTCTATTCTTGTCAAACTTACTTAGCTTTTATGATGATGAATGATGATGATGATGACACTTAAACTTAATTTATGCACTTTCAAACCTTTTTGGGACAACATACTGACTTAGTGACCTTTGACTTAGGTTGACGACCTTTCGGATGGACTTACTACTTGCATACTTTCATTATCGACTTTGCCGCTTTTATCACTGTGAGTTATAGCATCCCTTTTTACTTTAATTATTTTGGGATTGAGAATACATGCGTTTTTTACATTTTACATACTAGGTACGAGTACTTAAACTTTATATATGTGTGGGTTATACAACGACATAAACTTTCCCCTTAGCTCGGTAACATTTAGTCATTGGTTTTTGAACCGGTGAACGCGAATCTTAGATATGGATCCATAGGGTTTGACATCCCCACTCGGGCTAGTCGCCCTAGCATTTAACGGGTGTTTAATACTTCATAAACATACGCACTCGCCAAGTGTACTTTTAGGGGGTTATAAACATTAAGTTAGTTACCAAGTGCCCACGGATAAGCATATACTTTATCATACTCATTTGAATTATTGATTTAAACTGCTGGTTGAAGCATTGAAATCTCGTGGCCTATATTACATTACTGATTACAAACAAACTATAGCTCACCAACATTCGTGTTGACTTTTTAAGCGTGTATTTCTCAGGTGCTTAGACGATGTTGCTTCCGCTGTTAGACTTGCTGTCTTGGTGTTATAGACTTGCTGTTATGGACCTGCTGTGTTAGATTTTCGCGGCATTACTTAGAGATGTCTCAATCATGAAACTTTTATCTTGCATTCACAACTTATGTTATTTGAATAATGGCTTTGTAATGACCTCTGTGTCATGTTATATTTTGTAAACGCTATCTTTTTATGAATGCAAAACTGGTTTTCAAACAACATATAGTGTTTGACCGTGTAAAGATCCTGTTGTTGACGAATCGTACACGATGGTTTTGTACAGGGCGTCACATTTGGTATCAGAGCATTGGTTGTAGGGAATTAGGTTGCATTAGTGAGTCTTGACAGAGTCGAGTAGGATTCGCTAATAGGACTAATCTACAACTTGCTCGTTTACTTGTTTCTGCAGAACCTGCTGCATGCAACTGTGTTATATTACTGAATGATACTGCTTACTACTACTGCATGCCACTGCTTACTTCTACTGCTGCATGCTACCGTTTCCTTTTACTGCTATGTAAACTCGTTGTATGCTTTTGCTTATTCTTGGTACTGCATGCTACTATCTGCTTTTGCATGTTACTTCTGTTTAGAACTGTTATTATTACCATACTATGCACTGCTGTAGACGATCTAGGCTGCTGTATTTACTATGCCTGCTTACGTGCTTGCTACCCGTCTGCATTTCGCTGTACTGACTTGGAGAATTTACCCTTCCTAGTTCAGATGTTTTTCTGAACCCTCTTCCCACTCGTCTAACCCTAAGGACTAGTAATGTAATCCACCTATTACTACCATTCCACTGTTCCAGAGATCGAAACATTACTTCACGCAATCTAGGAGGAGTACCCCTCAGATTACACGCCCGCTAAGGTTGATCCTCGGAGGAGGAGATATGCGAGGACTTGCCGGAGTAACCGCACCCCGAGCTCACCCTAATTAGCCACGTACAACGTATGGACATTAGAATGATGCTCAGTTTCTGCAAGATGGCTCGTATCCCGTACACTTTCATGACCGTCACTTATCTCTTCCATTCTCCACCACTACTCGACGATCTAACGACACTTCTGGACTTAGGTCCCTAACACTCATAGGCATTGGAGAAGTCAGGAAGGCATCTCCTTTCACAAGGTCAGAGTGTCATCTACTGATGCCCAGCCATACCCGAAGACTTGGGAGTCGCCTCAAGACGTATCGTATTACTACTTGTTACACGTACAACTCGACACGAGACCCAGATTGAATTTCTAGAAAGGAACCTAACGACATTACCTGAACCCGAACATTTTGAAGAAATTTCGGGACAATTAAGCATTGATGCATGACCTACGGAATCTACGCACCTACACCGAGAAACCGTGAGATTAATTATGTAGATTTTGTTTTAGGATAGCATAAATAAAGCACCGTTAGATGAAATTGAGTATAACTTGAAGTGATCACGTTACATTGACCATATGGAGTGATATTGGAATGAACGTACGATTTAGTACAATATAATGACGCCAGGCCAGCGTGACTATATTGAAGTAAATCATCCAGAAGTCCCAATGTTACTAAATAAGGAATATGAAGTGATTCAAATGGAATTTTGGTAGGAACCACTTGAGTATACGCATTATGGTCTGTTAGAGGTAGGGAAAGAATAACCACTTAGCCCAGGTACTGTACAAGCAGGGCCTTGATTGCAGAATTTGTAACCCAAAAATTTGTTATAGATTTAGACACCCTGGATACTTAAGGAAAAAGTTCTGAGATAGGAAAAACCTTGGACTCACTTACGGTAGAGCAATCGTTATCTCAGCTATGGAGACTCGCATGAATCCTGATTTTAGTTAGGGTACGTTTCATCACAACGTTTTATTGTCTCAAAGTTGTCTAGTACTAGAGCGATAGAAACCTTATATCTAAGGACCTTAGTATTATGACTAATAAGCCATTAACAACCATGAGGGTTAAATATTCTATAGGACAAGCAAATGGTAAGCTGGCAGGGATAGAGGAATAATTTAAGGTGGTACCTTAAAATTAATAGGTGGGTCATTTGGAGATGACCTCATGTCAACAAAACTTGGAAGTTTTAAAGTAGTAGTTGAAAAGGATTAGTTACCTATGCACAAGCAGATGTTATTTGAGAAGATTGATAGAGTTTTTCACAGCAGTATAATAAGATTTGGTTGGAATGAACCTTAAGATTTACCTAACACCCATCAAGTTAGGAAGCTTGATGTAAAAGTTGGAATGGACTTTAGGATTAACTTAATACTCATCAAGCTAGAAAGCTTGAATGAAATAGTTGGAATGGACTGACTTTCAAGGATGAAAGCGAAAGCTATTTATAGATTATTCGTATACCTCGCGAGAATGGTGAGCCATTAATAGTTTACGAGAAGAGAAGTAGCCGAAGCTAAACCTTATTAGTTGCATGAAGGCACAAAAGGTCAAAGCCGAATACCAAAAGCCATCTGGGTTACTTCAACAACCTGAAATCCCACAATAGAAATGGGAATGAATAACAATGGATTTCATCACGAAGCTACCAAAAACGGTAGGCGGTTATGACACTATCTAGGTTACTGTTGACCATCTCACCAAACCTGCTCACTTTCTAGTCATGAAAGAAACCAATGCAATGGATAAACTTGTACAACAATACATAAAAGAAATTGTATCCCGTCACTTCAGTGATTCAAATTCTATCTTAAGGACTACCCAAGAATCTTATCTGATACTCATTCTTACGCGACTCTGGATCCTAACTTATTCCGAGAGATTTCTTATTCGATGATAATCACAACATCATCCTTCCTACTTCGATATTAGTCATACCAGTTCAAACTCTTCCAAAATCAATGAGTGGTAAATTCTCATCCTCATATTCTCCCATTCGTATCTCACGTATAAGCAACAACTTCACACTTAAGCATTTTTGGTCGAAGGACTTATGCCCTAATAATAGTCATCAACCACATTTAAACTCAACAGTGTTCATTACCACGTAACATTTTTGCTCAAATATCACCCGAAAATTTTCAAAAATCTTTTACTCATGAATCTTTTTCCAACTTATAACCTCCGAAATATGAAAATTTTGTTTGCCAAAATTTTACTCACACTATTTTACGGTACGATCCCCTAAAAGTTTTATAAAAGTAAATTTATTTTATTTACCATTCGTGCAAATTTTTGAAATCGTATATAAAATAAAGTAAATGATTTCTTATCTTTGACAAATACATATGAAATTTTACTTTCACTTTTACAAATCAAATCTTTTATTCAAAAGGTATCTTACACTGAATGGTACGTGTTGTACATAACCCAGTTTACTAAGAACTTCGTTTCTTTTCTTACGTTGTCACCTTAAACGATTTCTATAAAAATTTTGTTGCTTATTATACAAAATTCTTCATTGCTTATTCGTATCCAAGTCATCATGAAGACTTTACAACCGTCGAAGTTTCGTGTGTGTGTGTATGTATGTGATGAAGGCACTTACTACCACGTCATGCAGAGCCTTCGGGCATCCACTAACACTTAAACCATTCAAAATTTCTGCGTTACCTCAGGGATCTTATTTGTCACACCTGTCGGAGCGATGCTCTTTCTTATATAACTCTAAGTCCTGACTTATTCCAAAGGATTCTCATTTAGTGATATTAACATCATTAGTATTCCGACTTTAATATTAGCCATAACCTGTTTGGCATCTTGCAAAGTCAAGAAGCGATTAACTTCTCGTCCTCATGCTCTATCCTTCGTACCTCACCTTTTAGCAACGGCTTCACACGTGAATATTTTTTGGGCCAAAGACTTAAGTCCCTAATAATCATCAAAACTACATTTAATTCATTAGTTTTCATTACCTAGTAACATGTCAACCGATGATTCAAAGATTTTTCACTCGACCTTTTTTTTAACTCGTAACCTCTGAAATACAAAAAACTATGTTTATCAACATTTTTACACGTTGATTTTTACACGTTGTTACTTACGCGGTCCTCACGAGATTTATGGACAAATGAAAATAATAAAATTTTTCTGTCACTTATGCGATTTGTAAAATCATATATGTATGTATATAATTAAGTTAACAAGTTTACCTTTACTTATTTTGGGTTAATACATACTAAGTTATACCTTCAAATTATTTAAAAATCGCTCCTTTATTGAGTTGTTTAACTTAAGTCAAATAGTTTTGTGCAAAATGGTACACGTTGTTCATACTTCTAAATTTACTAGGAAATTCGTTCTTTTTATGTTGTCACATCAAACGTTTAAAAGTTTTTCAAAACTTCCTTGGTTGATTTTATTAAAGGTTTTCGTATTAAGTCTACACCATGTATGGATCACACTTTTTTTCTTGTCCTCCGTTTCGGGATGAAGCTTACGATTAAGATCTTTGTTAAAAACTCTTGAGCCACTTTGGATGGCAGTTTTATAAATTTTGTTAAGAAGTTAAATGTTCCCCTTAAGGTTAGATTTGGCAAAAACGCGGGCCGATAAATCAGTTTTCCGAGGTACACACAGTGGTCACCCTATCGTAAGAAAGGCATTAGGCGGGTTTCTACTCTCAATATTTCCTGGCTAATCGCAACACTCTCGTAAACATCATCTCTATGAATCAGTATGTTGAGGTACAAGAATCAATTTTGAAATTCTTTTCACTCGGAGAAAACCATTCTTTATGACCTAGGGTTCACATATATTCTCATCCGCGCATCCCCTTAAGTATAAGGAAAAATTCAGGACGAACCGCTCGGAGAGTTCACTCTCGTTCAAGGACCACACTTTTCGTGCGATTTTATTTTGGAATTGTAGTGTAAGATACTTTAGGAATCTATGAATCTTGTTATCCTCTTGGAGGGGACTGCTTAAAACATCTACAACACTGATGTGGTTACTCTACATATTTCTTCCTTCATTGGTCACAACTATATGTTGTTCTAGATTAATGTTAACCCTAACTTCAACATGTAACTGAAAGGATAAAGTTATATTATGGAACTTTGCTTTCATTCCAACTAAGGATAAGTTCACCTGCAGTATGGTAAACTGGGTAATATCATTCATTGTTCGTTCAGACCGTCCTGAAGACACTATAAATAATTATGGCTTGCATTTCATATAAGTCCAATTAGTCACTTTCAGCTAAAAATTTCAATTCATTTAGTCAAATTAAACGTTCTTAAATATCGGGTTCTTCATACCTATGGTCTCCTTCTGAAATTAAGGGATTAGTAAAAATCCGTGGCTAACACTATCCAGACATCAAATCGCATGGTTGTGATCACCATGTTTTCCATTCTACCCGTCAGCTTTGTATTGCGACATAAGTTATGACGCCCCGTACTAAATCAATGTGTACGGACCATCAACAATAGGATCATTACAAGGTCAAACACTATATGCTGTTTCAAAATAAGTTTGCATTCATGATAAAAGGTGACGTTTTAACCAACGCCAAATGTTTAACAACCAAAAGTATGCTTCTACGAATAGCAAGCAATAATAGTACGTGACCCGTAGGTCATTAAAAATCCATTGTTTCAAAAATAACATAGTTTGAATGCAAAGTAAATGTTTCATGCAGTGACATCTCTAATAAGCACAGCGGGTGTCTACAAAGAATGACTAGTACAGCGGAAGCAAGCAAACCTTAAGCACCTGAGAAAAACATGCTTAAAAATGTCAACACGAATGTTGGTGAGCTATAGTTTAAGTATAAAAGTAATGTAAGGTAGGCCACGAGATTTCGGTGCTTCAAACAGCGTTTCAAAATAGTAATCTAAATCAGTATGATAAAGTATATGTTCAACCATGGGCACCCAGTAACTAACTTAACGTAATAATACCCCCTAAAAGTGCACTTGGCGAGTGCGTATGTTCACGAAGTATTAAACACTCGTTAAATGCTAGCGCGACTAGCCCGAGTGGGGATGTCAAACCCTATGGATCCATATCTAAGATTCGCGTTCACCGGTTCAAAAACCAATGACTAAATGTTACCGTGCTAAGGGGAATGTTTATGCCATTGTATAACCCACACACATATAAAGTTTAAGTACTCGTGCCTAGTATGTAAAACGTAAAAGGCGCATGTATTCTCAGTCCTAAAATATAGTTAAAGTAAAAAGGGATGCAATAACTCACAGTGTAAAGTAGTTAAGTTGATTCGAGATAAGTTTGAAAGTAGTTGGTCCGAAAGGTCCTCAACCTAAGTCAAAAGTTACTAAGTCAGTAAATCGTCCCAAAGGTTTAAAAGTATGTAAATTAGGTCTTAAGTATCATCATCATTCATCATTTAACAAAAAGTGTAAAGTAAGTTTCAAGTAAAGACTAGGGTTTGAAACAAAGGCTGACTTCGTTCAGTCGCCACGACCTCTATACAAACTGAAATGAGGTGAGACCAGTCGCCATGGCTCCGTATATGAGTCCCCTAGGTACTGACCAATTTCCAGAACCAAACTCGTCTTCGTTTGACCGCGGTGGCGGTTTAAGTGCGAGTAGGTCAGAAATTTCAGCACAACGTTAATAGGGTGTAGTGACTTTCGGGAGGCCATAGCTCCTAAACCGTAACTCGGATTAAGACGAGGTATAAACGGAAAATCATCTACTCGAACCGAAATAACTGAAAATCAACTTTACAGTAGCCCAGGTAGTCTGATCAGTTCCAGAAACAGTAAGAAAAGTGTTCCGGTGGGTTCTTGGTGCTTGTTGCTCATCACGGTTCTCATCCTTGATGCGTATAGCTTCAAGTGTACAACTCGTTGATGTGTTTGCATCATTTAAACCAAGGTTTGACCATCATAACACTAGTGTAAGTCTAAGATATATAGCACAACTCACTTAAGAGTTGTATGTAGTTTGATGAACCAAAGTTACATCAAGATCTTAGATCCGACACGTACATGAGTTCTACTAGTAATATTAAGCTACAAACTTGAAAGTAAACTTAAATAAACAAGATCTTAAGTTGTAGAACATAGTTATTAGTTAGATCTTGAAGATCCTAGACCCAAAATTCTAGATCTAACATAAGTGTACAAAGTTATTATTAAAAAAATTTACTTACATGTTCTTGAACTTACAAAGTAGTTTCAAGAAATATGAGATCAAGATTAACTAGTAATACTTGACCAAATTAACAATATTATAACTTTAAATAAATGAAATGAAGAAATAAATTAAAGTTACAAGTATTATGTTCATGTTTGCTTCATACTTGAGAAGATTCAAATCAAAGTTTGAATCTTAAGAAAGTAAGCTTCAAGTCTACAAAACATGAACATAAAGAAGATCATCAAGTTTATGAACTTTAGATCTTGAAAACATCTTAATTGTAGAACCATAAACTAACAAGTTTAGGTTCTTGTTCTTGGTTCTTCTTCAAATAATGGATGGAAGAAAACAAGATTTATGAAGATACAAACTAACAAGTTTGATCTTTAATCAACAACAACAACAAGTAACTAGTAAATGATGATGATGGAACTTGAATTTCAAAGAAAGAAAAGAAATAAAATAAGTTTATTACTTACAAAGTTTTGAGAGAAAAGAGAGAAAAAGAGTAGTAAGTAAGTGTGTGTGTGTGAAATGAGGAAGTAATACTTGTAAATATGTAACAAAAATTGAAAATAAAAGAACTCCCTCCGCACCATGAAAGTGGATGGTTTTTACAACAAAAAGGGAAGGGTCAAAATCTACTTTCCAACATGGGAGAATGGTGTTAGCTTGAAGTGGTATTAAAGCAAATTGGTATGGGAAAGTGGTGTAAGTGTGCATGTAACTAGATTCCTTTCACTAATGTTAATTAATCCATGCTTTCATTAATAAATCACTAGCTTAAAAGATGGGCTTATTAGTCCATTAAGTGTGTAGGGTGGGCTTCCAAGTCCATGTTCAAATAATAAAAGCCCAATCTAAGTAAGTATGCAATTAATCAAATAAAGCCCAAGTAATTAACTAGTAACCTTAGTTAGTTAAAAATGATCAATATTAATTAATCATGAATGTAAATAATATTCAAAAATATTATTCGTGAAAAGTACGTGTGTCACAAAGACAAGTCGGGCCATGAAAAGTCAAATACGGTGACAAGTCCATTAAGGTAACTAGTAAGCATTAGTAAACACTAAACTTAATTTAAATAAGCCCTTAAGCCAAATAATTGTTATAATAAATAACAATCAAGTTTACGCAGTCATAATATTCCAATTACGACAAAAGTTTAACGTGTACCAAGTACATATCTCGTTTAAAACGATAAGTGACACCAACGGTCGTAAAAGCATTCAGGGATTAAGTTAAGTGATTACACACTTAATAGCACGTAGTAAGATATTAACGAAAGTAATTAATCACGATTAAAGATCCCAGAGCATAAGCTAGCTCAGTACGCATAAATACGCAGTTTCGTGAAAGCACAAAGCACAAAAGCAAGTCGAAAAAGCCGGGTCGTTACATAAGTGCTCAATGTTTTAGATAAATTTAGTAACATTCATGATGTACTTCATGCATCCAGCTTACTGAAGATGCCTGTAAGGCTAAAAACATCATCTTTCCTTTTATGGATATATATTCAGAGGACATGTTCATGTTAACAAGAAACGAAATCAATTTGTTGATCTCTTAGGACAAGAGGCTTAATTAATGTCGCATACATATTCTTACTGTTATACGCCCAAGTACCTTTCAAGGTAAATAACTCATTTCTGAGCCCACGTATCTCACGGAACTTTGATACGCTCCTTCTTATTCAAAAACGGTACCATTACTGGTCATTCCTCAAAATTTCGGGACGAAATTTTCTTTAACAGGTGGGTAATGTAACGACCGGGCTTTTTCGACTTGCTTTTGTGCTTTGTGGTTTCGCGAAACTGCGTATATGTGCGTACTGAGCTAGTTTATGCTCCGGGATCTTATTTAATGATTAATTACTTTCATTAATATCTTACAACGTGCTATTAAGTGTGTAATCACTTAACTTGATCCCCGAATGCTTTTACGACCGTTGGTGTCACTTGACGTTTTAAACGAATTGCGTACTGCGTACACGTTTAACTTTTGTCGTAACCGGAACATTACTACTACGAAATATTAATTGTTATTTTATAATAACAATTTCTTGAGTTTTTGGATGCTTAATTACGCTTAGTAATTTACTAGAGCACACTAGTTAGTCTTGTTGGACTTTCTACCTTATTGGACCTTAGCCCACCCTACACTAGTTAGTGGACTATTAAATTAGCCCAATTATAATTAACTAGTGACCCATTAATAAGTAAGACAAATGCCCATTTATTAGAGGGAACATACTAGCATTTTTGTCAAGTATTATCCTTAATGTTGCATGTGATCCTAACATAAGCACCAACTTTAGACAACCATTAACCAAAAAGCAAAAAGGTGTCCCTCCTTGTCCTCCCCATAACCCACGGCCATGTACCCCTCCCCACACCCTCACCACCTATAAATACAAGCCTTATTCCATCCATTTTACACTTGTTCTCATTTGCATTTCACACACACTTACTCTCTAATTCTTTCTCTAGTCTTTTTCTCTCTAAAAAGTGTAAGTATTTGATTTTTCTTCTTCTTCTTCCCTTGCCTTTCACGAAATCATCATCATCATTTAAGGGTCTAGTTTTTTAGCTTTGATCTTGATTACATCTTGTAGATTCAAACATAGATTTGAATCATTCAAGAACATGAAAGATTCAAGCTTTCTAGCTTTGAATCTTTACCTACTTTGTAGATCTAAATCTTTTAACTTTGAATCTTATTGTGTTTGTAATCTTCATGTAACTTAAAGATCCAAGCTTTATGCTTCAAGATCTTCAAGAACAACCAAAATGCAAGCTTTCTAGCTTGAATCTTCATATCTTTTGTTGGATCTAAGTTTTCTAACTTATGATCTCATTATTTTGTTGTAAAGATCAAAACTTGTGTTTATGGTCTTCATGTAACTTAAAGATCTAAGCTTTATGCTTCAAGGTCTTCAAGAACACTAAAGGTTCAAGCTTTCTACCTTTGTGACCTTATAACTTGTGTGAAAAGGATCCAAGCTCTCTAGTTTAGGGTTCCATCACTTTATTTGACTTATATTATGTTCATACTTATTTGATTGAAGTAAATTTTGTAGCTTTAGTTGTAAATGTAACTTGTAATTGTGTTAAGACTAAGGATATGATGTAACCTTGGTTCATCATCCATCTAAGACTCTTAAATGAGTTGTATTCTTACTTGGTCTTAACATATTGTGTATTGATGGTAGAATCTTGGTCAAGGTGATGCTAACCCATCAACGAGTTGTACACTTGAAGCTACAAGCATCAAGGATGAGAACCGTGATGAGCATCAAGCACCAAGAACCCCACCGGAGCACTTGTTTAACTATTTTTTGGGATCTGATCAGATTTCTGGACTTCTGAAAATTGATTTTCAGTTAGTTCGTTTCGAGTAGATGACTTTTCGTTTAGGCCTCGACTTAATCTGATATACGGTTTAGGATTTATAGCCCTCCGAATGTCACTACGCCGTTGTAACGTTGTGCTGAAATTTCTAACCTACTCGCACTTAAACCATCGCCATGGTCAAATGAAGACGAGTTAGGTTCTAAAATTGGTCAGAGGTTAGAGGACTCATATACGGAGCCATAGCCACTGACTATGCGTCTTTTCGTTTTGTATAGAGGTCGTAGCAGCTGACCGAAGTCAGCCTATTGTTTCGATCTCTATTCTTGTCAAACTTACTTAGCTTTTATGATGGTGAATGATGATGACGATGACACTTAAACTTAATTTATGCACTTTCAAACCTTTTTGGGACAACATACTGACTTAGTGACCTTTGACTTAGGTTGATGACCTTTCGGACCGACTTACTACTTGCATACTTTCATTATCGACTTTACCGCTTTTATCACTGTGAGTTATAGCATCCATTTTTACTTTAATTATTTTGGGACTGAGAATACATGCGCTTTTTACGTTTTACATACTATGCACGAGTACTTAAACTTTATATATGTGTGGGTTATACAACAGCATAAACTTTCCCCTTAGCTCGGTAACGTTTAGTCATTGGTTTTTGAACCGGTGAATGCGAATCTTAGATATGGATCCATAGGGTTTGACATCCCCACTCGGGCTAGTCGCGCAAGCATTTAACGGGTGTTTAATACTTCGTAAACATACGCACTCGCCAAGTGTACTTTTAGGGGGTTATAAATGTTAAGTTAGTTACCAAGTGCCCACGGATAAGCATATACTTTATCATACTGATTTGAATTACTGATTTAAACTGCTGGTTGAAGCACTGAAATCTCGTGGCCTATATTACATTACTGATTACAAACAAACTATAGCTCACCAACATTCGTGTTGACTTTTTAAGCGTGTATTTCTCAGGTGCTTAGACGATGTTGCTTCTGCTGTTAGACTTACTGTCTTGGTGTTATAGACTTGCTGTTATGGACCTGCTATGTTAGATTTTCGCTGCATTACTTAGATATGTCTCAATCATGAAACTTTTATCTTGCATTCACAACTTATGTTATTTGAATAATGGCTTTGTAATGACCTCTGTGTCACGTTATCTTTTGTAAACGCTATCTTTTTATGAATGAAAAACTGGTTTTCAAACAGCATATAGTGTTTGACCGTGTAAAGATCCTGTTGTTGACGAATCGTACACGATGGTTTTGTATGGGGCGTCACACATATAGACATCCTCAATGATTTCACCATATAAGAAAGCATTATTTGCATCAAGTTGATGTAGGACCCAACCTTTGTTCATAGCTAGAGCTATTAAACATCTCAGTGTTACCATTTTCACAACAGGAGAAAAGGTTTCTTCATAGTCAATGCCTTCTCTTTGACTAAAGCCTTTGACAACAAGTCTTGCCTTGTATCTTTCAATTTCTTCATTAGATTTATACTTAATTTTGTATACCCACTTAGTCCTAATAGGTTTTCTACCAGGAGGTAGATCAACCATTTCCCAAGTATTATTCCTATTAAGAGCAGTTATTTCTTCATTCATAGCATTGACCCAATTATTATCTTTAACAGCTTCATTATAAGTATGAGGTTTAATACTTTTGTTAAGATTTGAAACAAAACAGAAATTGTCATCATTCAAAAAAGAGTAATTGACAACTTTCTCCACACCATATTTAATCTTGCTTTCAATTACAAAATCACTGAACCTTTTAGGTAACACAACCGCTCTTTCAGATCTTCTAACTGTAGAAGTCTCTCCAACATTTTGAGTGTTTAAAGAATTTTGAAGATTTTTATTTGTGCCCTCAGGGATATCATTGCTTTCATCAGGTGTTGCACTTTGATTATTCTCATTTACATGAGAATTATCTGTGCCATCACTATTGTCAGTGTCTCTCCCTTCATCATTGGGACTTTTAGGGTTCTGGTTTTGAAAAGCAACATCATTTTCAGAATAAAAGTCAAAGAAATTTAAATGATTCAAACCAGGAACTTGAATTACTTCTTTAACACTTTTAGATTTTTTGAAGGAAAATCAGTTTCATAAAATTTCACATCTCTAGAAAATATAACAGTTTTTTGATCAAGGTTAAAAAGCTTATTACCATTTTTAACAGAAGAGTAACCAATTAAAACATATTTTTCAGCTCTATTTGAAAACTTATCGTTTGAATTTAAAACAGTACCATAACATAAACATCCAAAAACCCTAATATGAGAGAGACTAGGCTTAAAGAAAAAAATACACTCAAATGGAGGCTTCCCAGCTAGAACTGCAGTTGGTAACCTGTTAATTAAGTAAACAAAAGTTAAAACACATTCAGTCCAAAAAGATAAAGGTAACCCCCTTGAAACATAAGACTTCTTGCAACATTTAAAAGATGTCTATGTTTCCTTTAAGCAATCCCATTTTGTTGGGGAGTATAAGGACAAGATGTTTGATGAATTATCCCTTTTGAAATACAAAAATCTTTGACATTTGAATTACAAAATTCAGTACCATTATCAGACCTTATGGTCTTTATGTTAACATCAAACTAATTCTTAAGTAGATTGTAGAAATGAATAATGTTTTCAAATACTTGATCTTTAGTTTTAATTAGATATATCCAAACAGCTCTAGAGAAATCATCAACAATTGTTAGAAAAAATTTATACCCTTCTTATATGGACCCCACAAGTCAAGATGAATTAGTTCTCCTAATTTTGTTGTTTTGTGATCACTTAATGGAAAAGGTTCTCTTTTTTGTTTTGCCCTGTGACAAACATCACAAGGATTGTTTATTTCATTGTCTTTGAATTTTAAATTAGGTTTTAAAACATCCAAAACTTGATGTGCAGGGTGACCTAATCTGTGATGCCAAAGTCTGGCAGAAACATTATTACCTATAACATTATTGTTTAAAGTTTGATCACCTCTTTTAAACAGATAAAGTCCTCCAGACTCATCACCAATCCCCAGAGTTTTATTTTCCTTCAAATCCTGAAGATAACATCTATTCTTATCAAAACCCACAAACAAATTATCTTCTTTAGTTAGTATGTTAACAGACAACAAATTAACACAATATTCAGGAATTAATAAAACATTATTTAATGTGATGTGATTGTTAAGTTTATATTTCCCAAATTTTCCGATTTTAGCTTTGGTTCCATTAGGATGACCAACAGTTATATTAAATTTGGTAACATCAACTTTATCAAACAAGTTTTCTTCAGAGCAAACCATGTGTTGATTTGCTCCCGAATCAATGATCCAGTCTTTAACATGAGTTAAAGATTTACTGTTAAGATTAGAACAAAAAAACTTTTGAAAATTCTCATTAAACAATGCATTGCAATTGTAGAACCAACCTACCATATTTGCATTAGCTTCACTAGTTGAAGGTTCATTGTCTTTGCTTATAAGACTTATGATCTTTTGAATTTGTTCCTCAGAGAATGGTAAACCAGTCTTATCACTGTTACTACAAGGACTTTTTCCAGAAACAGAGTTATTATTATTAGCAACAAACTTTGGAGCAAATTGATTAAAAGGTTTTTTCTTGTATCTAAGAGGATACCCAATTACTCAAAACATCTATCGATGGTATGTCCAATCATGCCACATTTAGTACAATACAAATTAGGATTTGGACCCCTTGTAACTCTTTTAGATCCAGAATTACTGTTTGTATTATTTCCACTTTTAGTCATGAATGTAGAAGTTTGACTTATTTTAGAAAAATCATTTGTAATACCTATTCTATGAGATTCTTCCCTAGACAAAATTGCATATGCAACTTTGACATCAGAAAGAGGATCTCTAGTTAAGATATTACTCCTGATAGGTTGATACACATCATTTAAGCCCATTAGAAATTGCACTAGTTTTATTAACTTGTTATGACTTTGAAAATCCTTATTAGCTTCACATGTATAAGTTGGCAGTTTGATGAGGGCATCATACTGCTTCCACAAACAATTTACCTTATGATAATATTCAGATAGACTGCTTTGTCCTTGTGTAAGTGAGTTGAATTTATGATGTAGATTTAAAGTGACAGATCCATCAATTCTATCATATGTCTCTTTAAGTTCTTGCCATACAGGTGAAGCATTATCAGAAAATATTTGACCAAGATACAACTCATCAGAAATAGAAGTTAAAATCCATGTTAAAACCACAGCATTGCATCTATCCCATTGACCCAATAAGACCTCATCATCCTCATAGGAGCTTCTCTCACAAGTTCCATCAATAAAACCTTTTTTTATTTTTAGTATTCAAAGCTAAAGTTAAAGCCCTACTCCAAACATTATAATTTTCTGTTCCTTTAAGTTTTATAGAAATCAATGAAGTTCTAGAAGTATCACTTGCACGGAGATAAAGAGGATCTCCAAAATCTAAATTGTTTATTAAAGTAGCAGATGTTGTCTCTTCTGTATTAGACATTTTTTTTTAAAATAAAATTGATAAAACTTGTGAAAGATTTATAACAGATATAAATCAAGAAACACAAAAGAATCAGAAAAGCAGATATGCATAACAATTAGCAGATATGCAGATAACACAAGAAATAAAAACAGATAAACAGATATGCAGAACAATAAGAAGATAACAAGCAGATAAACCTTGCAATAAACAAATATGTAGAAATGCCTAAAAGAATACCAGTGCTTGATCAGGTTTCCATTGATTTCAAGAACGAAAGTCAAGAATTGGGCATTGGATTCTTGTACTAAACAAATCAAGACAAGATATAATGCAAGAAACAAAATAAACACAAATATAAAAGTAAGAGTGGTCTTGGCTATGGTTCAAGTGTGAACACAGAGGGCAGTTTATCCTTCTTAAGCAAGAAGAACTCTTCGGTTAGGTACTTTCTACAACACAAGTAGGTTTAGAATATACCAACAATCCACACTTGAGATAGCAGGAACCACCAACAGATACCAGCGGAAGCACAAAGAATGTCAAGAACAAGAGATTAATTGCAGAAACCCTATGTTATGAACAAACGCTAACCCTAATATTCTGAATCCAGAAAATTAGGAGAATAACACCAGAGCTTGTTGAATCGAAGATCGTAAATCACCCACAGACTGTGTCGAACCCAATAAATGCTCAATCAATTATACACTTGAACCGAAACCCTAGAAATTTACAGAAAACCTTAGAATCGCCAGATAATGATGAACTACTCAATAATCACAATCCAGAGACACCGATAGCTCTGATACCAAGCTAAAATATGAACAATCGAAAGGAAGAACAGACCGAATCACACAAGAACAGAATAACCAAAAATACTTGCGAAAATAAACCACAAACCCTAATTATAACCGGACAAAGCCCAAAGTCTACACAAGAAAAATAGATCTTCTCCCTTACAAGAAAACACCACTTCAAATATGATCAATTTGATCACTCTTCAATTTACAAACCCTAATCTAAAGAGAGTAAAAAACGAATACAGAAGAATAATAAAGCTGAATTAATAAAATAAAAAAGAGAAATAACTTAAATAATAATTCAACTTTTGCATTTGTCACTTCTGGTCCCTGTAGAATACACCGTCCTTTAAAGTGTACAAAATATTTCTCGAACTTTAAAATAGAACCTGCAAGTTTGACAAACACAACAAAACGCACAACGCAATATATTCCAAGTAAGATTGATTAGTACCTTATACCTTTTGAACATTATTGATTTCACAAATATGAAGTGATCATGCGAATATTTACATAGAGAAAGACTAGTCATATAAAGTGAATAGCAGCTTGTGTCATAACACCTATATAAACAAATTATGCTAAACAAACACAAAAACAAGAAAGTAAATTCAGTAATTGATCTCAACTAAATTGTCTTATTGAAAACTTAAAAGTTATTCTAAAGCATACTCGTTATTAGCTCGATATAGCAAAACGAACCATGCCCATAACTTAACTCTAACACACAACTTTCTTCATCATATATGTTAAACAATAAACTCCACCAAATAGCTTTTCATGACGTACGTCTATGTTCTAGGAGTATAAAACACACGACGGTTTTCTGTTATTTCTTCACATCCCCAACGACTTCTGGTCTTCTTTACAGTTTTGCTAATTTCATCTACGCTTGAGTGAATAGTTGTTTCCGTCACTTCTGTTCGGCCTAAACGAGTTGTCGTTTTTTTCTTTTTTTCCTTTCCAATTTTCTGGTTCAACTTATTTGCCATGTCCAACAATTTTCTATATTCTTCATCATCATGTTGCTTACCTTTACATGTCAATATTACATCTCTAGAATCATTTTCATCATCATCATGTGTCTTATATTGATATGTCTTAACAAGTGTTTCCCAAATATCGTGAGCCGTTTCACAATTCAGGATTAACCCGATTTCATTCTTTGGTATGGCACAATAAAGCATATGGACTGCTAAATTGTTTTATGAAACTTTGATTCTATCATTTTCGGACCATTCAGTTTCTAGCTTAGGGATGACATGCATTCGAATTAGGAATTTTTTTTTGAAATAGTAATATTTTTTAATATGTTTACAAAACTAAAAATTTTGAAAAAAACTTTACAAAACTAGTAAAACCGGAGTTTCAAACTCCGGTTTGGCCAAATCGGTGTTCCAAAGTCCGGTTTCTATCTACTTTGTCCACATGGCAGAGTGACATGGCAAACCGGACTTTGAAACACCGGTTTGGCACGTGGAAAATATTTTTTTTTTTTTTTTTTCTGGGATGAGCTCATTTATTTGTTTAGAAAAAATTTTTAATTATTTTTGCTAGATTTAAGGGATGAATATTAATTATTAATAAGCTAATTTGAAACTTCTTTTAATGTAGTTTGAGAAGTGAAAGTTCAGATAGTTATTACTCCGTAATTAATAAGCTAATTCTTTTAAGGGATGAATATCAATTATTAACAATTAAATTTTTTTTAAAAACAAATAAACAAGCTCATTCCAGAATCCTAAAAAAAAAAAAAAAGAAATGCCACATGGCAAACCGGTGTTTCAAAGTCCGGTTTGCCATGTCACTCTGCCATGTGGACAAAGTAGATAGAAACCGGACTTTGAAACACCGGTTTGGCCCAAACCGGAGTTTGAAACTCCGGTTTTACTAGTTTTATAAAGATTTTTTTCAAATTTCTAGTTTTGTAAACATATTAAAAAATATTACTATTTAAAAAAAAAATTCTTCGAATTAGTGAAAACTTGTGTGGTATGTAGTCTCCAATTTCGATGATTCTCCAAACACGAAGACTTTTTGACTTGACAAAAACTTCAAAATGTTTCTTCCAATATACAAACCTTTCGGGATCAAGCAACGGAGGCTTGTCTAACGGTTCCCCCTCGGATATTTCCCAGTTCTCTTTGTGTCCCATCTATCTATCAATGAATTTACAAATCCAAAATTACAAGTTTATAATAATATTTAAGCAATTAACGGTGATAAAACACCACCAAAACAATATAAAACTCCCAAAGCAAATTCATGCAAAATATCCCAAATTAATAGTTCACTACTATAAATATATAAGAATAAAGATGTAAAGTTTTTTATGACTTTAATTCATGCATGTAAAACAAAAAATTAGTAAAAAGTAAAGAATAAATCTGAAAAGTAACTAAAAATACATTGTACAGTATAATAATGACTTTTTTAAAATTGTATACTTTTTATTTGTGGACTACTGTATTAAGTTGGGATGGAGCAAGTATTATTCATGATATAAAACTAAATATAATATAATGAAAGGGAGTCTTTTAAAACTGACTATATAACTTGTATCTCAGAATTATACTATCAATTTGCTATAGCCAAAGAAAAAACAATTATTATCAACATTAATTGAACTTACAGCTTTATAAATATTGGCAATGGAGATGGTGATTGCTAGGGTGTGTGAATTTAACAGCAAAAAGATTAGCAGAGATTAAAATGAAGAACAAGTTGAATTTAACACCAAATGTGATAGAATGAAGGTGGATTTTATAGGCATAATTTGCAGTAAACCCTGCATTATTTTAGCATGATGATAACTTGAATTGATAAATTCAACATGATCATTGCATAAAAGTGCTGAATAAATCAATTTGGCCATTATTTTAGGAATTGACAGGACGTCGTGATCTTCTGAAAGTGTAAACTTTTGACTTTTTAATAAATTGACACTGAACATTTAAAGCATCAATCTTTCACCACACAAGTACGAACAGAAATGCCCAACAACCATCCAAATATCAATCATCATAACAACTTTAACACCTAAAGCAATTTGCAAATACAAAAGGAAAATTAGCTGAGATACACTTTTTTCAAACTTTTTATAACGTTTCACTTTTCAAAAAAATTACCTCAATACGTCATCCGTTCGGACAAAATTTCGGTATAACTCATGCTAACATATTCGAACTCGAGTTCAAACGGATATATGTTTTAACTCCCAAATCTTCACCGAATTCGAATAGATTTTTGCTCTAACATATTCGTGTTCGAACATATTTGTGTTCTAACTCCTTTTCGAACTTTGAACGGTCATATCTTTAATTTCCTAGCTCCTATTTAGTCAACATTTTTTTAAATGTGTGTGGTTTTTCAAGACCTATCTGTTTACCGTTCGTTCGAACAATTTTATGTTAGAACTCACCATACAATGTTCGACGTCACAATTTGTATTTGTTAATCGACCGCGTGTTGCGATTCACGTTTTATGTAACCAAATTTATGGTTATTTGGGGATTGTGGTGACCTGAATGTTTCATTTTCATACCACTAAGTCTAAATTGACATTATAGACGTGCTTGTAACTTTAATTCCAATAAGGGTCAAAATAGACTCAATGCTTGCTGTTCGGATGGCTACATTAGTTACATGAGTGTTCGGTAAGATTCGTTTCAGGCCAAAATCATCTACCCATCTGCATAGCTTGTCAAGACCACTTATGGGTTGCAATTGTTCGAAAATGATCGCTTCTGTAAGTGTTGTGAAAACCTCTAACTTAGAAATAACACATGGAGGGGCCTTAAATTGATAAGGATCAAGAGACGTTTGGAAGACAAACACTCTTCGCAACCAATAATTAAAACACAAACGTGATTTAATCGGTAAAATACCACACATAAGAAAACTTACGGAAACAATAAAAGGAGCATAAAACTCGATCTTTAATTAACTCAAAAGATAGATCATACGTCCATAGATTCGTGTACAGACTCTAAAGACACTACTTTGACCTGCTGTTCAAAAAAAAAAAAAAAAAAAAAAAAAAAAAAAAAAAAAAAAACACACACACACACACACACTAGCCTAAAAACTAATCTAAAGTATATACTCCGTACTAATTAATCCGATATGGCAAATTGACCCATACCGATAACACTAAAGACACTACTTTCTTTTCTTCAACATGCTTTTCATCTCATTCTCCAGGAGTACAGAACACGAGACGGTTTTCTATTGTTTCATCACAGCCCGAACGAGTTATGGTCTTCTTTACATTTTTGCTAATTTGTGTATTGCTTGCCAGTTGGATATCGGTTTCAATCACTACTGTGCAGCCTAAACGAGTTATTGTCCTTTTTTCCTTTTTCTGCCCAACTTTCTTTTCAAACTTACTTGCCAAGTCGATCATGTTTCTAAATTCATTTTCAACGTCATCATAATGTTGTTCAGGCTTTTCCTTTAAGACTGTCGAATCACCTTCACTAGTTGTAACAAGAGCTCCACATTTTTCTTTAGCCGTTTTATCATTTTCATCATCACGTGTCGTATGCTTCTCCTTTAAGACAAAAGGAACACATTCATATGTAGTAACGAGTGTTTCCCAAATATCGTGAGCCGTTTCACAATTCAGGATTAACCAAATTTCTGTCTTGGGTATGGCACAATAGAGGATATGGAGTGCTAAATAGTTTTCAGAAACTTTGGTTTTATCCTCTTCGGACCATTCACTTTCGGGTTTAGCAATCACATTCTTTCGATTTAGTGAAAATTTGTGTGGAATGTAGTCTCCAACTTCGATGATTCTCCAAAGACGAAGACTTTTTGACTTGACAAAAGCTTCAAAACGTTTCTTCCAAAATATGAACATTTCAGGGTCAAGCAATGGTGGCTTGTCTAACGATGCCCCCTCGGCTATTTCCCAGTTCAGTTTATGTGCCATCTATCAAAGAACAAAAGCTATTCCACTATTAATGAAATCCAAAATTACAAGTTCATAATGACAATTAATAAAATCAAGTTTGATCATACCACTAAAACTATATATGATTCCAAAAGCAATCTCATGTCAAAGTCAATTACAAATTTACAATAGAGGTTCAGAGTATTTGATTAATTATTGCTTCTGATCAATTATAAAAATAAATAACCCTAACCTAAATCCAAATAACATGAGTAACAGCTTATTCGGGAACCTAGACACGAGTAAACAAAATTCTATTCAATGCTGGTAACTAGTTAGATATTCGAATCGAGCTAAGAATAGCACAAATAACCCTAAAGTGGTAGGATCAAGAGGGAAGTAACCAATCGGGGGAAGCGGGGGGAAGCAAAATCTTTTTTATTTTTTTTCATTTTTTGAAAAAACTTTGTTCACGAACATTATAGATTGGATGAAAATATGAATATTTAATAAAGACACTTTGTGATCAATGTTTTTATTTTGGCTGGAAAACGCTCGAAGAACTAATATATAACAATTATCGTGTTTTTCGAGCGTATGTTGAGGTTTTAGATATTAGGGTTTAGAAATTTAGGGTTTAGGGTTTAGATTTAAAATCAAGTTTGATCCACCGAATGGTTACTTCCCCATTGATCCTGCCCCTAACCCTAAATACCAAATACCAATTACCAATATATACATTCAATCTGGTCACAAAATATGTACTATAATAATCATGGTTGCAAAAATCGAAAAAATCGGCCGAGAACCGGATAACTCTGCTAACTTTATTTATGTACAAGACGAGTTGAGTTGATATATTCACCATCCAAATTACTTCTTCCATATAAACTGTGCATATATTGTGTTGTACAACTAAATAATTGCACGTGTTCAGTAGTGGATGATGAAGTAATTTGAATGGTGAATATATCGTAAGGGCAATAAAACGACATAGGTGATTTCATTAAAACTAAAATTCTACTACATAGTATTATTTACTCGATAGAAAATAATACTCCCTCCGTCTCATTCCAATAGTCCACAGACAAAAAACACGCAGTTTTAGGAAATCCCACTAACTTCATTTCTCCACCAATAAAATATGTTCTCTCTCCAGATCCACCAATGAAATATCTTCTTTCCTTTCTATTTATGGAAGTGGACTATCAGAATGGGACAGCCCAAAATGGAATACTGCCCTATTGGAATGAGACGGAGGTAGTAAATAATTATGAACACCATCAATTTAGACTTACAGCGGTATAAGTATTGGCAATGGCGATCAAGTTAGCTGTATATGAACCAGAAAGATATCAGAGATTAATTTGAACGGAGATCATCAATAAAGATTCAAAGACTCAGAACGAACCGAAGATTTTATAATAAAAATTGTTGGAACAATTATACCAGATGGGTTTTGAATTTATTTAGGAACTGATGTGATATCTTTTAAGAATGGAAACTTTTGATTTTTCAACAACTTACCACCAAACTTTGAGCATCAACTTTTGACCACACATCTATGAACAAAAAATGCGAGAAGCCCTCCAAGTATCAATAATAACAGCTTTAAACCTTGAAACATGCTTTGCAAACAACACGCGAGAACAATACTTAAGATAAACTTATATGACCTTATAATATTTTTAAAAAGAGGACGTAAAATTGAGATAAAGATTCCTAAAGTACACTCCTTGTATAATTACAACTAATTTTATGAGCTTGTGCGTTACACAACAGTTGTATAAATTAGTAATAGATAATGTTAGTATATTAATATCAATCTTCAAATTTATAATACAATTACAATAAAAAAATCTTTTATTATTGATAACACTAGTATTGAAAGCATTAAATTGAAAATATCAGTATCGTAAACGTTTGTATTGAATACAATTATACAATGCAATATGATCATATACATAGGCTAATCTAGGATTGATCACAATAATCAGTTGTTCCCAATCAATGTCAGAATGTACAGTTTCTTGAACATTGGTGAGCTCATCCGTTGAACGACAGTTGTAAAATATTAATTTAGCAATCGTTATTATTGACGACTATTACAAGCATTTGATCGATTAAATATAGTCTATAAATAGGATTATGGAAACGTAACTAAAATGGGAAATACCATACCTTGGAATAGTATTTCAAGATTATATAAAAGACTATTACAGATATTTGGGCTCGTACCTTAAAATACATGTTAAAATTAGTGTATGCGGTTATCTTAATGGGGAAAAAAAATGAATAGAGGTCAAAGCATATTTTTATAAATTTGAATATAGTAAACTAATTATACATATTAACCGTTAACTTCTATGAAAAATAATTTTTTATACTGCGTAATTTTTTGGAATATGAAATTGACGATATGATATATGATAGATTAATTTATCAAGTATTTTATTGAGATAACAAGCTCATATATTTTTTAATAGATAGAATATTTTCTAAATTAAGAAAATTACACATAACAGCAGTGGCGGAAATAGCATGGGGCAAGGGGGGGCAGATGCCCCCAGTCGATTTGCAATTTTTAGTGTAAAAATTTTTGGTTTTTCGACTTTGCCCCGGTGGAATTTTTTTTTTTGCCCCAAAACCTCCATATTTTGCCCTAAAACCTCCGTATTTTGCCCCAAAACCTTCATATTTTGCCTAAAAACCTCCACATTTTGCTCAAAAATCACCATATTTCTCCCCAAAACCTCCATATTTTACCAAAAAAAGTTGATACGCTGTAAAAAAAATTTCGCCCAGGGTGAAAAAAATTCCTGTTTTCGCCACTGCACATAAACATAATGCACATGTTTCATACTAATGTATAGATAGAAAATAGAAGATTCGAATACTATAAACTATTTGAAACCTATTTTTTTAGTTAAATGCGATTTGAAATCGATTCAAAAACTATTAAGGGTTTTCAATGAATCTCGCGACGACTCAAAAAGGCATCGTTAGTTTTGCATCAATGACTAATAAACTCGAAATTCTTTATTATTCCTTTGAACCAAGAAGAGGGCATCGGTTGACTAGTATCTAATGGACTTTGATCGAATTTAAAAGTTTTTTTCTTACTGTACAAATGTTTAATTCCTGTTTCCTATAGCTCGCTGCCAGTTTGTTTCATATTGTTAGCTGGTATGTGTTTGGTTACGTCTCAAATTTGGTCTCAGGGGCGAACTTACCATGAAATTCGTGGATCCCGTGACATCACTAGTTGCCAAAAAAATTTAGAAACGATAATTCAAAATTGTAGTGGACACCACTAAATAAAATCGTAGGACCCCATAATTTTTAAAATGTACAGTTTTATAGTATGGGTCACTAAAAAATTTAATTTAGTATCTTATTTTATAGTATGAGCCACTAATAAAAAAGAAAATAAATAAATATAACCTACTCTATTTTTGTTTTAGACACACCACACCACACACACGTACACTTCTTATTTATTTTAATTCCACTTATTATTTTATTTCATACCCATTACCCAATATGAACCTTCTTTTTTCATTTTTAGTTCAGCAACCAAGACAATTTGCAGCTTACTCTTGAATTTTCTTCAACAAAATTGAAAGTCCTGATTCTAACGTTCGTTGTTTATAAGGTATAGTATACTTTTAAAACTCTCATTTTCAAGAATAACTTATTGTATTAGAATATGATAATAATTTAGTTAGGGTTTACAATCTCCTTTCAGAAATTAGGTCTTTGTATCACTTTGATGAGGTTTTCCTCTTTTTAATATATTTAGCTTTTTTTTTAAAAGGTTTACAGTATCTTAAAATCCTAAAATAATTTTGATTGAGATTAAAAATAGTGATTTTGTGGATGATAAATATATGGTAGATGTAACAAGATCATTATATCAATAGCTTAAGAATACAATTATATCCGGATGAAATTTGATAAACATAGTCTTAAGAATAGAATAATACCTAATTTGTTCAGCATATTTTATATGTGACATACTCTATTAACGGTTGGTTTTAACATGTTATGATACTATAAAAAATTTGGGGAATCAAGAAATTTCGTTAGTGATTCGGTAACTACAAACATAGATAAAGAGCAAGACCATGTTGAAGAAACACCACTTGAACAGGATGAACATATATAAACATTAGGCCCCATTTAAAAAGTACACAAGAGTTAACTTCAATGAATTTTATCTTATGAAACCGCGTAGATAAAAGTAAAAAGTTGCATTTAGTATTTTGTGGATTGAATATTAATAATATTATACATTTGTTTGATGTTGTTCCTAATGACCCGACCCAACCTGACATATTCAAACTTTCGTTCAAGTAAGTTATCGAATAAAAATTTTGAGGACTCAATTAACTTATGATCCTAGATTCGCCAATGCTTGAGTTACTCAAATAAAAGGAATCGGGATACCACTATTCTAGGAATGGGGATACCAGTCGTCTAGGTAATTAGAACATCTACAAAAAGCATGTTGTCTCTTGAACAAAATCGTATTCCCTTAAACATGATTAAAATATGCTTTTTGCCCAATGCTTAGATGACTATTAACATGCTTTCTGTCTAATATCTAAGTAGTTAATAAATGTTCGTTTAAGGGAATAATCGTTAAAGCTGGGTGTAGAAACAGATTATGATAATTTCTCGAGGGATTCTAGAAAGAAATTGAATTGTTAGTCTGAATGTTTAAACCGCAAGCCTTAGAGGATTTGTTCTATTTGGCTAAACTCCAAGAAGATATGTTGGTTGTAAGTGATCGGTGTCGAAGTGCCGGTCAAAAATAGCCTAATTACTCTACTTTAGATAGGGTAAGCAGGATTCGTTCCACGGAAAGTTATGGTTAACTAGCAAGCAATTTGAAGGTTGGTTTGGTTGTTTCACTAAAAACTACTAAGATTTATCAACTAATATTAAAAACTTAAAGCTTAAACTACAGTGCAATTGAGAGTATTGAGATGTAAACAATGAGAGTAAAGCCTTTATCCTTTCACAATCCCAATCTAACATGTATTCATTCAAACAAGTATTATGTTTATCAAATGTTGATCAAATCTCATAGACAAGATTTCTTGAGTTCATTAATTCTATTATCTTGGAATTAAACTATGCAACCTAGACAATATGTCTTTATCGCTAATCTAATTAACACTAAGTTGGATCAAGAACACACTGTTAAATCACAATAATTTAACTTGCAATAACAAAACATAAAACTAGCATTAATCAACAATTGATTTGGTTCACAATATCATAATCTAAAAGTATTAAAACATCACAAACCACATAATCTTGAATGAAATCATACATATTTTAATTGTTCATGGAAAGGATAAAGTTAAGAAAATTAGCCAAGCATGTTGGTGATGATGATCATGGAGATTCTTGAAGATTGCATGATGAACAACACCTTAATCCTAGCTTGAATCTTTGAACAATGATGATTGGAGAGTGTTTTGATGTGTTTGGGAGTGATCTCTGCTGCAAAAATTGATGGAAAAAGTTGTCTTTTCGTAACCCTAATACTCCCTTTATATAGGGGTTGGATAACTTGATCACAAAGCTAAAATTCATATTTTCTGGCACCAAAATATTTGTATTGGCGTATTTTACGCCAATCATGGCGTATTTTACGCCAGTGTAATTTCAGCTTGGGCGTATTTTTACGCCAGAAAATGACTTTTGCTCTGAACGGACCTGATATGTGGCGTATTTTACGTCAAGGGTGGCGTATTTTAAGCCAACCCATAAAAACCAAAGTTGTAGCCCTCTGAAATATGGACGTCTGGGCTTTTGAATCACCTCGATCGGAGGTCGTATGCTCAAGTTATGACCAAAACCGTTACAGTGCGCATGGGACAACTTTTTCAGCATTTTCAGCATCTTTTATCTTCTTTTCTCCACAAACCTGAAATATACGAAACTATATCAAAGTAACTTGTTTTCCACTTAAATGTAATCACTTTTATCATGTTTAATTATAAACGATCGTGTCAAACAATGACCGATCAAATCCCCCACACTTGGCTTTTGCTTGTCCTCAAGCAAATCTGTTTTTAACTATAAGACAACAACACCTAGGTGATCTTAATTCAAATAATTTTTCGCAAAGCAATATTAACTATTAATTGAGATGTAAAGGCAACTTAGGTCAATCATTCAATACCTCAAACAATTTTTCACCTTAACTACAACAAACCACAAAATGCTTCTCATAACACACATCCTTAATTTACTAATTCCAACACTATGCATAACATTATGAGCCTCAATCATTTTCCCAATTAACAATTGGATCAACACTTAGGACTAAGTGAAACAAATATCCTTCACAACTTTTTCATGATCCATACTTAATCTTTTAACAACAAATACAAATGTATGTAGGTAGCATGTCAAAAGAAACACAAAATGGGTGAAATTACATCCGGAATGGGTTTATTGGGTTAGTGATGTTATGCGAGGTGTATACGAAATAGTTATATTTTTATTGCGAAATACTATTAAATACGATACAATTTTACACAAGTTATTTATTTATTTATAGAATGGATATACCTAAACCTTGCTACAACACTTATAGGTAGTGTACCTAATCGTATAGTAGTGTAGTTTTTAGTAAGTCCGGTTTGTTCCGCAGGGAGCTAGCTGAGTCTAACGCTATAAATATTTTAAACTATATATATATATATAAGTAATATTATTATTATTATAAAAAGGGGGGTTTTACCGTTTAGTGACCGGTTTGTCAATTTTATGTCTTAAGTCACAATTAAAACCTAATGTAAAATATTAAATATAAATACAACTTAATTTAAAGCGTAAAGTAAATGACGATAAATAAAAATGCGAAAATTTAAAGTGCAATAATTAAAAGTGCGATAAGATATAAAATAAAGGAATTATGCTTATTTAAACTTTCGTAATCATGATGTTCGACGTGTTGATTTTAGTTTATTACCATGGGTTAATTGTCATTTGTCCTGTATTATTCGATATGTCCATACGGTTTTGTCCATAATAGTCCATCAGTCATAAATATAAAGTGCGAGGATCTTCGTCAAATTATCCTTATAACCGAAGTCAAATATTCCAACTAATTGAGGATTCGAACTGTAACAAGGTCTTAATACTTTGTTTAATGAATACACCAGGTTATCGACTGCGTGTAGTCCAAGGTTTTAATACTTTGTTAACAATTACACCAATTACCCTTGAATGTAATCCACCCCCGTTTTAATGAGTCCATTGACTATTAATCCATCCCCGTGTCCGGTCAAATGAACAATAATTCGTATTTATAAATATCCCGCCCACCGTACCCGATTAAGCGTATGTGATTATATATAGATACGTCAAATTGTAATCTTTATATTAAATTAACGAGGTATCATTTAGTTAATATAAAGCCCATTGATAGCCCATAGTCTAATTTCCACAAGTGTCGATCTTTTGTCCAAACCCCAGTTATGGTCCAAAGCCCAATTACCCAATCTTTAATATTTAGCCCAACATCACGATTACTTCGGCTTAAATAAGAATAATAATAACTTAGCTACGAGACATTAATTTAAAAAGGTTGAACATAACTTACAATGAGTATTAATAGCGTAGCGTTACACGGACAGAGTTTCGACTTACAAACTTAAAACATTCGCCACTATAACCTTATTATTATTAAACTTAAATTAAAATTAAAATTAAAGTTATATATATATATATATATATATATATATATATATATTTTTAGGTATATAGTGAAAGGACCCGTTCATATACATTATAAATGATTCACAATAGTTGATTACATTGCGAGGTATTTGACCTCTATATGATACATTTTACAAACATTGCATTCGTTTTTAAAAGACAAACTTTCTTTACATCGAAAATTGACAGGCATGCATACCATTTCATAATATCCACTATCCAATTATAAATTGATTTAATAATAATCTTTGATGAACTCAATGACTCGAATGTAACGTTCTTTGAAATATGCTATGAAAGACTCCAAGTAATATCTTTAAAATGAGCAAATGCACAACGGAAGATTTCTTTAATACCTGAGAATAAACATGCTTTAAAGTGTCAACCAAAAGGTTGGTGAGTTCATTAATTTATCATAATCATTTATTTCCATTATTTTAATAGACTACAAGAATTTCATTTCCAGTTCTCATAAATATACGTCCCATGCATAGAGACAAAAATAATCATTCATATGGTGAACACCTGGTAACCGACATTAACTAGATACATATAAGAATATCCCCTATCATTCCGGGATCCTCCTTCGGACATGATATAAATTTTAAAGTACTAAAGCATCCGGTACTTTGGATGGGGTTTGTTAGGCCCAATAGATCTATCTTTAGGATTCGCGTCAATTAGGGTGTCTGTTTCCTAATTCTTAGATTACCAGACTTTAATAAAAAGGGGCATATTCGATTTCGATAATTCAACCATAGAATGTAGTTTCAATTACTTGTGTCTATTTCGTCAAACATTTATAAAAGCGCATGTATTCTCAGTCCCAAAAATATAAAGGGTAAAAAGGCAAATGAAACTCACCATACTGTATTTTGTAGTAAAAATACATATAACGTCATTGAACAAGTGCAAGGTTGGCCTCGGATTCACGAACCTAAATTAATTATATATATTTATGTGTTGGTCAATATTTGTCTAACAAATTAGGTCAAGTCATAGTGTACCACAATCCTAATGCTCGAGACTAATATGCAAAAGTCAACAAAAGTAAATTTGACTCAAAATAATTTCCAAAAATCTATACATGATTAATATATAGTTTAAATATCATCGTTTTATATTTTTAAATATTTTAAAAAGATTTATTAGAGTAAATAATATAATTTATTTATTAATAAATAAAATTTTATATTAAATTTATATAATAAAATATACTTTTATATATATTAAGTAATAAAATTTATAGGGTTCATTTAATATCATAAAGATAATATGATAGGTATTATTAAAGTAAGTTATTACACGTAGTAAAATATGTTTGTATCACATATTTATTTGATAAAATAATATCTATAATGATAGAAAATAAAAGTTGTATTATTTTGTAATAATAATAATTATTATAAAAATATCAATATTTATAATTACTATGATGACATTATGATAAAACGATAATTCTAATTATGATAACTTTAATATTTACGATAATTTTTAATATTATCTTTAAAATAATAATTCTATTTAAAATAATAATAATAATGATATTTTATAGTAACAATGACATTTCTATTAAAATAATAATTTTTGTTAAAATGATAGTTTTAATACTAACGATACTTTTAATAATAATAGTAATGATAAAAATAATAAGAACGATAATTTTATCTAAATCAATATCTTATAATATTTTAATTTCATCATGATACTCTTACTCATTATTTCCTAATCGTTTCGTTTAATAGCTTTTAATCGTCTTTTATATCGTGTTCATAATAATGATAATAATAGTAATCAAAATAATTAGGTGTTACAAATATTTGTTTTAATTACACTAATATTAATAATGATAGTTACTATAACATTATTAACGATAATACTAATAATTATCTTAATGATAATATAGTAATAATAATAATAACAATAATAATAACCATTTTTAAATAATGATATATATATTAATGATGATAATAATAATAATAATAATAATAATAATAATAATAATAATAATACTAATTATAACTTTAACGATAATAACGATAGTAATAATAAAAAAAATAATAATTTTTAATGATAAATCCCTTTTATTGATAAAGATAATAATAATCATAATAATAAGATAAAACTAGAACGACGATAAAAACGACAATAATAATAATCATTTTTAATAAAAATATCGAAAATTCAATTGATTATAACTTTTAATCCGTTCATCGAAACCATTCGATATCTAAAGGAAAAGTTCTTAATTTTTCACTAGCTTTCCCAGGACATGCATATCTTATACCTTATCTCAACCTCAAGTGTAACTAATTCAAGATTCAACCTAACCTGTCTAAGGGCAATATCAAAAGTACAAGCATGCATAATCCTAAATACTCGAGCACTAGTCAGGGATACACTATTAGTATGTAAAAGTTAAATTATGAGTACTCACGCATCAATATTGAGATTCAATATTGCAGGAAAGGTACGTAGACGCAACGAAAATGATAAACACTATATTGACCTCACGAGCATACCCATGAACCATACTCAATCACCTCTATAGCTATAACCCATAATTTCCTTAATCCTATCCTACTCGAAAAACAATTTCGAAACCACTCGGACAGCACATCGCCGTAATATTTTATGTATACTAATAATATCTTGAAATAATACGGAGTAAATATATATATGTAAATCGATTGAGAGAGTTTAGAGAAAAATATTTTCAAGTTTCTATGAAATATTGAAACCTATTGAATTCTATTTATAATAGATTTTTGAATTATTAAAGTGAATTATTAAAGTATGAATTATTAAAGTGAATTATTAAAGTATGAATTATTAAAGTGAATTATTAAAGTATGAATTATTAAAGTAAATTATTAAAGTATGAATTATTAAAGTGAATTATTAAAGTTAAAGTAAAGTAAAAATAAAGTAAAGGTAAAGTTTAAGTATAGTAAAAGTATAAAACTATGTACGTATAATACGCGTATAAATATATATAATATTAATTTAAATCGTTATATATATTTAATAAAATAAAATATAAATATCGTTATCTTTATCATACTAGTTAAGTAATGAGTTGTCAAAAGTGGTTCTAGATATTTATAAAAGTTATATACGTTTTAATAATAAAGTTCTTTTTAAAATGAAAACGTTTTTGTACGTTTGAAACTAAATAGATCAATCGAGTCTTTATGAGATTCAATCTTCCACTATCCTTTGTCTAGTTCTCAATGATTGACAATTTGTTCTTATTTATAAATCACTTTACCATTTTTCGAATTTTGTTAAAATGGAAAGATTTCTCAAATCAACGTGGGCCTTTCAACAGAGACTTGTAATCATAATTCAATATATCTGATAATTCAATCATTTGATCTTATCTTCTAATTCCATTGATAAACTTTTTGAAACAGATACAATCATATAAAGTATTTAATCTAATATTTTGTTTACGTTTCAAGTTATAATATATATACACATATACATATATAATCATATTCATTTAATGGTTCGTGAATCGTTAGAACTTGGTCGAGGTTGAATGAATGTATGAACATAGTTTAAAATTCTTGAAATTTAACTTAACAAATATTGCTTATCTTGTCGGAAACATATAAAGATTAAAGTTTAAATTTGGTTGAAAATTTCTGGGTTGTCACAGTACATACCCGTTAAAGAAATTTCGTCCCGAAATTTGAGTGGAAAGGTCGTGAATGATAATAAGTATGTTTTCATGATGCATACGGGCTGAAAATTAGAGTTTTATCATCAGCGAATAATTTGGATAAACAATCCATTTATATGAAGAGTACGAATGAAGCTAACATAGAAGAGTGAAATGAGTAAGTGTAGATTCATCTTATCATTTGACGTAGATATGATTGATTCCCAGATTTCAAGGGATTTGAAGAAAATCTTCTTAATAAGATTTGACTCTCCGGTAATCAAGGGAATTAGGATCCGCTTTAAATGCGATCATCCATTTTAATTGTTCTGTCAGAGATTTTCTTATAAATTCACCTCCTTCGTTTCCTTACAACTCATACCTTCTGTTGATGCATTTTATGCAAGTCCCTAGACATCTACCCACGTCCATTGCAGGTACAATAATTTACAAGCCACCATGATTGCTCGTTATTATCCTATCCGTGTTTGTATGTGGTTACAGGAACTGCAGGAACGAGATTTAGATGTTTGACTATGTTAGACTTAGTCAGACGTACGAGTGAAGCCTCACTTGTACGGCTGACAGGCTCATATGCACGGTTGATGCTGAGCTAAGTCACAATTACAACCTAAATGAGAAGACACGAGTGAGTGATCACCCGTACGGCTGATGAAGCCAACTCGTACGTGTGATGAATGAATCGTATGGGTGAGTCAACAGCAGGGGTATATAAAGTCTTATGTTCTTCATTTTAGGTTAAGCCTCTCATTTGTTACACACTCAGATCTAGTGAGCTCCTCCGATTCTCTCTCAGTCCAAATCACCCAGGTGGTGAATAATAGCTCTAGGTATTGATCTAATCACACTTGATTTAGTTGTGGTTTGACTAAATTAATCAAAAAAAAAAAAAAACTTAACCTATTCACTAGAGGGTTTGATTCACTTATTCCGCCATTGTGTGAGTTAAATCTGTTGGTTTCTAAGTTCCTAGTCATGTTTCATCACCTTCTATTCTTTCCCCCTCAACTCATATTTTAAAGTATTCATTAATATGCTCCATCCAGTTCTGATTCTCGATATACTTCTAACTTTCATATCGGTCATTCTTCTTTTTCATCTACCGCCGGAAGAATCTATTTACTTCTACTATACTCTTGGGTTTATAGTGTTTCTAGTTCTCCCGTGTCTTTATATTGCCATATGCATCGATATATATGGTTTATAATTTCTGGTTTGTCGTTGGGCTCTATATGTTCCCTTATATTTCAAAGTCTCTGCTTTTGTCTTCTATAATCATTATCATTCACAGTTAATGCTCTCTTTTATTTGCTGTAATTTATACCTCAATTTCTATTTCGAAGTTTTGTCCTTTTGTTTCTTCTTCTTGCAATTAAGCACCGCTTGTAATGGTCCAGAATTCACAGATATGAATTTCGGAATGAACATTGTTAATGTTCTAGGAAGGAAATTGTGATGGCACGATCTTGACTTGTCAAATTACTAGAATACCTTGGAAAAGGCCGAATCATCAAGAAATATTTTCTTGATATTTTAGAGGTTAAATAGAATACAAGAGTCGTATAACATGGAACATGATGATGTTATGATCTGTGAATCATCATGTTCCATTTAGAAACTCAGCATGACTTACTGTAATATAATCACATTGATCAAGTGTCATTATATTATACTAATTCATGCTTCAGTTTCCAACACTACTTCAAAATATTCCTATTTTAAACTTGAATGTTTCAGAATTTAGAAACTAAAATAGTTTCTTTTATGATGTAATACAGATAGCGCGAAGAGGTAAATGATTTCAAATAATAAAAATTAAGAAAATATCTTCAGAAATATGGAGGATATTTATAATGAAAGATATGATGATATTTTAGAATTTCTAATATCAGAGGATGATGAAGAATATTGTCCGTAGGGGTTTAGAGTCAGGAGCAAGGTATTCGTTAATGACTTCAGCAGGTACTGAATCATTTGGATCCTTTGAAGTCAGGTTCAGTCTTTGTAATTTGTCCACAGCCTCCTTCCTACTTTGCTCAATCCATTTTCCAGTTCCAAAACTTCTCTTTTTCTACGCTTTGCCAGCACACTTCATCATTATCATCCAGCTTTTGCCGTTTAAAGTCATTTATAGTTTTTGCTGCTTTATCAGCATTTTTTTTTCGGAGAACCAATTCGTAGTTGGGAGTGTTTTTCAGAAACTTCACATTCAAATTAAGTCCAGAAGATAGACGTTATATATACACATATAACTGTTGGCGTAGACATGCTGTGAGATTTCAAAATACTGATTGCTAATTCCCAATGATTCGTATGGCAATTCTCATTACAAGATGCGAATGAGTAAGTGATGGGGTTTCAATGAATAATTATAATGACTTTTTGGAGAGGCTAAAGTCAAAGGGTAATGAAGTTGTTGGTACATCTGCTAATAATGTGGTGGAATGTAAAAGGTTCCCTGGTAACGATGGTGTATATCTCAAGGTTATAATAAGGTTAGTCTGACTGAAAAGTCAAAGTTGACTTGCTGGAGCTGTGACAAAACTGGCTACTTTGAATAGGAGTCGCACAGTTATTTTTGCTAATAAATGCCAAAGAATTTGACGCGGATACATTGTTTAAACTTTTACTTTGGTTTCAAGAGTTTTTCGGGTACATAACTGTGGGTAACATGTGGTTGGATCATCATCTCAATTGCTCATCATTCGAAGTGTCTTCAGAAATTTTCGAAGGGTTTGAACAAAGATTGTAATCGTTAACATTCATTGATGTTCTAACACAGTTTTGAAGTCAAAATATAGCTTGTGAAAGATGTAAGGATCTAAGAGTGATGATTTTGGTCATATCTCAAGTTGAATTTTGAGATTTCAAAATTAGAATATGTAATTAAATTTTGAATGAGTATGGTTGTTTTGATTTCTATAAAAGAATGTATATTGTTGTGAAAGTAGGGAGTATAATGGATGATTTGCTGAATCAGATTCGAAGAATGTAACATATTAATTGTGAATTTATATATCTCTCGGGTATTACCTACTCGTTAAAAAAAATTTCACAATTAATATTTTGTACAAAAGAATTTTATTACAGTCTTTATGAAAATATATATATGTATATTTTCTTCAGATGTAACATAGATTTAATGAGTTAATGTTAAATTAAACTCATTTGATTTACGGTTGAAACTAGAATTGAATAATCCCTAAAGGCTTCAAAAAGTACATAACTTTTACGCAGTATTTCTTTAATGACATTGACATTATGAATCAATACTTCGTTATTTGTTGATGTATGATGTTCGGTTCGTGGAATTCTTGTGAATTTCGCAAAGTACGAATGATGTTATCTGAAAAGTTTCGGGTACATCGATGATGAAAGTGTAAAATCAAATATATACTTGATTTATTATGAATTGGAATTTGTTGAATTGCGACAGAGATTGTAGTTAACGCTGGTTAAGTTGCGGCCGAAGGACGTACATTATTGCATATTTGTAATATGAATTAACCGAGTAGTTAAGATTCACACACAATAGCTTAGCACGGAAAGATTTATTTCAATATATATATATATATATATATATAATATACATATAATTTCTTCAGAGGGAATGACTTAATTCGTCATAACTCGTTGATACAATATACACGTTATTGATTCGTAATGATGTCCACAGTGATTCTTGAACTGACGGAGTTTGTGATGTTATCTGTGTTGTTGATTCGGATGTTGACTGTACTGACGATGCTGGTAACGCTGACGGTACTGTTGATGCTGTTGGTAAAGCAAGTTTAGCTTGTTAATCACACACCATTTTTGTCAGGGTTTCTACTCTTCCTTCTATCATTTTGGTTCGCTTAACTGATTTATGGTTAGGGCTAGATTAGATAATCTCTAAGACTTTAGAGATTACATAATCGCCGCGGAATGTTTCTCCAATGAAGTTATGAATTAATACTTCGTCAGTTATTGTTGTTGGTACTCCTTGGTATCTATGGTGCATATGACGTTGATGCTCGTGGGACAGATTGTGAAGTTGAGGTTTACGACGCAGTTGTGGTTGGAGGTAGTAATGGTACTGTTAGCGTTGATGATGGTGGTACGGGTTATGCTGCTGATGCTGCTGCTGGTGTTTGTAATCTCTGCACCATATTCTCCAAAGCCACTACCCGAGCGCGAAGCTCGTTGACTTCTTCTATTACACCGGGGTGATTGTCGGTTCGGACGAGCGAATAAATAAAATCTAAAATTTGATGTAATATATAATCGTGATGAGATACTCTGGAAATGAGCGAGAAAATGGTGTTTCGGACATGTTCGCCGGTAAGTGCTTCAGGTTCTTCGTCAAGAGGGCAATGTGGTGGATGGACGGGATCACCTTCTTCTTGTCTCCAATGATTGAGGAGGCTACGAACCCATCCCCAATTCATCCAGAATAGGTGATGACTGATTGGTTGATATATTCCGATCACACTACTTTCGGAGCTTGAATGGGATTCCTTTTCGGAATCTGAATGACTTGAACTGATGACGAATTCCATTTCGTACGATTGGATAAAGGATTTTTTTTTCGATATGAAATGATTTTGGCTAACGGATGGTATTCTAATTACATAGAATATATATATATATATATATATATATATATATATATATATATATATATATATATATATATATATATATATATATATATATATATATATATATATATAGATCAAAAGATTTCGTAGATTACGGAGGACTTTGCGGGATATGTCAGGCAAAGTTTAAAGTAACAGATACGATAAGATATGATTTAGCAGATATGCTAAGATATGAATTTTTGTCTATACACTATTCATGCATTCAATGCAGCAAGACGTGTCTTAGACTAAAAATGATAAGCAGGTAATTTCCTGAGGATGATAAGTAGTTAATTTTCGACACAAAATGATAAGCAAAACTTTTGACATGCAGACACGGTCGAAGTCCAGACTCACTAATGCATCCTATCGACTTATCAGTTAGACACACTAATGCAGACCTGGTTCGCTAAGACCACTGCTCTGATAGCAACTGAAAGGAGCCGTTCATATACATTATAAACAATTCACAATAGTTGATTACATTGCGAGGTATTTGACCTCTATATGATACATTTTATAAACATTGCATTCGTTTTTAAAAGACAAACTTTCTTTACATAGAAAATTGACAGGCATGCATACCATTTCATAATATCCACTATCCAACTATAAATTGATTTAATAATAATCTTTGATGAACTCAATGACTCGAATGCAACGTTCTTCGAAATATGCTATGAAAGACTCCAAGTAATATCTTTAAAATGAGCAAATGCACAGCGGAAGATTTCTTTAATACCTGAGAATAAACATGCTTTAAAGTGTCAACCAAAAGGTTGGTGAGTTCATTAGTTTATCATAATCATTTATTTCCATCATTTTAATAGACCACAAGAATTTCATTTCCAGTTCTCATAAATATACGTCCCATGCATAGAGACAAAAATAATCATTCATATGGTGAACACCTGGTAACCGACATTAACTAGATACATATAAGAATATCCCCTATCATTCCGGGATCCTCCTTCGGACATGATATAAATTTCGAAGTACTAAAGCATCTGGTACTTTGGATGGGGTTTGTTAGGCCCAATAGATCTATCTTTAGGATTCGCGTCAATTAGGGTGTATGTTCCCTAATTCTTAGATTACCAGACTTTAATAAAAAGGGGCATATTCGATTTCGATAATTCAACCATAGAATGTAGTTTCAATTACTTGTGTCTATTTCATCAAACATTTATAAAAACGCATGTATTCTCAGTCCCAAAAATATAAAGGGTAAAAAGGTAAATGAAACTCACCATACTGTATTTTGTAGTAAAAATACATATAACGTCATTGAACAAGTGCAAGGTTGGCCTCGGATTCACGAACCTAAATTAATTATATATATTTATGTGTTGGTCAATATTTTTCTAACAAATTAGGTCAAGTCATAGTGTACCACAATCCTAATGCTCGAGACTAATATGCAAAAGTCAACAAAAGTAAATTTGACTCAAAATAATTTCCAAAAATCTATACATGATTAATATATAGTTTAAATATCGTCGTTTTATATTTTTAAATATTTTTAAAAGATTTATTAGAGTAAATAATATAATTTATTTATTAATAAATAAAATTTTATATTAAATTTATATAATAAAATATACTTTTATATATATTAAGTAATAAAATTTATAGGGTTCATTTAATATCATAAAGATAATATGATAGGTATTAATAAAGTAATTTATTACACGTAGTAAAATATGTTTGTATCACATATTTATTTGATAAAATAATATCTATAATGATAGTAAGTAAAAGTTGTATTATTTTATAATAATAATTATTATTATAAAAATATCAATATTTATAATTACTAAGATGACATTATGATAAAACGATAATTCTAATTATGATAACTTTAATATTTACGATAATTTTTAATATTATCTTTAAAATAATAATTCTATTTAAAATAATAATAATAATGATATTTTATAGTAACAATGAAATTTCTATTAAAATGATAATTTTTGTTAAAATGATAGTTTTAATACTAACGATACTTTTAATAATAATAGTAATGATAAAAATAATAAGAATGATAATTTTATCTAAATCAATATCTTATAATATTTTAATTTCATCATGATACTCTTACTCATTATTTCCTAATCGTTTCGTTTAATAGCTTTTAATCGTCTTTTATATCGTGTTCATAATAATGATAATAATAGTAATCAAAATAATTAGGTGTTACAAATATTTGTTTTAATTACACTAATATTAATAATGATAGTTACTATAACATTATTAACGATAATACTAATAATTATCTTAATGATAATATAGTAATAATAATAATAACAATAACAATAACCATTTTTAAATAATGATATATATATTAATAATGATAATAATAATAATAATAATACTAATAATAATAATAATAATAATAATAATAATAATAATAATAATAATAATAATAATAATAATACTAATTATAACTTTAACGATAATAACGATAGTAATAATAAAAAAAAATAATTTTTTTGATAATAAATCCCTTTTATTGATAAAGATAATAATAATCATAATAATAAGATAAAACTAGAACGACGATAAAAACGACGATAATAATAATCATTTTTAATAAAAATATCAAAAATTCAATTGATTATAACTTCTAATCCGTTCATCGAAACCATTCGATATCTAAAGGAAAAGTTCTTAATTTTTCGCTAGCTTTCCCAGGACATGCATATCTTATTCCTTATCTCAACCTCAAGTGTAACTAATTCAAGATTCAACCTAACCTGTCTAAGGGCAATATCAAAAGTACAAGCATGCATAATCTTAAATACTCGAGCACTAGTCAGGGATACACTATTAGTATGTAAAAGTTAAATTATGAGTACTCACGCATCAATATTGAGATTCAATATTGCAGGAAAGGTACGTAGACGCAACGGAAATGATAAACACTATATTGACCTCACGAGCATACCCATGAACCATACTCAATCACCTCCATAGCTATAACCCATAATTTCCTTAATCCTATCCTACTCGAAAAACAATTTCAAAACCACTCGGACAGCACTCCGCCGTAATATTTTATGTATACTAATAATATCTTGAAATAATTCGGAGTAAATATATATATATGTAAATCGATTGAGAGAGTTTAGAGAAAAATATTTTCAAGTTTCTATGAAATAATGAAACCTATTAAATTCTATTTATAATAGATTTTTGAATTATTAAAGTGAATTATTAAAGTATGAATTATTAAATTGAATTATTAAAGTATGAATTATTAAAGTGAATTATTAAAGTATGAATTATTAAAGTGAATTATTAAAGTTAAAGTAAAGTAAAAATAAAGTAAAGGTAAAGTTTAAGTATAGTAAAAGTATAAAACTATGTACGTATAATACGCGTATAAATATATATAGTATTAATTTAAATCGTTATATATATTTAATAAAATAAAATATAAATATCGTTATCTTTATCATACTAGTTAAGTAATGAGTTGTCAAAAGTGGTTCTAGATATTTATAAAAGTTATATACGTTTTAATAATAAAGTTCTTTTTAAACTGAAAACGTTTTTGTACGTTTGAAACTAAATAGATCAATCGAGTCTTTATAAGATTCAATCTTCCACTATCCTTTGTCTAGTTCTCAATGATTGACAATTTGTTCTTATTTATAAATCACTTTACCATTTTTCGAATTTTGTTAAAATGGAAAGATTTCTCAAATCAACGTGGGCCTTTCAATAGAGACTTGTGATCATAATTCAATATATATGATAATTCAATCATTTGATCTTATCTTCTAATTCCATTGATAAACATTTTGAAACAGATACAATCATATAAAGTATTTAATCTAATATTTTGTTTACGTTTCAAGTTATAATATATATACACATATACATATATAATCATATTCATTTAATGGTTCGTGAATTGTTGGAACTTGGTCGAGGTTGAATGAATGTATGAACATAGTTTAAAATTCTTGAAATTTAACTTAACAAATATTGCTTATCGTGTCGGAAACATATAAAGATTAAAGTTTAAATTTGGTTGGAAATTTCCGGGTTGTCACATATAGAAAAGAAAGAAAAGGGGTAAGGAATCGATCAGAATGCGCGGCCTTTTATAGGCCCACGTTTCACTGTACAGCTCCGCGAGTGCTGAGCTTTTGTACTTCACATCTCCGCAAGTGCAGAGGTTCCATTTCCAGCTCACATACTTTGGATCCTAGCTTGCCGACGGTTTTTAATATATAAATATAATATATATAGAATTTTATAGAATTAATTATATTTATATATTATATTATATTTATGTGCATAGTTAATTTGTAATTTTAGGTTCGTTGCGTCGTGCGTTGATAGTTGACTCAGGTCCCGTTTCCGGATTTTCGAACGCCTTTTCGTACGCTTAGATATCTTGTACTTTGCGTTTTGCGACTTGTACCCTTGTCATTTTTAGATGTTTCTCATCAATAATTTGAACCACTTGGATTGTACTTTGTATATTTAAGCTTTTTAGTCATTTGTGTCTTCAAATCGTCGAATCTGTCTTTTGTCTTCACCTTTTATTATTTAAACGAATATCACTTGTAAATAGAACAATTGCAACTAAAAGTTTGTCTTTCTAGAAGGATAATGCTATGAAAAATATGTTCGTTTTTAGCATTATCAAATATTCCCACACTTGAGAGCGTTGCTTGTCCTCAAGCAATATAGAACTTGAATATATCTTTACTAGAATCACTTCATTATTCTTCACACTTTGTACATCAGTGATTTTAATACAGCAGTATGAACAATGGTAGTAACGATGTGGTTTACAGTCTCACATGACTATAAAAATTTAGATCCTTTAGGAAATTGGATCTTTATGAAAACATTTGATCTTTTGAAAATTCAATCTAGCTTTTACCCTAGATAAGTTTTCCAGAATAACCCTTCACCGGTGTTTGCAAATTATTTTTGTGTGTTTCGTGGGTTTCAGATTTGAAAATTTGAGCTCAAAACTTATGGTTTTGTGTCACCCACTTGCTAACCTTGTATTGGGAAAGAAACACGTCCATTATATTTGCTCCGTATATTACCTTTTGGTAAACTACCGTCCGGTTGTAAAGGAAAGTGTTGAACAAGCAACTGTTGAGGCAATGTCCCGTGACATGCTTTTGATTATGGTCTATATCATGTCGGATGCAATTACTATCCTTTGTAGGAGCAATAGTAAAGATCACCCTATAGTTTTTCGGTCTGGCACAAGGTTCCGTCTTCGACCATGCTATGCAACCACCGTTCTTACGGTTGACACCCGATTTGGTTCAGGTGACCTAATGAATTTCGAGGAATTCTTAGGATTTTACGTTCAATGGTAATGAACACATTGAAAATAGGGTTTCAGAAAACAAATCGGTTTGTAATTTGATCAAAATATTTTCTCGTTCAAGCTCGAGTTTAGATATCATTGAATTCCATGAGTTTGAATTCTCAATCTTTAAGGTCAATCTCAAGGATTGAGTAATATCAGGCTTAAAAGCTGATTTTTGATCTTTTAAGGAGATTATCCTTTCTGGAGATCTGATTCATCAGTCTTATAAGCTAATTTGCACGGTGCCCCCATTGTACGAGACAGATCCTCTCATGGTTAGGATAAGTCTGACCACTTGGCGACCCTGTTTGATGCTGAGGTCCGTGGATTTTCAGCCGATTTTCGAGAAAACTTTTCAAGGTTTTTCGTAGACTCTACAACTGGTCTGGACGACAACTTCCTGACCTAAATCAAGAAGCGCGTGTCTTTTTTCTCGAAAGACTTTACTTCCTTTTAAATTCTATTTATATTACAATAAACTGGGTAAAACTGATTAATATCGTCTAAAACAAAAGTATCTTCAATTATTTGTACAAAAATATGTGATATATGTTCTAAATAACTTGGTAAATTTTTCCCACACTTGGCTTTTATTTTCCTTTCTTTGCCTTTTTATTTTCCTCTATTCCATTTTAAATGAATTCTAACATTTTGGGTTGTTTTTCAATTTATGTCCTTTTCGAGGTAACAATAATTTCGGTGTTAACACCTAGTTTTATCGTTCATAAATATGTATAAACATGATTTTGAGTTCATTTAGTTAAAAATTTTGAAAATTTTTACTAGAATTGGGTAGTCAGTATATAAGACTAGGGCTGTTCTTTATTATCAGAGAGCACTAGATTCTAATACAACTACTGCGTTACTAGTATTTTTAATGGTAACCAAGTGTTTAAATTAAAATTTTAAAAATCCGAAAGAATTTAACCCCTTCCCACACTTAAGATCTTGCAATGCCCTCATTTGCAAGAAATTAGTAACAATTTAAATTATTGAGGGTGATTATCGTAGAAAAATGATTAAATTTTACCAAAGTTTCCAAACATATTGTTGTTTATGTTGAATGATAAATGGTGCACATCATTTGTTCATTCCTGCAATTGTTATTTCACATATATTTTGCATCTTGTCGTCAAAATTAGTTGTTTTTGCTGAACTTAATGCCAATCTTTGAAAATGCGCTGTTTTAACCTGTTTTGTACAAGAGATAAACTACAAACATATATATACATATTTTTGAAGTTGGGTATATCACAGAGATTCAAAAATTATTAAAAATCTAATAATAAAAGTTAGAAAATTATAAAAACTATTATAGTATCGAAAAGAAATATTAAAATTACAAGTTACCAAATAAATAAAAATAGGCATAAAAGAAAATTTGGGTTGATGAGGATGGTGCCAGTAGGGATTCTATTCATAGCCGTATATGTTGTAGAATGCTTGAGCTGGGTCATATGTAGGGTACGGTGGTCGGGTCTGTATAGTCAAGGGAGGAAATACGGGCATTGGAGTAGGAATGTAGTTTGTATTTATGTATGTACAATGACTTATGATTTGGTTTTGATGATACTGCCAATCTTGAAATGCTCGTTGTCTAGCCATTTCATACTCATGTTGAGCCATAAAAATTTGCATTTCTGTCATCTGATTTCCCCCTCTCGCATTACCTTGCTGCTGATCTCTTTCGACCTGTGAATGATGGCCATCATATGGTACTGCAGCGTTATGTCGTTTCTTTAAAACCTTAGCACCATGATATACTTTCAAACCAATTGTATCACGAGGTTCTGGTGCTGCAATTATTAATCTCCCCTAACTTCTATCGACACCGAGATACTCAGCAATTAAAGTAACAAAGATACCACCTCCTATTATACTATTAGGCAGTAAACCCCTAACCATAGCCGATAAATAATAACCCACACAGTAAGGTATACTCACAGTGCTCTGTGGGTCTCGAATACACATGAGATAAAATAAATCATTCTCATTTACCTTCTCTTTGTTCCTACCTCACTGTGCAATCGAGTTTGCTAAGAACCTATGGATTACTCTCAGCTCAGCTCTATCAATATCAGTATAAGAGTTATTTCCCCCACAAAATCGGTTATGTCTAGTCATTCTACTCCATATTCCATTCATATCAAAATTTTCATCAACCCTCCTACCATTAACTATCAATCTTTGACAATGAGTAGATGCTAGTTTCTCAGGCATATATATACACAAAGCCCGAGCCATGTCTAGTAGAGACATATGGCGCATCACACCTCCTAGTAAAAATCTAATAAAACTTCGATCGGTTAAGGTAGCTACCCGATCATTTATTTCAACACTACATAATAATTCCACACACCATTCTCTATATACATGCCTACGTATATTGAACAAACGTTCCCAATCATTAAAAGTAGAATTACCATACCTTTGTGTAAGTAATTCTCTGATTGGATCGGCCAATCCCACTGTTTCTAACGGTTCCCAATCTATTACCCTGGGTACTTCAACAACATTAGACTGAAGGGTGTGCAAGTTCCTCTGATATTTTGGATAATCTATCCAATGTCTCTCAAACCTTAAATTAGGGTGTAAATCTGCCAATTCTATATTTGAATATGAAATGAATTGATGCGGTAGATTTTGTCTATATTGGTCGTTAATCTCCTGTTCTTCTGCATTCTCAGGAGGAGCATTGTGAGCCTGGGATGCGGATGAAGATTCACCCCTTTCAGTCTGCAAAACACATTAAACACAAATTTTGTGCATCCAAATATGCATTAGTGTTAGCAAAATCATAAATCAAAACAATCATAATGACATGTTTAATCCATATTAAACTTTATACGCATTTTCACAATATTAACAATTCTACACTTTTACAAATAAACATATATGAAAATGTATACAATGTTCTTTAGCTTTTATCTCAAATAACATGTCAAAATAATCATTACTAGCAATTAAACAAGTTTCAAATGGCATTATATCAATTAAATCGAGTTCATGCTTTTTTGACTCAAAAAGTTCACTTTAATACTTAAAAATCATGTTTAGGATCAAAGTTTTGATCATTTAGCAACCTAAACATGTTACACTACTCAATTTAGTATAAACTAACAACAAAATTCGGCCATAGCTTGTTTATATCAAAAAGCCCCAATTTTTCTCAAGAACACAAACCCTAGATTATTCAAAATTTGAAGTTTAAGGCTTCTAATCATGTTAAATAGCATCAATCTAGGTTATACAAGCATAATACACAAACAATTTAAACATAATTAAACTAGAAATCATCAAAATCAAATTAGGTATAAATTTATTCAAGAACACTAAAAATCCGAATTAAAGAGTGTTTAGATGTAGAAATTACCAATCTCCTTGAGTAATTTCTTGGTAGGATCCTTCTCAACATGACTTTAGCAAAAAATTTGATGATTAACGGTGAAAAATTTCGAATTTGAGAGTGTTTTTGTGGGTTTTTTCGCAGAAAATTGGGCGTGGGTGTGTGCAAACTGGTCTGTTCGACCAGTTTTATTTTTTCTGGAATTTCACAACTCCGCGAGTGCGGATGTGGGTCCCTTTCCAGCTCCGCGAGTGCGAATTTACCTTCTTTTTTTTATATAAAAACCTTTAACTAATAATACAAAAATTAATAGCTTTTAAAAATTTGTTTTCCTTTTTATTTAGGACGAGGTTGTTTCGGTATGTTTACCTAGTCCGTCACTCGACAAAATTTTAAAATTTATCATTTTAAAGCGTTTGTTTTAAAAGCAAAGATTTTTGGGTTTTTTATTTTTTATTTTTTTAAATGTTTTTGGCATACTTTAAATCAATAAGATGATAATAAAATTTCTCGTCCCTCCCTTGAGTAAAGCAATTTCAGTTCAACGACCTAGTCTTCAACTCACGACCAATTTAAATATCAAATTTTTAACTTAATGAAATAAAGTAAATTTTTGTTTTTAAATTCAAACCAAATTTAAAATGCATAAAATTAAAAATTCATATTAATATCATTAATATTTTTATACATTAATTTTACAAACTTATATTGAAAATATTAATTTTTAAAATATTTAAAAACTTTAATATATTGGTTTTAAAAATTTACAATAATAATTTAATATTAATTTAAAAACAAGGTAAAAATTAAAATTAAAATTTTTTTTGGTCTTTTATTCCACTTTAATCAAACAAATATTATCAAAAATATACGCCCCTCTTTTGGGTAAAGTAATTTCGGCTATATTACCTAGTTTTACTCCTAATGAATTTTTGAAATATTTTGGATTGATTGATTAAAGATATTTATACCTTATGAATAAACGGTAAATATCGCAGTGATGTAATAAATTTTTGTATGATATCAATAATTTTGGTTTCGCATACCTAATTTTATTGAATATCAATTTAATACTTTATAGCGAACGATTCAGCGTTTATTATCAAAAGGTTAAAAGCAATAAATAAAAACTGTACATACTTACCTATGAGAAAGAATTCTCAGAGACCTGCTTTAGCCGACTCATAGGAGAGTCGTGTGATTTGGTTTTCCATAGCTACATAAGCGTAACCTCGATTCTTCAATAACTTTTCTTCTAAACATATGAACGGTCCTTCTCTGCATAGAGTAACAAATTCGGTATTTGAATATGTTTGATTGTTCGAACATTTACCTTCGTGTGACCATTTTTCGCATTTATGAAATCTTTCAAGGTGTCGTGCTCTTCTTTTTGTTGCGGATTTTGATTTTCCTTTACCAAAATGTATCTTATGATGATCTTTCCTGAGTTCTTTCCTCACTTCGTCCATTTTGCCTCTTATTAATGATACCAGTTCACTCGGAAAGATGTTATTATTACGTTTAGTAATCATAGCGTGTAGTAGTAGACCATGGTTCAGATCAAAGGAATTCTTCATCTCGTAAAACCTAAAAGAAATAAAAATTCAGAATGGCGGGAGAAGACTAGTTCTTTAGGGTCTGCTAGGAAAAGACCATTCGGATTCCATTCTCGAGAACTACACGAAAACAGAAAATCTAACTCTAACAGAAATAAATATTATCCTTAGAAAGACTTGATTCTCCCCACACTTAGTTAGCTGTGGTGTTGAAATTGTGATTAACTTCATTGTCAACTTCCATTGGACCATGTATGTAATGTTTAACTCTATAACCATTAACTTTAAATTCAATCCCATTTGAATTTATTAACTCTATTGTTCCATATGGGAAAACTCTTTTGACTATGAATGATCCAGACCATCTTGATTTCAATTTTCTAGGAAATAACTTGAATCGTGAATTGAAAAGAAGAACTCTGTCTCCTTCTTTAAATTCTTTTGAACTTCTGATTCTTTTATCATGCCATTTCTTCGTTCTTTCTTTATAGATTAACGAATTTTCGTATGCTTCATGTCTTAATTCTTCTAATTCATTTAGTTGACTTAACCGTAGACGTCCGGCTTCATGTAAATCAAGATTACATGTCTTCAAAGCCCAAAATGCTTTGTGCTCAATTTCTACTGGAAGGTGACATGCTTTTCCGTAAACTAGTTTAAAAGGTGTGGTACCAATTAGAGTTTTGTAGGCTGTTCTAAAAGCCCAGAGTGCATCCTCCAATTTCATGGACCATTCCTTCGGATTTGATCCTACGGTTTTCTCTAGAATACGTTTTAATGCTCGGTTGATATTTTCAACTTGTCCACTTGTTTGTGGATGATAAGCGATTGAGATTTTATGAGTTACTCCATATCTTTTGAGAACTTTTTCAAGTTGATTATTACAAAAATGAGTACCTCGATCACTTATTAAAGCTTTCGGTGTTCCGAACCTAGCAAAAAGACGTTTTAAGAAGTTGACTACAACTCGTGCATCGTTAGTCGGGAGAGCTTGTGCTTCCACCCATTTAGATACATAATCAATAACAATGAGAATGTAGAGATTATTATGAGATTTTGGAAATGGACCCATAAAGTCAATACCCCAAACATCAAATACTTCACATACTTGAATGACATTTTGTGGCATTTCATCACGTTGACTTATTTTTCTGGCCCTTTGACAAGCATCACAGGATTTACAAAGAAGGTGTGCGTCTTTGAAAATTGTAGGCCAATAGAATCCAGCGTCGTAAACTTTTCTTGCTGTGAGTTGAGGCCCATAATGCCCTCCTGTTGGTCCTGTGTGACAGTGGTTTAAGATTTGACTAGCTTCTTCTCCGAATACACATCGGTGTATTATTCCATCGGGACAACTTTTAAACAAATGTGGATCTTCCCAGAAATAGTGTTTTATATCACTAAAGAATTTCTTTCGTTTTTGGTACGATAACCCTTTTTCAAGGAATCCACATACTAAGTAGTTTTCATAGTCTGCAAACCATGGAATTTCATTATAATCTATTTTCAAAAGATATTCATCAGGAAAGTTATCTTGTATAATCGATTCATTTAGAACTTCTAATTCAGGATTTTCAAGACGAGAAAGATGATCAGCGGCGAGATTTTCTGCTCCCTTTTTGTCTCAGATTTCAATATCGAACTCTTGTAAGAGTAAGATCCAATGGATTAATCGTGGTTTAGCATCTTGTTTTGAAAATAGGTATCTAAGAGCAGAATGGTTGGTATAGACCACCGTTTTAGCTAGAACGAGATATGAACGAAATTTGTCAAAAGCAAAGACAATAGTAAGGAGTTCTTTTTCAGTAGTTGTGTAATTCGTTTGTGCTCCTTGTAACGTCTTACTTGCGTAATAAATAGGTTGAAATCGTTTTTCAATCCTTTGTCCTAAAACGGCTCCCATTGCAAAATCACTTGCATCGCACATGAGTTTAAACGGTAGATTCCAATTTGGAGTTATCACGATCGGCGCATTAGTGAGTTTTTCTTTAAGAATATTAAAATATTTGATGCATTCATCCGAAAAGATGAATGGAGCATCCTTTTCTAGGAGTTTATTCATAGGAGTGGCAATTTTAGAAAAATCTTTTATGAAACGTCGGTAAAAACCGGCATGCTCTAGAAAACTCCTAACTCATCTAACATTGGTGGGATGTGAAAGTTTAGCAATTACATCTACTTTAGCTCTATCTACTTCAATTCCTTCCTTTGAAATTTTATGACCAAGAACGATGCCTTCTCTAACCATGAAATGACATTTCTCCCAATTAAGAACTAGATTTAATTGCTCGCATCTAATAAGCATTCGTTCAAGATTAACTAGACATGTTTCAAAAGTATCACCGAAGACTGAAAAGTCATCCATGAAAACTTCCATGCATTCTTCTATCGTGTCGTGAAAAATCTCCATCATGCACCTTTGAAAGGTTGCAGGGGCGTTGCAAAGTCCAAATGGCATGCGTTTGTAAGTAAAAGTACCATAAGGGCACGTGAACGTGGTTTTCTGTTGGTCCTCAGGTGCTATTAGAATTTGAAAATATCCGAAAAAACCATCAAGAAAACAATAGTAACTGTTCCCGGCCAACCTTTCCAACATTTGATCAATGAAAGGTAGGGGAAAGTGATCTTTTCTGGTGGCGTCATTTAATTTTCTATAATCAATACAAACACGCCATCCTGTTACAGTCCTAGTAGGAATAAGCTCATTTTTTTCATTTGTGATGACAGTCATGCCACCCTTCTTAGGTACGCATTGAACTGGGCTTACCCATGGACTATCATAGATTGGATAAATTAAACCTGCATCTAGCAGTTTAATAATTTCTTTCTTAACAATATCTTGCATATTAGGATTTAGTCTTCGTTGGCGTTGCACATACGTTTTATGACCTTCTTCCATAAGGATTTTATGTGTGCAATACGAAGGACTTATGCCTTTAAAGTCATGAATCTTCCATGCAATAGCTGGTTTATGAGCTTTTAGCACAGAAATGAGTTGAGATTTTTCATTTTCAGTAAGAGAAGACGATATTATTACAGGTAATTCAGATTCACCATGTAAATAAGCATATTCCAAATGGTTTGGAAGTGGCTTTAACTCTAATGTCGGTGGTTCTTCTATCGATGATTTGTATCAATATCTGTCTTCCTCTTTTAGCATTTGAAGTTCTTCTGTTGTTGGTTCATATTCATTAGCCATGAGTGTGGCTAACATTTCAGCTTCATCAATTGGTTCAGTTCCTTCCCCTAAAGAACATTCTCCTGTTCCTTGTAATTCTGGAAATTCTTCTAACAATTCTGCATGTGAATCTATAGTTTGAATATAATAACATGTATCATCTGTAGATTGCGGTTGTTACATGGCTCTATCAACAGAAAAGGTAACACTCTCGTCCTCTATACTTAGGGTCAGTTTCTTACCAAACACGTCTATTATTGCTTTAGCCGTGTTTAAGAATGGTCTTCCTAATATAAGAGGAACTCGAGAATCTTCTTTCATGTCCAGAATAACAAAGTCTACTGGAAATACTAAAGTACCAACTTTAATTAGCATGTTCTCCATTATCCCTCTAGGATATTTTACTGATCGATCGGCTAGTTGTATACTTATTCGTGTTGGTTTCAATTCTCCAACGTCTAGTTTAGTGTATAGTGAATACGACATTAAATTTATACTAGCACCTAAGTCTGCCAATGCTTCTATTGAACTAAGACTACCCTGAAAATATGGACTTGTGAAACTTTCTTGATCTGAGAGTTTTTCTGGTATCTTATTTAACAACACTGCAGAACAATTAGCATTCATAGTAACAGCCAAGAGTTCTTCCATTTTCTTTCTATTTGTGATTAGATCTTTCAGGAATTTAGCATATCTTGGCATTCCTGAAATTACATCAATGAATGGAAGATTGACATTTATCTGTTTAAACATATCCAAGAATTTGGATTGCTCGGCTTCAAGTCTTTCTTTTCTCATTTTACTCAGATAAGGAAGTGGTGGTTGGTATGGTTTAACATAAGGTTTAGCCATAACTGTGTTATCTTCATTAACCTTTTCAACTACCGGTTCTTTTTCCTTTTCTTGCTCAGATTGTGGTTCTTGTGTAGTAGGAGTAGAATCATCAGAAATTACAGGTATTTCAGGTGGTTTAAGTGTAATACTACTTCTTGTGGTAATGGCTTTAGCTGTTTCATTCCGGGGGTTAGCATTTGTATTGCTAGGTAGACTCCCCGGTTTTCTTTCACCTATCAATCTTGCTAGGTTGCTTACTTCTTGTTCCAGATTTTAGATAGAAGCTTGTTGATTTCTAAATGCTTGAGCATTTTGTTCATTCGTTTGTTTCTGAGATGTGAAAAATTGAGTTTGAGATTCAACTAGCTTTGACATCATATCTTCTAAATTTGGCTTTTTATCATCGGTTTGTGGTGGTTTAATTGGAAAAATAGGTCTTTGCTGATTGTAAGTATTGTTGGATACTTGTTGATTGCTAGGACCTTGTTGGTTATTGTATGGAACATTTCAGTTATAATTTTGATTTTGATTTTAGTTTGGTCTTGGCGGTTGATAATTATTCTGATAATTATTTCCAGGCCTTTGGTTCATGTATGAAACATTCTCTCTTTGTTCCATTGTCTGTTCAATACTGAGACAATCTTTTGTCAAATTTGGTCCTCCACACTGCTCACAACTAATTTGTATAGCGTGAATATCCTTAGTCATCTTTTCCATCCGTCTCTCAAAAACATCTATCTTTGAGGACATGGAATCAAAGTCATGGCTAGAATCGGCTCTAGCTGCTTTAGATGATCTAACAATGTCTTTTTCTTGATGCCACTCATGTGAGTGGAAAGCAGTGTTATCAATAATTTTGTAAGCTTCAGCTGTGGTTTTCTTCATAATGGAACCACCATCTGCTATGTCAATGTCTTTTCGTGTAGTAATATCGTATCCTTGATAGAATATTTTTACTATTTGATAAGTGTCTAAACCATGCCGCGGACATCCTTTTAACAACTTTCCAAATCTTGTCCACGCCTCATATAGAGTTTCATTTGGCTTTTGTGTGAATGTAACAATTTCTCCTTGAAGTCTTACGGCTTTAGATGCCGGAAAGAATTGTTTAAGAAAAATTTCAACTAAGACATCCCATGTATCAATCGCCCCTTCAGGTAACGATTCTAACCAATCTTTGGCTTTTCCCTTTAAAGTCCAGAGAAATAACATGAGATATATTTGTTCATCCTCAACTTCTCTGATCTTGAATAGAGTACAAATCCTATTAAAGGTACAAAGATGTTCGTTAGGATCTTCCTTCGGCGCACCACTAAATTGGCATTGATTAGTTACCATGTGTAGGATTTGTCCTTTGATTTCATAATCTGGTGCATTAATGTCTGGTTGACTAATTGCGTGACCTTGGCCAGTGCGTTTAGCCCTCATTCGGTCTTCCATACTTAGAGGTTCTAGATTTTCCATGATTGAATTTGTTGAATCTGAATCACTGGAGGATTCTGACTTAATTGTTTCTTCCTCGACAATCTCTGGATGAGTGATTTGTAGTTCAGGAGGAATGATTAGTGGTTCAGGAGGAATGATTAGTGGTTCAGGATCTCTGAATTGTCCCTGAATATCCTCCGGATTCTCAATTGTGAGGTCGGGTTCAAAAAATGGATTATCGGAAATTTGAATTGGAGTACTTGGTCGACTAGATGACGATTCTAAAGAAAAATCAACGGCGACAATATTGGCTAGATGTCTTGATCGAGTTACAGGTGGTGAACGTATGAAAGGTGGTGAACGTTTTGCTCGGTGCATTCACTGAATATCCTATTAGTTATAAAAGATAAAAATTATATAAGTTATCAAATTAATAGACTTTTCTGATTTTGCCCACGTTTCAAATAGCCAATAGATGCAGCAGGTAGCCAGGACCCTTTAAATCGGAAGCCCACAACTCGCCACTAACAAATCCAACTAATACTACGAACCAGAAAAATTTGGATGTCTATCAATTTAACCGCTTAAAATAATTTTTCCGTCGAAATTTTAAAGAAAATAAAGAAAATTATATGTCCTAAAAACTAGAGCGTCAAGAAATAAGAAAGAAAAAGAGTGCGTCGGAAAATGTCGAAAAATAAAAGGTCGAAAAATAATAAAATGCAGCGTCGAAACTTTAAAAGTCTAAAAACTAAAAATTAAAACTTACGTCTAAAGGTATTAAAGCTTAAAAGGAATTCTATATCCAAAATGGCAATAACTTAAAAAGTACTAAAATCTTAAAACGGCGTCGCAAAATTCTAAAGCACCTAAATCTTAGTCTAAAGAAAAAGCACTTAAGGGATTTTACGGCAAAGTCTAAAAATCTAGAAATAAAAATAACTACGGCAAAATACTAGTCTTAAAACTAATTACGAACGATAACTATACAATTACGAATAAAAAGATACAAAATATAAAAATAAAACTTAAAGTTATAAAAATACAATTTTTATAAAAATATTATTTTTATATTACTTATTTTATAAAAGTATCAATTTTATATTTAATAAAACTAATTAGACTTAATAATACTAATTAAAACTAAAAATAAAACTAAATTAAACTAATTAATATTTTAATTAAACCCTATATGATTTAATTAATAATAATAAAAATTAAATTAAACCCTAAATCGTATTAAATGTTGTACCAGGTTTCAGTTGTCAGACATCTCCACGAGTGCGGATTTCTCCAGCCAAATAACTCCGCGAGTGCGGAGGATCCAGATTCAGATGATGTGCAGGTTCAAATTACGCAGGTTCAGTATTTTTTTTTTATTTTAATTTTCTGTATTGTTTTTTTATAAAATATAACTTAAATAAAAATTATATTTTAACAATTACTTATTAGATTTTTATAATTCTAAAAAAAAATTAAACTTTTTAATTAAAACACCTATATATATATATATATATATATATATATATATATATATATATATATATATATATATATATATATATATATATATATATATATATATATATATATATATATATATATATATATATATATATATATATATATATATATATATATATATATATATATATATATATATATATATATATATATATATATTATGTTTTTAATATTTAAAACTTATATTTTTCTAAAAATAGATTAAAACTTAATAAAAATCGTTTTTTTAGAAAAATAGCGTTTCGCTTCGGCTATCCCCAGCAGCGGCGCCAAAAATACTTGATGTTATGCGAGGTGTATACGAAATAGTTATATTTTTATTGCGAAATACTATTAAATACGATACAATTTTACACAAGTTATTTATTTATTTATAGAATGGATATACCTAAACCTTGCTACAACACTTATAGGCAGTGTACCTAATCGTAGAGTAGTGTAGTTTTTAGTAAGTCTGATTCGTTCCGCAGGGAGCTAGCTGAGTCTAACGCTATAAATATTTTAAACTATATTTGTATATATATATATATATATATATATATATATATATATATATATATATATAAGTAATATTATTATTATTATAAAAAGGGGGGTTTTACCGTTTAATGACCGGTTTGTCGATTTTATTTCTTAAGTCACAATTAAAACCTAATGTAAAATATTAAATATAAATACAACTTAATTTAAAGCGTAAAGTAAATGACGATAAATAAAAATGCGATAATTTAAAGTGCGATAATTTAAAGTACGATAAGATATAAAATAAAGGAATTATGCTTATTTAAACTTCCGTAATCATGATGTTCGACGTGTTGACTTTAGTTTATTACCATGGGTTAATTGTCCTTTGTCCTGGATTATTCGATATGTCCATACGGTTTTGTCCATAATAGTCCATCAGTCATAAATATAAAGTGCGAGGATCTTCGTCAAGTTATCCTTATAACCGAAGTCAAATATTCCAACTAACTGAGGATTCGAACTGTAACAAGGTCTTAATACTTTGTTTAATGAATACACCAGGTTATCGACTGCGTGTAGTCTAAGGTTTTAATACTTTGTTAACAATTACACCAATTACCCTTGAATATAATCCACCCCTGTTTTAATGAGTCCATTGACTATTAATCCATTCCCGTGTCCGGTCAAATGAACAATAATTCGTATTTATAAATATCCCGCCCACCGTACCCGATTAAGCGTATGTGGTTATTTATAGATACGTCAAATTGTAATCTTTATATTAAATTAACGAGGTATTGTTTAGTTAATATAAAGCCCATTGATAGGCCATAGTCTAATTTCCACAAGTGTCGATCTTTTGTTCAAACCCCAATTATGGTCCAAAGCCCAATTACCCAATCTTTAATATTTAGCCCAACATCACGATTACTTCGGCTTAAATAAGCATAATAATAACTTAGCTACGAGACATTAATTTAAAAAGGTTGAACATAACTTATAATGAGTATTAATAGCGTAGCGTTAAACGGACAGAGTTTCGACTTACAAACTTAAAACATTCGCCACTATAACCTTATTATTATTAAACTTAAATTAAAATTAAAATTAAAATTATATATATATATTTTTAGGTATATAGAAAAGAAAGAAAAGGGGTAAGGAATTGATCAGAATGCGCGGCCTTTTATAGGCCCACGTTTCACTGTACAGCTCCGCGAGTGCTGAGCTTTTGTGCTTCACATCTCCGCGAGTGCGGAGGTTCCATTTCCATCTCACATACTTTGGATCCTGGCTTGCCGACGGTTTTTAATATATAAATATAATATATATATAATTTTATAGAATTAATTATATATTATATTATATTTATGTGCATAGTTAATTTGTAATTTTAGGTCCGTTGCGTCGTGCGTTGATAGTTGACTCAGGTCCCGTTTCTGGATTTTCGAACGCCTTTTCCTACGCTTAGATATCTTGTACTTTGCGCTTTGCAACTTGTACCCATGTCATTTTAGATGTTTCTCATCAATAATTTGAACCACTTGGATTGTACTTTGTACATTTAAGCTTTTTGGTCATTTGCGTCTTCAAATCGTCGAATATGTCTTTTGTCTTCACCTTTTATTATTTAAACGAATATCACTTGTAAATAAAACAATTGCAATTAAAAGCTTGTCTTTCTTGAAGGATAATGCTATGAAATATATGTTCATTTTTTGCATTATCAGTTAGCCATGACTCGGATAAAAATTGGTGTAAAACGGTTACGAATGTAGAATCAATCAAACTTTATAAGGTTTAGAAATTTTAACGTGACCCTCATTCATGCAAAGATAAATTAATTTAAATCGGAATGTCAACCATAACTAGATCATGCATATGTTTGTGTTTTTGTCCTCCTTAACTTTTCAACTAGCCAAACTCATGCCCTTGTCTACACTTGTATTAAGTGCATAGCTTCTAAGTCCCGACACCAATGAAACCCCTAAGTCTAATTGGAAATACCCCATACCACAAGCTCAGTGAAGTGGATTTTGGTTACATTGCCCATTTGTATGAGGCATCACATGAAAGGTGTAGGTACTTTTGTGAAGTTATAAGGAGTCTTGCAATTCCTCCTTGACATTTCAATGAGAATGAATTTTATGCCTCAGTGGTCCATGCTTTATAAGGCACTCGTTTCACAATTTTTGGCATACTCTTCTTCTACTCTTTTTTTTTCATCAATTTTTTTTATGCCTCAGTGGTCCATGCTTTTTAGGGCAATCGTTTCACAATTTTTGGCATACTTTTTAAATTCGTCTCTTTCACTTCCTCCTTTTTTTTTCTTTTTCTTTTCATGATAGCACACAGCATATAACATATTAAGAACATTTGGGATGTAATGGTAAATGTGTGGTGATGGTGACAATGATATATAGATATATGTATGTAATATAGATGATGGTTGTTTGGTGTGGTGAATATCATTGTCATAGCTTGTGATATAAAGTACTCCCTTTCGACCTTTGCGTAGGGAAGAATAAACTCTACAAGTGTTGCATTGGTGACTATCATCATTATTATGCACTTTCATACTAGTGAGTATATCGTGGAATCCATTGTGAAACCTAGGAAACCACTCTGAGTCAAACTAATTAAAAAACCACAAACACTATAGCATAATAGTTAGTTATAATTGCCAAGCTAATTTAAACCAATTATGTCTTTGCAAAAATGAGTTGTGTTGCCACTTAATGTTACTAAATCTAAACAGGATAAAGTAAAATTAAATTCGACATCAATAACCAAAAATAAGGGTAGGAATGGGAAGTTGGGTTTTTTTTTTTTTTTTTTTTATTTTTTTAAATTCTAAATGCTCAGGCTGCTAATGGTAACTAATTGATTCTAGTACACAATTGTGTACTAACGACCTGGGTAGACTGGCTGCCAAAAATCAAACAAATTGGTTTAAAAAGAAAATCCTAAAGTGTTTCTTTATCATTCATGTTACCTAGCATACAACGATGGGATCTCATTTTCAACCTTTCTTTTCTCCATAAGAGTACATTTCCTTAAAGTTAACTAGTCAAGGTCAACAAGGTCAAATGCCTAACACTATCATTCCTCACTGGCCAAGTCCAAACTTCAAGTTAATTCTTAGTCACTATGGGTATTCTAATGGGTCAACATCTCAATTATAGCTTTAAAATAAAAAATTTGACCACCTAGGCACTTTCGAACCACTTATTTCATAAAACCTCAAAATAACCATCATTTCCAAGCTAAGCCAAATGTGAAAATTTCCTTCCTCCCCCCACACTTAAGTCATGCTATGTCCTCGTATGCATGTTTAGAAATTATTTTTGACAAAAGTGAGGAAATTAAACAAAGAGAAAGAAGAAAAAGAACAATATTACTCGGGGTTAAAAGCAACTTCCCAATATAATTGTGATAAGTACACCAACTTCCATTTCATCACACAACATGTTCCTTCCATCCTTTTTATTCTTACAAAACAAAAACAAAAGAGACATAAAATCTAACTAGCCCACTTTCATTGGGAACACGATTGCACTTAGCATGTGCAATAAGCCTTTAAACCACCCGATTCCCTCGGGTGGACGAGTTTTGTCTCGTGAGGACTTGTAGTGAACATACCCACAAAGTTCATTTATCTAATAAATAAAGAAAAATAATATATAAATAAATTAAAGAAGACTTACAAACTCTACACATAGTTCGTGCAGTTTTTATTTCTGAGTTGTGCACATGACTCGTTCTCTACTTCAGCTAATTCCGGGACTGTAGAAGATTCATCATTCTCTCGCTTTGTGAGAATCTTCATTAACTCTAACTTTTCTCAACTTAGACTCCAACCATGCATCATCTTCCTTGGCGACTTGCATTAACTCAAATAATTTATCTTTTTCTTTAGGAGACAAGTTACACACAAGACAGTTACTCAAACTTTCATCTCCTCTACTCCTAGCATCATGGACCCGTCTATGTAATTTTCTCATGGAGTGATCAAGCACTGGGTCATCCTTATCTTCCTCTACCTTATCATGCGATCTCACAAAAATATGTGGTGGATTTTCCTCGTCTCCCCCACACTTAGGCCCTTCAAGATCCTCTAAATTTGAAGAAACCTCATAATTAACTTGAGAATTCACCTTCACATTCTTATTCACTTTGACCTTGTGACCTCCAAACCTTTCAACAAGTTTTTCTACGATTCTCCCTATTACTTTGACTACTTTTCCACTGGATTCTTCAGATTTTTCAAGTGCACTAGCAAACCCATTTCGAACACACATATTCGCCATTTTGATATCACTAGATACATGCTCAATCGTCTTCTGAGTTACCAATTGTTCGTCCTCTTCGCATTTAGAAACTTTTTCATCTACCCCAACAAATGTGGATACTGCCATCATGGTTTCCTTCACCGGCAATGAACAAGTGGTGGTAATAGACGAACTCAACTTGGTTTCAAGAACTTGACTCAGATTTTTCAGCTCGCGCTCAAGATTTTGGATCGACTCTTGTTGACTCATCAAAATTTCTGCATTAGTTCTTATTTGAGATTCCATGAATTCACTCGTCATACCCTCTTCACTAACTTTACTTACATCCTCTTTCTCTTTCACATCCAGTGCATACTTTTGAACCTGTTCATGGCTAGTATCCAACACAAAACAATCCTGGACATTCGGGCGTATGTAATGAATTAAAAATATTAATCCTTGATCTCCTATTACCAAAAGAAATGTCCATAACCTCGATTCTACAATTGATAAGAGCATCAATTGTAGCCAAAAATGGATGACCAAGGATGATCATCGGTTAGGTTTCCCTAAAAGTGGTCTCAATGTCCATAACGATAAAATCTACCGGGTAATAAAAGTCTTCCACTTTCACAATCACATTTTTCAACATACCCCTTGGAGTTCTCATTGACCGGTCTACAAGTTGGATGAGAATATCAGTTTGTTTTAAAGTTCTCAACTCGTACCGGTCAACAAAACTTGATGGAAGTATGTTAATACTAGCCCCCAAATCCAATAAAGCCTTTTTGACATTAACATTATCCACCGTAACCAAAATTAATGGTATCCCCGGGTCCTTAAACTTCGGTGGAAGTGAACCAGAAATGACCGCACTTACTTTTTCAGTTAATATTACCTTTTTGGGCAATGATGCATTTAGTTTCCGTTTTTGAACACATAAATCCTTTAAAAATTTAGCATATGCTGAAATTTGTTTGATTGCATCAAAAAGTGGAATATTGATTTTCACTTGTTTAAAGGTCTCCCACATATCATCTGTTTTTGGTCCTTTTTTCTCATAAGGTAATTGATTTGGGGACTCCAAAGCCTCGGGGAATGGAATAGTATTAGTCATATCCATTTCTTCAAATTTTTCAACTACCAGTTTTTCCATATTTAACCCAACCCCAAAATCCACGGGAACCTCATTAGCATCATTACTCAAATCATTTAAAATAGGAGACTTACCTGGACCATACTTGATTTCTGATTTCTTGGACATTTTTACCTTATTATCATATGTCTTTTCACTCCTTAAAGTGCCCACCATGTTCACTTCATGTTCTCTTCCTTGGTCCTTATTATTTGAATTTAGAACCGTGTAACTTGGAATTGTACCTGGCTCCCGATTTCCTTTACTTTCCGCTACATTACCAATCTCCTTAGCCAATGCACCAATCGACTTATTTTACACTTCCACTATTTTTCGCATTTCGGAGATAAATGCATCCATCTTGGCATCCGAGCTAGATGGTTGATTGGGTGGAACATTGTTTTGATTTTGATTTTGGTTTTGGCCTTGATTTTGGTAATTGGTTTGGTTTTGGTTTTGGTTGTTGGGATAAGGATTTTGACAGTTTCTTTGATAGTTGCCTTGGTTCTGAAAGTTACCCTGGTTTTGAAAGTTGTTTTGCTGTCTTTGTTGGTTCCCTTGGTTAGCATTTAGAGCATTGTTATTGCTCCAACTGAAATTAGGATGGTTTCTCCAACTCGGATTATACGTGTTGGAATATGGATCAAATCTCCGTCCCTGAACCTCATTAACTTGTTCCTCCACTATTTGTTGATTTACCGGTGAAATCCCATTTCTACATCCGTATGCAAAGTGAGAAGGATCTCCACAAATCTCACAAACTTTCTGAACCTGCGAAACATTACAAGCAAGACCCTGGTTTGGGTTGTTAAATATAAGCATTTCCAACTCATCTAATTCTTGTTCTAAGTTCCTAGATGAACCACCCGAGTCGGAAACCTGATTCACCCAGGAGGAACTAGGTTGCTTACGGTTAACTGAAGCTTGGTTTTTCGAACCCTTGCTTAGCTGCTCAAAGAAAGTCCACTAGTCCTCACTAGATCGAGTCAAAAATGCCCCACCACTAGCCGCTAAAAGGAATTGCCTATTTTGAGAATCCAAACTATCATAGAAAACTTTAATCAACTCCTACTTTGGTATTTCATGGTGCGGGCATGCCCGAAGTAACTCCTTCAGACGCTCGTAAGCTTCATGAAACAATTCACTAGGTAGTTGTCTAAAAGATTTTATTTGCGTACGCATGTCTGAAGTTTTACTTATGGGATAAAATTCCTCTAAAAACTGTTTTTTCATCTCCGCCCAAGTGTTAATACTCCGGACGGGTAAAGAGAGAAACCATCGTTTTGCCTTATCTTTAAGTGAATAAGGAAATAATCGCAGACGTACCTCATCATCAGCGAAACCATTTACCTGATTAGTAGCACATATTTCATTAAACTCAGTGATGTGTTCATATGGTTCCTCATTGTCCATACCTCGGTAGGTTGGCAAGATCAAAATGAGTTGAGGTCGGACCTCAAATCGTCGTGTGTTTCCTCCTACCGGTGCAGGAAAAACAATGGGTGAATGATCCTCATAATCACCTGGTTGGTAGTAGGTGTCTACCCCTCTTCGGCCATCTCGTTTCATTGATCAAAAATTCCTCTTCAGTATCGGAATTTGATTTAGGAGAGTTTGGTGGAACAATCGGATGTGACTCTAACTGTGGTTGAGTGGATGCTGAAGCCACTGTCGAGCCCTTTAAGATTCTTGTAGCTTTTCGATTAGCTTTTGTGGATTTCTCGATTTTCGGGTCTAAAGGTTTAAGATTTTGATCTCTCAAACTCCGAGTTTGCATACACTACCCTGCACTTCAACAAAAACAAGAACACCAAGCGTAAAACTGACAAAAACAAAATAATAAAACACTATTTTTGGAGTTTTATGAGTTTTATAATTTTTATGGTTTTTCTAATTTAATTGAAAGCAATAAAATAAGAGCTTGCAATCAAGTGCACACCTCCCCGGCAGCGGCGCCAAAATATGATCGGTGTCGAAGGGCCGGTCAAAAATAGCCTAATTACTCTACTTTAGATAGGGTAAGCAGGATTCGTTCCACGGGAAGTTATGGTTAACTAGCAAGCAATTTCAAGGTTGGTTTGGTTGTTTAACTAAAAACTACTAAGATTTATCAACTAATATGAAAAACTTAAAGCTTAAACTAAAGTGCAATTGAGAGTATTGAGATGTAAACAATGAGAGTAAAGCCTTTATCCTTTCACAATCCCAATCTAACATGTATTCATTTAAACAAGTATTATGTTTACCAAATGTTGATCAAATCTCATAGACAAGATTTCTTGAGTTCATTAATTCTATTATCTTGGGATTAAACTATGCAACCTAGACGATATGACTTTATCCCTAATCTAATTAACACTAAGTTGGATCAAGAACACACTGTTAAATCACAATAATTTAACTTCCAATAACAAAACATAAAACTTGCATTAATCAACAATTGATTTGGTTCACAATATCATAATCCAAAAGTATTAAAACATCACAAACCACATAATCTTGAATGAAATCATTCATATTTTAATTGTTCATGGAAAGGATAAAGTTAAGAAAACTAGCCAAGCATGTTGGTGATGATGATCATGGAGATCCTTGAAGATTGCATGATGAACAAAACCTTAATCCTAGCTTGAATCTTTGAACAATGATGATTGGAGAGTGTTTTGATGTGTTTGGGAGTGATCTCTGCTGCAAAAACTGATGGAAAAAGTTGTCTTATCGTAACCCTAATGCTCCCTTTATATAGGGGTTGGATAACTTGATCACAAAGCTAAAATTTGTATTTTTCGGCACCAAAATATTTGTATTGGCGTATTTTACGCCAGTGTAATTTCAGCTTGGGAGTATTTTTATGCCAGAAAATGACTTTTGCTCTGAACGAACCTGATATGTGGCGTATTTTACACCAAGGGTGGTGTATTTTACGCCAACCCATAAAAACCAAAGTTATAGCCCTCTGAAATATTGACGTCTGGGCTTTTGAACCACCTCGATCGGAGGTCGTATGCTCAAGTTATGGCCAAAACCGTTACAGCGCGCATGATACAACTTTTTCAGCATCTTTTATCTTCTTTTCTCCACAAACCTGAAATATACAAAACTATATCAAAGTAACTTGTTTTGCACTTAAATGTCATCACTTTTATAATGTTTAAGTATAAACAATCGTATCAAACAATGACCGATCAGTAAGTAAGAAATATTATTTGGGAATACTTCACGGCAAGGAGCACTGCCTCGAGTTACACGCTAAGGAATACGGCAACGATAAACAAGTTTGTTGCACGAACAATCATGAATTCATTAGTATATTAGCCATTAGGGAGTAATAAACTAATAATATAAACACAAAACTCTTCTTATTTATTACATATATATAGATAAATATATATATATATATATATATATATATATATATATATATATATATTTATCTATATATATATATATATATATATATATATATATATATATATATATAATGGTGTATCCTATCGTATACACGCATAAAGGCATAATATTCGCATGAAATTAGCTTCAGGAACACTAAAAACAATAGTTTTGTGAAACTATCCGTCCAGCGTTCTCCGCTGTGCAGGCTGCTTCTGACACACATAAGCCCTGAAGGCCGCCTAGCGCTTAAGTCCTGACCGGAGAGCATCACATTCAACATAAATTTCGGATCACGAATAACAGAACGTATCATCACTATAAATAGACCCCTTAGGTCGTCATTTTATTCATTCAGACACTCTGACAACTTGTGAGCAGAGACTTCACCTTTCTCTCTCACATAGTACTTTCTCTCACTATAAGTCATCCGACTAGTAGCTCAGCGCTCAGCAGACAAAAGATTGATTAAGCCACCCCACAAGTTCCTATACCTGTGAACCGGGTCTACATGGATTATTTCCCGAGGGTAAACATCAATCGGCAACACTCCCCCACTTTTAGCTAGATACTTCTAGTATTGTGTTGATACACTAAACCTTACTCCATAAGAAAATAGGTATTAACAATGGCACCATCCACTAATGTCAAGAACACACGGAACGGAAAAGGAACAAAAACAACTGAAGTCCCATCCACAGGCGTCCTCGAAACATTCAACAATTCGTCAACCGAAGGCGTGGCAATTTATCCGCTAATGCCTGAAGAAAATGCACCTGTTCAACAACCGGAGAGCACAATTGAAGAAACGATGGCTGAAACTGCAGAAAGGCTTAAACATTTGGCCACTAGTCCAGGGAAAGGACCATTAATCGAAGAAACAGCAACCAAGAGTGCAGAAAGGCTTCGCAATTTCATTACCAATCCAGAGAAGCGACCATTGATGCAGCCACGATGATGTGGACCATTTACATCTTTTCGACGGACGACGGATGGTAAATACAAGCAAATCATGAAGAAGCAATCTATGTCAAAGTACAAGTTATCCAGAATACTTGACAAGTTGGGCAGTCTTACTGATGATTCTGAAGATGGTAATGAATTCAGCTATATTGGCATTGACTCTGAAGAAGAGAATGATGAAAAAGAGGAGTTCATGTCTGAAAAGAAAGCAGCTTTACTTTTAAATGTAATCCTTAAGCAGACAGCTCCGGTAAAGTATAAGCGACGCTTAGCGCAGCCCGCTGTCCGCGCTGTGGCTGTGGATAATTTTTTCGCTCTAATTACTGGAGAGCAAGCTACAAAGCCACCAGCTATGGCAGAGTCTACTCAATGTTTCATTGATCGAATTGCTAACTATCCGTTACCCAGGAATCTTGGCATACCGGTAATTGGAGTTTATGATGGTACTACAGATCCTGAAGATTTTCTTACCATGCTTGAGGGTGCAATGAGGTTGCAGCATTGGGATGATGAGGTAGCTTGTCATATGTTTCCCATGGTGTTGCAGAAAATGGCAAGGGAATGGTTTGCTAGTTTGCCGCCAAGAAGTATAACAAGTTATTTGGACCTTCGTGCAAAGTTTGTTATGCAGTATCAAAATCTTCGTAGCTGCACTTTGACACATCTTGATGCACATGAAATAACGATGCATCATAATGAATCCTTGAGTAATTTCATGAGGAGATACACGCTTGAAGCAAAAAAAATACCCGATTGTCCAGAGTCACAACTAGTATCTAGTTTTATTTTCTGTTTAGATCAGCGAAGGTTTAGTGCACTCGTTCATACGTTAAGGTATGACTTGCCAAAAACTGTGCATCAAGCATTAGAAGTTGCACAAAAGCATGTTCGAGCCGGCGAGCGAGGACCAAGCAAGTTTGATGGTAATAGCAGTACCAAACCGCACAACGGAGGATGCTACTTTGATCGAAATCAGAGGAGAAATGACAATTCCAATGGCGGATGGAGAGGCAACAATCATCCCAATGATTTTCACCACAACAGGAGGCCCTTAGAGAGACATCCGTTGATAATGGGATTAACCAAAACTCCTAAGGAGATTCTTTTCACTGAACCTATCCGGACTGCTTTCAATCCTCCAGCGCCTATGGAGGAAATAGATGGTCCAAGAAGTGAGCTATGGTGTGACTTTCATGAGGCGTGGGGCCATGATACAGATAATTACAAGTCTTTAATGAGGGAAATCATTGCAAAGATTAAGGCAGGGGAGTTAAATCACTTGCTGCCAGGAAAACAATACAGAAGAAATGATCCCAGAAAGAAATTTGCATGGCAGAAAAATGATGGTCGAAGAGGACGTCGGGATGAGAATAGAAGAAGGGAAGAGCATGGCGGACGAGAAAACAGAAACTCATACGGAGAGCGTGAACCAACTCCAGAAGTGGTAATCAAGATGGTGTGGTTTAATGATAGTAGTTATGAAGACGGTGAGCAGTCAGAAAACAATGTGGATAGCTGGAGATATTCTCCAATCATTTTTCAACCAATCCAAAATTGGACTTTATCCGTCTAGCCAGTGGTCATATCAGCAAAGTTTATCAGCCGTATCTACATGGATACAGGCAGTGAAGCTGATATCATCTATTGGTATTGTTTGAGAACTTTTCCAAGGCACATACGGGATAGAGCTAGGCGGACAAATTTGAAGGTTTCAGGATTGACAGGAACACCGGTGAACGCCATGGGCCAAATTCGTTTGGAGGTTGTTATGGGAACATTCCCATTGCTGAGAACTGAAATAATTGATTTCACTATTTTGCACTTCTCGGTTTAATGTCCTTTTTGGAAGGACAGCGTTGGCAAAATTTGGAGCAATTGCATCCACTGCTCATGCAGAGATCAGATTTCTAACTTCTAACGGAGTGGCTGCCATACATTCACAGTATGTAGCCCCAACTGGGGAACGGTCTATGTTTGCAAATTTGCCAGAGGGCAGAGAAAATCTGAGAAGGTGTAATCGATTGTTCAGAGATGATGTAGTTCAAGAGTTTTTTATACCATGATCAACTATTCAGGCCGTACAGCGCTGGGCGCTTGGCGTATGAAGAGCAAATTTCAGCATTTTATGAAGAGCAAAGTTTATCATTTTACTGTCCGTTATTGTAGTTATGCTACAATGCATATGTTTACAACAGCATGCATTAAACTTTCATAATGTACTAATTAGGCTTGATCCACCTAAATTCATAATGAATTGTTTATGTACTGCGCACTATCAATCATTAAAATTTTATCTTTTTCTTATGCAAAGTGCTGCATGTGACAAATGTAAAACATTGCATTTATACCCTGCCCACAGAAGGAGAGTATTTTTATACTTCCGATGGCGGATGCTCTTGTGCCGGCCGGCAAAAGGTGCAAGGGATCGGCTAGAAAACGTTAAAGTTTTACTAGAACGCACCGAGGCAAAATGAAAAACTAGATACTTGTCATGACAAACATTATAAAAACTTACTTCACAAAACGAATGAAGTTATTACAATATATGAAGGCCGACGTATTTCATAACTCTTCCTCATAAACTTTATGACAGAAGGCGTATGGCGGAAAGGTTATTAATTCATAACCACTATTCAAAAATACTTCATAACTATTCCTCATCAATTCCATGACGGAACGCGTATGATGGACTTTAATGTCCTGCAAATTATTTAAAGGCATAATCTTTGCAAAGTATATTGTATATGTTGATAATTCAGAAAAACTTAACAGTGCAAGGCATCTTCATAAGAATTATATCAAACACTTTTCAATATGTTTTATTAAGTTGTGCAGTACACAATTGTACATAGAAAATTTATCATATGCTTAGTGCACAACAGATTTATTTTAGCAAGAAACATCAAAGTATTTGGAATAAGCATAAAGACAAAACACAATCATAAAAGTAGCATGTATTTGTAGCATAAAACGTAGATAACTTTATTACAGTCATTGTTCAAAAATTGTTACAGAATTTATGTAAACTTCACATCAAGGACATCCTTGGCGAACGATTCTTCCCTGTTACACACATTATCAAAGTCATCAATCTTGAGATTTGTCAGTTTATCCTTTGTCTCATTGACTCTTTTCAAGGTTCCGGGACGCATCAAGTTGGCAATAGCAGGAGGAAGAGGCTGGTTTGGGGCAAGGCGTTTGGTTACTTTGTTGGTAACATCAGAAATGGAATGGGTGACAACGGCATCAACATAATCATTGTAAGGATTCCTAACAAGTTGGGATCCAAGAACCTTAGCTATTACACCCGGTATCCCCTTCTTCAGCTCAGCAAAATTACTCTCACCGGCCTGTGCCCTGCGGAGAAGTTCAGCAGCCTTTTCTTTTTCAGCATTCAAGTTTAATTTTAAGGCTTCCAGCTGACTCTCCAGATCACCAACCTTCAACTGCTCCTCCTCAACCTTTTTCCTCTCAGCTTCTACCACTCTCTCCTTCTCCTCTCGCAGGATAGCAGCAAAATCTTGAGCACCTTTTAACTCAGCTTCTTTATCCTTCAAAGCTTCTTGAGTCTTGGTCAAAGCACGTTCAGCTTCAGTAGCTCTTTTGCGAGCTTTTGAACCTTCAGCCCTTTCAGTACGGGCTATCTCAAGAATAGACTCTTGATGCTTCTGCAGTTGCAGGGAAGACCGTAGGTGGTTCATAAACAACATAGCAAATACCGCAGTTGACTGCCTAAGTTGTTCAGAACGGAGAGCGGTGAAGTGGGGATTTAACTCAGGGATAGTACAACCCTACAAAAGAAGAATGTTATGATCAATATTAACAATTTACAAAAATAAATTGCAAGCACATACATACAAGTTGTTTTATCATTGGTATCTGAAGAAGAGTCAAGAAATCATTACACTTAGTGGCAGGGCTATCAATAAACGCCTGCAAAGCGCTCACATGATGAAATTACCCGTCCTAATCCATCCGGACGAATACATTACATTTGGTTACATCGCGAGGTACTCGACCTCTATATGATACATTTTACAAACATTGCATTCGTCTTTAAAAGACAAACTTTCATTACATCAAAAGTTGACGTCATGCATACCATTTCCTAATATATCAAACTATAACTGACTTGATAATAATCTTGATGAACTCAATGACTCGAATGCAACGTCTTTTGAAATATGTCATGAATGACTCCAAGTAATATCTCTAAAATAAGCAAATGCACAGCGGAAGATTTCTTTCGTACCTGAGAATAAACATGCTTTCAAGTGTCAACCAAAAGGTTGGTGAGTTCATTAGTTTAGCATAAATAATCATTTCATAATTTTAATAGACCACAAGATTTCATATTTCCATTTCTCATAAACATACGTCCCATGCATAGAGACAAAAATATCATTCATATGGATTGAACACCTGGTAACCGACATTTACAATATGCATATAAGAATATCCCCATCATTCCGGGATCCTCCTTCGGACATGATATAAATTTCGAAGTACTAAAGCATCAGGTACTTTGGATGGGGCTTGTTGGGCCCGATAGATCTATCTTTAGAGTTCGCGTCAATTAGGGTGTCTTTTCCCTAATTCTTAGATTACCAGACTTAATAAAAAGGGCATATTCGATTTCGATAATTCAACCATAGAATTTAGTTTCACGTACTTGTGTCTATTTCGTAAAACATTTATAAAAAAAAATGAATGTATTCTCAGTCCCAAAAATATATATTGCAAAAGCATTTAAAAAGGGGATAATGAAACTCACCTAATGTATTTTGTAGTAAAAATACATAAGACGACATCTAACAATGCAGGGTTGGCCTCGGATTCACGAACCTAAACCATTTGTATATATATTAAAACATGTAATCGTAATCAATCAAGTTTAATTTTTTTTTATTATTCTTGTTTTATTAGTAGTTCAAATGCTATGTTATTAATTATAACTATTTTATATATTTTAGGTATATAATTAAGGTTTAAATATCATCTTCTTTATTAAAGCACTCTATTTAGGGGATATATATATATATATATATATATATATATATATATATATATATATATATATATATATATATATATATATATATATATATATATATATATATTATGTGTCATTTAAAATAAGTGTTATATAAAAAAAATTAATAATAATAATACTGCTAATTAATATAATGATAATATTGATAATGATAATATTAGTAATGATAATAACAATGATAATAATAACCGTGTTAATAATAATAATTAGGTTTATTATCAATCTCATGTTTAGTTTCCAACTTATAACTATAGTTCATATAACTTAATTTCGTAGTCATTTTCATAACTGTACATGTTTTCATATAATTTCCTAACTATTTTTCTAAAATTTTACCACAACAACTTTTATTATTATCTTTATAATATAAACGTTATCAACATGTTCGTAATCATACTTATAATAGTAACGGTAATACTGCTTCATTAATAATACTAATAATAATAATGTTAATACTAATACCTTTAAATTAATAATATTAGTACTATAACTATAACTAATGGTAATAATAATAATGTTATTAATATTTGTATAATGATATTAATATGATAATAATACTTGTATTATGATAATTTTAATAATGATACATTTAACAATGATCACAATAATCATAATAATAATTATTGATAATTAATAATAATAGTAGTAATTATAATACATATTAATAATAACAATAATAATAATAATAATGATTTTGTATTGAAAACTACCTTCCAAGCCTTTCTAAAAAAAATATGTCCCGTGAAGGGCTCGAACCCGAGACCTCCCGAATACCCGCTAACATCCTAAACCATCGAGCTAAAGCCCATTTTCTGATTTATAGTCCAAACTAATTCTACTTAAATCGTTCTTGTTTTCTGTTTCTAATCTTCTCCTCCTTCTTTGAATTAATTCGACCATAGTGCACTCAATCAATGAAAAATCAATTTTCTAAACATTTTATAGATTCTTCATTAACATATAATTAAACGTTGATTGTAATTTACTCAGACATAATCGAAAAAATAAAATAAATAAATAAATAAAGGGCCTGCTGTTTACGAAAGAAGAAAAAAACAATTAAGAACTCCATGGTCGATTTCAATTTCTGGAACATTTTAGCCCAAAATTATAACACCAAAAAGGTTTCCATTCATCTCAAGAAAGTGTATGGATCATTAATTGATCATAAAACTTACATTGATTTCGAATTTCTTTCAAGAACAATTTGGTTGACTTTTTGAGCGAAACTTTGACCTTCAAATTAAAGCTTGATATAAAGATTTGAAATATGAAACTTTGCAGATAGATTTATTGAAAATTTCCTAACAAGACTGCAATTCCACATTTTTCAAATTCATTCGAAATCGAGATTAGAAAAAAAATATGTGGCGTACAGAGGACAGACAGAAAAAAAACAAAAAAAAAACGTGAACTTCAACTCTTTCTGGGTTTTCTTTAATTCGATATGCAGAGATAAGTAACAACATATAAACAATATAAATAATGGAAATCGATTGCTTGATTGCTTTATTGTGATAATTGAAGGTGGCTTCATTCACGGGTTAAATAGAAAAAAAAACAGAAGATAAGATAATAATATATATAGATATCTGATCTGATTTGGTTTATTTTATACATAATATAATAAGTAATAATATTAATTATAATTACATTAATAAAAATAATACTTTTAGTATTATTAATAATAATAAACATACTACTAATAATAATAATATTACTAATAATCAAAAAAAAATTACTAATAATAAGAATGATATCAATATTAATAATATTTAATAATAATAAAAATGATAATCATGATAATAAATGGTAATGTTTAAATTTACATCATAATTAGATTATAATTTTAATCATTCTTATAATAATACTTATATTTTTAACCCTTGTTTTGATAATCATACCTTACAATTATTTATAATAATAATAAAATGTTAATAACGTTAATAAAGATAAAATGTATTATTTTCTAATAATAATAAAGATCATATTTGCAATTATTGAATATAGATAAAAATACTAGTAATAATAATAATAGAATTAAGTATATCCTTAATAATATCAAATAATAAAGTATGATAGAAAATATTGATATGATAATATTAATAATAAAGATAATGGAATTTTTAAATAAAAGATAAGTTTAATTAATCTTAATGATAATCATAATAAAAGAAAATGATAATAATCATATTGATATTAATAATAATGCTAAATATAATATTAATAGTTCTTAATAATAGTAATAATAATGATATCTAATAACAATATTAATATTAACCATTTTAATTTTACCACTAGTTATAATAGTATTAATATTATTAGTGTTAATAATAATATATATCAAATTTCATTTTTTTTATATGATAATATTATTAATACTGATATTAATATTTATTTTACTGTAAGTAGTACTAGTATAGTAATTTATTATGTTTATATTACGTATTATTACTATGTAATATTTAACAACTCTCCACTATATATAATAACATATATTGATTATTTATATCTCATATATATTACAATATACATATAACATAATTATACATAAAAAATCATATATTTATATATAGATTCATTTTAGATTACACTTAATAATTTTGTAAATTATTTTACATAATTATTTTTAAATGTTTAAATTTTATAATTTAAACTTTTTATAGATACTTACATTATATATATATATATATATATATATATATATATATATATATATATATATATATATATATATATATATATATATATATATATATATATATATATATATATATATATATATATATATATATTATTTATAAATAATTGTTCGTGAATCGTCGGGCATAATCAAAGGTTAACTGAATTCATATAAACAGTTCCAAAAATTTTGAGACTCAACATTACAGACTTTGCCTATCGTATCGAAATGCTATAAAGATTAAGTTTAAATTTGGTCGGAAATTCCCGGATCATCACAGTACCTACCCGTTAAAGAAATTTCGTCCCGAAATTTGAGTGAGGTGGTCATGGTTAACAATAAAAATATTTTCATGACGAATATGAGTTGATAAATAGAGTTTTATTATCATTGAGTAATATAGATAAAATGATTCGATTAATCGAAGCGTATGAATGAAGTGATCACAAAAGATTGAGATGAAGAGATGGAGATTTTCCATAACTTTTAACGTAGTCGTGATTGAATTTAGAAAATAAGGTGCGTCTTAACTTTTGACGTAGAGGGTTGAATTCTGGAATTCAAGGGATTTTAAAGAAAATCTTCGAAATCTAAAAGATTTGATTCTCCGGCAAGTAAGGAAATTAAGATCTCTATAATTAAATACAATGATCTGCCTCGATTACTCTGTCTGATATTTCCATTATAAATTAAACTCTTCCGTTCCATTATTCTCACCATTCCTATATTTTCTTTCTTAATTCATACATTCAAAAGATTATGAAAATGCTTAATCCAGTTCCAATCCTTGTCTTTATCCTGACTATTGCAACAATCATTCTCCTTTTCCAACTTCCACCGGAGGAATCTGTTTTCTTTTACTTCGCCATTGGGGTTATAGTGTTTTTAATTCTCCCGTGTCTTTATGTTGCGATAAACATTGATATACACGATCTGTAATTTCCGTGTTGTTATTGGGCTTTATATCTCCCCTTATTTTTCAAAGCTCTATGCTTTTGTTTTCTCTTCCCGACTTCAAGTCAAGCGAATAATGGTCCAGAATTTGTAGATATAGAGTTTCAAATGATCTTAATGTTCTAACCAAGAAAGAACGTAATCGTACGATTTGATTTGTCAAATTATCAGAATCATTGAGAATAGAACTATCAAGAATATACTTTATTGATATGTTCAGAAGTTAAGCAGAATGAAAGAGTCATGTAACATGGCACATAATGACGGTATAGTCTATGAATCATCACGTTCCATTAGAAACTCGACATGACTTACTATAATATAATCACGTTGATCAAGTGTCATTATATTATACTAACTCATGCATCAGTTCCCAACACTACTTCAATAACATTCATATTTTAAATTCGAAGGTTTCTGAATTTAGAAACTAAAACAGTTTCTTTTATGTGGTAATACAAATGGCGCGGAGAGATAATTAATATCAGACGAGAATATTTATGAAGATATCTTCAGAAATATTGAGGATATTTATAATGAAAGATACGATAATATCTTTGAATATCTAAGGTCAGAGAATGATGGAGACTATTGTCTGCAAGGGTTTTGAGTAAGGAGCATGATATTCGCTAAAGACTTCAGCAGGCATTGAATCATTTGGATTCTTTGAAGTCAAACTTATTCTTTGTGATTTGTCCACGACGTCCTTCATAGTTTCGCATAATCCACTTTTAGGTACTAAAATTTTCAATTGAGTGTTTCCAATCCTCCATTCTTTATCACCAAACTTTCGACGGTTACGGTCGTGTACAGTTTTTGCTGCTTCATTCAGCTTTTTCAAATTTCAATGTATTGATTTGTAGACTGAGTGCTTTTCAAAATTTCATAATGAAAGATCATAATTCTAAAAGATGAATGTTATACATATAACTATTGATGTAGATATGCTGTGAGTTTTCAAAGTACTGATTGCTGATTCCCGGTAATTGATATGGCAATTCTTGTTACAAAATGCAGATGAGTACATGATGAGACTTCAATAGATAAATATAGTGATTTGTCGGAGTGACTTAAACCAAGGAGCAGCGAGGTTGTTGGTACGTCTGCTGGTAAATGATGGAATCTAAAAAGTTCCACGGTAACAATAAAAGAGCACACATATATATCAAGGTTATAATAAGAATAGTAAGATTGAAAAGTCGAAGTTGACTTGCTGGAGCTGTGAAAAAATTCGCTACCTTGAAAAGGGATTGTAAAGTAATTTTAAGTAATAATAACGCTAAGGAATTAGCATAGCTATGTTTTAAATGTTTACTCAGTTGCCGAGAGTTTCTCAGGTGCATAACTATATGCATCAATCTTTTCTTCCGTAGATGATTTGTGGTTGGTTCATCCTCTAGATTGAGGTGTTTTCAAGATTTTATGAAGGATTTGAACGCAGATTGTAATCATCAAATATAAATGAGGTTTAAGATGAAATCAAGTGGAAAACTTGAAGAATTGTTTAGTTTCATATGTTATAATCAATATTTTATTTCATTTTAATTGTCCAATGTTATTAGTTCACAGTCGATAGTCCACAGTTAACAGTTCAATAATTCATATTCATATATATAATTTAATATATAATATTCGAATTAATTAATACGTATCGTGTCCCGTGTACATGTCTCAGACTCGATCACAACTCAAAGTATATATATTACTATAGAATCAACCTCAACCCTGTATAGAGAACTCGATCATTACTGCATATAAAGTGTCTATGGTGATTCCAAATAATATATATAGATGCGTCGATATGATATGTCAAAACTTTGTATACGTGTCCCGATATTTAAAGTGCGTAAAATAAATAACAGAAATTAAATGACGATAAATTAAATGCGTAAAGTAAATAACAGAAATTAAATGACGATAAATAAAATTACGAGAATATAAATTGCGATAAATAAATTGCGATAATTAAATTGCTATAAATAAATTGCGATAAATAAAATGTAATACGGAATTAATAGTTAGCTAGGAACAGTTAGCTAGGATTTTGTTAGCGTGGATTCTTAACAAAATTCTTCTCATAGTTAAATTGTTTGTTTCTAACAGAATTTATTTGTCCAATGTTTTCTTCATTATGCCACTTGTTGGATTCTGATAGGTCAAAATTCAAATATAAAATTGAATGAAAATGGTTATTCTGCGGTGAACGGATACGTATAGCTATGGTTGTAAGCAGGATAGTAAATAACAGTTGAATCAGATTCTTAGAATGTACAGTGTAACTTATTAATGCCAAATCTAAATATTCCTCGGGTATTACCTACCCGTTAAAATATTTTCACCATTAACAGTTTGTACATAAGAATTTTTAACTACAATCCTTATGAAAATATATATACATATACATTTTCTTCAGATGTAATCATGGATTTAATGAGTCAATATGATATTAATCTCATTTGATTTACCGTTAGAACAAGAGTATATAATCTCTAAAACATTAAAGATTATATAATCGCCATGTCGAACGAAGATTAATAATGTAGAATAATTCGTAGAACGATGATTATGTTCGAGGTACAGAATGAGATATTGGGGCATGTGATGTTGAAACTTGTGTTGTTGGTGGTACTGTTGATGCCGGTGATATTGCTTAAAATGGTACATTTTGCACCATGTTTTCCAAGGGTACAACTCGGGCACGAATTTCGTTAACTTCTTCTATTACTCCGGGATGATTGTCGATTCGGACGAGCGGATAAATAAGATCTAGAATTTGGTATAGTATATAGTCGTGATGAGATACTCTGGAAATGAGAGAAAAATGGTGTTTCGGACAAGTTCGCCGGTAAGTGCTTTAGGTTCATTGTCAAGAAGTGAATTCGGTTGACGGAATGAATCACCTTCTTCTTGTCTCCAATGATTAAGTAGACTACGACTCATCAGATGAATTGGGGATGGCTGATTGGCTGATTCATTCTGGTGACGCTGCTTCAGGAGCTCGAGTGAAAATCCATGTCGGAATAACTGTCGGAATAACTATCGGAATAGCTATCGGAATCTGAGGGACTCGAACTGGTTGCAGGATTCATCTCGTACGATCAGATGAAGGATTTTTGATAAGAAATAGATTATAAGATGTAGATTAGTATCCTGCAATACATAATTTACATATGCATATATAATACTAAAATCTCATAAGTTACGGAGGAATCTACGGAAGCTGTCAGGCAAAGATAACAATAACAGATACGCTAAGATATGAATTAGCAGATACGCTAAGATACGAATTTTATCTATACCCTATTCATACAATCATTGCAGTAAGATGTGTCTAGACTAAGAATGATAAGCAAATGATTCCCTAAGAATGATAAGCAGGTAATTTTCGACACGAAATGATAAGGAAAACTTTTGACATGCAGACACGGCCGAAGTCCAGACTCACTAATGCATCCTAACGACTTATCAGCTAGACACACTAATGCAGACCTGGTTCGCTAAGACCACCGCTCTGATACCAACTGAAATGACCCGTCCTAATCCATCCGGAAGAATACATTACATTTGGTTACATCGCGAGGTACTTGACCTCTATATGATACATTTTACAAACATTGCATTCGTTTTTAAAAGACAAACTTTCATTACATCAAAAGTTGACGTCATGCATACCATTTCCTAATATATCAAACTATAAATGACTTGATAATAATCTTGATGAACTCAATGACTCGAATGCAACGTCTTTTGAAATATGTCATGAATGACTCCAAGTAATATCTCTAAAATGAGCAAATGCACAGCGAAAGATTTCTTTCGTACCTGAGAATAAACATGCTTTCAAGTGTCAACCAAAAGGTTGGTGAGTTCATTAGTTTAGCATAAATAATCATTTCATAATTTTAATAGACCACAAGATTTCATATTTCCATTTCTCATAAACATACGTCCCATGCATAGAGACAAAAATATCATTCATATGGATTGAACACCTGGTAACCGACATTCACAATATGCATATAAGAATATCTCCATCATTCCGGGATCCTCCTTCGGACATAAAATAAATTTCAAAGTACTAAAGCATCTGGTACTTTGGATGGGGCTTGTTGGGCCCGATAGATCTATCTTTAGAGTTCGCGTCAATTAGGGTGTCTGTTCCTGTGATGACCCGGAAATTTCTGACCAAATTTAAACTTAATCTTTAACGTTTCCGACACGATAAGCAATGTCTATGAAGTTGAATCTCAAAATTTTGAACTATTCAATTACCCTTCGATTGTTCTCAACGATTCGCGAACAATTATATGTAAATATATACATATGCTATAACTTGAAAACGTAACAAAGTGTTATATACTGTGCATTAACCTTATTGGTTTGATTATCTGTTTGATATTTAGATAAGTTAACTAAAACGTTTAAGATGAACCAGTAAAACACTAATTTGCTACATTATTTTCGAATTGCTACAGTACCCGAAAAGCTACAGTGTTTTCGAAAATCACTATTTGCTACAGTAAAAAAACTTGCTACAGTAACTTTGCTACAGTAAAACACAATTTTAAAATGTATTTTAACAAATAGCGAGACGATGATTTATAGAAGTAAATGACCAAAACACTCAAATGTATAAGTTATATTTCGAGTGATATAAATTAGGGATAATTTAAGGCTATATTTTAACAAAGGTACGTGTCCTAAAATGTAAATTACAAGTTTTCTCAGCGTACGAAGGGACATTCGAAAAACCGGAACCGGGACATAAGTCGCGTAATGACGTACGACTTATCGGAACAAAAATTACAAATTAACTATGCACGAGAATATAATATAATATATAATTAATTAATTTAAATTATATATTATATATATTATACTATAATATGTCGACAAACTAGAAGTTAAAAGGTTTATGAGGTGGATCTTCAGGCCATGCGATCGCATGGCCATTCCTCTTCAGACCGATGCGATCGCATGGGATGGCTGGACAGGAATGCCTATAAAGCTCGATCAGTTTTCGGACGAATTCAATCATAAATCTATCTCTCAATCTCTCTGTCTCTTTAATATATATATATATATATATATATATATATATATATATATATATATATATATATATATATTATTAAGATTAATATTATTAATCTTATTATTATTATTATTATTATTATTATTATTATTATTATTATTATTATTATTATTATTATTATTATTATTATTAGTAATATTACATAAAATACTACGACGAGGTTATGAGCGTGTCACTTTCAAAATGGGTTTTCGAGCGGGATAGAGCTAAGGAAATTATGGGTTATAGTTATGGAGGTTATGGGTAATGTACGTGGGTATTATTGGCAAATCAAACCTAGTGTTTATCATCTCTGTTGCGTCTACGTACTTCCCTGCAATATTGAATCACAATATTGATACGTGAGCATTCATATCTTATCTTTTATATATTAATTGTGTATCCATGTCTAGTGCTCGAGTATATATATTTATGCATGCTTGTATGCTAAATTTTGTCGTTAAACAGTTTATGATGAATCACGAATTAAATACATATATTACTGGTAAAAGGTATATGATATGCATGTTTTTGGAAAGCTAGCGAAAAATCAATAACTTTTCATTTAGAAATCACGTAATTTCGATGAACGAATCAAAAGATATGGTCAACTGAATTATGATTGACGTTAATTGAAATTGCTTTTGAATCTGCAATTAAGATTTAAACAACTTGTTTACGAGATTGATAAAATGAATTTTTGAATATTACCAACCGAGTAAAAGACTCCTTATATAAGGTATGTCTCGTTTTGTTGAACTATTGTCAAAATTGACTTTTTGAAATGACTTTGGATAACTTTTGTATGTCGATCTCGAGCATTAGGATTGTGATACACTGTGACCAGACCCAGCTTGATAGACATTTATTGACCAACATATGTTCTCTAGGTTGATATCTACTGTTATTTGGTAATCCGAGTTTCAGTCACATTTTGGTGAACGACTTTATATGCTGCTAAGGTGAGTTTCATTTGCTCCCTTTTAATTGCTTTTGCAATCTATATTTTTGGGCTGAGAATACATGCACTTTATTTTAAAAGCAATGGATACAAGTACATACTAAATTTTACACTGAGTTTGAACCAAAAATTCCTTAGCTTTGGTAACTAGTAACTGCCAGTTATAAGAACTGGTGGGTGCGAGTAGTAGTATATGGATCCATAGGGCTTGATATCCCCGTCCGAGCTAGAGCACTAGCCTTTTAACGGACGTATGCTATTTGAGAAGCGTACACGTTGGTTTGCGTGTATTATTAAGATAATTATACAAAGGGTATAAATTATATATACGTTAAGTTTAGTTACCAGGGTGCTCAATTTTATAGAATATTTTGATAAACGTTTCTGGATGAAACAACTGAAATCTTGTGATCCACCTTTATATACAGATTATGCGAAACACTAAAACTATGAACTCACCAACCTTTGTGTTGACACTAGTTAGCATGTTTATTCTCAGGTTTCCTAGAAGTCTTTCGCTGTTTGCTTATATGTTAGACAAGCTATGTGCATGGAGTCGTACATGGCATATTTTTCAAGGAAACGTTGCATTCACCAAATCATCACCATGTATCTTATTTTGTCTACATTGTCAACGGAAGTACTATTGTAAACTATTATTTACGGTGATTGTCTATATGTAGAAATCATCAGATGTCGAAAACCTTTGATTTAAATATTCATTTATGGTGTGCCTTTTCAAAAGAATGCAATGTTTACAAAACGTATCATATAGAGGTCAAATACCTCGCAATGAAATCAATGAATGACGTATTGTTCATATGGATTTGGAGCGATCGTCACAGTTCCCTAATTCTTAGATTACCAGACTTAATAAAAAGGGCATATTCGATTTCGATAATTCAACCATAGAATGTAGTTTCACGTACTTGTGTCTATTTCGTAAAACATTTATAAAAAAAAACGCATGTATTCTCAGTCCCGAAAATATATATTGCAAAAGCATTTAAAAAGGGGATAATGAAACTCACCTAATGTATTTTGTAGTAAAAATACATAAGACGACATCTAACAATGCAGGGTTGGCCTCGGATTCACGAACCTAAACCATTTGTATATATATTAAAACATGTAATCGTAATCAATCAAGTTTAATTTTTTTTATTATTCTTGTTTTATTAGTAGTTCAAATGCTATGTTATTAATTATAACTATTCTATATATTTTAGGTATATAATTAAGGTTTAAATATCATCTTCTTTATTAAAGCACTCTATTTAGGGGATATATATATATATATATATATATATATATATATATATATATATATATATATATATATATATATATATATATATATATATATCTATTATGTGTCATTTAAAATAAGTGTTATATAAAAAAATTAATAATAATAATAATGCTAATTAATATAATGATAATATTGATAATAATAATATTAGTAATGATAATAACAATGATAATAATAACCGTGTTAATAATAATAATTAGGTTTATTATCAATCTCGTGTTTAGTTTCCAACTTATAACTATAGTTCATATAACTTAATTTCGTAGTCATTTTCATAACTGTACATGTTTTCATATAGTTTCTTAAATATTTTTCTAAAATTTTACCACAGCAACTTTTATTATTATCTTTATAATATAAACGTTATCAACATGTTTGTAATCATACTTATAATAGTAACGGTAATACTACTTCATTAATAATACTAATAATAATAATGTTAATACTAATACCTTTTAATTAATAATATTAGTACTATAACTATAACTATAACTAATGGTAATAATAATAATGTTATTCATATTTGTATAAGGATCATAATACTTGTATTATGATAATTTTAATAATGATACATTTAACAATAATCATAATAATAATAATTGATAATTAATAATAATAGTAGTAATGATAATACATATTAATAATAATAATAATAATAATAATAATAATGATGATTTTGTATTGAAAACTACCTTCCAAGCCTTTCTAAAAAAAATGTCCCGTGCAGGGCTCGAACCCGAGACCTCCCGAATACCCGCTAACATCCCAAACCATCGAGCTGAAGCCCATTTTCTGATTTATAGTCCAAACTAATTCTACTTAAATCGTTCTTGTTTTCTGTTTCTAATCTTCTCCTCCTTCTTTGAATTAATTCGACCATAGTGCACTCAATCAATGAAAAATCAATTTTCTAAACATTTTATAGATTCTTCATTAACATATAGTTAAACGTTGATTGTAATTTACTCAGACATAGTCGAAAAAATAAATAAATAAATAAATAAAGGGCCTGCTGTTTACGAAAGAAGAAAAAAAAATTTAAGAACTCCATGGTCGATTTCAATTTCTGGAACATTTTAGCCCAAAATTATAACACCAAAAAGGTTTCCATTCATCTCAAGAAAGTGTATGGATCATTAATTGATCATAAAACATTACATTGATTTCAAATTTCTATCAAGAACAATTTGGTTGACTTTTTGAGCGAAACTTTGACCTTCAAATTAAAGCTTGATATAAAGATTTGAAATATGAAACTTTGCAGATAGATTTATTGAAAATTTCCTAACAAGACTGCAATTCCACATTTTTCAAATTCATTCGAAATCGAGATTGGAAAAAAAATATGTGGCGTACAGAGGACAGACAGAAAAAAAACAAAAAAAAAACGTGAACTTCAACTCTTTCTGGGTTTTCTTTAATTCGATATGCAGAGATAAGTAACATCATATAAATAATATAAATAATGGATATCGATTGCTTGATTGCTTTATTGTGATAATTGAAGGTGGCTTCATTCACGGGTTAAATAGAAAAAAAACAGAAGATAAGATAATAATATATATAGATATCTGATCTGATTTGGTTTATTTTATACATAATATAATAAGTAATAATATTAATTATAATTACATTAATAAAAATAATACTTTTAGTATTATTAATAATAATAAACATACTACTAATAATAATAATATTACTAATAATCAAAAAAAAATTACTAATAATAAGAATGATATAAATATTAATAATATTTAATAACAATAAAAATGATAATCATGATAATAAATGGTAATGTTTAAATTTACATCACAATTAGATTATAATTTTAATCATTCTTATAATAATACTTATATTTTTAACCCTTTTTTTGATAATCATACCTTACAATTATTTATAATAACAATAAAATGTTAATAACGTTAATAAAGATAAAATGTATTATTTTCTAATAATAATAAAGATCATATTTGCAATTATTGAATATAGATAAAAATACTAGTAATAATAATAATAGAATTAAGTATATCCTTAATAATATCAAATAATAAAGTATGATAGAAAATATTGATATGATAATATTAATAATAAATATAATGGAATTTTTAAATAAAAGATAAGTTTAATTAATCTTAATGATAATCATAATAAGAGAAAATGATAATAATCATATTGATATTAATAATAATGCTAAATATAATATTAATAGTTCTTAATAATAGTAATAATAATGATATCTAATAACAATATTAATATTAACCATTTTAATTTTACTACTAGTTATAATAGTATTAATATTATTAGTGTTAATAATAATATATATCAAATTTCATTTTTTTTATATGATAATATTATTAATACTGATATTAATATTTATTTTACTATAAGTAGTACTAGTATAGTAATTTATTATGTTTATATTACGTATTATTAACTATGTAATATTTAACAACTCTCCACTATATATAATAACATATATTGATTATTTATATCTCATATATATTACAATATACATATAACATAATTATACATAAAAATCATATATTTATATATAGATTCATTTTAGATTACACTTAATAATTTTGTAAATTATTTTACATAATTATTTTTAAATGTTTAAATTTTATAATTTAAACTTTTTATAGATACTTACATTTATATACATATTGTAGTGACCCGAACTTTTCTATGTTTATATATATATATATATATATATATATATATATATATATATATATATATATATATATATATATATATATATATATATATATATATATATATATATATATATATATAAATATATATATATATATTAAATGACATTGTTATTTACATGATTAAGTGTTTCCAACATGTTAAGCAATCAAAGTTATTAATACTTGATTAATTGAAATAGGTTTCATATAGACAATTGACCACCCAAGTTGACCGGTGATTCACGAACGTTAAAACTTGTAAAAACTATATGATGACATATATATGGATATACATATAGTTAACTTGATATTATGATAAGTAAACATATCATTAAGTATATTAACAATGAACTACATATGTAAAAGCAAGACTACTAACTTAATGATTTTGAAACGAGACATATATGTAATGATTATCGTTGTAACGACATTTAATGTATATATATCATATTAAGAGATATTCATACATCATATTATCATGATAATATAATAATTTAAAATATCATTTGATATTATAAACATTGGGTTAACAACATTTAACAAGATCGTTAACCTAAAGGTTTCAAAACAACACTTACATGTAACGACTAACGATGACTTAACGACTCAGTTATAATGTATATACATGTAGTGTTTTAATATGTATTCATAAACTCCTGAAAGACTTCAAGACACTTATCAAAATACTTCTACTTAACAAAAATGCTTACAATTACATCCTCGTTCAGTTTCATCAATAATTCTACTCGTATGCACCCGTATTCGTACTCGTACAATACACAGTTTTTAGATGTATGTACTATTGGTATATACACTCCAATGATCAGCTCTTAGCAGCCCATGTGAGTCACCTAACACATGTGGGAACCATCATTTGGCAACTAGCATGAAATATCTCATAAAATTACAAAAATATGAGTAATCATTCATGACTTATTTACATGAAAACAAAATTACATATCCTTTATATCTAATCCATACACCAACGACCAAAAACACCTACAAACACTTTTATTCTTCAATTTTTTCATCTAATTGATCTCTCTCAAGTTTTATCTTCAAGTTCTAAGTGTTCTTCATAAATTCTACAAGTTCTAGTTTCATAAAATCAAGAATACTTCCAAGTTTGCTAGCTTACTTCCAATCTTGTAGAGTGATCATACAACCTCAAGAAATCTTTCTTATTTATAGTAAGATATCTTTCTAATACAAGGTAATACTCATATTCAAACTTTGATTCAATTTCTATAACTATAACAATCTTATTTCGAGTGGAAATCTTACTTGAACTTGTTTTTCGTGTCATGATTCTGCTTCAAGAACTTTCAAGCCATCCAAGGATCCTTTGAAGCTAGATCCATTTTTATCATTTCCAGTAGCTTTATCCAGAAAACTGGAGGTAGTAATGATGTTCATAACATCATTCGATTCATACATATAAAGCTATCTTATTCGAAGGTTTAAACTTGTAATTACTAGAACACAGTTTAGTTAATTCTAAACTTGTTCGCAAATAAAAGTTAATCCTTCTAACTTGACTTTTAAAATCAACTAAACACATGTTCTATATCTATATGATATGCTAACTAAATTATTTAAAACCTGGAAATACGAAGAACACTGTAAAACCGGACATACGCCGTCGTAGTAACACCGCGGGCTGTTTTGGGTTAGTTAATTAAAAACTATGATAAACTTTGATTTAAAAGTTGTTCTTTTGGGAAAATGATTTTTCTTATGAACATGAAACTATATTCAAAAATCATGGTTAAACTCAAAGTGGAAGTATGTTTTCTAAAATGGTCATCTAGACGTCGTTCTTTCGACTGAAATGACTACCTTTACAAAAATGACTTGTAACTTATATTTCTAACTATAAACCTATACTTTTTATATTTAGATTCATAAAATAGAGTTCAATATGAAACCATAGCAATTTAATTCACTCAAAACGGATTTAAAATGAAGAAGTTATGGGTAAAACAAGATTGGATAATTTTTCTTGTTGTAGCAACGTGAAAATTGGTAACAAATCTATATTAATCATATCCTAGCTAACTTATATTGTATTATACATGTATTCTAATATATTATGTAATCTTGGGATACCATAAACACATATGCAAATGTTTTGACATATCATATAGACCCATGTGTATATATTATTTGGAACAACCATAGACACTCTATATGCAGTAATGAGGGAGTTAGCTATACAGGGTTGAGGTTGATTCCAAAAATATATATACTTTGAGTTGTGATCTAGCCTGAGACGTGTATACACTGGGTCGTGGATTGATTCAAGATAATATATATCAATTTTTCTGTACATCTAACGTTGGACAACTAGTTGTAGGTTACTAACGAGGACAGCTGACTTAATAAACTTAAAACATCAAAATGTATTAAAAGTGTTGTAAATATATTTTGAATATACTTTGATATATATGTACATATTTGTTATAGGTTCGTGAATTGACCAGTGGCCAAGTCTTACTTTTCGACGAAGTAAAAATACGTAAAAGTGAGTTATAGTCCCACTTTTAAAATCTAATATTTTTGGGATGAGAATACATGCAGGTTTTATAAATGATTTACAAAATAGACACAAGTACGTGAAACTACATTCTATGGTTGAATTATCGAAATCGAATATGCCCTTTTTATTAAGTCTGGTAATCTAAGAATTAGGGAACAGACACCCTAATTGACGCGAATCTTAAAAATAGATTTATTGGGCCTAACAAACCCCATCCAAAGTATCGGATGCTTTAGTACTTCGAAATTTATATCATATCCGAAGGGTGTCCCGGAATGATGGGGATATTCTTATATATGCATCTTGTTAATGTCGGTTACCAGGTGTTCACCATATGAATGATTTTTATCTCTATGTATGGGATGCGTATTGAAATATGAAATCTTGTGGTCTATTGTTACGATTTGATATATATATATATAGTTTAAACCTATAACTCACCAACATTTTTGTTGACGTTTAAAGCATTTTTATTCTGAGGTGAATACTAAGAGCTTCCGCTGTTGCATACTAAAATAAGGACAAGATTTGGAGTCCATGTTTGTATGATATTGTGTAAAAACTGCATTCAAGAAACATATGTCGATGTAATATATTTCTATTGTAAACCATTATGTAATGGTCGTGTGTAAACAGTATATTTTAGATTATCATTATTTGATAATCTACGTAATGCTTTTGAAACCTTTATTGATAAAATAAAGGTTATGGTTGTTTTAAAAATGAATGCAGTCTTTGAAAAAAGTCTCATATAGAGGTCAAAACCTCGCAACGAAATCAATTAATATGGAACGTTTATAATCAATATGAACGGGACATTTCAGTTGGTATCCGAGCGTTGGTCTTAGAGAACCAGAATTTTGCATTAGTGTGTCTTATCGAGTTTGTTAGGATGCATTAGTGCGTCTGGACTTCGACCGTGTTTACTTGAAAAATGATTGCTTAACAAATTTTGTTGGAAACTATATATTTTTAACATGTGAATATTATGTGATATATTAATCTCTTAACGTGTTTGATATTATGTGATAGATGTCTACCTCTATAACAAGTCCCATTGACTCACCTAATAATAATGAAGAGTCAAATGTAAATTGGAATGATTCGTGGACTGATTCACAAGTTCTCGAAGAGGAACCGGAAGAAGAGTCGGAACCGGAAGAAGAATCGGAACCGGAAGAAGAATCGGAACCGGAAGAAGAAATAGAACCAGTGGGGGAAATAATAAAACTGTTAAGTAGAAGAAAATACTTAACCAACTGACCAAAGTTAATTATGGTCAATGGTGTTTCCGCCAAGGAAGCAAAGTATTGGGAGGATTACCAATTCTCCGATGATTCGGATCCCGACAAGGATTCCGATGATGTTATAGAAATTAACCCAACACAATTTAATAAGGAAAAAGAGAACAATAAGGGAAAGGGCATAAAAATAGAGAAATTTGATTTCAAACCCGATGAACTTTATATGTATCGTCAACACCCGTATTTCTTAAGTTGTGACAATAACCCGGGAACCTCTAAACCACCAGGTTTTTCTAAACCAATGTGGAAAACGACGGCTCGTATTAGGGGAACATCATATATCCCTAGAAACTTGGCAAAACGAACCAAAACTGAAGAAGAAGAAACGAGCGAGTCGGAATAAGATAGTTGTATTCGTGTGGTGTAATATATGTAATATAGTATGCTTATGCTTTATGATATATGTAAAAATTGCTTGTATTAATAAGTATTTTTTTTTTATGAATCTAACTCTTGTCTATTTTACAGTATAAAAACAAAAAATGGATAGACAACCCAATATTTTAAGAGACCTACCCGGAGACATGATTGATGAAATCTTGTCTAGAGTTGGTCAGAATTCCTCGGCACAACTATTTAAGGCGAGATCAGTTTGTAAGACATTCGAAGAACGTTCCAAGAATGCCTTGGTTTATAAAAGGCTTTTGTTCGAAAGATGGGGGATATCACATTGGAAAATCCATAAGTTACGATGTGTTTACTTTGACGCATATATTGCGGGGAACCCAAATGCTATTTTATGCAATGGGTTAAGAAATTATTTTGACTCAATATATCCGAATATAGGACTTCGTGATTTAGAAAAAGCGGCTAACATGCATCATAATGAAGCATGTTATGCTTACGGGTTAGTAATGTTCGCTTCTCACCAAAGTGAGAACAAGAACATCAGGCTACAACTATTAAACAAAACGTTCCCACAAGTGACGGACTCAGTAGTTGGGGTGAGAAACAAGGTTTTTAGATTGTTACGGGACTGTTGGACATTACGTAACCCTCGTCCTTTGACGACGTTACAACACGCTATCTTATCAATGGCCATAACGGTTATGTTCCACAAGACCAAGGATGGGAAGTAGTCCTAGTAAAACCAGAATGCATGACTTGTTCTGGACGTATGAATTACGTGTCTTTATTGCCTTTGCTGAACGACTTGTGTACTCGCTAGAATTATCTTCACAACTATATTGTATCAAAGTTATTGTGTGCTATATTTCATGTTATATGTAAAATAAGCGGTATTGTAAGTTTGTAAAATATTGTGAAAAAGTTTGAACGCGAAATATTATTATAATCAGTTTTTCATATAGAATTGTAGTAGTTGAATTGTATATTAGCTACTAAGTATGAACTTAACGTGTAGGTACTACCCGAATTTAAACTTATAAAACGCTAATATGAAGAAAAAGCTTTTATAAATGAGTTCATATTATGCTACGAGATACTATTGACTACTCTTAATATTCTGTATGATTAACTTGTTTCATTTGACTATTTGAAGTAAATGGCACCGACTACTCAACAAACCATGAATATGAGCGAAGAGGAATTTCGTACCTTTCTTGCTGCAAACATAGCCGCAGTACAGCTGAATCTAGCAATGCAGCTAACGGCGCAAGAAATCGTGTAGGATGTGAAATGTCCCGTTCTTATTGATTAAAAACGTTCCATATTAATTGATTTCGTTGCGAGGTTTTGACCTCTATATGAGACGTTTTTCAAAGACTGCATTCATTTTAAAACAAACCATAACCTTTATTTCATCAATAAAGGTTTAAAAAGCTTTACGTAGATTATCAAATAATGATAATATAAAATATCCTGTTTACACACGACCATTACATAATGGTTTACAATACAAATATGTTACAACAAAATAAGTTTCTTGAATGCAGTTTTTACACAATATCATACAAGCATGGACTCCAAATCTCGTCCTTATTTAAGTATGCGACAGCGGAAGCTCTTAATAATCACCTGAGAATAAACATGCTTAAAACGTCAACAAAAATATTGGTGAGTTATAGGTTTAACCTATATATATCAAATCATAATAATAGACCACAAGATTTCATATTTCAATACACATCCCATACATAGAGATAAAAATCATTCATATGGTGAACACCTGGTAACCGACATTAACAAGATGCATATATAAGAATATCCCCATCATTCCGGGACACCCTTCGGATATGATATAAATTTCGAAGTACTAAAGCATCTGGTACTTTGGATGGGGTTTGTTAGGCCCAATAGATCTATCTTTAGGATTCACGTCAATTAGGGTGTCTGTTCCCTAATTCTTAGATTACCAGACTTAATAAAAAGGGGCATATTCGATTTCAATAATTCAACCATAGAATGTAGTTTCACGTACTTGTGTCTATTTTGTAAATCATTTATAAAACCTGCATGTATTCTCATCCCAAAAATATTAGATTTTAAAAGTGGGACTATAACTCACTTTCACAGATTTTTACTTCGTCGGGAAGTAAGACTTGGCCACTGGTTGATTCACGAACCTATAACAATATATACATATATATCAAAGTATGTTCAAAATATATTTACAACACTTTTAATATATTTTGATGTTTTAAGTTTATTAAGTCAGCTGTCCTCGTTAGTAACCTACAACTAGTTGTCCACAGTTAGATGTATAGAAATAAATCGATAAATATTATCTTGAATCAATCCACGACCCAGTGTATACGTATCTCAGTATTGATCACAACTCAAACTATATATATTTTGGAATCAACCTCAACCCTGTATAGCTAACTCCAACATTCACATATAGAGTGTCTATGGTTGTTCCAAAATATATATAGATGTGTCGACATGATAGGTCGAAACATTGTATACGTGTCTATGGTATCTCAAGATTACATAATATACAATACAAGTTGATTAAGTTATGGTTGGAATAGATTTGTTACCAATTTTCACGTAGCTAAAATGAGAAAAATTATCCAATCTTGTTTTACCCATAACTTCTTCATTTTAAATCCGTTTTGAGTGAATCAAATTGCTATGGTTTCATATTGAACTCTATTTTATGAATCTAAACAGAAAAAGTATAGGTTTATAGTCGGAAAAATAAGTTACAAGTCGTTTTTGTAAAGGTAGTCATTTCAGTCGAAAGAACGACGTCTAGATGACCATTTTAGAAAACATACTTCCACTTTGAGTTTAACAATAATTTTTGGATATAGTTTCATGTATATAATAAAAATCATTTTCTCATAATAACAACTTTTAAATCAAAGTTTATCATAGTTTTTAATTAACTAACCCAAAACAGCCCGCGGTGTTACTACGACGGCGTAAATCCGGTTTTTCGGTGTTTTTCGTGTTTCCAGGTTTTAAATCATTAAGTTAGCATATCATATAGATATATTGAACACGTGTTTAGTTGATTTTAAAAGTCAAGTTAGAAGGATTAACTTTTGTTTGCGAACAAGTTTAGAATTAACTAAACTATGTTCTAGTGATTACAAGTTTAAACCTTCGAATAAGATAACTTTATATGTATGAATCGAATGATGTTATGAACATCATTACTACCTTAAGTTCCTTGGATAAACCTACTGGAAAATAGAAAAATGGATCTAGCTTCAACGGATCCTTGGATGGCTCGAAGTTCTTGAAGCAGAATCATGACACGAAAACAAGTTCAAGTAAGATCATCACTTGAAATAAGATTGTTATAGTTATAGAAATTGAACCAAAGTTTGAATATGATTATTACCTTGTATTAGAATGATAACCTACTGTAAGAAATAAAGATTTCTTGAGGTTGGATGATCACCTTACAAGATTGGAAGTGAGCTAGCAAACTTGAAAGTATTCTTGATTTTATGTAACTAGAACTTGTAGAATTTATGAAGAACACTTAGAACTTGAAGATAGAACTTGAGAGAGATCAATTAGATGAATAAAATTGAAGAATGAAAGTGTTTGTAGGTGTTTTTGGTCGTTGGTGTATGGATTAGATATAAAGGATATGTAATTTTGTTTTCATGTAAATAAGTCATGAATGATTACTCATATTTTTGTAATTTTATGAGATATTTCATGCTAGTTGCCAAATGATGGTTCCCACATGTGTTAATTGACTCACATGGGCTGCTAAGAGCTGATCATTGGAATGTATATACCAATAGTACATACATCTAAAAGCTGTGTATTGTACGAGTACGAATACGGGTGCATACGAGTAGAATTGTTGATGAAACTGAACGAGGATGTAATTGTAAGCATTTTTGTTAAGTAGAAGTATTTTGATAAGTGTATTGAAGTCTTTCAAAAGTGTATAAATACATATTAAAACACTACATGTATATACATTTTAACTGAGTCGTTAAGTCATCGTTAGTCGTTACATGTAAGTGTTGTTTTGAAACCTTTAGGTTAACGATCTTGTTAAATGTTGTTAACCCAATGTTTATAATATCAAATGAGATTTTAAATTATTATATTATCATGATATTATCATGTATGAATATCTCTTAATATGATATATATACATTAAATGTCTTTACAACGATAATCGTTACATATATGTCTCGTTTAAAAATCATTAAGTTAGTAGTCTTGTTTTTACATATGTAGTTCATTGTTAATATACTTAATGATATGTTTACTTAACATAGTATCATGTTAACTATATATATATATATATCAATATATATGTCATCATATAGTTTTTACAAGTTTTAACGTTCGTGAATCACCGGTCAACTTGGGTGGTCAATTGTCTATATGAAACATATTTCAATTAATCAAGTCTTAACAAGTTTGATTGCTTAACATGTTGGAAACATTTAATCATGTAAATATCAATCTCAATTAATATATATAAACATGGAAAAGTTCGGGTCACTACAGTACCTACCCGTTAAATAAATTTCGTCCCGAAATTTTAAGCTGTTGAAGGTGTTGACGAATCTTCTGGAAATAGATGCGGGTATTTCTTCTTCATCTGATCTTCACGCTCCCAGGTGAACTCGGGTCCCCTACGAGCATTCCATCGAACCTTAACAATTGGTATCTTGTTTTGCTTAAGTCTTTTAACCTCACGATCCATTATTTCGACGGGTTCTTCGATGAATTGGAGTTTTTCGTTGATTTGGATTTCATCTAACGGAATAGTGAGATCTTATTTAGCAAAACATTTCTTCAAATTCGAGACGTGGAAAGTGTTATGTACAGCCGCGAGTTGTTGAGGTAACTCAAGTCGGTAAGCTACTGGTCCGACACGATCAATAATCTTGAATGGTCCAATATACCTTGGATTTAATTTCCCTCATTTACCAAATCGAACAACGCCTTTCCAAGTTGCAATTTTAAGCATGACCATCTCTCCAATTTCAAATTCTATATCTTTTCTTTTAATGTCAGCGTAGCTCTTTTGTCGACTTTGGGCGGTTTTCAACCGTTGTTGAATTTGGATGATCTTCTCGGTTGTTTCTTGTATAATCTCCGGACCCGTAATCTGTCTATCCCCCACTTCACTCCAACAAATCGGAGACCTGCACTTTCTACCATAAAGTGCTTCAAACGGCGCCATCTCAATGCTTGAATGGTAGCTGTTGTTGTAAGAAAATTCTGTTAACGGTAGATGTCGATCCCAACTTTTTCCGAAATCAATAACACATGCTCGTAGCATGTCTTCAAGCATTTGTATCGTCCTTTCGCTCTGCCCATCAGTTTGTGGATGATAGGCAGTACTCATGTCTAGACGAGTTCCTAATGCTTGCTGTAATGTCTGCCAGAATCTTGAAATAAATTTGCCATCCCTATCAGAGATAATAGAGATTGGTATTCCATGTCTGGAGACGACTTCCTTCAAATACAGTCGTGCTAACTTCTCCATCTTGTCATCTTCTCTTATTGGCAGGAAGTGTGCTGATTTGGTGAGACGATCAACTATTACCCAAATAGTATCAAAACCACTTGCAGTCCTTGGCAATTTAGTGATGAAATCCATGGTAATGTTTTCCCATTTCCATTCCGGGATTTCGGGTTGTTGAAGTAGACCTGATGGTTTATAATGCTCAGCTTTGACCTTAGAACACGTCAAACATTCTCCTACGTATTTAGCAACATCGGCTTTCATACCCGGCCACCAAAAATGTTTCTTGAGATCCTTATACATCTTCCCCGTTCCAGGATGTATTGAGTATCTGGTTTTATGAGCTTCTCTAAGTACCATTTCTCTCATATCTCCAAATTTTGGTACCCAAATCCTTTCAGCCCTATACAGGGTTCCGTCTTCCCGAATATTAAGATGCTTCTCCGATCCTTTGGGTATTTCATCCTTTAAATTTCCCTTTTTTAAAACTCCTTGTTGCGCCTCCTTTATTTGAGTAGTAAGGTTATTATGAATCATTATATTCATAGATTTTACTCGAATGGGTTCTCTGTCCTTCCTGCTCAAGGCATCGGCTACCACATTTGCCTTCCCCGGGTGGTAACGAATCTCAAAGTCGTAATCATTCAATAATTCAATCCACCTACGCTGCCTCATATTCAGTTGTTTCTGATTAAATATGTGTTGAAGACTTTTGTGGTCGGTATATATAATACTTTTGACCCCATATAAGTAGTGCCTCCAAGTCTTTAATGCAAAAACAACCGCGCCTAATTCCAAATCACGCGTCGTATAATTTTGTTCGTGAATCTTTAATTGTCTAGACGCATAAGCAATCACCTTCGTTCGTTGCATTAATACACAACCGAGACCTTGCTTTGATGCGTCACAATAAATCACAAAATCATCATTCCCTTTAGGCAATGACAATATAGGTGCCGTAGTTAGCTTTTTCTTCAATAACTGAAACGCTTTCTCTTGTTCATCATTCCATTCAAATTTCTTCCCTTTATGCGTTAATGCAGTCAAGGGTTTTGCTATTCTGGAAAAGTCGAGGATGAACCTTCTGTAGTAACCAGCTAGTCCTAAAAACTAGCGTATGTGTTTCGGAGTTTTTGGGGTTTCCCACTTTTCAACAGTTTCTATCTTTGCTGGATCCACCTTAATGCCTTCTTTGTTCACTATGTGACCGAGGAATTGAACTTCTTCCAACCAAAATGCACACTTTGAAAACTTAGCGTACAATTCTTTCTTCCTCAATACTTCTAACACCTTTCTCAAATGTTCACCGTGTTCTTGGTCATTCTTTGAGTAAATAAGTATGTCATCAATGAAAACAATGACAAACTTGTCAAGGTATGGTCCACACACTCGGTTCATAAGGTCCATGAACACAGCTGGTGCATTAGTTAAACCAAACGGCATGACCATAAACTCGTAATGACCGTAACGTGTTCTGAAATCAGTCTTTGGAATATCATCTTCTTTCACCCGCATTTGATGATACCCGGAACGTAAGTCAATCTTTGAATAAACAGACAAGCCTTGTAGTTGATCAAATAAGTCGTCGATTCTCGGTAGTGGGTAGCGGTTCTTGATGGTAAGTTTGTTCAACTCTCGGTAGTCGATACACAACCTGAATGAACCATCTTTCTTCTTGACAAACAAAATAGGAGCTCCCCACGGTGATGTGCTTGGTCGAATGAAACCACGCTCTAAAAGTTCTTGTAATTGGCTTTTCAGTTCTTTCATCTCGCTGGGTGCGAGTCTGTAAGGAGCACGAGCTATTGGTGCAGCTCCTGGTACAAGATCTATTTGAAATTCAACGGATCGATGTGGGGGTAATCCCGGTAATTCTTTCGGAAATACATCGGAAAATTCTTTTGCAATGGGAACATCATTGATGCTCTTTTCTTCAGTTTGTACTTTCTCGACGTGTGCTAGAACATCATAGCAACCTTTTCTTATTAGTTTTTGTGCCTTCAAATTACTAATAAGATGTAGCTTCGTGTTGCCCTTTTCTCCGTACACCGTTAAGGGTTTTCCTTTTTCTCGTATAATGCGAATTGCATTTTTGTAACAAACGATCTCTGCTTTCACTTCTTTCAACCAGTCCATACCGATTATCACATCAAAACTCCCTAACTCTACTGGTATCAAATCAATCTTAAATGTTTCGCTAACCAGTTTAATTTCTCGATTCCGACATATATTATCTGCTGAAATTAATTTACCATTTGCTAATTCAAGTAAAAATTTACTATCCAAAGGCGTCAATGGACAACTTAATTTAGCACAAAAATCTCTACTCATATAGCTTCTATCCGCACCCGAATCAAATAAAACGTAAGCAGATTTATTGTCAATAAGAAACGTACCCGTAACAAGCTCCGGGTCTTCCTGTGCCTCTGCCGCATTAATATTGAAAACTCTTCCGCGGCCTTGTCCATTCGTGTTCTCCTAGTTCGGGCAATTTCTAATAATGTGGCCCGATTTTCCACATTTATTACAAACTACATTGGCATAACTTGCTCCGACACTACTTGCTCCGCCATTACTCGTTCCGACACCATTTGTTCCTTTCGTTCTATTAACCCCTGGTCCGTAGACCTCACACTTCGTCGTGCTATGACCATTTCTTTTACACTTGTTGCAAAATTTGGTGCAGAACCCCGAGTGATACCTTTCACACCTTTGGCATAGCTGCTTCTGATTGTTATTGTTGTTGCGGTTATTATTATTGTTGGGATGATTGTTGTAGTTGCTGTTGTTGTTGTTGTTGTTGTTGTTGGGCCGTTTGTTGTAGTTGCGATTGATGTTGCGATTGTTGGGATAATTGTTGCGATTATTGTTGTAATTGCTGTTGTTGTTGTATTGGTGATTCTTATCACCGTTTTCCTCCCACTTTCTTTTGAATTGCTTCACATTGGCCTCTTCAGCAGTCTGTTCTTTAATTCTTTCTTCAATCTGGTTCACTAGTTTGTGAGCCATTCTACATGCCTGTTGTATGGAGGCGGGCTCGTGTGAACTTATATCTTCTTGGATTCTTTCCGGTAATCCTTTCACAAACGCGTCGATCTTCTCTTCCTCATCTTCGAATGCTCCCGGACACAATAGGCACAATTCTGTGAATCGTCTTTCGTACGTGGTAATATCAAATCCTTGGGTTCGTAACCCTCTAAGTTCTGTCTTGAGCTTATTGACCTCGGTTCTGGGATGGTACTTCTCGTTCATCAAGTGCTTGAATGCTGACCACGGTAGTGCGTACGCATCGTCTTGTCCCACTTGCTCTAGATAGGTATTCCACCATGTTAACGCAGAACCTGTGAAGGTATGTGTAGCATACTTCACTTTGTCCTCTTCAGTACACTTACTTATAGCAAATACCGATTCGACCTTCTCGGTCCACCGTTTCAATCCGATCGGTCCTTCGGTTCCATCAAATTCCAAAGGTTTGCAGGCAGTGAATTCTTTGTAGGTGCATCCTACACGATTTCCTGTACTGCTAGATCCAAGGTTATTGTTGGTATGTAGCGCAGCCTGTACTGCGGCTATGTTTGAAGCTAGAAAAGTACAGAATTCCTCTTCATTCATATTCACGGTGTGTCGAGTAGTCGGTGCCATTTCCTTCAAAATAGTCAAATGGAACAAGTTAATTATACAGAATATTAAGAGTAGTTAATAGTATTTCGTAGCATAATATATGAACTCATTTATAAAAGCTTTTTCTTCATATTAGCATTTTATAAGTTTAAATTCGGGTAGTACCTACCCATTAAGTTCATACTTAGTAGCTAATATACAATTCAACTACTACAATTCAATATGAAAAACTGATTATAATAATATTTCGCGTTCAAACTTTTACACAATATTTTACAAACTTACAATACCGCTTATTTTACATATAGCATGAAATATAGCACACAATAAATTTGATACAAGATGGTTGTGAAGATAATTCTAGCTAGTACACAAGTCGTTCAGCAAAGGCAATAAAGACACGTAATTCATACGTCCAGAAACAAGTCATGCATTCTGGTTTTTCTAGGATTACTTCCCATCCTTGGTCTTGTGGAACATAACCGTTATGGCCGTTGATAAGACAGCGTGTTGTAACGTCGTCAAAGGGACGAGGGTTACGTAATGTCCAACAGTCCCGTAACAATCTAAAAACCTCATTTCTTATCCCAATTACCGACTCCGTCACTTGTGGGAACGTTTTGTTTAATAGTTGTAGCCCGATGTTCTTGTTCTCACTTTGGTGAGAAGCGAACATTACTAATCCGTAAGCATAACATGCTTCTTTATGTTGCATGTTAGCCGCTTTTTCTAAATCACGAAGTTCAATATTCGGATATATTGAGTCAAAATAATTTCTTAACCCATTGCGTAAAATAGCATTTGGGTTCCCCGCAATATATGCGTCAAAGTAAACACATCGTAACTTATGGATTTCCCAATGTGATATCCCCCATCTTTCGAACGAAAGCCTTTTATAAACCAAGGCATTCTTGGAACGTTCTTCGAATGTCTTACAAACTGATCTCGCCTTAAATAGTTGTGCCGAAGAATTCTGACCGACTCTAGACAAGATTTCATCAATCATGTCTCCGGGTAGGTCTCTTAAAATATTGGGTTGTCTATCCATTTTGTGTTTTTATACTGTAAAATAGACAAGAGTTAGATTCATAAAAAAAATACTTATTAATACAAGTAATTTTTACATATATCATAAAGCATAAGCACACTATATTACATATATTACACCACACGAATACAACTATCTTATTCCGACTCGCTTATTTCTTCTTCTTCGGTTTTGGTTCATTTTGCCAAGTTTCTAGGGATATATGATGTTCCCCTAATACGAGCCGTCGTTTTCCAGATTGGTTTAGAAAAACCTGGTGGTTTAGAGGTTCCCGGGTCATTGTTACAACTTAAGGACTTCGGGGGTTGACGATACATATAAAGTTCATCGGAGTTGGAATTAGATTTCTCTGTTTTTATGCCCTTTCCCTTATTATTTTCTTTTGCCTTTTTAAATTCAGTTGGGGTAATTTCTATAACATCACCGGAATTCTCGTCGGAATCCGATTCATCGGAGAATTGGTAATCCTCCCAATATTTTGCTTCCTTGGCGGAAACACCATTGACCACAATTAATCTTGGTCGGTTGGTTAAGGATTTTCTTTTACTTAACCGTTTTATTATTTCCCTCATCGGTTCTATTTCTTCATCCGGTTCCGATTCTTCTTCCGGTTCCGATTCTTCTTCCGGTTCCGACTCTTCTTCCGGTTCCTCTTCGGGAACTTGTGAATCAGTCCACGAATCATTCCAATTTACATTTGACTCTTCATTATTATTAGGTGAGTCAATGGGACTTGTTCTAGAGGTAGACATCTATCACATAATATCAAACGCGTTAAGAGATTAATATATCACATAATATTCACATGTTAAAAATATATAGTTTCCAACAAAATTTGTTAAGCAATCATTTTTCAAGTAAACACGGTCGAAGTCCAGACTCACTAATGCATCCTAACAAACTCGATAAGACACACTAATGCAAAATTCTGGTTCTCTAAGACCAACGCTCGGATACCAACTGAAATGTCCCGTTCTTATTGATTAAAAACGTTCCATATTAATTGATTTCGTTGCGAGGTTTTGACCTCTATATGAGACGTTTTTCAAAGACTGCATTCATTTTAAAACAAACCATAACCTTTATTTCATCAATAAAGGTTTAAAAAGCTTTACGTAGATTATCAAATAATGATAATCTAAAATATCCTGTTTACACACGACCATTACATAATGGTTTACAATACAAATATGTTACAACAAAATAAGTTTCTTGAATGCAGTTTTTACACAATATCATACAAGCATGGACTCCAAATCTCGTCCTTATTTAAGTATGCGACAGCGGAAGCTCTTAATAATCACCTGAGAATAAACATGCTTAAAACGTCAACAAAAATGTTGGTGAGTTATAGGTTTAACCTATATATATCAAATCATAATAATAGACCACAAGATTTCATATTTCAATACACATCCCATACATAGAGATAAAAATCATTCATATGGTGAACACCTGGTAACCGACATTAACAAGATGCATATATAAGAATATCCCCATCATTCTGGGACACCCTTCGGATATGATATAAATTTCGAAGTACTAAAGCATCCGGTACTTTGGATGGGGTTTGTTAGGCCCAATAGATCTATCTTTAAGATTCGTGTCAATTAGGGTGTCTGTTCCCTAATTCTTAGATTACCAGACTTAATAAAAAGGGGCATATTCGATTTCGATAATTCAACCATAGAATGTAGTTTCACGTACTTGTGTCTATTTTGTAAATCATTTATAAAACCTGCATGTATTCTCATCCCAAAAATATTAGATTTTAAAAGTGGGACTATAACTCACTTTCACAGATTTTTACTTCGTCGGGAAGTAAGACTTGGCCACTGGTTGATTCACGAACCTATAACAATATATACATATATATCAAAGTATGTTCAAAATATATTTACAACACTTTTAATATATTTTGATGTTTTAAGTTTATTAAGTCAGCTGTCCTCGTTAGTAACCTACAACTAGTTGTCCACAGTTAGATGCACAGAAATAAATCGATAAATATTATCTTGAATCAATCCACGACCCAGTGTATACGTATCTCAGTATTGATCACAACTCAAAATATATATATTTTGGAATCAACCTCAACCCTGTATAGCTAACTCCAACATTCACATATAGAGTGTCTATGGTTGTTCCGAAATATATATAGATGTGTCGACATGATAGGTCGAAACATTGTATACGTGTCTATGGTATCTCAATATTACATAATATACAATACAAGTTGATTAAGTTATGGTTGGAATAGATTTGTTACCAATTTTCACGTAGCTAAAATGAGAAAAATTATCCAATCTTGTTTTACCCATAACTTCTTCATTTTAAATCCGTTTTGAGTGAATCAAATTGCTATGGTTTCATATTGAACTCTATTTTATGAATCTAAACAGAAAAAGTATAGGTTTATAGTCGGAAAAATAAGTTACAAGTCATTTTTGTAAAGGTAGTCATTTCAGTCGAAAGAACGACGTCTAGATGACCATTTTCGAAAACATACTTCCACTTTGAGTTTAACAATAATTTTTGGATATAGTTTCATGTTCATAATAAAAATCATTTTCTCAGAATAAAAACTTTTAAATCAAAGTTTATCATAGTTTTTAATTAACTAACCCAAAACAGCCCGCGGTGTTACTACGACGGCGTAAATCCGATTTTACGGTGTTTTTCGTGTTTCCAGGTTTTAAATCATTAAGTTAGCATATCATATAGATATAGAACATGTGTTTAGTTGATTTTAAAAGTCAATTTAGAAGGATTAACTTTTGTTTGCGAACAAGTTTAGAATTAACTAAACTATGTTCTAGTGATTACAAGTTTAAACCTTCGAATAAGATAGCTTTATATGTATGAATTGAATGATGTTATGAACATCATTACTACCTTAAGTTCCTTGGATAAACCTACTGGAAAAGAGAAAAAAGGATCTAGCTTCAATGGATCCTTAGATGGCTCGAAGTTCTTGAAGCAGAATCATGACACGAAAACAAGTTCAAGTAAGATCATCACTTGAAATAAGATTGTTATAGTTATAGAAATTGAACCAAAGTTTGAATATGATTATTACCTTGTATTAGAATGATAACCTACTGTAAGAAACAAAGATTTATTGAGGTTGGATGATCACCTTACAAGATTGGAAGTGAGCTAGCAAACTTGAAAGTATTCTTGATTTTATGTAACTAGAACTTGTAGAATTTATGAAGAACACTTAGAACTTGAAGATAGAACTTGAGAGAGATCAATTAGATGAATAAAATTGAAGAATGAAAGTGTTTGTAGGTGTTTTTGGTCATTGGTGTATGGATTAGATATAAAGGATATGTAATTTTGTTTTCATGTAAATAAGTCATGAATGATTACTCATATTTTTGTAATTTTATGAGATATTTCATGCTAGTTGCCAAATGATGGTTCCCAAATGTGTTAGGTGACTCACATGGGCTGCTAAGAGCTGATCATTGGAGTGTATATACCAATAGTACATACATCTAAAAGATGTGTATTGTACGAGTACGAGTACGAATACGGGTGCATAGAGTAGAATTGTTGATGAAACTGAACGAGGATGTAATTGTAAGCATTTTTGTTAAGTAGAAGTATTTTGATAAGTGTATTGAAGTCTTTCAAAAGTGTATAAATACATATTAAAACACTACATGTATATACATTTTAACTGAGTCGTTAAGTCATCGTTAGTCGTTACATGTAAGTGTTGTTTTGAAACCTTTAGGTTAACGATCTTGTTAAATGTTGTTAACCCAATGTTTATAATATCAAATGAGATTTTAAATTATTATATTATCATGATATTATCATGTATGAATATCTCTTAATATGATATATATATACATTAAATGTCTTTACAACGATAATCGTTACATATATGTCTCGTTTAAAAATTATTAGGTTAGTAGTCTTGTTTTTACATATGTAGTTCATTGTTAATATACTTAATGATATGTTTACTTAACATAGTATCATGTTAACTATATATATATCCATATATATGTCATCATATAGTTTTTACAAGTTTTAACGTTCGTGAATCACCGGTCAACTTGGGTGGTCAATTGTCTATATGAAACATATTTCAATTAATCAAGTCTTAACAAGTTTGATTGCTTAACATGTTGGAAACATTTAATCATGTAAATATCAATCTCAATTAATATATATAAACATGGAAAAGTTCGGGTCACTACAGGATGCACCTACAAAGAATTCACTGCCTGCAAACCTTTGGAATTTGATGGAACCGAAGGACCGATCGGATTGAAACGGTGGACCGAGAAGGTCGAATCGGTGTTTGCCATAAGTAAGTGTACTGAAGAGGACAAAGTGAAGTACGCTACGCATACCTTCACAGGTACTGCATTAACATGGTGGAATACCTATCTAGAGCAAGTGGGACAAGATGATGCTTACGCACTACCATGATCAGCATTCAAGCACTTGATGAACGAGAAGTACTGTCCCAGAACCGAGGTCAATAAGCTCAAGACAGAACTTAGAGGGTTACGAACCCAAGGATTTGATATTACCACGTACGAAAGACGATTCACAGAATTGTGCCTATTGTGTCCGAGAGCGTTCGAAGATGAGGAAGAGAAGATCGACGCGTTTGTGAAAGGATTACCGGAAAGAATCCAAGAAGATATAAGTTCACACGAGCCCGCCTCCATACAACAGGCATGTAGAATGGCTCACAAACTAGTGAACCAGATTGAGGAAAGAATTAAAGAATAGGCGGCTGAAGAGGCCAATGTGAAGCAAGTCAAAAGAAAGTAGGAGGAAAACGGTGATAAGAATCACCAATACAACAACAACAGCAATTAAAATAATAATCGCAACAACTATCCCAACAATCGCAACATCAATCGCAACTACAACAAATGGCCCAACAACAACAACAACAACAACAACAACAACAACAACAATAACAACAACAACAACAGTAACTACAACAATCATCCCAACAACAATAACAACCACAAAAACAACAACAACAACAACAACAACAACAATCAGAAGCAGCTATGCCAAAGGTGTGAAAAGTATCATTCGGGGTTCTGCACCAAATTTTGCAACAAGTGTAAAAGAAATGGTCATAGCGCGGCGAAGTGTGAGGTCTACGGACCAGGGGTTAACAGAACAAAAGGAACAAATAGTGTCGGAACGAGTAATGGCGGAGCACGTAGTGTCAGAGCAAGTTATGCCAATGTAGTTTGTTATAAATGTGGAAAATCGGGCCACATTATTAGAAATTGCCCGAACCAGGAGAACACGAATGGACAAGGCTGCGGAAGAGTTTTCAATATTAATGCGGCAGAGGCACAGGAAGACCCGGAGCTTGTTACGGGTACGTTTCTTATTGACAATAAATTTGCTTACGTTTTATTTGATTCGGGTGCAGATAGAAGCTATATGAGTAGAGATTTTTGTGCTAAATTAAGTTGTCCATTGACGCTGTTGGATAGTAAATTTTTACTCGAATTAGCAAACGGTAAATTAATTTCAGCAGATTATATATGCCGGAATCGAGAAATTAAACTGGGTAGCGAAATATTTAAGATTGATTTGATACCAGTAGAGTTAGGGAGTTTTGATGTAATAGTTGGCATGGACTGGCTGAAGAAGGTGAAAGCAGAGATCGTATGTTATAAAAATGCAATTCGCATTGTACGAGAAGAAGGAGAACCCTTAATGGTGTACGGAGAAAAGGGCAACACGAAGCTACATCTTATTAGTAATTTGAAGGCACAAAAACTAATAAGAAAAGGTTGCTATGCTGTTTTAGCACACGTCGAGAAAGTACAAACTGAAGAAAAGAGCATCAATGATGTTCCCGTCGCAAAAGAATTTCCCGATGTATTTCCGAAAGAATTACCGAGACTACCTCCACATCGATCTGTTGAATTTCAAATAGATCTTGTACCAGGAGCTGCACCAATAGCTCGTGCTCCTTATAGACTCGCACCCAGCGAGATGAAAGAACTGCAAAGCCAACTGCAAGAACTATTAGAACATGGTTTCATTCGACCAAGCACATCACCATGGGGAGCTCCTGTTTTGTTTGTCAAGAAGAAGGATGGTACATTTAGGTTGTGTATTGACTACAGAGAGTTGAACAAACTTACCATCAAAAACCGTTATCCACTGCCGAGAATTGACGACTTATTTGATCAACTACAAGGCTCGTCGGTTTATTCGAAGATCGATTTACGTTCTGGATATCATCAAATGTGAGTAAAGGGGGATGATATTCCAAAAACTGCTTTTAGGACGCATTATGGTCATTACGAGTTTATGGTTATGCCGTTTGGATTGACTAACGCACCAGCTGTGTTCATGGACCTTATGAACCGAGTGTGTGGGCCATATCTTGACAAGTTTGTCATTGTTTTCATCGATGGCATACTTATTTACTCAAAGAATGATCAAGAGCACGAATAACATTTGAGAAAAGTGCTAGAAGTATTGAGGAAAGAAAAACTGTACGCTAAATTTTCAAAGTGTGCATTTTGGTTGGAAGAAGTTCAATTCCTCGGTCACATAGTGAACAAAGAAGGTATCCAGGTGGACCCGGCAAAGATCGAAACCGTTAAAAAGTGGGAAACCCCAAAAACTCCGAAGCATATACGTCAATTTTTAGGATTGGCTGGTTACTACAGAAGATTCATCCAAGATTTCTCCAAAATAGCAAAACCCTTGACTGCATTAACGCATAAAGGGAAGAAATTTGAATGGAAGGATGAACAAGAGAAAGCGTTTCAGTTATTGAAGAAAAAGTTAACTACGGCACCTATATTGTCATTACCTGAAGGGAATGATGATTTTGTGATATATTGTGACGCCTCAAAGCAAGGTCTCGGTTGTGTATTAATGCAACAAACGAAAGTAATTGCTTATGCGCCTAGACAATTGAAGATTCACGAACAAAATTATACGACGCATGATTTGGAATTAGGCGCGGTTGGTTTTGCATTAAAGACTTGGAAGCACTACTTATATGGGGTCAAAAGTATTATATATACCGACCACAAAAGTCTTCAACATATATTTAATCAGAAACAACTGAATATGAGGCAGCATAGGTGGATTGAATTGTTGAATGATTACGACTTTGAGATTCGTTACCACCCGGGGAAGGCAAATGTGGTAGCCGACGCCTTGAGCAGAAAGGACAGAGAACACATTCGAGTAAAATCTATGAATATAATGATTCACACTAACCTTACTACTCAAATAAAGGAGGCGCAATAAGGAGTTTTAAAAGAGGGAAATTTAAAGGATGAAATACCCAAAGGATCGGAGAAGCATCTTAATATTCGGGAAGACGGAACCCGGTATAGGGCTGAAAGGATTTGGGTACCAAAATTTGGAGATATGAGAGAAATGGTACTTAGAGAAGCTCATAAAACCAGATACTCAATACATCCTGGAACGAAGAAGATGTACAAGGATCTTAAGAAACATTTTTGGTGGCCAGATATGAAAACCGATATTTCTAAATATGTAGGAGAATGGTTGACGTGTTCTAAGGTCAAAGCTGAACATCAGAAACCATCAGGTCTACTACAACAACCTGAAATCCCGGAATGGAAATGGGAAAACATTACCATGGATTTCATCACTAAATTGCCAAGGACTGCAAGTGGTTTTGATACTATTTGGGTAATAGTTGATCGTCTCACCAAATCAGCACACTTCCTGCCAATAAGAGAAGATGACAAGATGGAGAAGTTAGCACGACTGTATTTGAAGGAAGTCGTCTCCAGACATGGAATTTCAATCTCTATTATCTCTGATAGGGATGGCAGATTTATTTCAAGATTCTGGCAGACATTACAGCAAGCATTAGGAACTCGTCTAGACATGAGTACTGCCTATCATCCACAAAATGATGGGCAGAGCGAAAGAACGATACAAATGCTTGAAGACATGCTACGAGCATGTGTTATTGATTTCAGAAACAGTTGGGATCGACATCTACCGTTAGCAGAATTTTCCTACAACAACAGCTATCATTCAAGCATTGAGATGGCGCCGTTTGAAGCACTTTATGGTAGAAAGTGCAGGTCTCCAATTTGTTGGAGTGAAGTGGGGGATAGACAGATTACGGGTCCGGAGATAATACAAGAAACTACCGAGAAGATCATCCAAATTCAACAACGGTTGAAAACCGCCCAAAGTCGACAAAAGAGCTACGCCGACATTAAAAGAAAAGATATAGAATTTGAAATTGGAGAGATGGTCATGCTTAAGGTTGCACCTTGGAAAGGTGTTGTTCGATTTGGTAAACGAGGGAAATTAAATCCAAGGTATATTGGACCACTCAAGATTATTGATCGTGTCGGACTAGTAGCTTACCGACTTGAGTTACCTCAACAACTTGTGAATGTACATAACACTTTCCACGTCTCGAATTTGAAGAAATGTTTTGCTAAAGAAGATCTCACTATTCCGTTGGACGAAATCAATATCAATGAAAAACTTCAATTCATTGAAGAACCCGTCGAAATAATGGATCGTGAGGTTAAGAGACTTAAACAAAACAAGATACCGATTGTTAAGGTTTGATGGAATGCTCGTAGAGGACCCAAGTTCACCTGGGAATGAGAAGATCAGATGAAGAAGAAATACCCGCAATTATTTCCAGAAGATACGTCAACACCTCCAACTGCTTAAAATTTAGGGACGAAATTTATTTAACAGGTAGGTACTGTAGTGACCCGAACTTTTTCATGTTTATATATATATATATTAAATGAAATTGTTATTTACATATTAAGTGTTTCCAACATGTTAAGCAATCAAACTTGTTAAGACTTGATTAATTGAAATATGTTTCATATAGACAATTGACCACCCAAGTTGACCGGTGATTCACGAACGTTAAAACTTGTAAAAACTATATGATGACATATATATGGATATATATATATATATATATAGTTAACATGATATTATGATAAGTAAACATATCATTAAGTATATTAACAATGAACTACATATGTAAAAGCAAGACTACTAACTTAATGATTTTGAAACGAGACATATATGTAACGATTATCGTTGTAACGACATTTAATGTATATATATCATATTAAGAGATATTCTTACATCATATTATCATGATAATATAATAATTTAAAATATCATTTGATATTATAAACATTGGGTTAACAACATTTAACAAGATCGTTAATCTAAAGGTTTCAAAACAACACTTACATGTAACGACTAACGATGACTTAACGAATCAGTTAAAATGTATATACATGTATTGTTTTAATATGTATTCATAAACTTTTTAAAGACTTCAAGACACTTATCAAAATACTTCTACTTAACAAAAATGCTTACAATTACATCCTCGTTCAGTTTCATCAACAATTCTACTCGTATGCACCCGTATTCGTACTCATACAATACACAGCTTTTAGATGTATGTACTATTGGTATATACACTCCAATGATCAGCTCTTAGCAGCCCATGTGAGTCACCTAACACATGTGGGAACCATCATTTGGAAACTAGCATGAAATATCTCATAAAATTACAAAAATATGAGTAATCATTCATGACTTATTTACATGAAAACAAAATTACATATCCTTTATATCTAATCCATACACCAACGACCAAAAACACCTACAAACACTTTCATTCTTTAATTTTCTTCATCTAATTGATCTCTCTCAAGTTCTATCTTCAAGTTCTAAGTGTTCTTCATAAATTCTACAAGTTCTAGTTTCATAAAATCAAGAATACTTCCAAGTTTGCTAGCTTACTTCCAATCTTGTAGAGTGATCATCCAACCTCAAGAAATCTTTCTTATTTACAGCAAGATATCTTTCTAATACAATGTAATACTCATATTCAAACTTTGATTCAATTTCTATAACTATAACAATCTTATTTCGAGTGGAAATCTTACTTGAACTTGTTTTTCGTGTCATGATTCTGCTTCAAGAACTTTCAAGCCATCCAAGGATCCTTTGAAGCTAGATCCATTTTTCTCATTTCCAGTAGCTTTATCCAGAAAACTTGAGGTAGTAATGATGTTCATAACATCATTCGATTCATACATATAAAGCTATCTTATTCGAAGGTTTAAACTTGTAATCACTAGAACATAGTTTAGTTAATTCTAAACTTGTTCGCAAACAAAAGTTAATCCTTCTAACTTGACTTTTAAAATCAACTAAATACATGTTCTATATCTATATGATATGCTAACTTAATGATTTAAAACCTGGAAACACAAAGAACACTGTAAAACCGGACACACGCCGTCGTAGTAACACCGCGGGTTGTTTTGGGTTAGTTAATTAAAAACTATGATAAACTTTGATTTAAAAGTTGTTCTTCGGGGAAAATGATTTTTCTTATGAATATGAAACTATATCCAAAAATCATGGTTAAACTCAAAGTGGAAGTATGTTTTATAAAATGGTCATCTAGACGTCGTTCTTTCGACTGAAATGACTACCTTTACAAAAATGACTTGTAACTTATATTTTCAACTATAAACCTATACTTTTTCTGTTTAGATTCATAAAATAGAGTTCAATATGAAACCATAGCAATTTGATTCACTCAAAACGGATTTAAAATGAAGAAGTTATGGGTAAAACAAGATTGGATAATTTTTCTTGTTGTAGCAACGTGAAAATTGGTAACAAATCTATATTAATCATATCCTAGCTAACTTATATTGTATTATACATGTATTCTAATATATTATGTAATCTTGGGATACCATAGACACGTATGCAAATATTTTGGCATATCATATCGACCCATGTGTATATATTATTTGGAACAACCATAGACACTCTATATGCAGTAATGAGGGAGTTAGCTATACAGGGTTGAGGTTGATTCCAAAAATATATATACTTTGAGTTGTGATCTAGCCTGAGACGTGTATACACTGGGTCGTGGATTGATTCAAGATAATATATATCAATTTTTTTTCTGTACATCTAACGTTGGACAACTAGTTGTAGGTTACTAACGAGGACAGCTGACTTAATAAACTTAAAACATCAAAATGTATTAAAAGTGTTGTAAATATATTTTGAATATACTTTGATATATGTGTACATATTTGTTATAGGTTCGTGAATCGACCAGTGGCCAAGTCTTACTTCCCGACGAAGTAAAAATCTGTGAAAGTGAGTTATAGTCCCACTTTTCAAATCTAATATTTTTGGGATGAGAATACATGCAGGTTTTATAAATGATTTACAAAATAGACACAAGTATGTGAAACTACATTCTATGGTTGAATTATCGAAATCGAATATGCCCCTTTTTATTAAGTCGGGTAATCTAAGAATTAGGGAACAGACACCCTAATTGACGCGAATCTTAAAGATAGATCTATTGGGCCTAACAAACCCCATCCAAAGTACCGGATGCTTTAGTACCTTGAAATTTATATCATATCCGAAGGGTGTCCCGGAATGATGGGGATATTCTTATATATGCATCTTGTTAATGTCGGTTACCAGGTGTTCACCATATGAATGATTTTTATCTCTATGTATGGGATGCGTATTGAAATATGAAATCTTGTGGTCTATTGTTACGATTTGATATATATATATATATATATATATATATATATATATATATATATATATATATATATATATATATATATATATATATATATATATATATATAGAGGTTAAACCTATAACTCACCAACATTTTTGTTGACGTTTAAAGCATGTTTATTCTCAGGTGAATATTAAGAGCTTCCGCTGTTACATATTAAAATAAGGACAAGATTTGGAGTCCATGTTTGTATGATATTGTGTAAAAACTGCATTCAAGAAACATATGTCGATGTAATATATTTCTATTGTAAACCATTATGTAATGGTCGTGTGTAAACAGTATATTTTAGATTATCATTATTTGATAATCTACGTAATGCTTTTGAAACCTTTATTGATAAAATAAAGGTTATGGTTGTTGATGTGGTAGCGTGGTGGTACGTGATAGTACTATATTTTACTACGAAATACGTTACAAATTACACAAGTTTTAATTATTTATTTACAAAATGGATATACCTAAACCTTGCTACAACACTATAGGCAGTGTACCTAATCGTAGAGTAGTATAGTTTTTAGTAAGTCCGGTTCGTTCCACAGGGAGCGGGCTTATTGCACACTATATTTTTAATTATCTATATTTGTACAAAATATATATAATTATATATAATAATATATAAAAGGGGGTTTACCGTTTAATGACCGGTTTGTCGATTTATATTTTAAGAGAAGCGTATAGTAAATGATGATATTTAAATAACAATAAAATAAATAACCATAATTAAAATGACAATAAATAAAAGTACGAGGAAATATGAAATAAAATATATTATGCTTATTTAAACTTCCGTAACCATGATGGTTGACGTGTTGATTTTAGTTTTATGCCCATGGGTTAATTGTCCTTTGTCCTGGATTATTTAATATGTCCGTCTGGTTTTCGTCCATAACAGTCCATCAGTCATAAATATAAAGTGCGAGTGTCCTCGTCAAATTATTATTATACCCGAAGTTAAATATTCCAACTAATTGGGGATTCGAATTGTAACAAGGTTTTAATACTTTGTTTAATGAATACACCAGGTTATCGACTGCGTGTAAACCAAGGTTTTACTACTTTGTTAGCAATTACACCAATTACCCTTGAATGTAATTTCACCCCTGTTTTAATTATTCTAGTGGCTATTAATCCATTCTCGTGTCCGGTTAAATGAACGATTATTCGTACATATAAATACCCCGCCCATCGTGTCCGATTGAGTGTATATGGTAATTTATAGGGACGCCCAATTGTAGATCTTTATATTAACATTAACAAACTATCATTTAGTTAAACAAATATAAAGCCCATTAATAGCCCATAGTCTAATTTCCACAAGTGTCGTTCTTTTGTCCAAACCCCAATTATGGTACAAAGCCCAATTACCCAATTTTAGTAATTAGCCCAACATCATGATTACTTCGGATTAAATAAGCATAATAATAACTTAGCTACGAGACATTAATTTAAAAAGGAGAACATAGCTTACATTGATTATTTATCGCGTAGTGTTACACGGACAGAGCTCCGACTTTAAAAACCCGTAAAAATAACTTTTACATAACCCAAACTAATCTAATATAACACTAATCTATATACTATATATACATATATATATTTATTTATATTATACTAGGGAGTATTATTATTATTTTGTTATTAAACTCGGCAGAATTCGCGACCTTTTATAGGGATTCTGAAATTTCTGTGCTCCGCGAGTCGCGGCACTTTGTGCCTGAGAACTCCGCGAGTCGCGGGGATATGGAATACAGCTCACACCCCTTTGGATCTTCTTTGCCGACGTTTTATATATATAAGTATAAAATATAAATAATTAATATAATTATTTATATATTATATTATATTCTTGTGCATAGTAGACTTGTAATTTTTAGTCCGTTGCGTCGGGCGTTGATAGTTGACTCATGTCCTGGTTCCGGATTTTTGAACGTCCTTGCGTACAATTTAATATCTTGTACTTTGCATTTTGTAACTTGTACTCTTATCTTTTTTAGACGTTCTTCATCAATAATTTGAACCACTTGGATTGTATCTTGTACATTTGAGCTTTTTGGTCATTTGCGTCTTCAAATCGTCGTTTTCGCCTTTTGTTTTCGCACTTATTTAATATAAACGATTACAACTTAAAATAGGACAATTACAACTAAATAATTTACATATTGGGAGGATATTGCTACTAAATATATGTTCATTTGGAGCACTATCAGTTGTTTTAAAAATGAATGCAGTCTTTGAAAAATGTCTCACATAGAGGTCAAAACCTCGCAATGAAATCAATTAATATGAAACGTTTATAATCAATATGAACGGGACATTTCACACACACACACACACACACACACACACACACACATATATATATATATATATATATATATATATATATATATATAATATATATTATTATTTATAAATAATTGTTCGTGAATCGTCGGGCATAATCAAAGGTTAACTGAATTCATATAAACAGTTCCAAAAATTTTGAGACTCAACATTACAGACTTTGCCTATCGTATCGAAATGCTATAAAGATTAAGTTTAAATTTGGTCAGAAATTCCCGGGTCATCACAGTACCTACCCGTTAAAGAAATTTTGTCCCGAAATTTGAGTGAGGTGGTCATGGTTAACAATAAAAATGTTTTCATGATGAATATGAGTTGATAAATAGAGTTTTATTATCATTGAGTAATATGGATAAAATGATTCGATTAATCGAAGCGTATGAATGAAGTGATCACAAAAGATCGAGATGAAGAGATGGAGATTTTCCATAACTTTTGACGTAGTCGTGATTGAATTTAGAAAATAAGGTGCGTCTTATCTTTTGACGTAGAGGGTTGAATTCTGAAATTCAAGGGATTTTAAAGAAAATCTTCGAAATCTAAAAGATTTGATTCTCCGGCGAGTAAGGAAATTAAGATCTCTGTAATTAAATACGGTGATCTGCCTCAATTACTCTGTCTGATATTTCCATTATAAATTAAACTCTTCTGTTCCATTATTCTCACCATTCCTATATTTTCTTTCTTAATTCATACATTCAAAAGATTATGAAAATGCTTAATCCAGTTCCGATCCTTGTCCTTATCCTGACTATTGCAACAATCATTCTCCTTTTCCAACTTCCACCGGAGGAATCTGTTTTCTTTTACTTCGCCATTGGGGTTATAGTGTTTTTAATTCTCCCGTGTCTTTATGTTGCGATAAACATTGATATACACGATCTGTAATTTTCGTGTTGTTATTGGGCTTTATATCTTCCCTTATTGAGACTCAACATTGATATACACGATCTGTAATTTCCGTGTTGAGACTCAACATTACAGACTTTGCCTATCGTATCGAAATGCTATAAAGATTAAGTTTAAATTTGGTCGGAAATTCCCGAGTCATCACACATGAGCAGGAATTGGTGGATCTGGAGCATTTGACGATGTGATAGCAGGGATGATGATAGTGGGGGGGGGGGGGGTGGGCGGGGTGGAGAATGATAGGAGGAGTCGTCTTCCGACCTCTACTCCTGAAAATCAGTCTCATCAAAAGGAGTAAAATTCCGGTCAGGAGTTTTCAGAATTTCCTCCTATTGACTTTCAAGGATCTCGACCGTCCTCTGCTCACCACATTCAGCAGCCTTTCCTTGGCTATCATCAGACTCTGTTAAACGTACTACCATATCAAATAAGTTAACATTATAAACAGACATAACAGTTATGAACAAAGATGCATGAAATATCAAGAAAAGTCAATATTGGCATACTTCTTCGGCGTTTTAGCTTAGGGCTTCCCTCGGCATCTTCTGCTCTCTTAGAGCTTCTACCCTTCTTGGGTATCTTTGTGATTGCAGGAGGGCTGGGGAGCGTTTCACCAGTAATATCAACCGAGCCTGTTGTTTCCTGCTCGGTGGTGGTGTCCTCCACCATCCGTTCAGTATCAGTCTGCTGAGAATCGCTGTCTGAGCTACTACCGCTGTTTTCTCCCTCTTTTTCAGCATTGGCAGCAGCAGCAGCAGCCTTAGCCTCAACTTCAATTCTTTCTGCCTCTAGCTCGGCAGGAGTTTTGTCACGAGCAGTGACCTCAACATCATCCTCAAGATCGAGGGAAAGGATGGCAGAACGAACAAGCATCTCGGTTTGTTCTGCAAAAAATTAAACAAAGGCAAATATAGCAATATAAGCAATAATGACATAAATTAGATAGACATGTATATATTAGGATGATCGTAGCACATCCTACCCTGGTTCTTCTGGCGGAGTACTGGCACAGAAGTACTTGGCCATTCCTGGCTCACTTTACACAGAACAAGAATTCCCTCATACTTCTCATATGATCTGGGCGGAAGGCGGAGATCTTTAAGATGATTCACTATTCGCTTCTCTGCGGCAGTTACCTTAACAGCCTTTTCTACGCCAGCATCTATAGACTTCCATTTCCGGACAACGGAATACTCTTCCGGAATAACTCCTTCGTCAATAAAGAAAAATAGACTCTTCCAGCCTTTCAAGTTTGAAACTTTATTTTTCCCAACAAAATATGTATTTCGTTTATTGTCAATGGTAAGCCAGCACTGGCTAATTGTTCGAATTCTAAAAAGAGAGATAAAAACTTTAAGGCGTGGCTTTATATTGGAGGCATTGCAGTACATTTCAAAAAGAATAATTTTCTGAAGTCCATGGGGATGGATTTGGCTCAGACAGGCCCTAAAATATCTAAGGATGCATAGAAGAAATCGTGTAAGAGGAACACGGAGATTACCGTGAGTCAGTTGTAAAGCGTATAAAGCAATTTTACCAGCAGGGGGTTTGTAGGCCCTTTGATTTTCAGTAGGAAGTATAGGATTGTATTGGTTTAAAATGATGGAAAGCAATCTTCAAACCGTTAAAATGACTCTCAGATAAGGATGACGCTATCATGCTAACCTCAGGAAGATCAGTGGTATCTGAAGTAGAAAGCTCAACGTTTTCTTGGCCAGTACTCGACGCAGAAGTCATGATAATAAAGTGAAAAGGTAAATTGAATAAGAAATAACAATGAGATGAAATAAAACTAACCCGTAAAGATGAAAAAAAAACCTTAAAAGTTGAAAATAAAGCTTGAAGAAAGCGATGAAGATTTGTGCAGAAATGTATATGCTTTTTGGATCTTGAACAAAGGTAAAAAAGTGAAGGTAAAAGGTTATGGCGGTTTATATAGGAATTCATCAATGCATTTTTCATGGACACGATCGTGACACGTGTATGGACAAGTTTAACAGTTGGGTACATCGAAACGTTTTTTACAGCTGGAGGCACGTGGAGTGTTTCAACCATGTAAAAACAATCATCACAAAGTCAGTAAAATTCGTCTGTCATTAATGCCTGTAATGTTTTCCCCGATGCAAATGGAAAATGTGAAGACTTGTTTGGGATGCGTTAGCAAAAGTTTAACAACTTAACCCTTTTTCAAATGCTTAAGTCATTAAACTGGGGGGACTTAATGGTTTATCCTATCGTATACACGCATAAAGGCATAATATTCGCATGAAATTAGCATCAGGAACACTAATAACAACAGTTTTGTGAAACTATCCGTCCAACGTTCTCCGCTGTGCAGGCTGCTTCCAACACGCGTAAGCCCTGAAGGCCGCCTAGCGCTTAAGTCCTGACCGGAGAGCGTCACATTCAGCATAAATTTCGGATCACGAATAACAGAACGTATCATCATCTGACACGTATCCCCGAACCATCTGGTGGATCTATCACTATAAATAGACCCCTTGGGTCGTCATTTTATTCATTCGGACACTCTGAAAACTTGTGAGCAGAGACTTCACCCTTCTCTCTCACATAGTACTTTCTCTCACTAGAAGTCATCCGACTAGTAGCTCAGCGCTCAGCGGACAAAAGATTGATTAAGCCACCCCACAAGTTTCTATACTTGTGAACCGGGTCTGCAGGGATTATTTCCCGTGAGTAAACATCAATCGGCAACACTCCCCCACTTTTAGCTAGATACTTCTAGTATTGAGTTGATACACTAAACCTTACTTCATAAGGAAATAGGTATTAACAATATATATATATATATATATATATATATATATATATATATATATATATATATATATATATATATATATATATAGTGAAAGAATCCTGGAAGAACTCTCCATAGGAGAGAACCCAGGGAACCACGATCTGATTTTTACCAAACATCAAAATCAATAAAATTGAAATTTAAAATCGATTGAAACAAGATCCTAAGGCAGCGATTATCAACTTCCTTGAAGGATTATACTCCAAAACATCATCGAATTCCTCAATTTCATGATGAACAGTGAGGAATGATGAAGATGAACTACAACTTTGATTTTACGATTCAGTTGTTTTCAGACCTTGAATCCTTCACAAAATCTTCTAGTCGCTGCTAATGCAACAAGGTAATATCAATTTCAAACATTAATTTGATTGATTTAAGAATCTGCACATTCAATTGAGTGGGTGAATTTTGTAGATGAACTCAATCTGTGTACAGATTGAGTTCAGTCTGTACACAGATTGAGTTCAATCTGTACACATATTGAGTTCAATCGATGATAATAACATGTTTGCTTTAATCATTTCGTGTATTTTTCAAGATGTTGGAGAGTTAAATTAAAAAAAAAAAAGTTTCAATTTGTTGTAGATTGAAGGTCAATCTTCATACAGATTGAATATCAACCTGCAACAGATTGAATATCATATGTTAATTTCATCTGTTCGATCAATCTGCACATAAAATAAACTCAATTTGCGTGCAGATTGACTCAATCTGCACGCAGATTGAAGGTTAGTCTGAAGGTGAGTTCACGTGAGTCCGCTGGTTCTCTAGGTTCTCTACTACCTTTGGTTCTCTATGGATTATCACCCTATATTTATTTATATCTTAAGTATACGCAATATTTATTTATTTATACGTAATATTTATATTTATCTATACCTAATATGTAACTCCGTAAGATATCTTATCTATTTGGAAATGGAGACCTAATTTTTAGAGGAACGTACGTACAGTTTTGAGGTTTTTTTTAGATTTAATATTTCTTATTTTATATATTATATAATATAATAGTAATAATTGTAAATAAATAATATATATAATCTATACATATAACAATCCATAAATAACTTTCAACCACAATCAAGAATAACTTTTTCGTTTATATATATATATATATTAGGTTTTTGAGCCCGTGCGATGCACGTGTGTGTAAAAACCGTGCAAAAAATGTAATTTGCAGTTCATATTGATATGTAAATAGCGATACTAAAAAAATAAAAATGTATAAGAATTATTTAAGAGCTCATGGTGTTGACAAATTTTAAAAATTCTTTTGAGTTTAAGAGCCCGTGGTGCTGACAAATTTTAAAAATTCTTTTTGAGTTTAAGAGTCCGTGGTGTTGATGAATTTTAAAAGTTCTTTTGAGTTTAAGAACCCATGGTATTGACAAATTTTAAAATTTTCACCAATAATATCTTTTTGTCATGGAACGTAACATTTAGAGTACATTGAAAATCTGTCATGAAACGTAACATTAGTAAAGTATAAGTTATACTTCATAATATTTTAGAATTATTATATAAAATTATTTTTATTTTGTGAATAAAAGTGTAATTCACGAGTTTAATTTTTTTGTTCGGGGAATGAAATCAATAAATTGAATATAGAGTATATAAAAACTACTAATTATTTGAATTTTTTGTTACAAACTTAAATAAATTTTATCTTAGTAACACCCTTTTATCATCATTTAAAATTCATAATTTATACGAGTATATTATTACGGACTACTTAATTATTATTATTATTTTTGAAAAGCAAAACTTTTATTAATATTGTTATATTATTATATCAACTATTTAATTTTAATAATAAGTTAATAATACGTAATCAATGTATAATCGAATGAAGGTTGTCACCTATCATGCGTTATTAACTTGAATTTGCTATATAAATGAGTTTTTCGTGTAAATAGGAATTACTCTTTCTTTATAGATAATATATAAATAAATAATTTGTTAATAATAAATTAAAAAGCTCTTTCCTTATATTATTTGATAGATACAATATATACATATAAACATCCTTAAATAACTTTCAACCACAATCAACAAAAACTTTTTGATTTATATATATACTAGATTTTAGAGCCCGTGCGTTGCACGGGTAGATAAATAACAGTGCAAAATCAATTGAGTTTATCAAACAATTATGGAGTATTTTGTAAAGCTAATATTTTTAATAAAATGATAATAAGTGATTAAATTATTAAATTGCTAACACTTTATAAAATTGTTAGTGTATGGAGCCCGTACATTAAACGGTAGTTAAAAAAATAGTTAAAAATCACTTTCCAATTTTGCTGTAATAGGTTTTAGTTCCCGTGCGTTGAACGGTGAATAAATAATGGTGCAAAATTGATTGATTTTTCAAACAATTATTCGTTTAAGAGCCCGTGATATGCATTAAACGGTAGTTAAAAAAATAGTTAAAAATTTCTTTCCAATTTTGCAGTAATAGGTTTTAGATCCCGTGCGTTGAACTGTGAATAAATAATGGTGCAAAATTGATTGATTTTTTCAAACAATTATTCGTTTAAGAGCCCGTGATATTAAAAAATTTTAAAAGTTCATTTTTATTAATAATATTAAATATTAATTAGTAAATAACTAACTCAGTTATTTAATTGATTTAGTTATAGTTTTATTATTAACTACTCCTTATTAACTAAATTAATAATTAATAATTCTCGTTTATTACACGGTAGTTAAATAAATAGTTAAAAATCACTTTCCAATTTGTTGTAATAAATTTTAGAGCCCGTGCGTTGCACGATGAATAAATAATGGTGCAAAATTAATTGATTTTTGAAACAATTATTCTTTTAAGTTTAAGAGCCCGTATTATTGAGAAATTATAAAAGTTAATTTTTATTAATAAATAACTAACTTAGTTATTTAATTAATTTAGTTATAAGGTTATTATTAACTATTCTTTATTAACTAAATAGTTAGTAATTAGTAATCCTACCCCTATTATGTACTGTGCTATCATGTATGTGGAGGTGTCACCTCCGTTTCCTATTGTTTTATTGAATAGATAATAAAAACATGATTTTTGGAAACAATTTGATTTCCTAATTTATAAGAACGTATCATTATAAATATATTATTTTATATAATATATAAATAATAATAATTGTAAATAATCTATACATATAATCTATAATCTATACATATAAAAATCCACAAATAACTTTCAACCACAATAAAGAAAAATTTTTTCTTTATATATATATATATATATATATATATATATATATATATATATATATATATATATATATATAGGGTGCGTGACAAAAACGCTCTTTAATTCTTCCTCGTCTTTTGATACGATAACAACAAAGTTGTCCTCTTTCTTAAATTTACGATTTAAGATAGGCAATTGCACAAATCGGCTATGTGTATTGTAGACTACCAAAAAACACCAGCTTTACGATCATATTTCCTATCAAGAGTCACCCAAATATCGTGAGCCGTTTTACACTTCACAATCATCTCAATTAATTTCTTGGGTATGGCACAATAAAGCATATGGAGTGCTAAATAGTTTTCAGAAACTCTGGTTTCATCCTCTTTGGACCATTCTTTTTCTAGTTTGTGAGCCGTTCCAATTGACCAACGTGGAATATAGTCTCCAATTTCAATGATTTTCCAAAGACGAAGACTTTTTGACTTGACAAAAGCTTCAAAATGTTTCTTCCAAAATATGAACATGGTAGGATCAAGCAACGGTGGCTTGTCTAACGATTTCCCCTCGGCTATCTCCCAGTTAACTTGATGTGCCATCTTTCTATCTATCAAAGAATTAAAGCGTTTTCAAAATTAATTGTTTGTAGCAATAGAACAATCAATCCTGATAACAATACTAAAACAAAAAATATATGTTCCTAAAAACCAAAAAATATATGGTAAAGTCTTCATAAAAACGACTTTCCCATTTATAAAAACCAAATATATATATGTTCAAAAGGATTTTCAACTTATGTTTATGCGTGATACTTAATTTACTAGCTTATAATACATATTATATCATGATCAGTGATACATCATGATATTAATATAGTAGATAAATACTAATTGATAGGAGATAGAATATATGATAAACCAATGAATAAAGATAAATGTTCGTGAATTATAGCTGCAACGAAGTGCTCTTAATTAAGAGCACTAAAAACACATGTAGATGATATCATTATTAGTAATATTCTAGTATTAAAATTTGCTAGTGAAAGATGATGAAAAAATTATTATGAACAAAAAATGGACTTACAGCTGAGACAGCGATATAGCGATAGCGATGACTATTGAGTTAGCTATATATGATGGGTTTTATATAGGCATGCCGAGTAAACCCGAGCTGTATTTTAGTAACTGATGCGACGATTGATCTTCAAAAAAAGAAACGTTTGATTATTCAACAAATTGAAAATTGTTATATAGATATGGATAGTCAATTTTAGTGTATACATATAGTCAATTTTGGTACATAAAGTATGTATTTTTATATTGAGATTTTAGGCTATAAATACTCATGAATGCAAGCATTAAACTTGCACCATTTCTCACACTTACAACGTGTTTCCTTTTTTTCTCTCCATTATCATCTTTGTTCTTACACTTCATTATTAGTATTCTTAATCAAGAATCAAACCACTAAAGGTAGTTATAAGCCTACTGAATTATAACACAATCAAACCACTAAAGATAGTTATAAGCCTACTGAATTATAACACGTTATCAGCACGAAGTGCTCCGTATAATCAAGGTTTATCTAAGCAAGCACAAGTCACTAATCAAGGTAATTATAAAAAAAAAAAAAATTCTTTAACGATATCTTCTATTATTTATTAGTAAGGTAAATATTATTATCATCATAACTAACATTTATATTTATGTTATATATGGTCGGTAATACCGCCTGAATTATATTTCTGTAATCTAACTATTGTTAACTTCACTAACATTTATATTTATGTTATATATGGTCGGTTATACCGCCTGAATTATATTTCTGTAATCTAACTTTTATTAACTTCACTAACATTTATATTTATGTTATTTAAATTATATATGGTCGGTTATACCGCCTGAATTATATTTCTGTAATCTAACTCTTATTAACTTCACTAACATTTATATTTATGTTATTTATATGATTACTTATGCAATTAATCATTATTTATTTCATGCATACTAATGTTTATTCTTAAATTTATTATTTATGCATAATATGTTTATTCACTTAATCATCGTATTTATACTAATAAAATTCTTTTATTAAAATTATTATTAATACAACGAGTACATAACAGTCGTTAACGTCAACTAACGACGTTACAACGGTCATATATACATAACGGTTGTTAACGTCAACTGATGACGTTACAACGACTATATTTTTCAAATATAAAATTAACATCTCCGTTTTCACATTTTCACAAATCAATCTTCATTTTCTCAGATTACCACTCTCAAAAAGTTTTTTTTTGTAAAAATGATTCACACAAGGATGATTTTTCCTATTGTATTGGTCTTACTAACTATCATCATTGTTGCTAATATACCACTGGATGAACCTATATTCTATCCTGCTCTTGTGTTTTTATCATTTTTAATCATGCCATTATTCTGTTGTTTGCTACTTATGAATTTAAAATGATTCTAATTTCATTTTATTATTTGTCTATGAATAGAAGTTGATTATGATTATGATTTATGTTATTCATCTTTTGATAATAGAAAATGTCGAATTTGAAAAAGCTTAAATTTGCTCCTTTAGAATCAAGTGAGAACAACTACTTAACATGGGTTATGAATGTAGAAAAACATCTCGAATCAATCGGTATTTTAGAAACCCTGAATGAAAATAACAATTGTTCCGAACAAGAGAAAGCAATAACAAGTATTTTTCTTAGTAAACATATTGACGAGTCCTTAGAATCTACATATTATATGATCGAAGATCCAAGTGATTATGGAAAATACTCAAAGATAGATACGATATTAATTATCAAGAAATAACGGTGATCCATGAAAGAATAAAATTGAAGATGTTAGTAGACGCTCTTATAAGAATCCCGGAGATTCTTATTAATGATCTGGTAACGTGGATCATCAGTCTAGTATTTCTTGATTACATGAACTTCTTGTTTATCTCTACAAATAAGTCCCAAAAGAAAAGAAAACGAGAGTGAATCTGTTGAAAAATCTTGATTAAATAAACCCTGAGCTACCTTGAGACTTAATTGGTTTGAATTTTCTATAATACCTAGCTTGTTATGTATCAATCATAAATAAATGGTTTTAGACCATAACGCATATATTTATTAAGTGTTATCTTTTACGTACTTCAGATTGTAACTTGTTTGCAGGTAATATAATTTGATTATCTTGCTGAAATATAACTCATTATTTGCTTATCTTATTTGAAGTTTTAATATGAATCCTGCTGAAATAAAACATAAATTAAATGGTAAAGACCTATGTATTGCAGATAGTGGTAACATACACACTATGATCAAATTTAAGAAATATTTCATTGATTTAAATCAAATAAAGAAATTATAAATACTATATCAAGTATTGCAAACTTGATATAAGGAACGGAAAAGGCAAAAATTCATATTACCAAATGGTACGAATTTTCTGATAAACAATGCTTTGTTTTCTCCCAAATCAAAGAGAAATTTGTTAAGTTTCTCTGATATATCATAATGGATATGATTATCAGTCAATGATAACCGGAAATGAAAAATACCTATGTAGCACCGAAAAGCGCATATGATTAAAATCGCATATGATGAAAAGCGCATATGATGAAAAGTGCAGCGCATATGATTAAAAGCGCATATGATGAAAAGCGCAGCGCATATGATTAAAAGCGCATATGATGAAAAGCGCAGCGCATATGATTAAAAGCGCAGCACATATGATTAAAAGCGCAGCGCATATGATTAAAAGCGCAACGCATATGATTAAAAGCGCATATGATGAAAAGCGCAGCGCATATGATTAAAATTGGATATGGTGAAAAGGATATACGATGAAAAGCGCATATGGTGATTAATGAAAAAGCACATATGGTGATTAATGAAAAGCACATATGGTGATTAATGAAAAAGTACATATGATGATTAATGAAAAAATACATATGGTAATTAATGAAAAGCACATATGGTGATTAATGAAAAGTATATTGTGAAAAGGAATCACAAATGTTTCTTGAAAGAATTCAAGGTGATATATATGGATCAATACATCCATCATGTGGACCATTTTGATATTTCATGGTTCTAATAGACACATCTAACAGATGGTCTCATATTTGTTTATTATCAAATCGAAATGTGGCATTAGGAAAGTTTCTTGTTTGAATTATTAAATTAAGAACACATTTCTCGATTACACCATTAAAAGGGTGAGACTTGATAGTGTTGGTGAGTCAACATCTCATGCATTTTATGATTATTATATGTCTAAAGGGATTGTTATTGAACATCCAGTTGCTCATGTGCATAAAAAAAATTGGTATAGCTGAATCAATAATTAAAAGCATACAACTAATAGCTAGACCATTAAAAATGAGTACATAACTCTCAGAATTTATATGAGGACATGCAAATTTACATGCTGCGACTTTATTTCACATTAAATAAAGCGCGACTCATAAATATTCTCCTCTACAACTTGATCTTGGCTAAGAGCCAAATATTTCACACCATTAAGACATTTGATTGTGCAGTGTATGTTCTAGTTGCACAACCACAACGCACTAAAATGGGTGTTCAAATGAGGATGAGAATATATATTGGATATGAAACATATTCAAGTATAAGATATATTGAACCCATGACGGGTGATGTTTTTACATCACATTTTGCTGATTGTCATTATAATGAAAAATTGTTCCCTATATTAGGAGAGAAATGAAAAATAAAGAAAAAGATGTTTCATTAAGTGAACATAAATTAATGTATCTTGATCATCGCACAAAAGAATGCGAAAAGAAAGTTCAAAAATAATACATATGCAAGAACTTGCAAATAAATTACCTGATGTATTTACAGATACAAAAAGTATTGACTAAATCATATATACTAGCAGTAAATGCTTCAGCTAGAATTGAAATTCTAAAAGCTGGCAATAATGTCACTCATGAGTCTTTGCCACGCCAGAAACGTGGGAGACCAATTGGTTTCAAAGATAAAAATCCTCGAAAAAGAAAATCAGCTGATAATGAGGTAAAAGAAAGTGTTCAAGAAGAACCACAAATCAATACTCCTTCTGCAGAGGAGATTGATGATGTCAATAGGGAAATTGCAATCAATTATTCACATTCAAAAAATATTATGGAACCGAAATGACATGAAAAATCTTGATGAAATATTTTCATATAATGTTGCATATGACATCATGAATGATGATGATGATTCAGAACCAAAATATGTTATGAAAAAATAGACATGATTGGGATCATTGGAAAAGAGCAATACGAGCTGAATTTGAATCGCTCAATAAAAGAAAAGTTTTCGGATCTATCGTTCTCACACCTAAAGATGTGAAACATGTGGAGTATAGATGGATTTTTGTGCGAAAAAGAAATGAGAAAAATGAAGTTACAAGGTACAAAGCTAGACTTGTAGCTCAAGGTTTTTCTCAAAGACCAAGAATTGATTATGAGAAAACTTATTCTCCTGTTATGGATGCAATTACTTCTAGATACTTAATCAGCCTGGCAGTTTCTAAAAATTTAAAAATGTATCTCATGGATGTTGTGACTGCTTATCTATATGGATCACTTGATAGTGATATATATATATATATATATATATATATATATATATATATATATATATATATATATATATATATATATATATATATGAAGATACCTGAAGGAATTAAGGTATCAGAAGCAACCAATGCAAAATCCAAAGAAATGTACTCAATCAAGTTACAAAGGTCTTTATATGGGTTGAAACAATCGGATCGCATGTGGTATAAACGATTAAGTGATTACTTGATAAGCAAAGGGTATACCAATAATCTTATTTGCCCATATGTTTTCATTAAGAAAACAACATCTGTATATGTGATCATAGTTGTTTATGTTGATGATCTAAACATCATAGGTACAAATAAAGAGATCCATGAAGCCATTCAACTTCTAAAGAAAGAATTTGAAATAAAAGATCTCGGAAAAACCAAGCATTGCCTTGGTTTGCAAATTAAGCATATGCCTAATGGTTTACTTGTACACCAAACAACATATACTGAAAAGATTTTGAAACGTTTCAATATGGACGACGCAAAACCATTAAGTACTCCTATGGTTGTTAGATCACTCAATGTTGAAGCTGATTCTTTTCATCCATGTGAAGATCATGAAGATATTCTTGGACCAGAAGTACCATATCTTAGTGTAATTGGAGCTCTTATGTATCTTACAAATTGTACAAGACCTAACATTTCTTTTGCAGTTAATATTTTGGCAAGGTTCAGCTCTGCTCCTACCAAAAGACATTGGAATGGGATCAAACACATATTTTGATACCTTCGAGGAACTACTGATTTAGAATTATTTTATTCTAACAAATCAAAATAAGATTTGGTTGGTTATGCAGATGCAGGTTATTTATCTAATCCACATAAAGCTAAATCTCAAACTGGATATGTATTCCTAAATGGAGGTACTGTAATATCATGGCGTTCTAAAAAACAAACACTTGTTACTACATCATCAAATCATGTCGAAGTGATTGCATTACATGAAGCTACTCGGGAATATTTTTGGTTGAGATCAATGACACAACTCATTACTGATTCTTGTGGACTAGAACGCGATAAAAATCCAACAACTATCTATGAAGATAATGAAGCTCGTATAGCACAGATGAAAGAAGGGTACATCAAAAGTGACCAAACAAAACACATACCTCATAGATTCTTCTCATACACTCAAAATCTCATTAAGGACAACCAGATTGAAATGAGATATGTGCAATCCAGCAAAAGCTTTGCTAATCTTTTCACGAAAGCACTTCCAACTGCTATTTTCAGAACACACGTTCATAACATTGGCATGAGACATGTTCAAAAGATGTAACAGCTGAAGCGATGTCTACTTGAGGGGGAGTCAACTCCCAGCTGCACTCTTTTTCCCTTAGCTAAAGTTTTTTCCCACTGGATTTTCTTTAGCAAGGTTTTTAACGATGCAGTAATTTATAGTTGATCTTCAACAAAACAAAATTGCTATCCAAGGGGGAGTGTTATAATAATAATAGAGTTGTATTCCCTTGAAACCAAACATTTGCTTGAAATTCAATGGACCAATCAGAGCGCGACATGTGGCGCGACAATCACATGTGATTGGAAAAAAAATTAAAAATTTTTAAATTTTTTTTTTTTAAATTTTAAAAAAAAAAATTTCGAAAATTTTTTGTTTATGAATTTTTTTTTTTAAATTTAGCATGTCAAATTCAATCACATGTGATTGTAAAACCCAATCACATGTGATTGTAAAACCCAATCACATGTGATTCTGCATATCAAATCCAATCACATGTGATTAAAAAAATTACAATTTTTTTAAAAAAAATTCAACCGAAAACATACTTTAATTCGGTGATTTGATCAAGTTTGTTAGCGTTTCGTGATCATATCTTCAAAATTTTAGACTTTAATTCGGTGATTTAACCAAGTTTTGATCCAAAACTTGGTGTTTGAAGGTTTTAGCACAAATTTAGTGAAATTCGTTATTATTCGTCATTTTACTGAATTTTATTTTTCAATCACATGTGATTAGATTTGACATGCAGCAATCACATGTGATTTGGTTTTACAATCACATGTGATTGGCATGCTCAATCACATGTGATTTACTGCATGTTAAATTTAATCACATGTGATTGAAAAAAAAAATTTCAAAAAAAAATTTCAAAAAAATTAAAAAAAAAAATTTTGAAATTTTTTTTTTTCGAAATTTTTTTTTTTAATTTTTTTTCAATCACATGTGATTATCGCACCACGTGTCGCAATCTGATTGGTCCCTTGAATCTCAACTTAAAGTTTGGTCTCATTTGAATATTCCTCAATAATAATAATAATAATAATAATAATAATAATAATAATAATAATAATAATATAGATATGTATAGTCAATTTTGGTGTATACATATAGTCAATTTTGGTACATAAAGTATGTATTTTTATATTGAGATTTTAGGCTATAAATACTTATGAATGCAAGCATTAAACTTGCACCATTTCTCACACTTACAAAGTGTTTCCTTTTTTCTCTCCATTATCATCTTTGTTCTTACACTTCATTATTAGTATTCTTAATCAAGAATCAAACCACTAAAGGTAGTTATAAGCCTACTGAATTATAACACAATCAAACCACTAAAGGTAGTTATAAGCCTACTGAATTATAACACGTTATCAGCATGAAGTGCTCCGTATAATCAAGGTTTATCTAAGCAAGCACAAGTCACTAATCAAGGTAATTATATAAAAAAAAAAATTCTTTAACGATATCTTCTATTATTTATTAGTAAGGTAAATATTATTATCATCATAACTAACATTTATATTTATGTTATATATGGTCGGTTATACCGCCTGAATTATATTTCTGTAATCTAACTATTATTAACTTCACTAACATTTATATTTCAACCATAAGTATTTTGACCATCAACCTTTGATAACATGTATAAGAATGTATAGAAAAGCACAGCAACCCTCCAAGTTTCAACCATAAGTATTTTGACTCCTGAAATATACTTGCAACGACAAATGAACATAAGACGTGGAATAAATTGTTTTCAATTGATTTCAAGAATTGGAAACTATTTTTGATTAGTAAATCAGTTATTTCAAACTGAAAAGTGAGTATTACAAGGTATATGAACATGTATATATATGCAATTGCTCTAACAGCTCTTTTCCTATTAGAGTATGGATCCAAACACACTTTGGAACCACTTTAACATAAAGGGTAAGATGCTAGTTGTTGTAGCCGTTTGACTTGTTTGCATATGCTGCTGATTCTGACTTCTGATGCTGCCTTTGACCTTCTAAACCTCGATATGATGAAGACATATTTCTTCTGATCCAAAGTCCAATTACCATAAATGGTAATCTTCCAAAAGTAAGTATTATGTTATTATTTTTATTGATCTTTAACACTCTCCTCAAGTTGAATAGTGGGATTGCCAATGTTCAACTTGACAAGGACTTCGCTAAAAAGTCTTCCGTTTACTGACTTTGTTAGAATGTCAGCCAGTTGGTCTTCGGATCTGATGTAGGGAAGAGAGATTATCTCAGCATCTATTTTTTCTCTGATAAAGTGTCTATCCACTTCAACATGTTTTGTTCGGTCATGTTGAACTGGATTTTCTGATATAGCTATCGCAGCTTCATTATCGCACATGATTCGAATTGTTTCTTTTGGTGGGAACCCAATCTCTGTTAGTAACTTTTTGATCCATAAGGCTTCAACAACTCCTTTCACTATCCCTCTGAATTCTGATTCGGCACTTGAGAGTGAGACAACCTTGTGTTTCTTACTTCTCCATGCAACTAGATTACCTCCCACAAATGTAAAAAATACTGATGTAGATCTTCTATCTCCTTTTTCTCCAGCCCAACTAGCATCTGTATAAATTATGGTTTCTAGATGTCCATTCTTCTTAGAGACAACTCCTGATTCGCTGTTTTCTTTAGATATCCGATGATCCTGATTACTGCTTCCATATGATGAACTTGTGGTTGGTGCATGAATTGACTCATCACCCCAACTGCATGTGCTATATCTGGTCGAGTGTGAGAAAGTTAGATGAGTTTTCCTACAAGTCTTTGATATCGTCCTTTATCAGCAAGGTCAGCTTCGTCTTTCATGTATAACTTTTGGTTTGGAATCATAGGAGTGTCAGTTGGTTTACAATCGATCATCCTTGTTGAAGCGACCCGTCCTAATCCATCTAGACGAAGTCCATATTGATTACAAACGATTCACAATAGTTGATTACATCTCGAGGTACTTGACCTCTATATGATACATTTTACAAACATTGCATTCGTTTTTGAAAAAACAAACTTTCATTTCATCAAAAGTTGATGGCATGCATACCATTTCATAATATAACCAACCATAATTGACTTAATAATAATCTTGATGAACTCAACGACTTGAATGCAACGTCTTTCGAAATATGTCATGAATGACTCCAAGTAATATCTCTAAAATGAGCAAATGCACAACGGAAGATTTCTTTCGTACCTGAGAATAAACATGTTTTAAAGTGTCAACCAAAAGGTTGGTGAGTTCATTAGTTTATCATAAATGATCATTTCCATCATTTTAATAGACCACAAGAATTTTATTTTTCAGTTCCAATAAATAAACGTCCCATGCATAGAAACAAAAATATCATTCATATGGATTGAACACCTGGTAACTGACGTTAACTTAATGCATAGAATATCCCCAAAACAGAACCTCTCGTCTGTATAATAATCTCGAAGTACTAAAGCATTCGTACCCCGAATGGGACTTGTCAAGGTCCATAGATCTATCTTTAGGATTCGCGTCAATCAGGGGCCATTTCCCTAAATTCTTAGGTTACCAGACTTGAAGGGCGATATTCGGTTTAATAATCCAACCATATAATGTAGTTTTTGATCACTTGTGTCTATTTCGTAAAACATTTATAAAAGCAGTGCATGTATTCTCAGTCCCAAAAATATATATTGCAAAAGCATTTAAAAAGGGAGTAATGAAACTCACCTAATGTATTTTGTAGTAAAAATTACATATGACTATATTGAACAATGCAGGGTTGGCCTCAGATTCACGAACCTATATCATTTGTGTATGTATTAGAACGTATAATCGAAGTTGAACAAATTCATGTATTATAACTTATGTTATATATTATGTATATTTAATTTGTGTATACAAACATGATTAGTGTTTAGATAATTATATTAATATATATAATCGTAATCGGACAAAATTATATATTATATATTAAATTATATATTATACTTATTTAGATTGTGTATCTATCCAAAATGTTTAATATATATATATATATAATTATATTTATCTCATTTTAGTATTATTTTGAAAATATCTAACTTGTCATTTATGAATATTTATATACAAATTGTTATACGATTAATACATATTTATAATCTTATTAATATCCTTAACTTTTATTTTCAATAAAATCTTAATGTTAATATATATTGATAATACCAACAATAATAATACTTAAATGATATAATTTATAATAATCTTAATATTACTAATGTTAGTAACATGTCTAATACTTATAAATTTAAATATAATTTTATTACTAATAACTATAATACTAACAATATCAACAATAATAATAATTAATCTTAATCTTAATAACGATACTTGAAATGATAAAATTAGTAGTAATAATTATATAAATCATACTTAAACTAATACTAATATTAATGATGATACTAATAATATTTAATGATAATCTAGTAATGATAATGATAATGATATTAATAATAATACTAATTATATTATTAATCTTAGCATGTATAATAACAATAATAATTATAATAATATTAATAATTAGTAATAATAACATTAACAAAAACAACAATAATATTAATAACAATATTAATAATAATAGGAATGATAACATTAATAATGGAAATAAAATTAAAATGTATATACCCTTTGAAAGTTTTTCTAAAAAGAAATGCCTCAAACGAGAATCGAACCCAAGACCTCCCGCTAACCAGTGACACCCTTTAACCGTTTCTGCACTTCTGTCTTTCTGAATTATATCCTAACCCATTCTATATAACACGCGTTTCTGTTTCTAAATCTTCTTCATCATCATAATGAGGTCGACCAGGGATTGAATCAAAACAAAATTCATGATCTCAATCAAGGACTCGTAACCAATCATAGAGCAAGGAAGAGTGTTCTTGATTAATAAAAAAAAATAAAAAAAATAAAAAATATATATATTCAAAGTCTGCTTCTGCTCGTCGAGTATCAAAAAAAAAAATGATTTTGAAATTTAGAACGTAATAGACAAAGTTTATAACACGAAGTGTATTTTAAATCAATCCTACAAACTATTGGAACCGTCAATTTAACTCGAAACATCAAATACAACTCGAATTTAACCAAGAACAAATCTGTTGACTTTTGTATTTCGAAGTTTGACTTCCAAAATTCGACATCAAGAAAAAGAACTGGAGACTCAAATTTCACAGATTGTTTGAGTAATATAATCCTAACCTATCTACATTTACAGATTTTGAAATTAAATACAAATTTGAAGTTTTTATTTTATGAACAAGAACAGGGGACGGGTTGTTAAAAAATTTAATAAAATAGATTGGGTTGATAAAAAAAAAATTGGTTGTTGTATTTGTTTTTGGTAATAACAATAAATCTAAAGTCTGAATCACAGCCATACATCACAAATGTATCTATATATTTTTGTAGTCGACCAGAGGTATCACGAAGAGGGAAAAAAACAAACAGAAAAAAATAAAAGACTTAAAGCAGATAAAGACTGGATCTGATTCTTATAATTCTGATCTGATCCTATATTATGCGTATTTTATATCCCTTTATTTTATTTATATTTTAATTACTTAATTAATATTGTACTTATATTTATATATCGAAATATATGTATTTATTCATATTTATAACTGAAATTTATATATATAGGTATACGTATTTATATATATATATATGTATCAGTATTTGCATAACTATATATATATTCAATTTATTATATATATATATATATATATATATATATATATATATGTATATATATATATGTTAAATATATAAGGAACATAATAATATTTATATACCAACATTAATATTAACTTTAATAATAATAATGAAACTAATAATAATAAAAAATGTGATAATTCTATTATTAATGTTAAGAATAATAAAATGTATTATATTCCACTAAATATTAACAATAACACTAATAATAATAATAATAATAATAATAATAATAATAATAATAATAATAATAATAATAATAATAATAATAATAATAATAATAGTAATAATAATAATAATAATATTATTATAATAATAACTATAAACTGAAAATGGTCATATTATTAAGGGTAATAAAATAATGATTTTTAATGTTCAAGGTAATAATAATATATAATGATAATACAAGTAACATAAAGGATATAACAAGTTATTTTTATTCAATTTCTCATTATATATATATATATATATATATATATATATATATATATATATATTTTATATTTAAAAATAATAATGTTAGTAATACAAATATCAATACTATTATTAATATTAGTAATAATAATGAAAGTAATGATGTTAATATTAATATAACAGTTATATTAAGTTTAATGTATTACAATTTTATAAATTTGATCATATTTACTAATTATATATATTATATGATAACTTGTATTAAATATTTAATTTTTATAGTTTACAATGTATAATATCACTTATGTTTAGATTTTACACACACACACACACACACACACACACACACATATATATATATATATATATATATATATATATATATATATATATATATATATATATATATATATATTCATTTTAATAGCAACTTAATTATTCTGTATTTTATTTTATATTTAGTTCAAATTGATTAAAGTGTATTTCATTATTTCAAAATATTATATATACACTTATATTTATATTTATATATATATATATATATATATATATATATATATATATATATATATATATATAGATATATATATATATATTTCTATATTTATTTATTTGCACACAATGGTTCATGAATCGTTGGAAATGGTCGATGTCAAATGAATCTATGTAAACAGTTCAAAAATTCTTAAAACTCAACTTTTCAAATCTTGGTTATCGTGTCGGAATCATAGTAAGATTAAGTTTAAATTTGATCGGAAATTCACGGGTCATCACACCTATTTCTGCAAGAAAATCAAGAATATACTTCTTTTGACAAATAAATATTCCCTGTTTGGACCGTAATACCTCAATCCCTAAAAAATAATTAAGTCTGCCCAAATCTTTCATTTCAAATTCGTTAAATAAGTTTGTTTTTAGCTTTGAAATTTCTTCTTTATCATTTCCGGTAATTATCATGTCATCAACATAAATAATCAAGCATGTAATAAGATTTTTTCTTTGTTTAAGAAATAGGGTATGGTCTGAATTACTTTGTTTAAAATCATAAGTTTTCATAGCTAATGTAAGCCTCTCAAACCAAGCCCACGGAGTTTGTTTTAACCCATATAAATCCTTTTTAAGTCGACAAACTTCCTTGTTTTTGAAGTTGTCGGCAAATCCTGGTGGTGCTTCCATATAAACTTTCTTTCAGTTCACCATGTAGGAATGCATTTTCACATCAAACTGATGCAGTGGCCATTTCATATTAGCATCAATCGAGAGGAGAACTCTGATGGTATCAATTTTTGCGACTGGTGAGAAGGTTTCGGAGTAATCACTTCCATATGTCTGAGTGTACCCTTTTGCAACCAGTCAAGCTTTATACCTTTCAATAGTACCATCTGGTTTGTGTTTTATCGTAAATACCCATCGACATCCCACTGGTTTATTTCCTTGAGGTATGACACATTTTCCCACGTGTCATTATCATTTAAAGCTTCCATTTCAACTTCCATTGCTTTTTTCCAATTTTTTGATTTTAACGCTTGTTCAACGAAAGTTGGAATATTTTTAAAATAAATTGCGGAGTTAAATTGTTGAGCTTCTTTTGACAGATTTCCTTGTGCTATATTGGCCATAGGATATCTAGATTTTCGAGCTTCTTTTTCTGGAGAGTATCATTTTGGTGGGACACCTCTATTGGTTCTTTGAGGTAAGACATAACGTTGGGTGGTTTCATTCGAATTTAAGTTATTTTGTTCCTCTTGAGTTTGATGTTCATTACTCGAGGAGGTTTCAACGGTCTCATGATTTGGTGGGATAGTTTTGGTAGGTTCATGGTTTTGTGTTGACTCATGGTTTGGTGTCATGGTTTGTATAGGTTCGGGATTTTATATTGGCTCAAGGTTTGGTGTTGTGTTTATTGTGTTTTGTATTGGTTCGAGGTCTTGTGTTTGAGGTGGTACCCATGTCATCTAACTTAGAGTGTCATTACTTTCATTCTCCCCCTCACTCATGAGTTGGGCGTTATTGTAAAAATATTCAGTTTCAATAAAATCACAGTTAATTGTAGTAATGATGTTTCGTCTTTTGGGATTATAACACCGATATTCTTTTTGGTTAACACCATAACAACCATAACACACTTCTCGGAACATGGATCGAGTTTTGTACGCTCATGTTTTGGAATGTGAACGAAGACCGAGCATACAAAAACTCAAGGTTCAAGATTAAGTGAGGACGGGAGAGTGAAAAATTGAGATAAAACATCCCGAGGGGTTTATGTGCCAAGAATCTTAGTGGGTAACCGATTTATAAGGTAGGTTGCAGTAGCAAGAGCTTCAGGCCAGAAACTTTTCAGAACCTTAGATTCAATTATTAAGGCTCTAGTCATTTCTAGAAGTATTCGATTTTTTTTGTTCGGCTACACCATTTTGTTCCGGGGTATGAGCACATGTTGTTTGATGAATAATCCATTTTTCTTCGCAAAAATGTTTCATGGATGTGTTAACAAATTCCCCCCATTATCGGATCTTAAAACTTGTATATTTTTGTTAAATTGGGTTTGAACCATTTTATAAAAATGACAAAATTTTCCAAATACTTCTGATTTGTTTGTTAAAAAATAAATTCACGTCATCCGAGTACAATCATCAATAAAAATAACGAAGTATCTAAAGTTTTTCCCCCCATTAATCGAAGCTGGTCCCCAAATATCAGAATGAATTAAAGCAAAGGGTACATTCTTTCGAATATTAGAAGGTTTAAAAGTACTTCGTTGGCTTTTTGCCAAAATATAAGTTTCACAACACAAAGTAACATTAGACGGAAATAAACTAGGAAATAAAAAATGCAGGTAGTCGACCGAAGGGTATCCCAATCTTCAATGCCATGACCAAGCTTCCCTCGTAGGTGTTCCGTGAGCAAGACACATGGTACCTTGTTGGGAAACTTCGTCAATATAATATAGTCCCACTTTTTCAGTGCCACGTCCAATCACCTGTCCCGTCCGGATATCCTGCAAGATGCAGAACGTTGGATACATTAGGACTTTACAATTCAATTCTTTTGTTACATGACTTACCGATAACAGCTTATGAGACAAAGCTGGTATATATAGACAATTAGGTAATTTAATCGTTGGTGAAATTTCAATAGTTCCACCACTCTTGACTTGAATAATTTTGCCATTAGCAGTTTGAATTTTGTCCTTTTTAGGTTTCGTTTTAAAAATAGTATCGTTTTTATCAAAAGTTATAGTATCCGTTGCCCTACAATCAAGTATCCATGACTTAGTTTTAAAATTTTCTGAGACTATATTTGCTTCGGATTGGAATACTTCATCGTTTTGTATTTTATTCAAGATGGAATAACTATTATGGCAAGAAATAAAAGGTTCGAGACTTTTAATTTTTGGTTTTGTTTCGAGTCTAGTTTTACTAAATTAACTTGGCCTGTTTTTATTTCTATCTGGCCCAACTTTTAGTTTTCTTAAATTTGGCCCATATTTATTTACAGCAAACTTATTGTTTCCATTAGGCCCAGCAGTTCTAATCTTATTCGGCCCAATACACTTATTATTTAATCTAGTAATATTAGGCCCATTAAACTTCCTATCTAATCTATCAAGCCGACTAGTTGTATTAAGTCTAGATACTGTTTCAAGTCTAAATACGTTTCCAAGATTTTTACTTTTAATTGTATTCCCCAGATAGCTGTCAAGGTATTTATTTTTATTTTTAATTGTATTACCTAAAAAGCTTTTTGACTGACTCGTTTCCTTACACATCTCGTGACTCTTCTTTCTCTTCCCTAGAAACACCTCGTGACTAATAATCCTATTAGGGTTACAGTGTTCAAATAAAGAGGAAAAGGTCCTTGAAAAATTACCTTGTTCGGTTGTGTGTGTGGCCATGCCTCCAAACCCTAGCTCAGATTCGGAGGTGGTCGGTGGTGGTTCAGTTACAACTGCCGCTGCTTTTCCCGGTTTGGTGCACCATTCAGGGAATCCTTTGAGTTTGAAACATTACTCCTTCGTGTGCCTTGTTTTTCCACATTCAGTACATACAAGTTTCGATTTGTCAACCCTGGATGATGAAGATTTGGCACGATGGGAAAAGGAATTGGAGATTTGCCCAAATTTATTTGCTGCAACCAAGCCCGAGGCAATTCCTTGATTTGAATCGGATTTGGTTTGCCCTAAAATGTGTTGGTGAGCCACCTCATTTCTCACAGCTGCGTAAGCTTCCTCTGATGTTGGTAACGGGTCTAATCTTAAAATTTCTCTTTTAATTGCATCATATTTTCGATCAAGAGAATTTAAGAACCGAAAGAGATTCTATTCACTTCGTATTTTGTTATAGATTATGATGTCAGTGGAACATTTCATGAGGTTTGGATCTCGTCTATCGATTTCTCCTCATATTCCCTGCATCGTGATCCATAAATCTTCAAGTGACATGTTAGCTTGTTTGATATCATTAGCTTTCACATGTAAATCGAAATTCTAGAGTTTATCTTTGCCACTGCTATAAGTGGTAACAAGATGAAACGACCCGTCCATATTACTATAATTGCAGTACATTATTCATTGGTCCCATAGCTAGGTATTTGACCTCCATATGATACGTTTTAGAAAAAAAATATTGCATTCGTTTCATAAAAATCACAACATTATTATACATAATGCATGTTTTTAAACAAGTGGGCGATTATTTAAGAAATAATCCCCATGATACATCAGTTTCCGAATACTACACACGTAACATAACAGTCGAATATAATACATGAAAAAGGTTTTATTGAATGCAACACTTTATTTAAACAAAAGCATGAGACTCCATGCACAGCTTGCTCAGATAATGCAACTGCGGAAGACTTTCTAAAGGACCTGAGAATAAACATGCTTAAACAGTCAACACAAAGGTTGGTGAGATATATAGGTTTAAAGCTAGCATCGATATAAATATAGTCCACAAGATTTCATAGTTACAAATATTTCAATAAAGATATTCTATAAGTTATTGAGCGCTTCGGTAACCATACTTAACCATAAATGTAGCATATTCCCTTTATTATGAAATCTCCCTACACTGTACCAAGTGTAGTAAAAATAAAGTACTATGCAACCGTTTACGATACTAGAGCGACTAGCCCGGTTGGGGTTGTCAAACCCGATAGATCTATCAATAGGATTCGCTTACATGTTCTTACAACATGTAAATATTAGTTACCAAGCTAATAGGGAAGATATGCAAGGTGGTACAACTCAAAGTAGAATATATTTTAAGTACTTGTGTACATGGTGTAAAACATAAAATGCATGTATTCTCATCCCAAAATATTTTTAGAGTTTAAAAATGGGACTATATACTCACGGTAGTAAAAGTATATTAATAATAAGTTTTCAACTTATTAAAAATATGGCCGTCGTCCTTGGATTCACGAATCTGTAACAAATATATATGTATATCAAAATGTAATACAACTATTATTCATATCATATCTTCAATCACATGTGATTGTTTAAGTTTATATTTTCAATCACGTATGATTGTTTAAGTTTATATTTTCAATCACGTGTGATTGTTTAAGTTATCAAGTTAGCAGTCCAACGTTAGTAGTCCACAATTAGTAGTCCACAGTTAGTAGTCCACAGTTAGTAGTCCACAATTAGTAGTACATAGTATACACGTGTTGTATAAGACTCAATCATGACCCACAATACCGCTATTGTAGTTACACGTATTGTGTATGTGGTGTCTTTTGATTTATCCGACGTATTGTGTAACCATGACATGTTAGAATACATGTATAATACAAGAAAAGTTAGCTAGGATATGGTTAGTATAGATTTTAATGAATTAATCCCGTAATCAAATTATCCATTTTTAACTAATATTGTTTTGCCCATAATTTCTTCGTTATAAATCCGTTTTGAGTGAATCAAATTGCTATGGTTTCATAACGAACTGTAATTTGTGAAATTAAACTGAAAAATTGGTGGTTTATAGTCGGAGTTACAAGTTATAATCCATATTTGAAAGAGGTAGTCACTTTCGTCGAAAGAACGACATCTTGATGACCATTTTGAAAAACATACTTCAATTTTGAGTTTAACCATAATTTTTGGATATAGTATCATGTTCATATGAAATATCATTTTCTAAGAATAACAACTTTTAAATCAAAGATTATGATAGTTTTTAATTATCCAACCCAAAACAGCCCCCGATTTTACTACGACGGCGTATGTCCGGTTTTACGGTGTTCTTCGTGTTTCCAAGTTTTAACTCATTTAGTATATCATATAGATATAAAACATGTGTTAAGTTGCTTTTAAAAGTCAAGTTAGAAGGATTAACTTTGTTTGCGAACAAGTTTAGAATTAACTAAACTATGTTCTAGTTTATAAACTCTTATATAGATAGCTATAGACATATGAATTGAACAAGAGTTGAAGTAGAGTTTTTACCTCAAGTTTAGAATGTAAAGTTGCTGTGAAGAAGTAGTAGAACAAAACTTGAGAGAGTTCTTGCAAGTGTTTGTGAAAATTGGAAGTAAAATATGGAAAATGAATGTGTAAAAATGAGTTAGAAATGGTGCTTATTTATAGGCTTGAAAATTTGGTTTTTAGTGAAAATATCTAAGATAAGTTAAAATGTATTAAGTCATGGATTACATATTAAATTTATTAGGTCATGGATGACATATTACACAAATAATTGCAGATTTCTATTGGTATATACCAATAGTAAATACTTCTAGAAGCTGTGTATAATACGGGTAAAAATACCGTATGAATGCGAGTAGAATTCTTGAGAAAATTGAACGAAAATACGAGTATAGCTATCCTTTATATGTATTGGTATATTATAAAGTGTATTTAATACTTGTAAGGATGTATTTACGCTCGTAATACTTTATATGTAAATACATTTTAACATAAGTTAATTACGGCGTTTAAATAGTAACATATATATTGTTCAAAAACTCTTTAAATTAGTAGTATGAAAATATATATATAATACTTTGTTAATATACTTAATGAGATATTTAATTATCATATTTTCAAGTTATATATATATATATATATATATATATATATATATATATACACACACACACACATATATATATAATTAATACAAGTTATGACGTTCGTGAATCGTAAGAATAAAAGAGTGGTCAACTGCTTATGTAAAATTCTTTCCGGAGGTTCAAGACTTATTAAAATTCATTGCTTATCAAGTCAAAATTATTAAATCATGTAAATAGTATAATCAAGTAGTCGGAAAAATCCGGGTCATCAACCTGAAATTCTAACGGCTTCCTTCGAACATCAGCATAGCTCTTTTGACGACTTTGGGCGGTCTTCAATCTCTCCTTGATTTGCACAATCTTATCAGTAGTCTCATGTATGATCTCGGGACCAGTCAGTTGTCTGTCACCTACTTCGTTTCAACAGATAGGGGATCTACACTTGCTTCCATAAAGTGCTTCGAATGGTGCAGCATTAATACTCGTCTGATAACTGTTGTTATACGAGAATTCTACCAATGGTAAATATTTATCCCATCCGTTTCCGAAATCGATCACACATGCTCTAAGCATGTCTTCAAGAGTCTGAATGGTCCTTTCACTTTGCCCATCGGTCTAAGGATGATATGCAGTGCTCATATCCAGACGAGTCCCTAGAACTTCATGTAGTGATTGCCAAAACCTTGACGTAAACCTACTGTCGCAATCGGATATAATGGAGATAGGTACTCCATGTCTTGAAACAACTTTCTTCATGTATAATCGTACCAACTTCTCTATCTTATCCATTTCCTTCATAGGTAGGAAATGTGCAGATTTGGTGAGATGATCGACAATTACCCAAATGGTGTCGTAACCCCATGCAGTCTTTGGTAGCTTTGTGATGAAATCCATGGTAATACATTCCCATTTCCATTCTGGGATTTCTGGTTATTGAAGCAGACCTGACGGTTTCTGATGTTCCGCCTTGACTTTGGAGCAAGTCAAACATTCTCCGATGTACGTTGCAATATCAGCTTTCAAATTTGACCACCAAAAGTGTGCCTTAAGATCTTGATACATCTTTCCAGCTCCGGGATGTATCGAGTATCTCGTCTTATGTGCCTCATCCAAAACCAATTTACTTAACCCTTTAAACTTCGGTACCCAAATGCGTCCATTAAAATACCGGGTTCCGTCTTCTCGTATCTCAAGTTGCTTGTCTAAACCCTTGAGCATCTCATTTCCAAAGTTTTCTTCATTAAGAGCTCCTCGTTGAGCCTCCTTTATTTGTGTAGTGAGGTTTGTACGAATCTTCATATTCATTGCTCGTACTCAAATCGGCTCTCTTTCCTTCCTGCTTAAAGCATCTGCTACTACATTTGCTTTCCCGAGATGATAGCGAATTTCACAATCATAGTCGTTTATCAGTTCGACCCACCTACGTTGCCTCATGTTCAGTTGTTTTTGGTTGAAGATATGTTGAAGGCTTTTATGGTCGGTATACACAGTACATTTAACCCCGTACAAGTAGTGTCTCCAAATCTTTAATGCAAACACCACTGCTCCCAATTCTAGATCATAAGTTGTATAATTTTGTTCATGAACCTTCAGTTGTCGGGATGCATATGCAATAACCTTCTTTCGTTGCATGAGGACACAACCAAAACCTTGTCGCGAAGCGTCACAATAAATTGCAAAATTATCGTTTCCTTCAGGTAATGATAGAATAGGCGATGTAGTCAACTTCTTCTTCAATAACTGAAATGCGGCTTCTTGCTCAGAAGTCCATTTGTACTTCTTCCCTTTGTGTGTTAATGCTATCAATGGTTTGGCTATCCGAGAAAAATCTTGAATAAACCTTCTGTAATAGCCAGCAAGACCCAAAAATTGGCGTATTTGCATTGGAGTCTTTGGGGTCTCCCACTTTTCAATGGCTTCAATCTTGACTGGATCAACCTGAATTCCTTCACTGCTGACAATGTGACCAAGGAACTGTACTTCCTTCAGCCAAAAGGCGCACTTGAAAAACTTTGCGTATAACTGTTCTTTCTTTAACAGTTCCAGCACCAACCTTAAATTTTGTTCATGTTCTACTTCATTCTTAGAATAAATAAGAATGTCATTAATAAAGACGATAACAAACTTATCTAAGTATGGACTGCATACCCTATTCATGAGGTCCATGAATACAGCTGGTGCGTTTGTCAGCCTGAACGGTATGACTAAAAATTCATAATGACCGTAGCATGTCCGAAATGCGGTTTTCGGAATATCTTCTTCTTTGACACGCAACTGATGATAACCTGATCTTAGATCGATTTTGGAGTAAACACGTGATCCTTGCAGCTGATCAAACAAGTCATCAATTCTCGGTAATGGGTACTGATTCTTGATAGTTAACTTGTTTAATTCATGGTAATCTATACACATTTGGAAGGATCCATCTTTCTTCTTGACGAATAAAATCGGAGCTCCCCACAGTGAAGTGTTCGGTCGAATGAATCCACGGTCCAGTAATTCTTGTAACTGGCTTTGTAACTCTTTCATCTCAGACGGTGCAAGTCTGTATGGAGCACGAGCCACTGGTACAGCTCCTAGTACTAGATATATTTGAAATTTTACAGATCTAAATGGAGGTAATCCCGGCAACTCTTCCGGAAAGACTTCAGGAAAATCTCTTACCACAGGCACGTCGTTGATTCTCTTCTCTTTTTCCTTCGTTTTGACTTTATTAACATGTGTTAAGATAGCATAGCACCCTTTCTTCAAGCACTTTTGGACTTTCAAGCAGCTAATGAGTTTTAGCTTTGAGTTACCCTTTTCTCCATATATCATTATTGTCGTTTTATCCTTACGAGGAATGCGAATTGCCTTCTTGGCACACACAACCTCAGCTCCTATTTTGGACATCCAGTCCATACCGACTATTACATCAAAATTTCCTAATTCTACGAGTATCAAATCAATTTTAAATGTTTCTCCGGCTAACTTTATTTTACAATCACGTTAATTTTATCGGCTTTAATTAGTTTACCATTAGCTAACTCAATCATGTACTTAGCATCTAGAGGTAATGATGAACAATTCAATTTAGCGTAAAAGTCTCTACACATGTAACTTCTATCGGCACCAGTATCAAATATAATAGATGCTGAAAAGTTATTAATGGTAAAGGTACCCGTAACAAGCTCCGGGTCTTCACACGCCTCTCTAGTATTAATATTAAACGCTCTTCCACGTGCAGGTCCGTTGTTCTTCTCTGGATTCGGGCACTGGTTCTTAATGTGACCCGGTTTCCCACACCCGTAACAAGTAACAGTAGCCAAGGCAGTTCTATTTGTATTGGTGGCAGGAGTCTTGGTGCCATTTGTATTTGCAACGGGAACCCAACAATCTTCAGCAAGATGACCCCTTCGATTACATTTACTGCACACCACATTGCAAAAACCAGTGTGATGTTTGTGGCATCTGTTACATAAGGGATTTCGTCCTTTGTAACCTGAACTTGAACCACTACCCGCACCTTGTGTGGTTTCCTGTTTCTTGAGAGATTGTTGTTGGTGACCTCGATCACGGTTTCCATCCTACTTTCTTTTGTTATCCCGGTATTTGATGCGTTCTTATCCAGGATGATCTGATCCATTAGCTCATTTGCCATGGTGATAGCTTCATGAATTGTTTTGGGTTTTGATGCTGCAACATTGGCCTTGATGTTTTTTGGCAAACCATCTTTGTATAATTCAATCTTTCGTTCTTCAGTTGGTACCAATTCAGGACATAAAAAGGCTAATTTCATTAATCGCCTATTGTAGTTAGTAAGTTCCATGCCAACAACTTTCAGATTTCGTAGCTCAGTTTCCATCTTCCTGACCTCATTTCTTAGGCAGTATTCAGTGATTAGCATATGTTTCAACTCCTCCCAAGGAGTATCATATGCTTCATCGCCCCTACAGCTTTTACATATTTTTTCCACCATGTAAGTGCACCATCTTGTAATGTGCATGAAGTATACTTCGTCCTATCCCCTTCCGCGCAACCACTAATTTTAAATACGGACTGCAGATTTTTGAACCATCGGGTTAAACCGATTGGTCCTTCTGTTCCGCTAAATGATGAAGGTTTGCAACATTGAAAAACTTTATATGAGCATCCAACACGAGGGTTTGTGTTGTTTGCTGCTGCCCTTGCTGCTTCGACCCAAAGCATTCGGTCGTTTATGCGTTGGTTGATAAGCTCCTCAATTTCTTATTCCGTCATTCGATTTAATCGAGCCATGTTTCTTCAATAAAACATATAAGATAATTAATCACATAGAATATTATAGATGTAGTGAGTAATTAATGGTACATCGTGGCATATTAATAATATGAACCAATTATTATAAAAGCCTTTTCTTCTTATTAGCGTTTTATAATTGTAGCTCGGGTAGTATCTACCCGTTAAAGTTCATACTTAATAGCTAGTACACAAATTAACTACTACATTCATGATAATATTATATCATGAAAAACTTAATGCATTAATACTTCACGCTTATTCTTTTGGTACAATATTTTACAATAATTCAATACCACTATTTTACATAAAACATATGTAAGATGAAATATAGCACACGATATATTATTATATAAGGCGTGAAGTCGAATATCTGCAAAAAACATATTAGAAACGACGAGGCTTCCTTGGGAATTCAAAGAAATCTGGGAAATCATAGAATTTTCGCTTCCCTACTATCAGAGTGCGTATTTCAGCGATAAGTCTAGGTTTTAGTCGGGGTTCAGTAGATGACATTTCTGTAGTATTGGTAAGACATGGTTGACTAGATGTGGTAGTATCGGGAGCACTTGGTACAATAATTGTTTTATTAGTTTCTGCTTTTAGAATTTCTGGGTTGACGATTATAGGTTTCTTTCCCTTATTAAATTCTACCTCGGTAATTTCTTTTACTTCGTACCCCTCAGGTTCCTCTTCTGGTTCCTCTGGGAATTGCGAGTCTTCTAAAAATGCATCTGACTCCAGGTCATCATCGTCATCAGTTATATAGATGATTGATACACCTTTCTTTGGGTCATCGTCATTATCAGATAAGTCGATGATTGGTACTTTTACTGGAGATTCAACTTCGGAGTCGCTGAATGTGATAATGAGATTGGTGATAGAAGTAGACATCTATCACACATTAACTACCACATTTGTAATATACCACATAATATTTACATGTTATAATATTTAATTTCTGACCAAAAATGATAAGTAATGGTTTTCAAAAACAAGTTCGATCAAAGTCCAGACTCACTAATGCATCCTAACAAATACCGGTCTGATATACTAATGCAATTTCTGGTTCGCTAAGACCTTTGATCTGATGCCAACTGAAATACAGTGGGGACGCATCCTACTCAGTGCCTTCCCAGCTAACTGCCTGGTGACCACTGAGCGTACCTCAGACACTGATTTTACAACCCTGCCTCTCGGCAAAGCCAACCATAATCGGACCACGAGGAGTAAGAGCCAATGTTTCGTCACAGGTAACACTGTGAGAACCCCCTCTACGATTAAGCCGATTAAACAGCTTAAACCAGCTCTGATACCAACTAAAACGACCTGTCCATATTACTATAAACGCAGTACGTTATTCATTGGTCCCATAGCGAGGTATTTGACCTCTATATGATATGTTTTAGAAAAAAAATATTGCATTCGTTTCATAAAAAGCACAATATTATTATACATAATGCATGTTTTTAAACAAGTGGGTGATTATTTAAGAAATAATCCCTATGATACATCAGTTTCCAAATACTACACACGTGACATAACAGTCGAATATAATACATGACAAAGGTTTTATTGAATGCAACACTTTATTTAAATAAAAGCATGAGACTCCATGCACAGCTTACTCAGATAATACAACAGCGAAAGACTTTCTTAAGGACCAGAGAATAAACATGCTTAAACAGTCAACACAAAGGTTGGTGAGATATATAGGTTTAAATCTAGCATCGATATAAATATAGACCACAAGATTTCATAGTTACAAACATTTCAATAAAGATATTCTATAAGTTGTTGAGCGCTTCGGTAACCATACTTAACCATAAATGTAGCATATTCCCTTTATTATGAAATCTCCCTACACTGTACCAAGTGTAGTAAAAATGAAGTACTATGCGACCGTTTACGATACTAGAGCGACTAGCCCGGTTGGGGTTGTCAAACCCGATAGATCTATCAATAGGATTCGCGATTACATGTTCTTACAACATGTAAATATTAGTTACCAAGCTAATAGGGAAGATATGTAAGGTGGTACAACTCAACGTAGAATATATTTTAAGTACTTGTGTCCATGATGTAAAACATAAAATGCATGTATTCTCATCCCAAAATATTTTTAGAGTTTAAAAATGGGACTATAGACTCACGGTAGTAAAAGTATATTAATAATAAGTTTTCAACTTATTAAAAATATGGCTGTTGTCCTTGGATTCACGAATCTGTAACAAATATATATGTATATCAAAATGTAATACAACTATTATTCATATCATATCTTCAATCACATGTGATTGTTTAAGTTTATATTTTCAATCACGTGTGATTGTTTAAGTTTATATTTTCAATCACGTGTGATTGTTTAAGTTGTCAAGTTAGCAGTCCAACGTTAGTACTCCACAATTAGTAGTCCACAGTTAGTAGTCCACAATTAGTAGTACATAGTATACACGTGTTGTATAAGACTCAATCATGACCCACAATATCGCTATTGTAGCTACACGTATTGTGTATGTGGTGTCTTTTGATTTATCCGACGTATTGTGTAACCATGACATGTTAGAATACATGTACAATACAAGAAAAGTTAGCTAGGATATGGTTAGTATAGATTTTAATGAATTAATCCCGTAATCAAATTATCCATTTTTAACTAATATTGTTTTGCCCATAATTTCTTCGTTATAAATCCGTTTTGAGTGAATCAAATTGCTATGGTTTCATAACGAACTGTAATTTGTGAAACTAAACTGAAAAAGTGGTGGTTTATAGTGGGAGTTACAAGTTATAATCCATATTTGAAAGAGGTAGTCAATTCCGTCGAAAGAACGACATCTTGATGACCATTTTGAAAAACATACTTCAATTTTGAGTTTAACCCCGATTTCCGTTCATATGAAATATCATTTTACGAGAAGAACAACTTTTAAATCAAAGATTATGATAGTTTTTAATTATCCAACCCAAAACAGCCCCCGGTTTTACTACGACGGCGTATGTCCAGTTTTACGGTGTTCTTCGTGTTTCCAAGTTTTAACTCATTAAGTTAGTATATCATATAGATATAAAACATGTGTTAAGTTATTTTTAAAAGTCAAGTTAGAAGGATTAACTTTGTTTGCGAACAAGTTTAAAATTAACTAAACTATGTTCTAGTTTATAAACTCTTATATAGATAGCTATAGACATATGAATTGAACAAGAGTTGAAGTAGAGTTTTTACCTCAAGTTTAGAATGTAAAGTTGCTGGAAAGAAGTAGTAGAACAAAACTTGAGAGAGTTCTTGCAAGTGTGTGTGAAAATTGGAAGTAAAATATGGAAAATGAATGTGTAAAAATGAGTTAGAAATGGTGGTTATTTATAGGCTTGAAAATTTGGTTTTTAGTGAAAATATCTAAGATAAATTAAAATGTATTAAGTCATGGATGACATATTAAATTGATTAGGTCATGGATGACATATTACACAAAAAATTGCAGATTTCTATTAGTATATACCAATAGTAAATACTTCTAGAAGTTGTGCATAATGCGGGTAAAAATACCGTATGAATGCGAGTAGAATTCTTGAGGAAATTGAACGAAAATACGAGTATAGCTATCCTTTATATGTATTGGTATATTATAAAGTGTATTTAATACTTGTAAGGATGTATTTACGCTCGTAATACTTTATATGTAAATACATTTTAACTTAAGTTAATTACGTCGTTTAAATAGTAACATATATATTGTTCAAAAACTCTTTAAATTAGTAGTATGAAAATATATATATAATACTTTGTTAATATACTTAATGAGATATTTAATTATCATATTTTCAAGATATATATATATATATATATACATATATATATATACATATATATATATATATATATATATATATATATATATATATATATATATATATATATATATATATATATATATATATATATATATATATATATATATATATATATATATATATATATATTACTTTGTTAATATACTTAATGAGATATTTAATTATCATATTTTCAAGTTATATATAGACACACACACACACACACACACACACACACACACACACACACACATATATATATATATATATATATATATATATATATATATATATATATATATATATATATATATATATATATATATAAAATTGATACAAGTTATGACGTTCGTGAATCGTAAGAATAAAAGGGTGGTCAACTACTTATGTAAAATTCTTTTCGGAGGTTCATGACTTATTAAAATTCATTGCTTATCAAGTCAAAATTTTTAAATCATGTAAATAGTATAATCAAGTAGTCGGAAAAATCTGGGTCATCACACAAGTGCATCCCGCAGGGACTTGGCTGTAGGAAATTTGGTCAAGTTGCTGGCTAGGTTGGGCTCAATATTTTGGATTAACCATGAGAAGACTATTAAGTCTTCTTGTTCCCATTGACCAAAGTCGTCACTGTTTTCTACCGGTGGACTTGATGTTAAGTGTTTTAGGAGGTTTTTTGATTTACCTCCTATGGCCACTTTAAAGCATAATTTTGGCTTGACAAGCTAATATTAATTTTCAAACTATCAGATAATTTGGGCTGTGATTGAAAACCGTTCTTTAAAAGATGAACTAGTTGGCTTGATATTTTGTGGGTTGGGTTAGATTGAGTTTGGCTACCGTCGGAAGACATGACAGCCTCTGCCACTCAATAGGTAAATGATGAGACCAAAAACATGTTGCTATGATCCTAGATCAGCACACCCTCTCTGATACCATGTTTTCAATTGATTTCAAGAATTGGAAACTATTTTTGATTAGTAAATCAGTTATTTCAAACTGAAAAGTGAGTATTACAAGGTATATGAACATGTATATATATGCAATTGCTCTAACAGCTCTTTTCCTATTAGAGTGTGGATCCAAACACACTTTGGAACCACTTTAACATAAAGGGTATGATGCTAGTTGTTGTAGCCGTTTGACTTGTTTGTATATGCTACTGATTCTGACTTCTGATGCTGCCTTTGACCTTCTAAACCTGATATGATGTAGACATATTTCTTCTGATCCAAAGTTCAATTACCATAAATGGTAATCTTCCAAAAGTAAGTATTATGTTATTATTTTTATTGATCTTTAACATAAATAATCAATAAACTTGAATTATGAATACATCACCTTTTAATTTTAATATAGGGGACATGATTATTATAGGGGACATGTTACATAAACGAGTATAGGAACGATTAGTGTTTGTTTGTTGCGAAGCATTACTTATTTACATGAACACAATTGTTTATTTTGTTACATATATAGGGAATGTTTTATGACTAATTTTTTTTTCCAGAACTTTGTCTTCATTTTCTGGAGACAACATTCTTTTTTGCACTTGGCTTGATTTCAAGTTCTTCCTACTTGGTGGTATTTGTTGCACTTGTTGGGCTTGTTATATATATTTTTTACCTTCATTTTGCGGGAAGTTGTATAGTGCAGGCGCATTGTTGTGGATATAATTTCGATCTATACTTTAAACAAATTTTCAATAATTTATAAAAGTAATACGCATATCGACGATCGTACAAAACCTATATATATTTTTTCCTCTTTTTATTATGAATATTCTCTTTCGAGATATATCAAATTAATTGTCATAAATCATTATTTGTGAAACGCCTTGACTCGGTCAACTTGAAACGCCCTTGACTCGGTGATTTTTTATAAACAAACACTAAACCAGGTTATATTGTATGGCGCCCTAACAAACAGCGCGGCGCGCAGTATAACTAAAACTAGTATCTCAAAAAGTTAAAGCATCTGATTTCAATTCAAGTTTCACTGTGCGGCGCGTAGTAAGTCTGATTTTGAAACTGCACATTTCAAATCAGCTTTTGACCCACAATACATAAAACTAAGACTCCAAGTTCATTGAATTTCTGCAAAAGGTCATCATACAACAAACAACATTGTTTACAATTGCTATAACAAGTTTTTATCAAAAGACCAGCATTGAACACTTAGTAACAAACACTATACATAAACCACAACATATGTTCATATGACATCAAAAGATGGCGTTTACATTTCAAGCGGTTCATGTCCTTGCGGGGATGCGGCATCGAACATCCACTTACCAAAAAGTAGATTCTTCCCACTAGCTAGTCAAAGTTTCTCTTTACCCTTCGTGCTAGCTCTAACTTTACCTAAACAAACATAATCAACTAAACGGAATAAGCATAAAGCTTAGTTAATATACAAGTGTAAACAATATACAACATAACTAAGCAAAGCTAACATACATACATATGTAGTAACAATTACTACATTATTGCTAACGGATCCGAAGCCAAATCAATTTGTGACAATCGCACTATGCCTTATTGTCACCTAAGCACACTAGCTTATGCTAGTCAACTAAGCAGAGTTGGGATATAATTCTCATTAAAAATCTCATGTCATCATTTGGTCATGTGCAAATCATTAACATGTGACCCATTTACAACCCATATACTCACCTTGCAATTAGCGTCCAAAATGATGATACAATCATACAAGCTTCCTTAGTAACTTACAATCATAAATACAACATACAACACTTACATTACACACTAGCCACACTTCTAGCTTAATTTCTACATTTTAAAGTCGATAAGTGTGTCGAACCACAGTTATTCTCTACTAAACTCCTACTGACCCATAATGCTTACCCAAATTAACACAATTGAGATTTTGACTACAACTTACGAAATTTTATGTTTTCTTCACTTCAACATTCGTCTTTTACATACAATACTACAAGACATATCTTGACAAGTTACAACCTAACATAAGAGATAAAATAATTAAAATAATCTTCTTTATACAAAACTCACTTACCCAATTAATATCATCAATTTATAACTAGCCAAAATCTTGACTTCTAATCTTCAAGTTAGGGTTTCAACTTCAAAATCTGTTTTCAAAACATATACATGAACAATGATAGTCAAAATGACTCATTACACCATATCTTAACAAAACCCCAACCCATTCCTACACCTAATTATCAAAACCCTAAAAATCACAAAGAAAGAAATTAGGGTTCTTACCAATCGTTTATAATTGAAGAAGATGAAGATGATAGTAACTGAAAATTATCCTCCTCTTGGTTGATGGTTACATCAATTGTCTGTAAACACCAAACCCTAGCTTTAAACTCTTCTTGCTTCTAGACATCATTATCCATCCCTTCCTCCCTCTAAACTCTCTCTCTCTCTAAGGAGAGAGTCTCTAGAATATCCAAGACCTTCAAATGAAGTTTCCAGAGCTATTTTAGGGTTAAAAATCGTTCCAAAAGCAATACCCAAAATATTCCTTCACTATTTGAAATATTACAAAACTGCACTGTTGGCCGACTATCTGCGCGAAGCACAAGAAGACTGCGCGTCACGCAATGTGATGCCCCATACAAAACCATCGTACGAATCATCAACAACAGGATCATTACAAGGTCAAATACTATATGCAGTTTCAAAATAAGTTTGCATTCATGAATAAAGGTGATGTTTTAACCAACGTCAAATGTTTAACAACCAAAAGTATGCTTTTACGAATAGCAAGCAATAATAGTACGTGACCCATAAGTCGTTACAAATACATCGTTTCAAAGGTAACATTGTTTGAATGCAAAATAAACGTTTCATGCGGTGACATCTCTAATAAGCACAGCGGGTGTCTACAAAGCATGACTAGTACAGCGGAAGCAAGCAAACCTTAAGCACCTGAGAAAAACATGCTTAAAAATGTCAACACAGAGGTTGGTGAGCTATAGTTTAAGTATAACATTAATGTAAGGTAGGCCACGAGATTTCAATGCTTCAACAGCGTTTCAAAACAATATGAAAAGTATATGTATAACTGTGGGCACTTGGTAACTAACTTAACGTTTATCACCCCCTAAAAGTACACTTGGTGAGTGCGTATGTTTACGAAGTATTAAACACCCGTTAAATGCTAGCGCTACTAGCCCGAGTGGGGATGTCAAACCCTATGGATCCATATCTAAGATTCGCGTTCACCGGTTCAAAGACCAATGACTAAACGTTACCGAGCTAAGGGGAAAGTTTATGACGTTGTATAACCCACACATATATAAAGTTTAAGTACTAGTGCCTAGTATGTAAAACGTAAAATGTGCATGTATTCTTAGTTCCCAAAATAGTTAAAGTAAAAAGGGATGCTATAACTCACAGTGATAAAGTAGTAAAAGTCGATAAGTGGGAATAGTAAGCAAGTATGTTGGTCCGGAAAGTCCTCAACCTAAGTCAAAAGTACTAAGTCAGTAAATCATTCCCAAAGGTTTAAAAGTATGTAAATTATGTCTTAAGTACCATCATCATTCATCATTAAACAAAAAGTGTAAAGTAAGTTTTAAGTCAAGACTAGGGTTTAAAACAAAGGCTGATTTCGTTCAGTCGCCACCGCCTCTATACAAACTGAAATGAGGTGAGACCAGTGGCCATGTCTCCGTATATGAGTCCCCTAGGTACTGACCAATCTCCAGAATGAAACTCATCTTCGTTTGACCGTGGTGATGGTTTAAGTCCGAGTAGGTCAGAAATTTCAGCACAACGTTAATAGGGTGTAGTGACTTTCGGGAGAACATAGATCCTAAACCGTAACTCGGATTAAGACGAGGTCTAAACAGAAAATCATCTACTCGAACCAAACTAACTGAAAATAAACTTTACAGTAGCCCAGGTAGTCTGATCAGTTCCAGAAACAGTAGCTAAAGTTGTTCCGGTGGGTTCTTGGTGCTTGATGCTCATCACGGTTCTCATCTTTGATGCGTATAGCTTCAAGTGTACAACTCATTGATGGGTTTGCATCATCTTAACTAAGGTTTGACCATCATAACACTAGTGTAAGTCTAAGATAAGTAGCACAACTCACTTAAGAGTCGTATGTAGTTTGATGAACCAAAGTTACATCAAGATCTTAGATCCGACACATACATGAGTTACAAAAGTAATATTAAGCTATAAACTTGAAAGTAAACTAAATAAAAAAGATCTTAAGTTGTAGAACATAGTTCTTAGTTAGATCTTAAAGATCCTAGACCCAAAAGTCTAGATCTAAAGTTCTTAAGTTAGATCCTAAGTTATAATACTTTGATCTTTACTTCAATGAAACCATAAGTTATGAAACTTAGATTTTCATCTTGAAAAGTGTATGTAAGCTCATAAGCTCTTGTTTACAACAAAATTAGAAGACCATAAGCTATAGAAACTTAGATCCATCACAAGTATATGAAGTTATAACTAGAAGTTATACTTCCATGTTCTTGAACTTACAAAGTTAACTTTGGTTCAAGAAAAATGAGATCAAGATTAACTAGTAACACTTGACCAAAATAACAACATCACAAACTTTAAAGTACTTACAAAAGAAGGAAATAAACTAAAGTACAAGTATTATGTTCATGTTTTGTTTTATACTTAGGAAGATTCAAATCAAAGTTTGAATCTTAGGATTTAAGTCTACAAACATGAACACAAGTATGAATATGAAACTTATGAACTTTAAATCTTTTAAAACATTAAGTGTAGAACCATAAACTAGGAAGTTTAGATTCCTTGTTCTTGACTTCATCAAATAAAGATGGAAGTAACAAGATTTCATGAAGATACAAGTTAGAGAACTTGATCTTTAACAACTACAAACAATCAAATAAGTAATCAATAAACAAGAACAAGTAATGATGATGATTTATGGTTCGGTTTTGTTAAGGAAAAAGAGGAAGAGAAGTAGTTCATGTTACTTACAAGTTGAGAGAAAAATGAGAAAAATGAGAAGTAAAATGAAGTGTGTGAAAAAGTGAAGTGAACTAGGGAATAATAACTAAAAAAAAAAAGATTTTGAACTCCCTCATACTCCTCCCTAGGCCGACAGTTTACAAGGGCCAAATGGGACAAGTCAAGTCTTCAACTTTCTTACATGGGAGAATGGTGTTAGCTTGAAATAGTAATAAAGCAAATTGGCATGGGAAAGATGTGTAAATGTGCATGTAACTAGCCTCCTTATTTCACTAACCAATCTAGTTTTACCTTAATGTAATACTTGCAAAAAAGATGGGCTAATTAGTCCATTAAGTGTGTAGGGTGGGCTTCCAAGTCCATTAATCATGAGTCCATTAATAAAAGACCAAGTATGTAACAAATTAAATAAATAAGCCCAAGTAATTAACTACAAACACTAGTTAATAAAAAATGATTAATATTAATTAATCATGAATGCAAATAATACTCGAAAATATTATTCGTGAAAAATTCGTGTGTCACAAAGACAAGTCGGGACATGCAAAGTCATGTACGGTAACAAGTAAATGTATAACAATACATTCATTAAAGTGCAAGCATTAATAATAAATTATTAATAATTAAACGTTGGAAAATTCAGGGTTGTTACATTACCTACCTGTTAAAGAAAATTTCGTCAATTTTAAGTTGAGGTAGCTGGAGGAGTTGGTAAAAGGTGAGGATACTTCTGTATCATTTGATCCTCTCGTTCCCAGGTAAACTCAGGTCCTCGTTTGGCATTCCATCGTACTCGGACGATCAGAATCTTGTTGTGTTTCAAAGTTTTGACCTCACGGTCCATAATTTTGACAGGCTCTTCCACGAAGTGGAGTTTGTCATCAATTGTAAGTTCCTCCAATGATATGACATGTTCCGGTTCAGCAAGACACTTCTTCAAATTCGATACATGAAAGGTAGGATGAACTGAGCTCAATTGAGTTGGAAGATCTAAACGGTAAGCAACAGGTCCAACACGCTCCAAGATTTCAAAAGGACCAATGTATCGCGGGTTTAACTTTCCGTGCTTTCCAAAACGGATCACACCTTTCCAAGGCACGACCTTCAACATTACACGGTCACCCACGTTGAATTCAAAGTCCTTACGTTTAAGGTCGGCATAACTCTTTTGGCGATCACGAGCCGTCTTGAGTCTCGCTTGAATTTGGACAATCTTCTCAGTTGTTTCATGGACTATCTCGGGTCCGGTGATTTGCATTTCACCTACTTCGGCCCAACAAATAGGGGATCGGCACTTGTGGTCATACAACGTGTGATGCCTCGTACAAAATCATCGTGTACGAATCATCAACAACAGGATCATTACAAGGTCAAATACTATATGCGGTTTCAAAACAAGTTTGCATTTGTGAATAAAGGTGATGTCTTAACCAACATCAAATGTCTTATAACAAAAGTATGCTTCAATGAACAGAAGCAATTAGTAATAGTACGTGACCCGATGGTCGTTACAAATCATTGTTTCAAAAGGTAACATAGTTTGAATGCAAATAAAACGTTTCATGCGGTGACAACTCTAACAAGCGCAGCGGGTGTCTACAAGGCATGACTAGTACAACAGCGGAAGCAAGCAACCTTAAGCACCTGAGAAAAACATGCTTAAAAACTTCAACACAAAGGTTGGTGAGCTATAGTTTAAGTATAATAGTATGTAAGGTAGGCCACGAGATTTCAGTGCTTCAAAGAGCGTTTCAAAACAGTATGTAAAGTATATGTTTAAACGTGGGCACTTGGTAACTAAGTTAACGTTTATCACCCCCTAAAAGTACACTTGGCGAGTGCATATGTTTATGAAGTATTAAACACCCGTTAAATGCTAGCACTACTAGCCCGAGTGGGGATGTCAAACCCTATTGATCCATATCTAAGATTCGCGTTCACCAGTTCAAAAACCAATGACTAAACGTTACCGAGCTAAATGAAATGTTTATGCCATTGTATAACCCACACATATATAAAGTTTAAGTACTTGTGCCTAGTATGTAAAACGTAAAATGCGCATGTATTCTCAGTTCCCAAAATAGTTAAAGTAAAAAGGGATGCTATAACTTACAGTGTAAAGTAGTAGTAAAGTTGATTCGGGAAAGTAAGCAAGTATGTAGGTTCGGAAAGTCCTCAAAATAAGTCAAAAGTTACTAAGTCAGTAATTCGTCCCAATAGGTTTGAATGTATGTAAATTAGGTCTTAAGTATCATCATCATTCATCATCAAACAAAAAGTATAAAGTAAGTTTCATTCTAGAAAAGAGTTTAAAACAAAGGCTGAATTCAATCAGTCGCCACGGCCTCTATACCTACTGAAATGAAGTGAGACCAGTGGCCATGGCTCCGTATATGAGTCCTTTAGTTGCTGTAAAAATTCCATAAGCAAACTCGTCTTTTTTTGACCGTGGCGACGGTTTAAGTGCGAGTAGGTCAGAATTTTCAGCACAACGTTAAAAGGACATAGTGACGTTCGGAGGGCCATAGATCCTAAACCGTAACTCGGATTAAGATGAGTCTTGAACAAAAAATTATCTACTCGAACAGATCTAACTGAAAATAAACTTTACAGTAGCCCAGGTATTCTAATCAGTTCCATAAAACAGTAAACAATGTGTTTCTGTGGGTTCTTGGTGCTTGATGTTCATCACGGTTCTCATCCTTGATGCATATAGCTTCAAGTGTACAACTCGTTGATGTGTTTACATCATATTTACAAAGTTTTGACCATCATAACACAAGTGTAAGTCTAAGATAAGTAGCACAACTCAATTAAGTGTTGCAAGTAGTTTGATGAACCAAAGTTACATCAAGATCTTAGATCCGACACATACATGAACTCTAAAAGTAATATTAAACTACAAACTTGAAGGTAAACTAAATAATCAAGATCTTTAAGTTGTAGAACATGGTTCTTAGTTAGATCTTGAAGATCCAAGACCCAAAAGTCTAGATCTAAAGTTACTAAGTTAAATCCTAAGTCATAACACTTGAATTAAACAATAACAAGGAACAAGTATCAAAACAAACAAATGATAATGATATGTATGTATATAATTTTGGTTTTTGGAAGAGAAAAAAAAGATAGAAATTGTTCATGTTACTTACAATCTTTGAGAGAAAAAGGAGAGAAAAAGAATGCAAGTAAGAGTGTGTGTGAAATGAGGAAGTATCACAAATGAATAAGTAACAAAATTTGAAAACAAAACCACCTCCCACCCATCAAAACCTACAGCTTTTATGGCCAAGAAAGGAAGGGTCAACTTGCTACTTTCATATATTGGGAGATGGTGTATGCTTGAAATGGTATAAAAGCTAAGTGTCATGGGAACAAGGTGTAAATGTGTAAGTAACTAGATTCCATTCACTTAATTAATGTTGCTTATGTATTAATAAGTCATTAACATAATGTTGGGCTCTTAATTAATCCATTAAGGTAAGTAGGGTGGACTTTTAAGTCCATTAATAAGAATCCATTAATAAAAGGCCCAAGTATGTAAGTATGTAACAAATTTAATAAATAAGCCCAAGTAATTAACTAGTAACTTTAGTTAATTAAAAATGATTAATAAAAATTAATCATGAATGCAAATAATATTCTAAATATTATTCGTGAAAAGTTCGTGTCACAAAGACGCATCGGGGCACATAAAGTCAATCGCGGTAACAAGTAAATGCATAAAAATACATTCATTAAACACAAGCATTAATAATAAATATTATTAATTAAACGTTGGAAAATCCAGGGTCGTTACATTACCCACCTGTTAAAGAAAATTTCGTCCCAAAATTTTAAGCTGAGGTAGATGGAGGAGTCGGGAAAAGGTGAGGATACTTCTGCATCATTTGATCCTCTCGTTTCCAGGTAAACTCAGGTCCTCGCTTGGCATTCCATCGTACTCGGACGATCGGAATCTTGTTGCGTTTCAAAGTTTTGACCTCACGGTCCATAATTTCAACAGGCTCTTCCACGAAGTGGAGTTTGTCATCAATCGTAAGTTCTTCCAGTGGTATGACAAGTTCTGGTGCAGCAAGACACTTTTTCAAATTCGATATGTGAAAAGTAGGATGAACTGAGCTCAACTGAGTTGGAAGATCCAAACGGTAAGCAACGTGTCCAACACGTTCCAAGATTTTGAAAGGACCAATATATCGCGGGTTTAACTTTCCGCGCTTTCCAAAACGAATCACACCTTTCCAAGGTGAAACCTTCAACATTACACGGTCGCCCACGTTGAATTCAAAGTCTTTACGTTTGAGGTCTGCATAACTCTTTTGACGATCACGGGCCGTCTTAAGTCTCGCTTGAATCTGAGCAACCTTCTCCGTTGTTTCATGGACTACCTCGGGTCCTGTGATCTGTTTTTTTCCTACTTCAACCCAATAAATAGGAGATCGGCACTTGCGGCCATACAACGCTTTAAAAGGTGCAGCATTAATGCTCGAGTGATAACTGTTGTTGTAAGAGAATTCAGCTTGTGGCAAATGCCTTTCCCAGGCCTTTCTGAAATCAATGACACATGCACGCAACATGTCTTCCAAAGTCTGAATCATTCGTTCGCTCTGACCGTCGGTCTGTGGATGATATGCGGTGCTCATGTCGAGACGGGTTCCCATGGCTTCTTATAAAGAACGCCAAAATCTAGAAGCAAAATGGGGATCGCGATCTGAGATGATCGATAAAGGTACACCATGACGAGATACAACCTCTTTGATGTATAGTTGAGCGAGTCTCTCCATCGTATCCGTTTCCTTCATAGTTAGGAAGTGTGCAGATTTGGTAAGACGGTCAACGATAACCCAAATGGTATCATATCTGCCCACCGTCTTTGGTAACTTCGTAATGAAATCCATTGTTATCCTTTCCCACTTCCATTGCGGGATTTCCGATTGTTGAAGTAGTCCAGAGGGCCTCTGATGCTCGGCCTTAACTTTCGAGCAAGTCAAACATTTCCCAACATAAGTTGCAACATCCTTCTTAAGATTCGGCCCCCAGTACTGTTCACATTTTGCCCGCTCCAGGGTGAATCGAATATCTCGACTTGTGGGCTTCATCTAGATTAAGGTTCCGTAGATCTCCGTAAAGAGGTACTCAAATCCTTCCGGCAAAATATCGAAGTCCAGTCACCTTAACCTCGAATCGAGACACGAGTATGTTCAAGCGTTCATGAGATATATTCTCTTCCTTGAGAGCCTCATCTTGGGCTGCTCGGATCTGTCTATTGAGGTTTGAATGAATGGTGATGTTCAGGGCTTGGACACGAAGAGGTGTCATCCTCTCCTTGCGGCTCAAAGCGTCAGCTACAACATTGGCCTTGCCAGGGTGATAACGAAGTTCACAATCATAGTCGTTTAGCGTCTCGATCCATCAACGCTGTCTCATATTCAGTTGCTTCTGATCAAAGATGTGCTGGAGGCTTTTGTGGTCGGTGAAGATAGTACTCTTAGTTCCATACAAATAGTGTCTCCATAATTTGAGCACAAAGACAACGGCTCCAAGCTCGAGATCGTGAGTAGTGTAGTTCCGTTCGTGGATCTTCAGCTGACGAGAGGCATAAGCGATAACCTTTGTGCGTTGCATCAGTACACAATCAAAACCACTTTTCGAAGCATTGTAATAAACGATGAAATCATCACTGCCTTCAGGAAGTGACAAGATAGGTGCGGTGGTTAACTTCTTCTTCAAGGTTTGAAATGCTGATTCCTGTTCGGGTTCCCAAATGAACTTCTTCCCTTTGTGAGTCAGCGCGGTCAAAGGACGCGCAATCAGAGAAAAACCTTCAATAAATCTTCGGTAGTAACAGGCGAGACCTAAAAATTGGCGAATATGCGTCGGAGTAGTGGGGGTTTCCCACTTGCTGATATCTTCAATCTTTGCGGGATCAACTTTGATACCTAGATCACTCACAATGTGACCCAGAAATTGGACTTCCTTCAACCAAAACTCACACTTGGAGAATTTTACATAAAGTTTCTCTTGTCTCAAGAGTTTCAACACTAGACGAAGATGTTGCTCAAGTTCTTCTTCGCTTTTGGAGTAGATGAGGATATCATCTATGAAGACGATAACAAACTTATCCAGTGTTAGAACCTGGGAATTGCATAGATTGTGTGCTAAGCCTTGTAATGGTGGGATATAGACGAGGGCTATATGTATCCCACAAGGCAACCTTAGAAGTAAGCACTTCACACATAACCAAAGTACCTAAGTGAGTTCAAGAGAGTTGTGGAATTAGTCAATATTATATATTTGACTAATTCTCTCAATATTCATATCAATATACACGATATTCATCATAATACACCTCAACATGTGGTATCAGAGCGGGATCTTCAACGAAACGAAGATGATCCGCATGAATATCGATGAATGTTCATATCCGACACCTTACACCTTCAAATCTTCAACTTGAAGATATTCATATCTTCAAACCTTCATCATGAAGATCTTCATATCTTCATGAAGATCTTCATACCTTCAACCAAAAATTTTACGAAAACACAAAATTACTCCAAACACTTTACCGAATCCAATCCAAACACAAACACAACCGAATGAGATTCATCCGAAACCGAATCTCATTTACCGAATATACATCGACACTTATTCAAATCTAAACTCCATAACACTTACTCAAATTTCACAAACAACAAACACATATCTGATTATCAAATATCATTTTCATTTTTCATTACAACTTCAAATCAGAAAATAACGAAATTCAGATTTCCTGTTCTTATTCTTACAACTACAGTGCTCGTGACCGAAACTTCAAATATATACTTCACAAATTATGAATTCAACAATTGTTCTTCATCCATATCTTTTATAGAAATTCGTTCATAACATGATTCCGATGCTTCGTGATTAATTAATCTTCATCAACAACAACAAGTTCATATATATTTGATTCAAGTTCACCTTAACCGAAACCGGTCCTCGGTTTGATCTCTGGAGTAATCTACATATTCTCAAGTCGAATTGAGGATAGATTTTGATTCCTCATACATCAATGAAGCTTCGTGGAGCTTCAATTCATATGGAGATTGATCATGGATTGATAATTTCGAAGTCAACATAGATGTTCATACGGTCAACATTTTAATTAAGATGATTCATCGATTTTCAGGAACTAATAACGATTTTCGAGTGTTTTGTAATGGAATTGCAACATGTTTCATGAAGATCTCATCCTCAAAAACTCAATGAATCTCGTTTTTAATTTTCAAAGTTCATATGAACATCCGGTTCCTGTTCATCGACTGATTCCTGGACTTGATGTGTTTTTGATTGAAATTGCTTCACAAAATCCCTTAGTCGCTACCTATGGAATGTTTTTCCATCGAATTGCTGCTTCAATTTATTCGAATTGCGATTTTGATGTTCATCATATGAAGATGAAGGTGAACGACTGTTATAAATTGATGAATTACATTCGATAGTCATGATGATGGCAGTTACGGATTCGGTATGGATCTTAAATCTTTTTATGATTTGGTATTGATCATTGATGATTCGGTAGATTGATTTTGACTTTGATTCGGTATTGGCATACTGATGAAGACTCGGTATGTGGAGTTATATTCTCTTAGTATTCTATTCGGTATGTACAGGTTACAACAGTGGTACTGTACAGAATCTGAAATTGGACTTTATGTTGTTGTTGGGCCACCAAGTCTCAAATGGCCTATCGAATCTGACTTATTTTGGGCCTTTAACTTCAACTAAGCCCAACTACCGAATCTGATGGATTTTATGTGATTGTTACACTTTCAGTCCCTGAATGGTTTCTGAATTTTACAAGGACAGTCCTACTACCGAATCTGCCTCAATTTTTGACACTTTTGGCCCCTTACAGAATGTCAGATTTTCAAGGAGGGTCCTTTACCGAATCTTGACCTCCAAAGCGTATTTTTTAACTATTTTCAAGGCTAGGATTCACACGGCTTTTCTCATACGCATTCTTTATGATATTTTGGAGATTTTCCGAGCACGTCAACCATTTTAAATAATGACGCTCTTATTTCATGCGAGCATCATTGTGGGGGAGATATAGATATGGTTGATGTGCGTGTGACTTCAATACACGTACGGTATTGGACTCAGACTTTAAAGAAGACAAAATTGTTGCGTTACTACTTTGACGATTGAGCAAAGGAAAACGAAAAGCGACTTCCACATCCTTGGGGGAGTATTTGAGACGTTAGGAACTTCGAAGGAGCCAACGATCTACACGCTTTATGAGACGATCATGTGTTTGATTGAAATCAAACTTGATCGGCCGTGCCCCATATTCTTTGTGAGGGGAGTTTCTCTAGTTTTTCGAGCTTACTAATCAAGGCAAGTGTTGGAGGGGAGTTATATTCTTCAACGACGTGAAGTTATGCTACGATGAATGTCACGTGGTTGCGCATTTCTGCTGTGCAAACACTAAGACCATTGAAGGTAGAAGAATTCCAACTTCAAAGATCTACTTCAACGGCCATGCAAGATTCGTGAGGGGAGCTAGTTAGCAATAGTGTGTTTCTTTCATTGTAATTTTGTATGTATATCCTATGGAGTGTTCGTTTGGAAGTATGATTACCTCATGAGGGGAGATTGTTAGGTACCCGAGAATGAGCCAATCATACTCCCAAGAGATCCTTTAGATGAGGGCTATATAAAGGATCTAGAAACTTCATAGAAGTTAACAATAGCCAATGTTATGTAATGAGATCAAGGAAGCCGTGGAATAGAAAATCTCGTTTTCTCTCAACTTCCTTGATTACTTTTGGCTATTCGTTCCATTCATCGTGTTCATGTTGATCTTATGATCCAACATGAGAATTCAAGAAATTCAAGTTCGTCAACAACGGCTACATACATGAATCGAAGACTAGACTTGTAGTTTTAGATTTTTTGTATGTAATTTGTAAGGTTGCTAAATTTTTGCACACAATCAATGCAAAGGGGGAAATTGTTAGAACCACGGGAATTGCATAGATTGTGTGCTAAGCCTTGTAATGGTGGGATATAGATGAGGGCTATATATATCTCACAAGGCAACCTTAGAAGTAAGCACTTCACACATAGCCAAAGTACCTAAGTGAGTTCAAGAGAGTTGTGGAATTAGTCAATATTGTATATTTGACTAATTCTCTCAATATTCATATCAATATACACAATATTCATCATAATACACCTCATCATCCAGGTATGGCTTGCAGACACGATTCATGAGATCCATGAATACGGCAGGTGCGTTGGTTAATCCGAATGGCATCACGAGAAACTCGTAATGACGATAACGAGTTCTGAATGCAGTCTTCATCACATCGCTCTCTTTCACCCTCAACTGGTGATAACCGGATCGCAAATTGATCTTAGAGTAAATGATCGATCCTTGTAGTTGATCAAAAAGATCGTCAATGCGGGGAAGAGGATACCGATTCTTGATCGTCATTTTGTTGAGTTCACGGTAGTCGATACACATGTGGAATGATCCGTCCTTCTTCTTCACAAATAAAACAGGTGCACCCCAAGGCGAGAAACTTGGTTGGATAAATCCACGGTCTAGCAGTTCTTATAATTGGCTCTGCAACTCTTGCATTTCGAAAGGTGCGAGTCGATAAGGTGCGCGAGCTACAGGTGCAGCTCCTGGCACTAAGTCAATCTGAAACTCTACTGCTCTCGGTGGCGGTAATCCAGGAAATTCCTGTGGAAAGACATCGGAAAATTAGTTCATAATTCGTACGTCATCCACGCCCTTCACTTCGGTTTCTAATGTTTTTACATGTGCCAAAACAGCAAGACGTCCTTTCTTCATGATCTTTTGCGCTTTAATGCAATTAATGAGATTCAGTTTTGAGCTACATCTCTCTCCGTAAATAATCAATGGCTCACCGTCTCCGTGTTGTATACGAAGAGCTTTATCTCCACAGATAATGTCGGCCCTTATCTTGGTCAACCAGTCCATACCGACAATAACATCAAAGCTTCCCAACTTGATGGGTATCAAGTCAATTTTGAAATCTACACCAGCTATGTTAATTATAGCTCCTCGGCTAATTTGGTCAACTTTCTCAAGTTTTCCATTGGCTACCTCTACAAGCATACTCTCCTTTAAAGGAACTAACGACCAATTTATCTTATCGCAAAAGTGTCTACATACATAACTTCTATCGGTACCAGTATCAAATAGGACAGAAGCTACCAGATTGTTGATAGTGAATATACATGTGACCATGTCGGGGTTCTCACGAGCATCGCTGCATTTACATTGAAAGCTCGTCTACGCGGTGGTCCGTCGTCCTTTCGCTTGTTGGGACACTCATTTCTGAAGTGGCCCGTCTGTCCGCATTCATAACACTTTCTCGATCCATTGGGGTTCGGCTTCCCAGTCATGGTGGTGATCTTGCAGTCCCTGCCATTATGCCCGGTCTTTTTGCATTTTTCACAAACAACATTACAGTACCCGGTATGGTGCTTGTAGCACCTCTTGCACTGTGGTAGAGTACCCTTGTAGTTGGGGTTTGAGCCAGTGTTCGGGTTGGGGTTTCCACCGTTGTTATTTCCTTTGAAACCCTCATGTCGCTTCGCTGGGTTTTGATCATAGGCTCTACCCTTGTTGTTATCCCACTTTCTCTTATCACTACTACCCGATTCATACTTAGTGAAAGGACTCATTCATATACATTATAAACGATTCACAATAGTTGATTACATCGCGAGGTATTTTGACCTCTATATGATACATTTTACAAACATTGCATTCGTTTTTAAAAGACAAACTTTCTTTACAATGAAAGTTGACGGAATGCACACCATTTCATAATACATCCAACTATAATTGACATAATAATAATCTTGATGAACTCAATGACTCGAATACAACGTCTTTCAAAATACACCATGAATGACTCCAAGTAATATCCTTAAAATGAGCTAATGCACAGCGGAAGATTTCTTTAATACCTGAGAATAAACATGCTTTAAAGTGTCAACCAAAAGGTTGGTGAGTTCATAGGTTTATCATAACAATCATTTCAATATATTAATAGACCACAAGATTTCCGTTTATAATTATATGTACACTCGCAAGTGTATAAGAGTATTCTATAAATTGTAGGCACCCGGTAACAAGCCTTAACGTTCATGTTTTACCCTCTGAAGTACACCAGATCAGGTGTGTTTAAAATAACCTCGAAGTACTAAAGCATCCCATAGTCAGGATGGGGTTTGTCAGGTCCAATAGATCTATCTTTAGGATTCGCGCCTACCGTACATAGACAAGTAGTTTAATGTTACCAAGCTAAGGGTATATTTCTGGTTTAAACCCACGTAGAATTAGTTTTAGTACTTGTGCCTATTTCGTAAAACATTTATAAAAAACAGCGCATGTATTCTCAGTCCCAAAAATATATATAAAAGGGAGCAAATGAAACTCACCATACTGTATTTCGTAGTAAAAATACATATAACGTCATTTAACAAGTGCAAGGTTGGCCTCGGATTCACGAACCTATATTAATTATATATATTTATATGTTGGTCAATATTTGTCTAACAATTTTTGGTCAAGTCATAGTGTACCACAATCCTAATGCTCGAGACTAATATGCAAAAGTCAACAAAAGTCAACTTGACCCAAAATGACTTCTAAAATTTATACGTGTTTATTATATAACTTAACTACAGTCGTTTTATATATTTAAATATATTTATTAGATTTTATAATAATAAAAGTCATTTATTAATAAAAATTTATATTAACGTTTATATATGATAAAATATACTTTTATATTTCTTAAGTAATAAAATTTATAAAGTTCACTTAATATCTTAAAACTATAGTGGTAAGTATTATTAATGTAATTATATTACGCGTGGTGAAAAATATATTTGTATCCCCTATTTATTTGATAAAATAATATTGATCATAATAATAATAAGTAAAAGTTGTATTATTTTGTAATAATAATTATTATTATTCTATAAAAAAATAACAATATTTATATTTACTAAAAATGTTATTATGATAAAATTATAATACTAACATAATAGTAATAATGATATTTTATAATAACAATGATATTTCTATTAAAATAATAACGACGATAGTAATAATAATCATTTTAACAATAATACTAAAATTCAGTTGACTATAACTTCAAATCCATTCATCGAAACCATTCGATATCTAAATGAAAAGTTTTTAATTTTTCGCTAGCTTTCCAATGACATGCATATCATATACCCTATCTCAGTAGCATATGTATCTAATTCAGGATTCAACAAACCTATCTAAGGACAATATCGAATGTACAAGCATGCATAATTCTATATACTCGAGCACTAGTCAGGGATACACTATTGATATATAAAAGTTAAGTTATGAGTGCTCACGTATCAATATTGAGATTCAATATTGCAGGAAAGTACGTAGACACAACGGAGATGATAAACACTAGATTGACCTCACGAGCATACCCATGAACCATACCCATCACCTCCATAGCTATAACCCATAATTTCCTTAGCTTCGACTCATTCAAAAAACTATTTTGAAATCACTCGGACATCACTCTGTCGTAATATTTTATGTATACTAATAATATCTTGAAATAATACAGAGTAAATATATATATATATGTAAATCGATTGAGAGAGTTTAGAGAAATATATTTTCAAGTTTCTATGAAATAATGAAACCTATTGAATTCTATTTATAATAGATTTTTGAATTATTAAAGTGAATTATTAAAGTATGAATTATTAAAGTGAATTATTAAAGTATGAATTATTAAAGTGAATTATTAAAGTATGAATTATTAAAGTGAATTATTAAAGTATGAATTATTAAAGTGAATTATTAAAGTATGAATTATTAAAGTAAATTATTAAAGTTAAAGTAAAGTAAAAGTAAAGTAAAGGTAAAGTTAAAGTATATTGTAAAAGTATAAAAACTATGTATGTATAATACGCGTATAAATATATATAATATTAATTTAAATTGTTATATATATTTAATGAAATAAAATATAAATATCGTTATATTTATTATACTGGTTAAGTAATGAGTTGTCAAAAGTGATTCTAGATATTTATAAAAGTTATATACATTTTAATAATAAAGTTCTTTTTAAACTGAAAACGTTTTTGTACGTTTGAAAATAAATTAATAGAATATTATGGAAACCAATTCTCCACTAGCTTTTGTCTAACTTTCGTAAATGACACTTTTTATTTTTATTTATAAATAGCTTTACAAATTATTCCGAATATCGTTAAGAGGAATAGATTTCTCAAATCATAGTGGACCTCTCAACAGAGACTTGTAATCATAATTCAATGTTTCTGATAATTCAATCATTTAATATATATATTTTTTAATTTCATCGATAATCATGTTGAAACAAATACGTTCATATAAAGCATTATACTTTTAAATACTTTGTTGACATTTTCAATTTATAACATATACACATATACATACATATTCATATATGTTCATTTAATGGTTCGTGAATCATTGAAATTTGGTCGAGGTTTAAATGAATGTATAAACATAGTTTAAAATCCTTGAGATTTAACTTAACAAACATTGCTTATCGTGTTAGAATAATATAAAGATAAAGTTTAAATTTAGTCGGAAATTTCTGGGTCGTCACAGTACCTACCCGTTAAAGAAATTTCGTCCCCGAAATTTGATAGAGGTCGTTATGGCTAACAATGAGAATGTTATTATGACGATTATAAAGTTTTATCATGTCTAAGAAGTATGGATAAAATAATTCGATTACTCAAAGCGTATGAGGGAAGTTATCGTAAATGAAGGAAATAAGATTATAGTGATTCGTCCTATCTTTTGACGTCATCACAATTGATCTCTGAATTTAAAGAAAATCTTTATAATCTATGTTAGATTTGATGCTTCGGTGATTAAGGAGATTATGATTCTCTTCGAATTAATACGATAATCCATCTTGATTTCTCTGTCGAGTATTTCACTATAAATCCACCTCCTTCGTTTCCTTACAACTCACACCTTCTATTCTTTCTCCCTCAACTCATATTTTAAAGTATTTGTCAATATGCTTCATCCAGTACTGATTCTCGATATACTCCTCACTTTCATATCTGTCGTTCTTAAATTTCATCTGCCTCCGGAAGAATCTATTTACTTCTACTATACTCTCGGTTTTATAGTGTTTTTAATTCTTCCGTGTCTTTATATTGCTATATGTATCGATATATACGGTTTATAATTTTTGGGTGGTTGTTGGGTTTTATATCTTCCCTTATATTTCAAAGCCCCTGCTTTTGTCTTCTATAATCATTGACATCCACAGTTAATGCTCCCTTCTATTTGCTGCGATTTATACTCCAATTTCTATTTTGGAGTTTTGTCCTTTCGTTTCTTCTTCTTGCGATTAAGCAACATTTGTAATGGTCCAGTATTCGCAGATATGAATTTCAGAATGAACATAGTTAATGTTCTAAGAAGGAAATGGTAATTGCACGATCTTGATTTGTTAATTTACCAGAATACCCTGAAAAGACCGAATCATCAAGAAAATATATTCTTGATATTTTTAGAGATTAAATAGAATACAAGAGTCGTGTAACATGGAACATGATGACGGCATGGTCTGTGAATCGTCATGTCCCATTAGAAACTCAGCATGACTTACTGTAATATAATCACGTTGATCAAGTGTCATTATATTATACTAACTCATGCTTCAGTTCCCAACACTACTTCAAAACATTCATAATTTAAACTCGAAAGTTTATAGAATATAGAAACTAATAGTTTCTTATATGATGTAACACTGATAGCGCAAAGAGATAAATGACTTCAGATAAGATTAGTTGTGAAAATATCTTCAAAAATATCGCGGATATTTATAATGAAAGATATGATAATATCTTAGAATTTCTAATATTGATGGATGATGATGAAGATTTGTCTGTAAAGGTTTAGAATAAAGAGTAAGGTATTCGTTAATGACTTTAGCAGGCACTGAATCATTTGGATTCTTTGAAGGCAGATTTAGTCTTTGTGATTTGTCCACAGCCTCCTTCATAGTCTGTTCAATCCTTTTTCCAGTTCCAAACCTTCTCTTTTTCTCAGCTTTTCCACCTTACTATTCTTTGTCATCAAACTTTTTACTGTTAAGATCGTTTAGAGTTTTTGATGCTTCGTCAGCATTTCAAGAACTAGTTTGCAGTTCAAAATATTTTTTAGAACTTCACATTCAAAGTATGTAAGTCTAGGAGATAGACGTTTTACGTACACATATAACTGTTGGCGTAGACATGCTGCGAGATTTCAAAATACTGGTTACTGTTTTTCGATGATTCATATGACAATTCTCGTTACAAGATGCGAATGAGTAAATGATGTGATTTCAATAAATATAATGATTTTTCAAAAAGTCAAAGATAATTGAAGTTGTTGGTAAGTTTATTGCTAAGGTGGCGAGATATGAAAGGTCCCCAGTAACGATGACAAAAGGGCAACGTATCTATCGAGGTTATAATAAGACTAGTCCAACTGAAAAGTCGAAGTTGACTTGCTGGAGCTGTGACAAAACTGTCTACTTTGAAAAGGAATTGAAAAGTCATTTTAGCTAATAAATGCCAAAGGGTCTGACACGGATACACGTCGAACTATGACTTTGGCTTAGAGAGCTTTTTAGGTACATAAATGTGGGTAATATGTGGTTGGATCATCATCTCGATTGTTCATTGTTTGAAGTGTCTTCGAAAACTTCGGAGAGTTTGAACACAGTTTGTAATCATTAATATACATATGATGTTCTAACACGGTTTTGAAGTCAAAGTATAGCTTTGAAAGATGTAGGAATCTAAGAGTGATCTCTTCTGTTAAATTATGACTTGGATTTTGATTTATCAAAATTCAGAATGCGTAATCAAATTTGGATGAGAATGGTTGCTTTGATTTCTATACAAGAATGTATATTGTTGTGAGATTTTGGGAGTATAGTTGATGATTTGCTTAATCGGATTCGAAAAATGTAATATATTAATTGTGAATTTATATATCTCTCGGGTATTACCTACCCGTTAAAAAAAATTCACAATTAATATTTTGTACAACAGAATTTTATTACAGTCTTTATGAAAATATATATGTGCATATTTTCTTCAGATGTAACATAGATTTAATGAGTTAATATTAAATTAAACTCATTTGATTTACGGTTGAAACTAGAACTGAATAATCCCTAAAGACTTTAGAAATTACATAACTTTTACGGAGTATTTATTCAATAAAATTGAAATTATGAATTAATACTTCATTATTTGTTGGTGTTTGTAACCCTTGCACCATATTCTCTAAAGCCACTACTCGAGCGCGAAGCTCGTTGACTTCTTCTATTACACCGAGGTGATTGTCGGTTCGGACGAACGGATAAATAAAATCTAGAATTTGATGTAGTATATAATCGTGACGAGATACTCTGAAAATGAGAGAGAAAATGGTGTTTCGGACCGGTTCGCCGGTAAGTGCTTCAGGTTCATCGCCAAGAGGGCAATGTGGTGGATGGAAGGGATCACCTTCTTCTTGTCTCCAATTATTGAGGAGGCTACGAACCTATCCCCAATTCATCCAGAATACATGATGGCTAATTGGTTGATCCATTCCGGTCACACTGCTTTCGGAGCTTGAGTGGGATTCCATATCGGAATTCGAGGGACTTGAACTAATGACGAATTCCATTTCGTTCGATTGAATAAAGAATTTTTCGATATGAAATGATTTTTCGGCTATCGGGTGGTATTCTAATTACATAGAATATCTATATATATAGCGCAAAAGATTTCGTAGATTACGGAGGAAATTAAGGGATATGTCAGGCAAAGTTTACAGTAACAGATACGCTAAGATATGGATTAGCAGATACGCTAAGATATGAATTTTGTCTATATACTATTCATGCAATCAATGCAGTAAGACGTGTCTAGACTAAGAATGATAAGCAGACAATTTCTGACAAAAATGATAAGCAAAACTTTTGACATGCAGACACGGTCGAAGTCCAGGCTCATTAATGCATCCTAACGACTATCAATTAGACACACTAATGCAGACCTGGTTCACTAAGACCACCACTCTGATACCAACTGAAAGGACTCGTTCATATACATTATAAACGATTCACAATAGTTGATTACATCGCGAGGTATTTTGACCTCTATATGATACATTTTACAAACATTGCATTCGTTTTTAAAAGACAAACTTTCTTTACAATGAAAGTTGACGGCATGCACACCATTTCATAATACATCCAACTATAATTGACATAATAATAATCATGATGAACTCAATGACTCGAATACAACGTCTTTCAAAATACACCATGAATGACTCCAAGTAATATCCTTAAAATGAGTTAATGCACAGCGGAAGATTTCTTTAATACCTGAGAATAAACATGCTTTAAAGTGTCAACCAAAAGGTTGGTGAGTTCATAGGTTTATCATAACAATCATTTCAATATATTAATAGACCACAAGATTTCCATTTATAATTATATGTACACTCGCAAGTGTATAAGAGTATTCTATAAATTGTAGGCACCCGGTAACAAGCCTTAACGTTCATGTTTTACCCTCTGAAGTACACCAGATCAGGTGTGTTTAAAATAACCTCGAAGTACTAAAGCATCCCATAGTCAGGATGGGGTTTGTCAGGCCTAATAGATCTATCTTTAGGATTCGCGCCTACCGTACATAGACAAGTAGTTTAATGTTACCAAGCTAAGGGTATATTTCTGGTTTAAACCCACGTAGAATTAGTTTTAGTACTTGTGCCTATTTCGTAAAACATTTATAAAAAACAGCGCATGTATTCTCAGTCCCAAAAATATATATAAAAGGGAGCAAATGAAACTCACCATACTGTATTTCGTAGTAAAAATACATATAACGTCATTTAACAAGTGCAAGGTTGGCCTCGGATTCACGAACCTATATTAATTATATATATTTATATGTTGGTCAATATTTGTCTAACAATTTTTGGTCAAGTCATAGTGTACCACAATCCTAATGCTCGAGACTAATATGCAAAAGTCAACAAAAGTCAACTTGACCCAAAATGACTTCTAAAATTTATACGTGTTTATTATATAACTTAACTATAGTCGTTTTATATATTTAAATATATTTATTAGATTTTATAATAATAAAAGTCATTTATTAATAAAAATTTATATTAACGTTTATATATGATAAAATATACTTTTATATATCTTAAGTAGTAAAATTTATAAAGTTCACTTAATATCTTAAAACTATAGTGGTAAGTATTATTAATGTAATTATATTACGCGTGGTGAAAAATATATTTGTATCCCCTATTTATTTGATAAAATAATATTGATCATAATAATAATAAGTAAAAGTTGTATTATTTTGTAATAATAATTATTATTATTCTATAAAAAAATAACAATATTTATATTTACTAAAAATGTTATTATAATAAAATTATAATACTAACATAATAGTAATAATGATATTTTATAATAACAATGATATTTCTATTAAAATAATAACGACGATAGTAATAATAATCATTTTAACAATAATACTAAAATTCAGTTGACTATAACTTCAAATCCATTCATCGAAACCATTCGATATCTAAATGAAAATTTTTTAATTTTTCGCTAGCTTTCCAATGACATGCATATCATATACCCTATCTCAGTAGCATATGTATCTAATTCAGGATTCAACAAACCTATCTAAGGACAATATCGAATGTACAAGCATGCATAATTCTATATACTCGAGCACTAGTCAGGGATACACTATTGATATATAAAAGTTAAGTTATGAGTGCTCACATATCAATATTGAGATTCAATATTGCAGGAAAGTACGTAGACGCAACGGAGATGATAAACACTAGATTGACCTCACGAGCATACCCATGAACCATACCCATCACCTCCATAGCTATAACCCATAATTTCCTTAGCTTCGACTCATTCAAAAAACTATTTTGAAATCACTCGGACATCACTCTATCGTAATATTTTATGTATACTAATAATATCTTGAAATAATACAGAGTAAATATATATATATATATATATATATGTAAATCGATTGAGAGAGTTTAGAGAAATATATTTTCAAGTTTCTATGAAATAATGAAACCTATTGAATTCTATTTATAATAGATTTTTGAATTATTAAAGTGAATTATTAAAGTATGAATTATTAAAGTGAATTATTAAAGTATGAATTATTAAAGTGAATTATTAAAGTATGAATTATTAAAGTGAATTATTAAAGTGAATTATTAAAGTATAAATTATTAAAGTAAATTATTAAAGTTAAAGTAAAGTAAAAGTAAAGTAAAGGTAAAGTTAAAGTATATTGTAAAAGTATAAAAACTATGTATGTATAATACGCGTATAAATATATATAATATTAATTTAAATTGTTATATATATTTAATGAAATAAAATATAAATATCGTTATATTTATTATACTGGTTAAGTAATGAGTTGTCAAAAGTGATTCTAGATATTTATAAAAGTTATATACATTTTAATAATAAAGTTCTTTTTAAACTGAAAACGTTTTTGTACGTTTGAAAATAGATTAATAGAATATTATGGAAACCAATTCTCCACTAGCTTTTGTCTAACTTTCGTAAATGACACTTTTTATTTTTATTTATAAATAGCTTTACAAATTATTCCGAATATCGTTAAGAGGAAAAGATTTCTCAAATCATAGTGGACCTCTCAACAGAGACTTGTAATCATAATTCAATGTTTCTGATAATTCAATCATTTAATATATATTTTTTTTAATTTCATCGATAATCATGTTGAAACAAATACGTTCATATAAAGCATTATACTTTTAAATACTTTGTTGACATTTTCAATTTATAACATATACACATATACATACATATTCATATATGTTCATTTAATGGTTCGTGAATCATTGAAATTTGGTCGAGGTTTAAATGAATGTATAAACATAGTTTAAAATCCTTGAGATTTAACTTAACAAACATTGCTTATCGTGTTAGAATAATATAAAGATAAAGTTTAAATTTAGTCGGAAATTTCTGGGTCGTCACACTTAGCCTTTTCCGGTTTATCGATGATGATTTGGTTCATTAAGGTATGCGCCATGCGCATTGCTTCCGGGACATTGGGTAGCTTAGACGAGGTGACATTTCCCTTAATGGACTTAGGAAGTCCCTACAAGTACCTTTCCATACGCTTAAACTCCAGGGTAACCATGGTAGGACACATCAGAGCTAGTTCCAAATACCTACGATTATAACCATCGAGATCATTCCCCACGACCTTCAACTGCATAAACTCAATCTCCATCTTCTGGATCTCTGTCCTAGGGTAATATTCTTCAATCATGGCCCCCTTGAAATCTTCCCACGGCATAGCATATGCCTCGTCAATACCCTTTGCTTGGGCCAGAGTGTTCCACCAAGTTAGTGCGCCGTCTGATAGCGTACATGAAGCATACTTGGTTTTGTTCACCTCTGAGCAGTTACTAACTCGAAACACAGATTCTAATTTCTCAAACCACCTAGTGAGACCAATCGGTCCCTCAGTTCCACTAAAGTTGTGGAGCTTGCAGCTTTGAAACTCTTTGTATGTACACCCATTACGAATGGGCTGGATAACCGGTGGCGGTGGAGCTTGGGGGTTCATTTCCGCTAAAGCTGTGGCGACTCGTTCATTGATCATTTCCTCGATTTGGGCTGTGGTGGTGTTGATCTTCCGTTGGCCATTGATGTTCTAAACAAACATTTTGACTCAAGTCAAAATCCAGTATTCAAATAGTAATAATACAGTATATGGTAACCAACATGGAATCAACACATCACATGTTTATTAAGTAACGCAAATAGATTCAGATACCACAGAATCATCATACAGTAACGTAAATAGAACACTGTGCAAGAATTAAACAACACAAATTTCCATTCATTAATAATAAGTTGCATACATCTGCATAGGTTCGTACAATACATAAGTGAAACATGAAACTACAACTAGATTACATAATGAAATCTACTACAAAAGCCCTACGGTGATGGTGGGTGTAGGATGTCCAATACGTGGGACATCTGGTCCTCGAGCTCAGTTACCCGAGCATGGAGGATCTCCACCTCCCTCATCAGTTCCTCGACAGAGGGAGATGGTGGGGCAGGTGGTGCAGTCGGTACGGGTGGTGCTGGTGGAGCTGGTGGTGCAGACGGTCCGACTCCAGAAGTAGAGGCTGCGAAGCGGTAAGGCTTACGGATGAACGGATCAGCAGGATACGGCACAAGCGGCTTTCGGGCGGTAACCCTACGACGCCGACCATGAGCGTCAATGAACGATCGACCTCCATTAATCCCTGGAATGACGGTACCATCGAAACGGTACCGCTTCTTCGGCGGGGTGGAGGGTGGCTGTACAGGTGCATCATCAGGGTCCTCATCTGAATCCTCGTCACTAGAGTCATCAGAGGATGAGTCGTCGGATGAAGAATCGGTGGATGATGGGTCGTCTAGATCGGCTGGGGGTGGCTGCACGGGTGGCTCTCCTCGGGCGGCCATCATCTGTCGGTATCTAGCAGGTCCGATCGCCACAAGACGTCCATCAGGAAGGCATTGACACCAATGGTTATGCTCATTACGGATCGGACCTTCCCCAAGTTTCGCGGGAATCACAGCACCACCAGGATGGTGCTGTGGGTCCGGAGGTCCTGGGGCAAGTGGAGCTGGAATCTTCGGTGGGTCCACGTGTCCGTCTAAGGTAACCATTGGGTCGGGCGTATGGCTACTAGCTCCGGAGGACGAAGCGCCTGAGTCATTGGAGGGTGTCGACGATGGCATCTGAGAATCGGCAACAATGGTCGGTGAGGTGGCTGATGAGTCTGTGTCGCTGTCCAAAATTATGACAGGTGGAATATCTGACATCTGAACAAGGAAAAATAACTTTTTCCATGTCAGTAAGTCATAAGGCAAGCACGTATTAGGAAAAGTGATGCCCGTACAAAACCAAATGTACGAATCATCAACAACAGGATCATTACAAGGTCAAATACTATATGCGGTTTCAAAACAAGTTTGCATTTGTGAATAAAGGTGATGTCTTAACCAACATCAAATGTCTTATAACAAAAGTATGCTTCAATGAACAGAAATAATTAGTAATAGTACGTGACCCGATGGTCGTTACAAATCATTGTTTCAAAAGGTAACATAGTTTGAATGCAAATAAAACGTTTCATGCGGTGACAACTCTAACAAGCGCAGCGGGTGTCTACAAGGCATGACTAGTACAACAGCGGAAGCAAGCAACCTTAAGCACCTGAGAAAAACATGCTTAAAAACATCAAAACAAAGGTTGGTGAGCTATAGTTTAAGTATAACAGTATGTAAGGTAGGCCATGAGATTTCAGTGCTTCAAAGAGCGTTTCAAAACAGTATGTAAAGTATATGTTTAACCGTGGGCACTTGGTAACTAACTTAACGTTTATCACCCCCTAAAAGTACACTTGGCGAGTGCGTATATTTACGAAGTATTAAACACCCGTTAAATGCTAGCGCTACTACCCCGAGTGGGGATGTCAAACCCTATGGATCCATATCTAAGATTCGCGTTCACCGGTTCAAAAACCAATGACTAAACGTTACCGAGCTAAAGGGAATGTTTATGCCGTTGTATAACCCACACATATATAAAGTTTAAGTACTCGTGCCTAGTATGTAAAATGTAAAATGCGCATGTATTCTCAGTTCCCAAAATAGTTAAAGTAAAAAGGGATGCTATAACTCACAGTGTAAAGTAGTAGTAAAGTTGATTCGGGAAAGTAAGCAAGTATGTAGGTCCGGAAAGTCCTCAACCTAAGTCAAAAGTTACTAAGTCAGTAATTTGTCCCAATAGGTTTAAATGTATGTAAATTAGGTCTTAAGTATCATCATCATTCATCATCAAACAAAAAGTATAAAGTAAGTTTAATTCTAGAAAAGAGTTTAAAACAAAGGCTGATATCGATCAGTCGCCACAGCCTCTATACCAAATGAAATGAGGTGAGACCAGTGGCCATGGCTCCGTATATGAGTCTTTTAGTTTCTGTAAAAATTCCAGAAGCAAACTCATCTTGGTTTGACCGTGACTACTGTTTAAGTGAGAGTAGGTCAGAATTTTCAGCACAACGTTAAAAGGACATAGTGACGTTCAGAGGGCCATAGATCCTAAACTGTAACTCGGATCAAGACGAGTCTTGAACGAAAAATTATCTACTCGAACAGAACTAACTGAAAATAAACTTTTCAGTATCCCAGGTATTCTGATCAGTTCTAGAAAACAGTAAACAGTGTGTTCCGGTGGGTTCTTGGTGCTTGATGTTCATCACGGTTCTCATCCTTGATGCATATAGCTTCAAGTGTACAACTCGTTGATGTGTTTACATCATCTTTACCAATTTTTGACCATCATAACACAATTGTAAGTCTAAGATAAGTAGCACAACTCAATTAAGTGTTGCAAGTAGTTTGATGAACCAAAGTTACATCAAGATCTTAGATCCGACACATACATGAACTCTAAAAGTAATATTAAACTACAAACTTGAAGGTAAACTAAATAATCAAGATCTTTAAGTTGTAGAACATAGTTCTTAGTTAGATCTTGAAGATCCAAGACCCAAAAGTCTAGATCTAAAGTTACTAAGTTAAATCCTAAGTCATAACACTTGAATCTTTACTTTAATGAAACCATAAGTTATGAAACTTAGATTTTCAACTAGTAAAGTGTATGTAAGCTTGTAAGCTCTTGTTTACAACAAAATAAGTAGACCATAAGTTATATAAACTTAGATCCAATACAAGTATATGAAGTTATAACTAGAAATTTATACTTCCATGTTCTTGAACTTATAAAGTTAACTTTTAGTTTCAAGAAGTATGAGATCAAGATTAACTTGTAATACTTGACCATTAAACCAACAAACACGAATTTAAAGTGCATAATATGAAGAAATAAACTAAATAAACAAGTAACAAGTTCATGGTTGTTCATACTTTTAAAGATTCAAGCCAAGGCTTTGATCTATAAGAAAGTAAACTTTAAGTTTACAACATGAACTTCAAGTATGGTTTTTACAACTCATGAACTTTAAATCTTTGAAACATTAAGTGTAGAACCATAACTAGAAAGCTTAGGTCCTTCTATGTTCTTGTATGAACAAGATAAAATGAAGAACAAACTAAAAAGTTTGATTCTTAATTACTAGTAAAGATACAACAACAACTACAAGTAACTAAACAATAACAAGGAACAAGTATCAAAACAAACAAATGATGATGATATGTATGTATATAATTTCAGTTTTTGGAAGAGAAAAAGAAGAGAGAAATTGTTCATGTTACTTACAATCTTTGAGAGAAAAAGGAGAGAAAAAGAATGCAAGTAAGAGTGTGTGTGAAATGAGGAAGTATCACAAATGAATAAGTAACAAAATTTGAAAACAAAACCACCTCCCACCCATCAAAACCTACAGCTTTTATGGCCAAAAAGGGAAGGGTCAACTTGATACTTTCATATATTGGGAGATGGTGTATGCTTGAAATGGTATTAAAGCTAAGTGTCATGGGAACAAGGTGTAAATGTGTAAGCAACTAGATTCCATTCACTTAATTAATCTTGCTTATGTATTAATAAGTCATTAACATAATGTTGGGCTCTTAATTAATCCATTAAGGTAAGTAGGGTGGGCTTCTAAGTCCATTAACAAGAATCCATTAATAAAAGGCCCAAGTATGTAAGTATGTAACAAATTTAATAAATAAGCCCAAGTAATTAACTAGTAACCTTAGTTAATTAAAAATAATTAATAAAAATTAATCATGAATGCAAATAATATTCTAAATATTATTCGTGAAAAGTTCGTGTGTCACAAAGACGAATTGAGGCACGTAAAGTCAATCGCGGTAACAAGTAAATGCATAAAAATACATTCATTTAACACAAGCATTAATAATAAATATTATTAATTAAATGTTGGAAAATCCAGGGTCGTTACACAACCCTTCAAAAGGTGCGGCATTAATACTCGAATGATAACTGTTGTTGTAAGCGAATTCGGCTAGTGGCAAATGCCTTTCCCAAGCCTTTCCGAAATCAATGACACATGCATGCAACATGTCTTCTAAAGTCTGAATCATGTGTTTGCTTTGCCCGTCGGTCTGTGGATGATACGCGGTACTCATGTCGAGACGAGTCCCCAAGGCTTGTTGCAAAGAACGCCAAAATCTGGAAGCAAAACGGGGATCACAATCTGAGATGATCGATAAGGGCACACCATGATGAGATACAACCTCTTTTATGTATAGTTGAGCGAGTCTCTCCATCGTATCTGTTTCCTTCATAGCTAAGAAGTGTGCAGATTTGGTAAGACGATCAACGATAACCCAGATGGTATCGTATCCGCCCACCGACTTTGGTAACTTTGTAATGAAATCCATTGTTATCCTTTCCCACTTCCATTGCGGGATTTTCAGTTGTTGAAGTAACCCAGAAGGCTTCTGATGTTCGACCTTAACTTTCGAGCAAGTCAAACACTTACCAACATAAGTTGCAATGTCCTTCTTAAGATTAGGCCACCAGTACTGTTCCTTAAGATCGTGGTACATTTTACCGGCTCCAGGATGAATCGAATATCTCGACTTATGGGCTTCATCCAATATAAGGTTCCGTAGATCTCCATAACGGGGTACCCAAATTCTTCCGGCATAACATCGGAGTCAAGTCTCCTTAACTTCGAATCGAGAGACGAGAATGTTCAAGTATTCAAGAGATATATTCTCCTCCTTGAGAGCCTCATCTTGGGCTATTTGAATATGGCTATTGAGGTTCGAATGAATGGTGATGTTCAGTGCCCGAACACGAAGAGGTGACATCCTCTCCTTTTGGCTCAAAGCGTCAGCTACAACATTGGCCTTGCCAGGGTGATAACGAAGTTTACAATCATAGTCATTTAGCGTCTCAATCCATCGACGTTGTCTCATATTCAGTTGCTTCTGATCAAAGATGTGTTGGAGGCTTTTATGATCGGTGAAAATAATGCTCTTAGTTCCATAAAGATAGTGTCTCCACAATTTTAATGCAAAAACAACGGCTCCCAGCTCGAGATCGTGCGTAGTGTAATTTCGTTCGTGAATCTTCAATTGACGAGAGGCGTAAGCGATAACCTTTGTGCGTTGCATCAGTACACAACCAAAATCACTTTTCGAAGCATCGCAATAAACGACGAAATCGTCACTGCCTTCAGCAAGTGATAAGATAGGTACGGTGGTTAACTTCTTTTTCAGTTTGAAATGCAGATTCCTGTTCGGGTTCTCAAATGAACTTCTTCCCTTTGTGAGTCAGCGCGGTCAAAGGACGCGTAATCAGATAGAAATCTTCACTAAATCTTCGGTAGTAACCGGCGAGGCCTAAAAATTGGCGGATATGAGTCGGAGTAGTGGGGGTCTCCCACTTGCTGATAGCTTCAATCTTTGCGGGATCAACTTTGATACCTTAATCACTCACAACGTGACCCAGAAATTGGACTTCCTTCAACCAAAATTCACACTTGGAGAATTTGGCGTAAAGTTGCTCTTGTCTCAAGAGTTCCAACACTAGACGAAGATGTTGTTCATGTTCTTCTTTGCTTTTGGAGTAGATGAGGATATCATCTATGAAGATGATAACGAACTTATCCAGGTATGGCTTGCATTCACGATTCATGAGGTCCATGAATACGGTAGGTGCGTTGGTTAAACCGAATGGCATCATGAGAAACTCATAATGACTATAACGAGTCCTGAACGCAGTCTTCATCACATCGCTTTCTTTCACCCTCAACTGGTGATAACCGGATCGCAAATCGATCTTAGAGTAAACGCTCGATCCTTGTAGTTGATCAAAAAGATCGTCAATTCGGGGAAGAGGATACCAATTCTTGATTGTCAATTTGTTGAGTTCACGGTAGTCGATACACATGCGGAATGATCCGTCCTTCTTCTTCACAAATAAAACAGGTGCATCCCAAGGCGAGAAACTTGGTTGGATAAATCCACGGTCTAGCAGTTCTTGTAATTGGCTCTGCAACTCTTGCATTTCGAAAGGTGCGAGTCGATAAGGTGCGCGAGCTATAGGTGCAGCTCCTGGCACTAAATCGATCTGAAACTCCACTGCTCTTGGTGGCGGTAATCCAGGTAATTCTTCCAAAAAGATATCGGAAAATTCGTTCACAATTCGTACGTCATCCACGTTCTTCACCTCAGTTTCTAACGTTTTCACATGTGCTAAAACAGCAAGACGTCCTTTCTTCATGATCTTTTGCGCTTTCATGCAACTAATGAGATTCAGTTTCGAGCTATATCTCTCTCTGTAAATAATCAGTGGCTCACCGTCTCCGTGCGGTATACGAAGAGCTTTATCTCCACAGATAATGTCAGCCTTTATCTTTGTCAACCAATCCATACCGACAATAACATCAAAGCTTCCCAACTTAATGGGTATCAAGTCAATATTGAAATCCACACCAGCTATATTGATAATAGCTCCTCGGCTAATCTGGTCAACTTTCTCAAGTTTTCCATTGGCTACTTCTACAAGCATACTCTCCTTTAAAGGAACTAACGACCAATTTATCTTAGAGCAAAAGTGTCTACATACATAACTTCTATCGGCACCAGTATCAAATAAGACAGAAGCTAATAGATTGTTGATAGTGAATATACATGTCACCAAGTCGGGGTTCTCACGAGCATCCCTTGCATTTACATTGAAAGCTCTGCCACGCGGTGGTCCGCCGTCCTTTCGCTTGTTGGGACACTCATTTCTGAAGTGGTCCGTCTGTTCGCATTCATAACACTTTCTCGATTCGGCTTCCCAGTCATGGTGGTGATCTTGCAGTCCTTGCCAATATGCCCGATCCTTTTGCACTTTTCACAGACAACATTACAGTACCCGGTATGGTGCTTGTAGCACCTCTTGCACTGTGGTAGACTGCCCTTGTAGTTGGGGTTTGAGTTGGTGTTCGGATTGGGATTTCCACCATTGTTGTGCCTCTTAGCGGGGGTTTGATCATAGGCTCTCCCCTTGTTGTTGTCCCACTTACGCTTATCACTACTACCCGCTTCGGATTTTGCCTTCTCCGGTTCATCGCTGATAATTTGGTTCACTAAGGTGTGCGCCATGCGCATTGCTTCCGGGACATTTGGTGGCTTAGATGAGGTGACATTTCCCTTAATGGACTTAGGAAATCCCCACAAGTACCTTTCCATATGCTTAAACTCTGGGGTAACCATGTTAGGACACATCAGGTCTAGTTCCAAGTACCAACGATTATAACCATCGAGATCGTTTCCCACAACCTTCAACTGCCCAAACTCAATCTCCATTTTCTGGATCTCTGTCCTAGGGCAATACTCTTCAATCAGGGCCCCTTTAAATTCTTCCCACGGTGTGTTCCACCAGGTTAGTGCGTCGTCTGACAGCGTACACGAGGCATACTTGGTTTTGTCCGTCTCTGAGCAGTTACTAACACGGAACACAGATTCTAATTTCTCAAACCACCTAGTGAGACCAACTGGACCCTCAGTACCACTAAAGATGTGGGGCTTGCAGCTTTGAAACTCTTTGTATGTGCACCCATTACGAATGGGCTGGTTAACTGGTGGAGCTTGGGGGTTCCTTTCTGCTAAATCTGCGGCCATACGTTCAGTGATCATTTCCTCGATCCGTGCTGCGGTTGGCATTGATCTTCCGTTGGCCATTGATGTCCTAAACAAAAATTTTGACTCAAGTCAAAATCCAGTATTCAAATAGTAATAATACAGTATATGGTATCTAGCATGGAATCAACACAACACACGCTAATTAAGTAACGTAAATAGATTCAGATACCACAAAGTCATCACACAGTAATGTAAATAGAACACTGTGCAAGAATTTAACAACACAAAGTTCCATTCATTAATAATAAGTTGCATACATCCGCATAGGTTCGTACAATACATAAGTAATACATAAAACTACAAATAAGATTACATAATGAGATCTACTACAATAACCCTAAGGTGATGGTGGGTAAAGGATGTCCATCATGTGGGACACCTAGTCCTCGAGCTCAGTTACCCGAGCATGAAGGATATCCACCTCCCTCGTCAGTTCCTCGACAGAGGGAGAGACTGGTAGAGCAGGCGGTGCAGTCGGTACGGGTGGTGCTGGTAGTGCAGATGGTCCGGCTCCAGAAGTAGATGCTGCATAACAGAGAGCCTTACGTATGAATGCATCAGCAGGATACGGCACAAGCCGCTTACGGGTGGTAACTCTAGTCCTCAGTCCATGTGCGTTAACGGATGATCTCCCTCCGTTAACCCCAGGAATCACAGTACCGTCAAAACGATACCGCTTCTTCGGCGGGGTAGAGGGTGGCTGCACGGGTGCTTCCTCGGGATCCTCGTCGGAATCCTCGTCACTGGAGTCATTAGAGGATGAGTCATCGGATGATGAGTCATCGGAATCATCTAGGGGTGGCTGCACTGGTGGCTCTCCTCGGGCGGCCATCATCAGTCGGTATCTAAAAGGCGGGATCGGCACTAAATGTCCATCAGGAAGGCGTCTACACCAATGATTATGCTCGTTACAGAACGAACCTTCCTCAAGTTCCGCGAGAATCACAGCACCACCAGAATGATGCTGTGGCTCTGAGGGTCCTGGGGCAAGTGGAGCTGGAATCTCCTGTAGGTCCTCTGCTCTGTCAGAGGTGATCACTGGGCTGGGCGCATGGCTACTGGCTCCGGAGGATGAATCGCCGGAGTCGCTGGAAGGTGTAGATGACGGGATCGAGTCAGCAACAGCGGTAGGTGTGGTGGCCGATGAGTCCGATTCGCTCTCCAAGTGAATGATAGTGGGCGAGGCATCCGACATCTGAACAAGGAAAAATAACTTTTTCCATGTCAGTAAGTCATAAAGCAAGCATGTATTAGGCAAAGTAACTACGACAATCTAGATCATGTATAGCAGTAAGTAGCATGGCAATAATAACAAATCATACAGAAGTATCATGCAATCGAAGCAGATAGTAGCATGTAGTAGAGTAAACATGTAGCAGTATACGGCATATAGTAGCAAAAGTAAGCAGCAGCATGCAGCAAGTTCCGCAAAAACAAGAAAACTAGCAAGTTGTAGATTAGTCCTATTAGTGAATCCTACTCGGGTTGATCTAGACTCACTAATGCAACCTAATTCCCTACAACCAATGCTCTGATACCAAATGTGATGCCCCGTACAAAACCATCATACGAATCATCAACAACAGGATCATTACAAGGTCAAATACTATATGCAGTTTCAAAATAAGTTTGCATTCATGAATAAAGGTGACGTTTTAACCAACGTCAAATGTTTAACAACCAAAAGTATGCTTCTACGAATAGCAAGCAATAATAGTACGTGACCCATAGGTCGTTACAAATACATCATTTCAAAGGTAACATTGTTTAAATGCAAAATAAACGTTTCATGCGGTGACATCTCTAATAAGCGCAGCGGGTGTCTACAAAGCATGACTAGTACAGCGGAAGCAAGCAAACCTTAAGCACCTGAGAAAAACATGCTTAAAAACATCAACACAAAGTTTGGTGAGCTATAGTTTAAGTATAACAGTAATGTAAGGTAGGCCATGAGATTTCAATGCTTCAACAGCGTTTCAAAATAGTATGAAAAGTATATGTATAACCGTGGGCACTTGGGAACTAACTTAACATTTATCACCCCCTAAAAGTACACTTGGTGAGTACGTATGTTTACGAAGTATTAAACACCCGTTAAATGCTAGCGCTACTAGCCCGAGTAGGGATGTCAAACCCTATGAATCCATATCAAAGATTCGCGTTCACCGGTTCAAAGACCAATGACTAAAAGTTACCGAGCTAAGGGGAAAGTGTATGACGTTGTATAACCCACACATATATAAAGTTTAAGTACTCGTACCTAGTATGTAAAACGTAAAATGCGCATGTATTCTCAGTTCCCAAAATAGTTAAAGTAAAAAGGGATGCTATAACTCACAGTGATAAAGTAGTAAAAGTCGATAAGCAGGAATAGTAAGCAAGTATGTTGGTCCGGAAAGTCCTCAACCTAAGTCAAAAGTACTAAGTCAGTAAATCGTTCCCAAAGGTTTAAAAGTATGTAAATTAGGTCTTAAGTACCATCATCATTCATCATTAAATAAAAAGTGTAAAGTAAGTTTTAAGTCAAGACTAGGGTTTAAAACAAAGGCTGATTTCGTTCAGTCGCCACGGCCTCTATACAAACTTAAATGAGGTGAGACCAGTGGCCATGGATCCGTATATGAGTCCCCTAGATATTGACCAATTTCCAGAACCAAACACGTCTTATTTTGACCGTGGTGACGGTTTAAGTGCGAGTAGGTCAGAAATTTCAACACAACGTTAATAGGGTGTAGTGACATTTGGGAGGCCATAGATCCTAAACCATAACTCGGATTAAGACGAGGTCTAAACAGAAAATCATATACTCGAACCTAAATAACTGAAAATCAACTTTACAGTAGCCCAAGTGAAAGGACCCGTCCTAATCCATCCGAACGAAGTCCATATCGATTATAAACGATTCACAACAGTTGATTACATCGTGAGGTATTTTACCTCTATATGATACATTTTACAAACATTGCATTCGTTTTTGAAAAGACAATATTTCATTATAATGAAAGTTGACGGCATGCATACCATTTTATAATATATCTAACTATAACTAATTTAATAATAATCTTGATGAACTCAACGACTTGAATGCAACGTCTTTTAAAATATGCCATGAATGACTCCAAGTAATATCTTTAAAATGAGCAATTACACAGCGAAAGATTTCTTTCGTACCTGAGATTAAACATGCTTTAAAGTGTCAACCAAAAGGTTGGTGAGTTCATTAGTTTAACATAAATAAACATTTCATAATTTTAATAGACCACAAGATTTCATATATCCATTTCTCATAATCATACGTCCCATGCATAGAGACAAAAATATCATTCATATGGATTAAACACCTGGTAACCGACATTCACAATATGTATATAAGAATATCCCCATCATTCCGGGATCCTCCTTCAAACATGATATAATTTTCGAAGTACTAAAGCATCCGGTACTTTGGATGGGGCTTGTTGGGCCCGATAGATCTATCTTTAGGATTCGCGTCAATTAGGGTGTCTGTTCCCTAATTCTTAGATTACCAGACTAAAAAGGGGCATATTCGGTTTAATAATCCAGCCATAGAATGTAGTTTCAATTACTTGTGTCTATTTCGTAAAATATTTATAAAACAGTGCATGTATTCTCAGTCCCAAAAATATATATTGCAAAAGCATTTAAAAAGGGAGCAAATGAAACTCACGCATGTAAATAGTGTAAAATAGTTAATAAAGCATTTGCATGTATTCTCAGCCCAAAAATGTATATAAAAAGGGAATAATGAAACTCACCTAATGTATTTTGTAGTAAAATACATATGACTATATTGAACAACTGAACAATGTAGGGTTGGCCTCGGATTCACGAACCTATATCATTTGGATGTTTATTAATACATATAACTGAGATTAAATAAGTATATATATTATATCTTAATTTATATATTATATGTATTTAATTTGTGTATATATTCAAGATGTTTAATATTTATTTAGTTATATTAATATATTTTTGATTAATACTTTAATAGAAATACCTAGCTCGTTATATAAGAATATTTATATAAATATTGTTAATATGATTAAAATATACTTATAACCTTAACAATATCTTCAAAACTTTTACTTTCATAAACGAAATTATTTTTAATAATAATGATATAGGCAATACTGATAATATTAATAATGACAGTTTTAATGAAATCAAAATAATAATTTTAGTGATAATCATAATGATAATAATAATACCAATAGTAATAATGATAATTATGTTATAATGCTAATAATGATAATAATCATAATAATAATACTAAAATGATACAATTTATAATAATCTTACTTATAAAAATATATTGATGATAAGTAATGTTCCTAACACTTATAGTTATAGTTATGGTATTGGTGATAATTATAATACTAAATATATCAATATCAATAATAATAATAATAATAATAATAATAATAATAATAATAATAATAATAATAATAATAATAATAATAATAATAATAATAATAATAATAGTAGTAGTAGTAGTAACCCTAAATATTAATACTTTGTAATAATAATAATATTAGTAATGATAATAATAATGATAATAATATTAATATTAATGATGATATTTACAAAAATCATAATATTTGTAATAATCTTAACACTAACAATGTTAATGATAAAAGTAATGATAATACTAATAATTACTACTTCTTAATTATAACAATAAAAACCATACTTATATATTAACAATTTCTCATCTTATACAATTAATCTTAACTATAATAACATTAAATTTTATAATAATACTAAATAATAATAATAACAATACGTAGTAATAATAATAATAATAATAATAATAATAATAATAATAATAATAATAATAATAATAATAATAATAATAATAATAATAATAATAATAATAATAATAATAATAATAATAATAATAATAATAATAATAGAAAAAAATCAGGTTATACCTTAGAAGTATTAAAAATAAATAAGCTGCCCAAGAGGGGACTCGAACCCGCGACCTCTTGCTTAACAACCCACACCTTTAACCAACATGCTATTTGTTTCTTTCTGTAGTTATGTGCGACCTAAATATATGTATATAACCTTTATTTCTGACTCCTTGTTCTTCTTCCCTAACAAATTGATCCTAGCCAAACTAATCTAACATACAGCAATATAGGCCGGATCTTGGGCCCAACAGCATACACAGAATACGGCCCATCAGAAGAATAAAATCCTTGGCCCAACAACAAAACTTACGGCCCAAATGTAACGTGGCCCAATCTATTAATTAAAAGGATCCAGGTTGTATTTGGGGTTTGTTCCAATCCCTTTTTGATTATGCTCGACCGTAATGAATCAAAACAAAAAAAAAATATCGCCTGCATCACCTCATCACTCATCATGGTTACCTCATATTCCATTAACATCAATTCTAGATTATATATTTGAGAAGGAGTTAGTTGGTGTCGGCAAACTTCCATTCCCACTTGATTAGTATAAACCGCAAATCATTAGTATCCAATACTTACTTTGCTAAAATGGGTCGATTATTTCTTTGTCCCACAATCATTTGTCTCAATTTCCTTTTTCTTTGCATATAAGGCAATTTATTAAGCAATACCTAAACCATCCCGTACGCATAAACTTCCTAGAAATATACTTATATATAATAACAATAAATATATGTGGTTCATGGTTAAAAGCTAAACCGAATTGGTTGCAGTAGTAATACAAGCTTTGATGGTGATCTTCGTGATTGTAGAAAAATAGAAACGTGAAGAGTATAGCAGCAGTTTATTTGAAGATGGTTGGCCGTTTGTTTTGGGGAGTGGTTCCCTATGTTTTTTTTTTTTAAATAACTGTAATAGAAGTATCGTTTTAGTATAGCAGTAAATTGGGTTTCATGTTGGCTTTGAAGAAGAAGGATACAATATGGATGTTTGTTCCTAGTAACTAAATGAAGGTGTTGGTTCAATTTTTGTAGAAAGGTTAGAGAGACGTAGAGATAAGGGTAGTGATGTTTTTCGAAGAAAACATGCAATGAAGTGGTGGTTTCATGGTTTGAAGAACGTGGAGTGGATTTGAGAATGGTACGAGTTTTATGGTGATGGTGGTTAATCGTGGAGATAGTGGTGGAGCTTGGTTCTTGAACCGAATCATAATCATGATTTGCAGAAGAGATTAAAGAAGATGGTGCTGAGTTTGCTTTCTGTCCTCTCTTTCTTATTTTACAAATTACAGGAGGTTTTATGTATAATGTGATCGAGTACATGATGTATTAGCTAAATTCAATCATAATTGATCTGTGAAGTCATCATATAACAAAATGCAGACAGAAAGTACCAATCGTTCTTCAATCAGATAATATAAAAATAAAATAGAAAGCGACCTCAAACAGATTTTGTTTGCTTCTTGTGATTGAATTCGTTTCTTTTGCAACAGGATTAGAGACAGAAAACAAAAGAAGAAAGAAAAAAAATAAAGCTAGATGTTGATGACTAACAACTTCGTACGAATGATTTGAATATATAACTATTTCATATAAGAAAACAAAAATATAAAAAGTTTGATGGGAAAATTCAAATAGAATTCGTCCTGTATTAGTTGAATCTGATAATATTGAATGATGAATATAATATATATTAATAATAATTAATAGTACTAATAATAATAATTAATATTAATATAATATTAATAGTCTTAACAATAACATAGATATCTGATTTCATAATATTATTAATACTAATATTAATATTAATATTTATAATAATATTGAAATACTAATAATAATATTAATAACTCTATTTTTTTATTTGTATTATATATTATTAACTATGTAACATCATATATTATATTACATAATAACTTTTATTGAATTCTTATTATATAGAAATCATAGTTATATATATAAATATATTGTGAATTATACTTAATGATATATATTTAATATACTTTATTTATACATGTAGATACATCCTAAGTTATAATATTATATATACTACTTTATTTTACATGATTAATTCAGATAACTAAATTTTGAAATATTGCAAATTAACATTATATATATATATATATATATATATATATATATATATATATATATATATATATATATATATATATATACATTTCTATTTACAAACAATCGTTCGTGAATCGTCGAGAATAGTTAAAGGTCAAATGTATTCATGTAAACAGTTCTAAAATTTTGAGACTCGGTCTAGTAGACTTTGCTTATCGTGTCGGAAATATATAAAGATTAAGTTTAAATTTGGTCGGAAATTCCCGGGTCATCACACCAGGTAGTCTGATAAGTTCCAGAAACAGTAGCTAAAGGTGTTCCAGTGGGTTCTTGGTGCTTGATGCTCATCACGGTTCTCATCCTTGATGCGTATAGCTTCAAGTGTACAACTCGTTGATGGGTTTGCATCATCTTAACCAAGGTTTGACCATCATAAAACTAGTGTAAGTCTAAGATAAGTAGCACAACTCACTTAAGAGTCGTATGTAGTGAAATGTCCCGTTCTTATTGATTAAAAACGTTCCATATTAATTGATTTCGTTGCGAGGTTTTGACCTCTATATGAGACGTTTTTCAAAGACTGCATTCATTTTAAAACAAACCATAACCTTTATTTCATAAATAAAGGTTTAAAAAGCTTTACGTAGATTATCAAATAATGATAATCTAAAATATCCTGTTTACACACGACCATTACATAATGGTTTACAATACAAATATGTTACATCGAAATCAGTTTCTTGAATGCAGTTTTTACACAATATCATACAAACATGGACTCCAAATCTTGTCCTTATTTTAGTATGCAACAGCAGAAGCTCTTAATATTCACCTGAGAATAAACATGCTTTAAACGTCAACAAAAATGTTGGTGAGTTATAGGTTTAACCTATATATATCAAATCGTAACAATAGACCACAAGATTTCATATTTCAATACACATCCCATACATAGAGATTAAAATCATTCATATGGTGAACACCTGGTAACTGACATTAACAAGATGCATATATAAGAATATCCCCATCATTCCGGGACACCCTTCGGATATGATATAAATTTCGAAGTACTAAAGCATCCGGTACTTTGGATGGGGTTTGTTAGGCCCAATAGATCTATCTTTAGGATTCGCGTCAATTAGGGTGTCTGTTCCCTAATTCTTAGATTACCAGACTTAATAAAAAGGGGCATATTCGATTTCGATAATTCAACCATAGAATGTAGTTTCACGTACTTGTGTCTATTTTGTAAATCATTTATAAAACCTGCATGTATTCTCATCCCAAAAATATTAGATTTTAAAAGTGGGACTATAACTCACTTTCACAGATTTTTACTTCGTCGGGAAGTAAGACTTGGCCACTGGTTGATTCACGAACCTATAACAATATATACATATATATCAAAGTATGTTCAAAATATATTTACAACACTTTTAATATATTTTGATGTTTTAAGTTTATTAAGTCAGCTGTCCTCGTTAGTAACCTACAACTAGTTGTCCACAGTTAGATGTACAAAAATAAATCGATAAATATTATCTTGAATCAATCCACGACCCAGTGTATACGTATCTCAGTATTGATCACAACTCAAACTATATATATTTTGGAATCAACCTCAACCCTGTATAGCTAACTCCAACATTCACATATAGAGTGTCTATGGTTGTTCCGAAATATATATAGATGTGTCGACATGATAGGTCAAAACATTGTATACGTGTCTATGGTATCTCAAGATTACATAATATACAATACAAGTTGATTAAGTTATGGTTGGAATAGATTTGTTACCAATTTTCACGTAGCTAAAATGAGAAAAATTATCCAATCTTGTTTTACCCATAACTTCTTCATTTTAAATCCGTTTTGAGTGAATCAAATTGCTTTGGTTTCATATCGAACTCTATTTTATGAATCTAAACAGAAAAGTATAGGTTTATAGTCAGAAAAATAAGTTACAAGTCATTTTTGTAAAGGTAGTCATTTCAGTCGAAAGAACGACGTCTAGATGACCATTTTAGAAAACATACTTCCACTTTGAGTTTAATCATAATTTTTGGATATAGTTTCATGTTCATAATAAAAATCATTTTCTCATAATAACAACTTTAAAATCAAAGTTTATCATAGTTTTTAATTAACTAACCCAAAACAGCCCGCGGTGTTACTACGACGGCGTAAATCCGGTTTTACGGTGTTTTTCGTGTTTCCAGGTTTTAAATCATTAAGTTAGCATATCATATAGATATAGAACATGTGTTTAGTTGATTTTAAAAGTCAAGTTAGAAGGATTAACTTTTTTTTGCGAACAAGTTTAGAATTAACTAAACTATATTCTAGTGATTACAAGTTTAAACCTTCGAATAAGATAGCTTTATATGTATGAATCGAATGATGTTATGAACATCATTACTACCTTAAGTTCCTTGGATAAAACTACTGGAAAAGAGAAAAATGGATCTAGCTTCAATGGATCCTTGGATGGCTCGAAGTTCTTAAAGCAAAATCATGACACGAAAACAAGTTCAAGTAAGATCATCACTTGAAATAAGATTGTTATAGTTATAGAAATTGAACCAAAGTTTGAATATGATTATTACCTTGTATTAGAATGATAACCTACTGTAAGAAACAAAGATTTCTTGAGGTTGGATGATCACCTTACAAGATTGGAAGTGAGCTAGCAAACTTGAAAGTATTCTTGATTTTATGAAACTAGAACTTTTGGAATTTATGAAGAACACTTAGAACTTGAAGATAGAACTTGAGAGAGATCAATTATATGAAGAAAATTGAAGAATGAAAGTGTTTGTAGGTGTTTTTGGTCGTTGGTGTATGGATTAGATATAAAGGATATGTAATTTTGTTTTCATGTAAATAAGTCATGAATGATTACTCATATTTTTGTAATTTTATGAGATATTTCATGCTAGTTGCCAAATGATGGTTCCCACATGTGTTAGGTGACTCACATGGGCTACTAAGAGCTGATCATTGGAGTGTATATACCAATAGTACATACATCTAAAAGCTGTGTATTGTACGAGTACGAATACGGGTGCATACGAGTAGAATTGTTGATGAAACTGAACGAGGATGTAATTGTAAGCATTTTTGTTAAGTAGAAGTATTTTGATAAGTGTATTGAAGTCTTTCAAAAGTGTATAAATACATATTAAAACACTACATGTATATACATTTTAACTGAGTCGTTAAGTCATCGTTAGTCGTTACATGTAAGTGTTGTTTTGAAACCTTTAGGTTAACGATCTTGTTAAATGTTGTTAACCCAATGTTTATAATATCAAATGAGATTTTAAATTATTATATTATCATGATATTATCATGTATGAATATCTCTTAATATGATATATATACATTAAATGTCTTTACAACGATAATCGTTACATATATGTCTCGTTTAAAAATCATTAAGTTAGTAGTCTTGTTTTTACATATGTAGTTCATTGTTAATATATTTAATGATATGTTTACTTATCATAGTATCATGTTAACTATATATATATATCCATATATATGTCATCATATAGTTTTTACAAGTTTTAACGTTCGTGAATCACCGGTCAACTTGGGTGGTCAATTGTCTATATGAAACATATTTCAATTAATCAAGTCTTAACAAGTTTGATTGCTTAATATGTTGGAAACATTTAATCATGTAAATATCAATCTCAATTAATATATATAAACATGGAAAAGTTCGGGTCACTACAGTACCTACCCGTTAAATAAATTTCGACCCGAAATTTTAAGCTGTTGAAGGTGTTGACAAATCTTCTGGAAATAGATGCGGGTATTTCTTCTTCATCTGATCTTCACACTCCCAGGTGAACTCGGGTCCTCTACGAGCATTCCATCGAACCTTAACAATTGGTATCTTGTTTTGCTTAAGTCTTTTAACCTCACGATCCATTATTTCGACGGGTTCTTCGATGAATTGAAGTTTTTCGTTGATTTGGATTTCATCTAACGGAATAGTGAGATCTTATTTAGCAAAACATTTCTTCAAATTCGAGACGTGGAAAGTGTTATGTACAGCCGCAAGTTGTTGAGGTAACTCAAGTCGGTAAGCTACTGGTCCGACACGATCAATAATCTTGAATGGTCCAATATACCTTGGATTTAATTTCCCTCGTTTACCAAATCGAACAACGCCTTTCCAAGGTGCAACTTTAAGCATGACCATCTCTCCAATTTCAAATTCTATATCTTTTCTTTTAATGTCAGCGTAGCTCTTTTGTCGACTTTGGGCGGTTTTCAACCGTTGTTGAATTTGGATGATCTTCTCGGTAGTTTCTTGTATAATCTCCGGACCCGTAATCTGTCTATCCCCCACTTCACTCCAACAAATCGGATACCTGCACTTTCTACCATAAAGTGCTTCAAACGGCGCCATCTCAATGCTTGAATGGTAGCTGGTGTTGTAGGAAAATTCTGCTAACGGTAGATGTCGATCCCAACTTTTTCCGAAATCAATAACACATGCTCGTAGCATGTCTTCAAGCGTTTGTATCGTCCTTTCGCTCTGCCCATCAGTTTGTGGATGATAGGCAGTACTCATGTCTAGACGAGTTCCTAATGCTTGCTGTAATGTCTGCCAGAATCTTGAAATAAATCTGCCATCCCTATCAGAGATAATAGAGATTGGTATTCCATGTCTGGAGATGACTTCCTTCAAATACAGTCGTGCTAACTTCTCCATCTTGTCATCTTCTCTTATTGGCAGGAAGTGTGCTGATTTGGTGAGACGATCAACTATTACCCAAATAGTATCAAAACCACTTGCAGTCCTTGGCAATTTAGTGATGAAATCCATGGTAATGTTTTCCCATTTCCATTCCGGGATTTCGGGTTGTTGAAGTAGACCTGATGGTTTCTGATACTCAGCTTTGACCTTAGAACACGTCAAACATTCTCCTACGTATTTAGCAACATCGGCTTTCATACCCGGCCACCAAAAATGTTTCTTGAGATCCTTGTACATCTTCCCCGTTCCAGGATGTATTGAGTATCTGGTTTTATGAGCTTCTCTAAGTACCATTTCTCTCATATCTCCAAATTTTGGTACCCAAATCCTTTCAGCCCTATACCGGATTTCGTCTTCCCGAATATTAAGATGCTTCTCCGATCCTTTGGGTATTTCATCCTTTAAATTTCCCTCTTTTAAAACTCCTTGTTGCGCCTCCTTTATTTGAGTAGTAATGTTATTATGAATCATTATATTCATAGATTTTACTCGAATGGGTTCTCTGTCCTTCCTGCTCAAGGCATCGGCTACCACATTTGCCTTCCCCGGGTGGTAACGAATCTCAAAGTCGTAATCATTCAATAATTCAATCCACCTACGCTGCCTCATATTCAGTTGTTTCTGATTAAATATGTGTTGAAGACTTTTGTGGTCGGTATATATAATACTTTTGACCCCATATAAGTAGTGCCTCCAAGTCTTTAATGCAAAAACAACCGCACCTAATTCCAAATCATGCGTCGTATAATTTTGTTCGTGAATCTTCAATTGTCTAGACGCATAAGCAATCACCTTCGTTCGTTGCATTAATACACAACCGAGACCTTGCTTTGATGCATCACAATAAATCACAAAATCATCATTCCCTTCAGGCAATGACAATATAGGTGCCGTAGTTAGCTTTTTCTTCAATAACTGAAACACTTTCTCTTGTTCATCATTCCATTCAAATTTCTTCCCTTTATGCGTTAATGCAGTCAAGGGTTTTGCTATTCTGGAAAAGTCTTGGATGAACCTTCTGTAGTAACCAGCTAGTCCTAAAAACTGGCGTATGTGTTTCGGAGTTTTCGGGGTTTCCCACTTTTCAACAGTTTCTATCTTTGCCGGATCCACCTTAATACCTTCTTTGTTCACTATGTGACCGAGGAATTGAACTTCTTCCAACCAAAATGCACACTTTGAAAACTTAGCGTACAATTCTTCCTTCCTCAATACTTCTAACACCTTTCTCAAATGTTCACCGTGTTCTTGGTCATTCTTTGAGTAAATAAGTATGTCATCAATGAAAACAATGACAAACTTGTCAAGGTATGGTCCACACACTCGGTTCATAAGGTCCATGAACACAGCTGGTGCATTAGTTAAACCAAACGGCATGACCATAAACTCGTAATGACCGTAACGTGTTCTGAAAGCAGTCTTTAGAATATCATCTTCTTTCACCCGCATTTGATGATACCCGGAACGTAAGTCAATCTTTGAATAAACAGACGAGCCTTGTAGTTGATCAAATAAGTCATCGATTCTCGGTAGTGGGTAGCGGTTCTTGATGGTAAGTTTGTTCAACTCTCGGTAGTCGATACACAACCTGAATGTACCATCTTTCTTCTTGACAAACAAAACAGGAGCTCCCCACGGTGATGTGCTTGGTCGAATGAAACCACGCTCTAAAAGTTCTTGTAATTGGCTTTGTAGTTCTTTCATCTCACTGGGTGCGAGTCTGTAAGGAGCACGAGCTATTGGTGCAGCTCCTGGTACAAGATCTATTTGAAATTCAACGGATCGATGTGGGGGTAATCCCGGTAATTCTTTCGGAAATACATCAGGAAATTCTTTTGTGACGGGAAGATCATTGATGCTCTTTTCTTCAGTTTGTACTTTCTCGACGTGTGCTAGAACAGCATCGCAACCTTTTCTTATTAGTTTTTGTGCCTTCAAATTACTAATAAGATGTAGCTTCGTGTTGCCCTTTTCTCCGTACACCATTAAGGGTTTTCCTTTTTCTCGTATAATGCGAATTGCATTTTTGTAACAAACGATCTCCGCTTTCACTTCTTTCAACCAGTCCATACCGATTATCACATCAAAACTCCCTAACTCTACTGGTATCAAATCAATCTTAAATGTTTCGCTAACCAGTTTAATTTCTCGATTCCGACATATATTATCTGCTGAAATTAATTTACCATTTGCTAATTCGAGTAAAAATTTACTATCCAAAGGCGTCAATGGACAACTTAATTTAGCACAAAAATCTCTACTCATATAGCTTCTATCCGCACCCGAATCAAATAAAATGTAAGCAGATTTATTGTCAATAAGAAACGTACCCGTAACAAGCTCCGGGTCTTCCTGTGCCTCTGCCGCATTAATATTGAAAACTCTTCCACGACCTTGTCCATTCGTGTTCTCCTGGTTCGGGCAATTTCTAATAATGTGGCCCGGTTTTCCACATTTATAACAAACTACATTGGCATAACTTGCTCCGACACTACTTGCTCCGACACTACTTGCTCCGCCATTACTCGTTCCGACACCATTTGTTCCTTTCGTTCTATTAACCCCTGGTCCGTAGACCTCACACTTCGCCGCGCTATGACCATTTCTTTTACACTTGTTGCAAAATTTGGTGCAGAACCCCGAGTGATTCTTTTCACACCTTTGGCATAGCTGCTTCTGATTGTTGTTGTTGTTGCGGTTATTATTGTTGTTGGGATGATTGTTGTAGTTGCTGTTGCTGCTGTTGTTGTTGTTGGGCCGTTTGTTGTAGTTGCGATTGATGTTGCGATTGTTGGGATAATTGTTGCGATTATTGTTGTAATTGCTGTTGTTGTATTGGTGATTCTTATCACCGTTTTCCTCCCACTTTCTTTTGACTTGCTTCACATTGGCCTCTTCAGCAGTCTGTTCTTTAATTCTTTCTTCAATCTGGTTCACGAGTTTGTGAGCCATTCTACATGCCTGTTGTATGGAGGCGGGCTCGTGTGAACTTATATCTTCTTGGATTCTTTCCGGTAATCCTTTCACAAACGCGTCGATCTTCTCTTCCTCATCTTCGAATGCTCCCGAACACAATAGGCACAATTATGTGAATCGTCTTTCGTACGTGGTAATATCAAATCCTTGGGTTCGTAACCCTCTAAGTTCTGTCTTGAGCTTATTGACCTCGGTTCTGGGACGGTACTTCTCGTTCATCAAGTGCTTGAATGCTGACCACGGTAGTGCGTACGCATCGTCTTGTCCCACTTGCTCTAGATAGGTATTCCACCATGTTAACGCAGAACCTGTGAAGGTATGCGTAGCGTACTTTACTTTGTCCTCTTCAGTACACTTACTTATGGCAAACACCGATTCGACCTTCTCGGTCCACCGTTTCAATTCGATCGGTCCTTCGGTTCCATCAAATTCCAAAGGTTTGCAGGCAGTGAATTCTATGTAGGTGCATCCTACACGATTTCCTGTGCTGCTAGATCCAAGGTTATTGTTGGTATGTAGCGCAGCCTGTACTGCGGCTATGTTTGAAGCTAGAAAAGTACGGAATTCCTCTTCATTCATATTCACGGTGTGTCGAGTAGTCGGTGCCATTTCCTTCAAAATAGTTAAATGGAACAAGTTAATCATACAGAATATTAAGAGTAGTTAATAGTATTTCGTAGCATAATATGAACTCATTTATAAAAGCTTTTTCTTCATATTAGCGTTTTATAAGTTTAAATTCGGGTAGTACCTACCCGTTAAGTTTATACTTAGTAGCTAATATACAATTCAACTACTACAATTCTATATGAAAAACTGATTATAATAATATTTCGCGTTCAAACTTTTACACAATATTTTACAAACTTACAATACCGCTTATTTTACATATAGCATGAAATATAGCACACAATAAATTTGATACAAGATGGTTGTGAAGATAATTCTAGCTAGTACACAAGTCGTTCAGCAAAGGCAATAAAGACACGTAATTCATACGTCCAGAAACAAGTCATGCATTCTGGTTTTACTAGGACTACTTCCCATCCTTGGTCTTGTGGAACATAACCATTATGGCCGTTGATAAGACAGCGTGTTGTAACGTCATCAAAGGGACGAGGGTTACGTAATGTCCAACAGTCCCGTAACAATCTAAAAACCTCATTTCTTACCCCAATTACCGACTCCGTCACTTGTGGGAACGTTTTGTTTAATAGTTGTAGCCCGATGTTCTTGTTCTCACTTTGGTGAGAAGCGAACATTACTAATCCGTAAGCATAACATGCTTCTTTATGTTGCATGTTAGCCGCTTTTTCTAAATCACGAAGTCCAATATTCGGATATATTGAGTCAAAATAATTTCTTAACCCATTGCGTAAAATAGCATTTGGGTTCCCCGCAATATATGCGTCAAAGTAAACACATCGTAACTTATGGATTTCCCAATGTGATATCCCCCATCTTCCGAACGAAAGCCTTTTATAAACCAAGGCATTCTTGGAACGTTCTCCGAATGTCTTACAAACTGATCTCGCCTTAAATAGTTGTGCCGAAGAATTCTGACCGACTCTAGACAAGATTTCATCAATCATGTCTCCGGGTAGGTCTCTTAAAATATTGGGTTGTCTATCCATTTTGTGTGTTTATACTGTAAAATAGACAAGAGTTAGATTCATAAAAAAAAAATACTTATTAATACAAGCAATTTTTACATATATCATAAAGCATAAGCACACTATATTACATATATTACACCACACGAATACAACTATCTTATTCCGACTCGCTTGTTTCTTCTTCTTCGATTTTGGTTTGTTTTGCCAAGTTTCTAGGGATATATGATGTTCCCCTAATACGAGCCGTCGTGATCCACATTGGTTTAGAAAAACCTGGTGGTTTAGAGGTTCCCGGGTCATTGTTACAACTTAAGGACTTCGGGGGTTGACGATACATATAAAGTTCATCGGGGTTGGAATTAGATTTATCTATTTTTATGCCCTTTCCCTTATTATTTTCTTTTGCCTTTTTAAATTCAGTTGGGGTAATTTCTATAACATCATCGGAATTCTCGTCGGAATCGGATTCATCGGAGAATTGGTAATCCTCCCAATATTTTGCTTCCTTGGCGGAAACACCATTGACCATAATTAACCTTGGTCGGTTGGTTGAGGATTTTCTTTTACTTAACCGTTTTATTATTTCCCCCACCGGTTCTATTTCTTCATCCGGTTCCGATTCTTCTTCCGGTTCCGATTCTTCTTCCGGTTCCGACTCTTCTTCCAGTTCCTCTTCGGGAACTTGTGAATCAGTCCACGAATCATTCCAATTTACATTTGACTCTTCATTATTATTAGGTGAGTCAATGGGACTTGTTCTAGAGGTAGACATCTATCACATAATATCAAACGCGTTAAGAGATTAATATATCACATAATATTCACATGTTAAAAATATATAGTTTCCAACAAAATTTGTTAAGCAATCATTTTTCAAGTAAACACGGTCGAAGTCCAGACTCACTAATGCATCCTAACAAACTCGATAAGACACACTAATGCAAAATTCTGGTTCTCTAAGACCAACGCTCGGATACCAACTGAAATGTCCCGTTCTTATTGATTAAAAACGTTCCATATTAATTGATTTCGTTGCGAGGTTTTGACCTCTATATGAGACGTTTTTCAAAGGCTGCATTCATTTTAAAAAAAACCATAACCTTTATTTCATAAATAAAGGTTTAAAAAGCTTTACGTAGATTATCAAATAATGATAATCTAAAATATCCTGTTTACACACGACCATTACATAATGGTTTACAATACAAATATGTTACATCGAAATCAGTTTCTTGAATGCAGTTTTTACACAATATCATGCAAACATGGACTCCAAATCTTGTCCTTATTTTAGTATGCAACAGCGGAAGCTCTTAATATTCACCTGAGAATAAACATGCTTTAAACGTCAACAAAAATGTTGGTGAGTTATAGGTTTAACCTATATATATCAAATCGTAACTATAGACCACAAGATTTCATATTTCAATACACATCCCATACATAGAGATAAAAATCATTCATATGGTGAACACCTGGTAACCGACATTAACAAGATGCATATATAAGAATATCCCCATCATTCCGGGACACCCTTCGGATATGATATAAATTTCGAAGTACTAAAGCATCCGGTACTTTGGATGGGGTTTGTTAGGCCCAATAGATCTATCTTTAGGATTCGCGTCAATTAGGGTGTCTGTTCCCTAATTCTTAGATTACCAGACTTAATAAAAAGGGGCATATTCGATTTCGATAATTCAACCATAGAATGTAGTTTCACGTACTTGTGTCTATTTTGTAAATCATTTATAAAACCTGCATGTATTCTCATCCCAAAAATATTAGATTTTAAAAGTGGGACTATAACTCACTTTCACAGATTTTTACTTCGTCGGGAAGTAAGACTTGGCCACTGGTTGATTCACGATCCTATAACAATATATACATATATAACAAAGTATGTTCAAAATATATTTACAACACTTTTAATATATTTTGATGTTTTAAGTTTATTAAGTCAGCTGTCCTCGTTAGTAACCTACAACTAGTTGTCCACAGTTAGATGTACAGAAATAAATCGATAAATATTATCTTGAATCAATCCACGACCCAGTGTATACGTATCTCAGTATTGATCACAACTCAAACTATATATATTTTGGAATCAACCTCAACCCTGTATAGCTAACTCCAACATTCACATATAGAGTGTCTATGGTTGTTCCGAAATATATATAGATGTGTCGACATGATAGGTCGAAACATTGTATACGTGTCTATGGTATCTCAAGATTACATAATATACAATACAAGTTGATTAAGTTATGGTTGGAATAGATTTGTTACCAATTTTCACGTAGCTAAAATGAGAAAAATTATCCAATCTTTTTTTACCCATAACTTCTTCATTTTAAATCCGTTTTGAGTGAATCAAATTGCTATGGTTTCATATTGAACTCTATTTTATGAATCTAAACAGAAAAGTATAGGTTTATAGTCGGAAAAATAAGTTACAAGTCTTTTTTGTAAAGGTGGTCATTTCAGTCGAAAGAACGACGTCTAGATGACCATTTTAGAAAACATACTTCCACTTTGAGTTTAATCATAATTTTTGGATATAGTTTCATGTTCATAATAAAAATCATTTTCTCAGAATAACAACTTTAAAATCAAAGTTTATCATAGTTTTTAATTAACTAACCCAAAACAGCCCGCGGTGTTACTACGACGGCGTAAATCCGGTTTTACGGTGTTTTTCGTGTTTCCAGGTTTTAAATCATTAAGTTAGCATATCATATAGATATAGAACATGTGTTTAGTTGATTTTAAAAGTCAAGTTAGAAGGATTAACTTTTGTTTGCGAACAAGTTTAGAATTAACTAAACTATGTTCTAGTGATTACAAGTTTAAACCTTCGAATAAGATAGCTTTATATGTATGAATCGAATGATGTTATGAACATCATTACTACCTTAAGTTCCTTGGATAAACCTACTGGAAAAGAGAAAAATGGATCTAGCTTCAATGGATCCTTGGATGGCTCGAAGTTCTTGAAGCAAAATCATGACACGAAAATAAGTTCAAGTAAGATCATCACTTGAAATAAGATTGTTATAGTTATAGAAATTGAACCAAAGTTTGAATATGATTATTACCTTGTATTAGAATGATAACCTACTGTAAGAAACAAAGATTTCTTGAGGTTGGATGATCACCTTACAAGATTGGAAGTGAGCTAGCAAACTTGAAAGTATTCTTGATTTTATGAAACTAGAACTTTTGGAATTTATGAAGAACACTTAGAACTTGAAGATAGAACTTGAGAGAGATCAATTATATGAAGAAAATTGAAGAATGAAAGTGTTTGTAGGTGTTTTTGGTCGTTGGTGTATGGATTAGATATAAAGGATATGTAATTTTGTTTTCATGTAAATAAGTCATGAATGATTACTCATATTTTTGTAATTTTATGAGATATTTCATGCTAGTTGCCAAATGATGGTTCCCACATGTGTTAGGTGACTCACATGGGCTACTAAGAGCTGAGCATTGGAGTGTATATACCAATAGTACATACATCTAAAAGCTGTGTATTGTACGCGTACGAATACGGGTGCATACGAGTAGAATTATTGATGAAACTGAACGAGGATGTAATTGTAAGCATTTTTGTTAAGTAGAAGTATTTTGATAAGTGTATTGAAGTCTTTCAAAAGTGTATAAATACATATTAAAACACTACATGTATATACATTTTAACTGAGTCGTTAAGTCATCGTTAGTCGTTACATGTAAGTGTTGTTTTGAAACCTTTAGGTTAACGATCTTGTTAAATGTTGTTAACCCAATGTTTATAATATCAAATGAGATTTTAAATTATTATATTATCATGATATTATCATGTATGAATATCTCTTAATATGATATATATACATTAAATGTCTTTACAACGATAATCGTTACATATATGTCTCGTTTAAAAATCATTAAGTTAGTAGTCTTGTTTTTACATATGTAGTTCATTGTTAATATATTTAATGATATGTTTACTTATCATAGTATCATGTTAACTATATATATATCCATATATATGTCATCATATAGTTTTTACAAGTTTTAACGTTCGTGAATCACCGATCAACTTGGGTGGTCAATTGTCTATATGAAACATATTTCAATTAATCAAGTCTTAACAAGTTTGATTGCTTAACATGTTGGAAACATTTAATCATGTAAATATCAATCTCAATTAATATATATAAACATGGAAAAGTTCGGGTCACTACATGTAGTTTGATGAACTAAAGTTACATCAAGATCTTAGATCCGACACATACATGAGTTACAAAAGTAATATTAAGCTATAAACTTGAAAGTAAACTAAATAAACAAGATCTTAAGTTGTAGAACATAGTTCTTAGTTAGATCTTGAAGATCCTAGACCCAAAAGTCTAGATCTAAAGTTCTTAAGTTAGATCCTAAGTTATAATACTTGGATCTTTACTTTAATGAAACCATAAGTTATGAAACTTAGATTTTCATCTTGAAAAGTGTATGTAAGCTCATAAGCTCTTGTTTACAACAAAATTAGAAGACCATAAGCTATAGAAACTTAGATCCATCACAAGTATATGAAGTTATAACTAGAAAGTTATACTTCCATGTTCATGAACTTACAAAGTTAACTTTGGTTCAAGAAAAATGAGATCAAGATTAACTAGTAACACTTGACCAAAATAACAACATCACAAACTTTAAAGTACTTATAAAAGAAGGAAATAAACTATAGTACAAGTATTATGTTCATGTTTTGTTTCATACTTAGGAAGATTCAAATCAAAGTTTGAATCTTAGGATTTAAGTCTACAAACATGAACACAAGTATGAATATGAAACTTATGAACTTTAAATCTTTTAAAACATTAAGTATAGAACCATAAACTAGGAAGTTTAGATTCCTTGTTCTTGACTTCATCAAATAAAGATGGAAGTAACAAGATTTCATGAAGATACAAGTTAGAGAACTTGATCTTTAACAACTACAAACAATCAAACATGTAATCAACAAACAAGAACAAGTAATGATGATGATTTATGGTTCGGTTTTGTTAAGGAAAAAGAGGAAGAGAAGTAGTTCATGTTACTTACAAGTTGAGAGAAAAATGAGAAAAATGAGAAGTAAAATGAAGTGTGTGAAAAAGTGAAGTGAACTAGTGAATAAGTAACCAAAAAAAAAAGATTTTGAACTCCCTCATACTCCTCCCTAGGCCGATGGTTTACAAGGGCCAAATGGGGCAAGTCAAGTCTTCAACTTTCTTACATGGGAGAATGGTGTTAGCTTGAAATGGTAATAAAGCAAATTGGCATGGGAAAGATGTGTAAATGTGCATGTAACTAGCCTCCTTACTTCACTAACCAATCTAGTTTTACCTTAATGTAATACTTGCATAAAAGATGGGCTAATTAGTCCATTAAGTGTGTAGGGTGGGCTTCCAAGTTCATTAATCATGAGTCCATTAATAAAAGACCAAGTATGTAACAAATTAAATAAATAAGCCCAAGTAATTAACTACAAACACTAGTTAATTAAAAATGATTAATATTAATTAATCATGAATGCAAATAATACTCAAAAATATTATTCGTGAAAAGTTCGTGTGTCACAGAGACAAGTCGGGACATGCAAAGTCATGTACGGTAACAAGTAAATGTATAACAATACATTCATTAAAGTGCAAGCATTAATAATAAATTATTAATAATTAAACGTTGGAAAATCCAGGGTTGTTACATGCAATGTAACTGAAACTGGGTTGTTACAACTCTCCCCCCGTTGGACTGTTCGTGTCCTCACGAACTACCCTTTACAATTCGAGACCAAAATCATTCATCAGATCCCCAAAAATTGTTTTTGGACCCCCAAGTTGGAAGAGATGGCGACTCATCGACAAACGGGAGAGAAAATTTGTCCGTGGAGGATTTAGCGCATTCGATATTATGATAACATGTTTGACCGAGGAGAGCGTGTTGGGTGATGGTTCCGCTAATGTTTTATCTTACAAGATTGAGAATCGATCCGAAAATAACTCTGTAAGTAACTAGAGGGGGGGGTGAATAGTTACTTGATACATTTTTAATACTTTTTCGATTGATCACTAAATTCGATTAACTATGATCAACCAATTTAACTCAAACTTGATGTGTACGATTTGTATGTTCAATATGATGAATGAAGTAATGTAAAAAACGTAAACACAAGGATTTATAGTGGTTCGGGTGGGTATTAACTAATCCACCTTAATCCACTCCCCGATTACACTAATCGAGATTTCTTGCTTCACTAAGCACTTTTCTCCAAACCCGGTGGAGATCCGATTTACAAGTCTTCAACTTCTTTAGTAGACAACAAACCTAATCTTCCTATCCCTTTGAAAGACCAATTCCAACCTACATCAACTTGTCTTCACCTTGGACAAGTATTAATCTACAAATGAGATTAATCAACTTCATAAGTCCCTTTATGGAATTAAATCACTAAGCTAGCCTATACTTCTACTAATTGAAGTTACAAGACTCATACACTTTGCAATGATGATCCTAAGACAATACTAGGACATACATTACACTAAGTAAACTCACAAGATAAATGATTTTGATTAGTAAGTTTACAACAACCCAATTCTATATCTATAAGATCATAGAATCTTCTCTTGCTTGATCACATTTGAGTAGTAATTAATACATTTGTGATCGCTGGAAATAAGCCTTTGAAATATGCAAGAGGGTCAGCTTCAAATGCTCTTCAATGCTTGCCTTTTATAGTGAGATTCAAAAAATAGCCGTTGTCAAACGATTGCCAGCACGGTCGACCGTGTTTGACCGTGCGTGCTCCAGTCCAAAATATGTATCCGTTGTATAAACGTTTGACTCAGATTTGAACACCACATTTTGGAACCTTTACTCCATCTAGCACCTGCAAAAGAAACCCAACATCCTATACAAGTACTATATGCATTAAGTGTGTGGAATTTGGTCTTATTGAGTGAAAGTGACATAACACTCCAAGAGTGGCAAACCCAACATTCTTGGAGAAGTATCTTGATTGATATTTTGGGAAATCTTAGTTTGGTCAAGACTTAGTTAGTCACATTAATGCATTTGGTTCAATCTTAAAGACTAGTCAATATGTCATTAACTTCCTAGTTTTAATTAATCACAAATTATATTCATTTCAAGGTTAAATAGAGATTAATTGAATGATGTCTTTCTAAGGTAATCACTAAGTGTGTAAAGACATCAATAACAAGTCATACATGAATAAGTAATCACAACTTGTTACTTAGACAAGACCAAATAGACAATTGACCATTATTCCTTTGTAAACCATTTTACACTTAATTTATTGGAGTAGACTAGTTGATAGAATTCTAGTATTCTAACTAGTGAGCACATAGCAAGCATATTAATCAAGTTGGCAAATTGATGAGTATTAAACATATTAGCATGTAGCAAGTAATACTCACATATAGCAAGAGATAGTTATTCTAAAATCAATCATATAGATATTTGCACAACATTATAATCTAAGCTTTTGGCAAGCTTACTTGCAATATAGCATATTGCATGATTAATGTGTAAGCACACATTAATGTCCAACACATACACAAGGTAAGAGCAATCTCTAGTTGGGACTTGTTGACCATCCTAAATGTATCTAAGTGTATTTTAGGATTACAAGTCTTTGCTAGTTACACTTGAAAGCATTTTTCTTCATTTAGCCTTAATTAATCACTAAGTCATATTTAATTGAAATTAAAATCCTAGTGACATTAGCTTAAGTGTGTTGGTACTTGGTGATCATATTAAAGATATCTATGTAGTGACCCGAACTTTTCCATGTTTATATATATTAATTGAGATTGATATTTACATGATTAAATGTTTCCAACATGTTAAGCAATCAAACTTGTTAAGACTTAATTAATTGAAATATGTTTCATATAGACAATTGACCACCCAAGTTGATCGGTGATTCACGAACGTTAAAACTTGTAAAAACTATATGATGACATATATATGGATATATATATATAGTTAACATGATACTATGATAAGAAAACATATCATAAAGTATATTAACAATGAACTACATATGTAAAAACAAGACTACTAACTTAATGATTTTTAAACGAGACATATATGTAACGATTATCGTTGTAAAGACATTTAATGTATATATATCATATTAAGAGATATTCATACATGATAATATCATGATAATATAATAATTTAAAATCTCATTTGATATTATAAACATTGGGTTAACAACATTTAACAAGATCGTTAACCTAAAGGTTTCAAAACAACACTTACATGTAACGACTAACGATGACTTAACGACTCAGTTAAAATGTATATACATGTAGTGTTTTAATATGTATTTATACACTTTTGAAAGACTTCAATACACTTATCAAAATACTTCTACTTAACAAAAATGCTTACAATTACATCCTCGTTCAGTTTCATCAACAATTCTACTCGTATGCACCCGTATTCGTACTCGTACAATACACAGCTTTTAGATGTATGTACTATTGGTATATACACTCCAATGATCAGCTCTTAGCAGCCCATGTGAGTCACCTAACACATGTGGGAACCATCATTTGGCAACTAGCATGAAATATCTCATAAAATTACAAAAATATGAGTAATCATTCATGACTTATTTACATGAAAACAAAATTACATATCCTTTATATCTAATCCATACACCAACGACCAAAAACACCTACAAACACTTTCATTCTTCAATTTTCTTCATCTAATTGATCTCTCTCAAGTTCTATCTTCAAGTTCTAAGTGTTCTTCATAAATTCCAAAAGTTCTAGTTTCATAAAATCAAGAATACTTTCAAGTTTGCTAGCTCACTTCCAATCTTGTAAGGTGATCATCCAACCTCAAAAAATCTTTGTTTCTTACAGTAGGTTATCATTCTAATACAAGGTAATAATCATATTCAAACTTTGGTTCAATTTCTATAACTATAACAATCTTATTTCAAGTGATGATCTTACTTGAACTTGTTTTCGTGTCATGATTCTGCTTCAAGAACTTCGAGCCATCCAAGGATCCATTGAAGCTAGATCCATTTTTCTATTTTCCAGTAGGTTTATCCAAGGAAATTAAGGTAGTAATGATGTTCATAACATCATTCGATTCATACATATAAAGCTATCTTATTCGAAGGTTTAAACTTGTAATCACTAGAACATAGTTTAGTTAATTCTAAACTTGTTCGCAAACAAAAGTTAATCCTTCTAACTTGACTTTTAAAATCAACTAAACACATGTTCTATATCTATTTGATATGCTAACTTAATGATTTAAAACCTGGAAACACGAAAAATACCGTAAAACCGGATTTACGCCGTCGTAGTAACACCGCGGGCTGTTTTGGGTTAGTTAATTAAAAACTATGATAAACTTTGATTTAAAAGTTGTTATTCTGAGAAAATGATTTTTATTATGAACATGAAACTATATCCAAAAATTATGGTTAAACTCAAAGTGGAAGTATGTTTTCTAAAATGGTCATCTAGACGTCGTTCTTTCGACTGAAATGACTACCTTTACAAAAATGACTTGTAACTTATTTTTCCGACTATAAACCTATATTTTTTCTGTTTAGATTCATAAAATAGAGTTCAATATGAAATCATAGCAATTTGATTCACTCAAAACGGATTTAAAATGAAGAAGTTATGGGTAAAACAAGATTGGATAATTTTTCTCATTTTAGCTACGTGAAAATTGGTAACAAATCTATTCCAACCATAACTTAATCAACTTGTATTGTATATTATGTAATCTTGAGATACCATAGACACGTATACAATGTTTCGACCTATCATGTCGACACATCTATATATATTTCGGAACAACCATAGACACTCTATATGTGAATGTTGGAGTTAGCTATACAGGGTTGAGGTTGATTCCAAAATATATATAGTTTGAGTTGTGATCAATACTGAGATACGTATACACTGGGTCGTGGATTGATTCAAGATAATATTTATCGATTTATTTCTGTACATCTAACTGTGGACAACTAGTTGTAGGTTACTAACGAGGACAGCTGACTTAATAAACTTAAAACATCAAAATATATTAAAAGTGTTGTAAATATATTTTGAACATACTTTGATATATATGTATATATTGTTATAGGTTCGTGAATCAACCAGTGGCCAAGTCTTACTTCCCGACGAAGTAAAAATCAGTGAAAGTGAGTTATAGTCCCACTTTTAAAATCTAATATTTTTGGGATGAGAATACATGCAGGTTTTATAAATGATTTACAAAATAGACACAAGTACGTGAAACTACATTCTATGGTTGAATTATCGAAATCGAATATGCCCCTTTTTATTAAGTCTGGTAATCTATGAATTAGGGAACAGACACCCTAATTGACGCGAATCCTAAAGATAGATCTATTGGGCCTAACAAACCCCATCCAAAGTACCGGATGCTTTAGTACTTCGAAATTTATATCATATCCGAAGGGTGTCCCGGAATGATGGGGATATTCTTATATATGCATCTTGTTAATGTCGGTTACCAGGTGTTCACCATATGAATGATTTTTATCTCTATGTATGGGATGTGTATTGAAATATGAAATCTTGTGGTCTATTATTATGATTTGATATATATAGGTTAAACCTATAACTCACCAACATTTTTGTTGACGTTTTAAGCATGTTTATTCTCAGGTGATTATTAAGAGCTTCCACTGTCGCATACTTAAATAAGGACGAGATTTGGAGTCCATGCTTGTATGATATTGTGTAAAAACTGCATTCAAGAAACTTATTTTGTTGTAACATATTTGTATTGTAAACCATTATGTAATGGTCGTGTGTAAACAGGATATTTTAGATTATCATTATTTGATAATCTACGTAAAGCTTTTTAAACCTTTATTGATGAAATAAAGGTTATGGTTTGTTTTAAAATGAATGCAGTCTTTGAAAAACGTCTCATATAGAGGTCAAAACCTCGCAACGAAATCAATTAATATGGAACGTTTTTAATCAATAAGAACGGGACATTTCAGTTAGTATCAGAGCGTTGGTCTTAGAGAACCAGAAAATTTACATTAGTGTGTCTTATCGAGTTTGTTAGGATGCATTAGTGAGTCTGGACTTCGACCGTGTTTTCTTTAAAAATGATTGCTTAACATTTTTGTTGGAAACTATATATTTTTAACATATGAATATTATGTGATATATTAATCTCTTAACGTGTTTGATATTATGTGATAGATGTCTACCTCTAGAACAAGTCCCATTGACTCACCTAATAATAATGAAGAGTTAAATGTAAATTGGAATGATTCGTGGACTGATTCACAAGTTCCCGAAGAGGAACCGGAAGAGGAGTCGGAACCGGAAGAAGAATCGGAACCGGAAGAAGAATCGGAACCGGAAGAAGAAATAGAACCGGTGGGGGAAATAATAAAACGGTTAAGTAAAAGAGAATCCTCAACCAACCGACCAAGGTTAATTATGGTCAATGGTGTTTCCGCCAAGGAAGCAAAATATTGGGAGGATTACCAATTCTTCGATGAATCGGATTCCGACGAGAATTTCGATGATGTTATAGAAATTACCCCAACTGAATTTAAAAAGGCAAAAGAAAATAATAAGGGAAAGGGCATAAAAATAGAGAAATCTAATTCCAACCCTGATGAACTTTATATGTATCGTCAACCCCCGAAGTCCTTAAGTTGTAACAATGACCCGGGAACCTCTAAACCACCAGGTTTTTCTAAACCAATGTGGAAAACGACGACTCGTATTAGGGGAACATCATATATCCCTAGAAACTTGGCAAAACGAACCAAAACCAAAGAAGAAGAAACAAGCGAGTCGGAATAAGATAGTTGTATTCGTGTGGTGTAATATATGTAATATAGTATGCTTATGCTTTATGATATATGTAAAAATTGCTTGTATTAATAAGTATTTTTTTTATGAATCTAACTCTTGTCTATTTTACAGTATAAAAACACAAAATGGATAGACAACCCAATATTTTAAGAGACCTACCCGGAGACATGATTGATGAAATCTTGTCTAGAGTCGGTCAGAATTCTTCGGCACAACTATTTAAGGCGAGATCAGTTTGTAAGACATTCGAAGAACGTTCCAAGAATGTCTTGGTTTATAAGAGACTTTCGTTTGAAAGATGGGGGATATCACATTGGGAAACCCATAAGTTACGATGTGTTTACTTTGACGCATATATTGCGGGGAACCCAAATGCTATTTTACGCAACGGGTTAAGAAATTATTTTGACTCAATATATCCGAATATTGGACTTCGTGATTTAGAAAAAGCGGCTAACATGCAACATAAAGAAGCATGTTATGCTTACGGATTAGTAATGTTTGCTTCTCACCAAAGTGAGAACAAGAACATCGGGCTACAACTATTAAACAAAACTTTCCCACAAGTGACGGAGTCGGTAATTGGAGTAAGAAATGAGGTTTTTAGATTGTTACGGGACTGTTGGACATTACGTAACCCTCGTCCCTTTGACGACGTTACAACACGCTGTCTTATCAACGGCCATAACGGTTATGTTGCACAAGACCAAGGATGGGAAGTAGTCCTAGTAAAACCAGAATGCATGACTTGTTTCTGGACGTATGAATTACGTGTCTTTATTGCCTTTGCTGAACGACTTGTGTACTAGCTAGAATTATCTTCACAACTATCTTGTATCAAAGTTATTGTGTGCTATATTTCATGCTTTATGTAAAATAAGCGGTATTGTAAGTTTGTAAAATATTGTATAAAAGTTTGAACGCGAAATATTATTATAATCAGTTTTTCATATAGAATTGTAGTAGTTGAATTGTATATTAGCTACTAAGTATGAACTTAACGGGTAGGTACTACCCGAATTTAAACTTATAAAACGCTAATATGAAGAAAAAGCTTTTATAAATGAGTTCATATTATGCTACGAAATACTATTAACTACTCTTAATATTCTGTATGATTAACTTGTTCCATTTGACTATTTTGAAGGAAATGGCACCGACTACTCGACACACCGTGAATATGAATGAAGAGGAATTCCGTACTTTTCTAGCTTCAAACATAGCCGCAGTACAGGCTGCGCTACATACCAACAATAACCTTGGATCTAGCAGTACAGGAAATCGTGTAGGATGCACCTGCAAAGAATTCACTGCCTGCAAACCTTTGGAATTTGATGGAACTGAAGGACCGATCGGATTGAAACGGGGGACCGAGAAGGTCGAATCGGTATTTGCCATAAGTAAGTGTACTGAAGAGGACAAAGTGAAGTACGCTACGCATACCTTCACAGGTTCTGCGTTAACATGGTGGAATACCTATCTAGAGCAAGTGGGACAAGACGATGCGTACGCACTACCGTGGTCAGCATTCAAGCACTTAATGAACGAGAAGTACCGTCCCAGAACCGAGGTCAATAAGCTCAAGACAGAACTTAGAGGGTTACGAACCCAAGGATTTGATATTACCACGTACGAAAGACGATTCACAGAATTGTGCCTATTGTGTCCGGGAGCATTCGAAGATGAGGAAGAGAAGATCGACGCGTTTGTGAAAGGATTACTGGAAAGAATCCAAGAAGATATAAGTTCACACGAGCCCGCCTCCATACAACAGGCATGTAGAATGGCTCACAAACTAGTGAACCAGATTGAAGTAAGAATTAAAGAACAGACTGCTGAAGAGGCCAATGTGAAGCAAGTCAAAAGAAAGTGGGAGGAAAACGGTGATAAGAATCACCAATACAACAACAACAGCAATTACAACAATAATCGCAACAATTATCCCAACAATCGCAATATCAATCGCAACTGCAACAAACGGCCCAACAACAACAACAACAACAACAACAGCAACTACAACAATCATCCCAACAACAATAATAACCGCAACAACAACAACAATCAGAAGCAGCTATGCCAAAGGTGTGAAAAGAATCACTCGGGGTTCTGCACCAAATTTTGCAACAATTGTAAAAGAAATGGTCATAGCGCGGCGAAGTGTGAGGTCTATGGACCAGGGGTTAATAGAACGAAAGGAACAAATGGTGTCGGAACGAGTAATGGCGGAGCAAGTAGTGTCGGAGCAAGTTATGCCAATGTAGTTTGTTATAAATGTGGAAAACCGGGCCACATTATTAGAAATTGCCCGAACCAGGAGAACACGAATGGACAAGGCCGCGGAAGAGTTTTCAATATTAATGCTGCAGAGGCACAGGAAGACCCGGAGCGTGTTACGGGTACGTTTCTTATTGACAATAAATCTGCTTACGTTTTATTTGATTCGGGTGCGGATAGAAGCTATATGAGTAGAGATTTTTGTGCTAAATTAAGTTGTCCATTGACGCCTTTGGATAGTAAATTTTTACTCGAATTAGCAAATGGTAAATTAATTTCAGCAGATAATATATGTCGGAATCGAGAAATTAAACTGGTTAGCGAAACATTTAAGATTGATTTGATACCAGTAGAGTTAGGGAGTTTTGATGTGATAATCGATATGGACTGGTTGAAGGAAGTGAAAGCAGAGATCGTCTGTTACAAAAATGCAATTCGCATTATACGAGAAAAAGGAAAACCCTTAATGGTGTACGGAGAAAAGGGCAACACGAAGCTACATCTTATTAGTAATTTGAAGGCACAAAAACTAATAAGAAAAGGTTGCTATGCTATTCTAGCACACGTCGAGAAAGTACAAACTGAAGAAAAGAGCATCAATGATGTTCCCATTGCAAAAGAATTTTCCGATGTATTTCCGAAAGAATTACCGGGATTACCCCCACATCGATCCGTTGAATTTCAAATAGATCTTGTACCAGGAGCTGCACCAATAGCTCGTGCTCCTTACAGACTCGCACCCAGCGAGATGAAAGAACTGCAAAGCCAATTACAAGAACTTTTAGGCGTGGTTTCATTCGACCAAGCACATCACCGTGGGGAGCTCCTGTTTTGTTTGTCAAGAAGAAAGATGGTACATTCAGGTTGTGTATCGACTACCGAGAGTTGAACAAACTTACCATCAAGAACCGCTACCCACTACCGAGAATCGACGACTTATTTGATCAACTACAAGGCTCGTCTGTTTATTCAAAGATTGACTTACGTTCCGGGTATCATCAAATGCGGGTGAAAGAAGATGATATTCCAAAGACTGCTTTCAGAACACGTTACGGTCATTACGAGTTTATGGTCATGCCATTTGGTTTAACTAATGCACCAGCTGTGTTCATGGACCTTATGAACCGAGTGTGTGGACCATACCTTGACAAGTTTGTCATTGTTTTCATTGATGACATACTTATTTACTCAAAGAATGACCAAGAACACGGTGAACATTTGAGAAAGGTGTTAGAAGTATTGAGGAAGGAAGAATTGTACGCTAAGTTTTCAAAGTGTGCATTTTGGTTGGAAGAAGTTCAATTCCTCGGTCACATAGTGAACAAAGAAGGTATTAAGGTGGATCCGGCAAAGATAGAAACTGTTGAAAAGTGGGAAACCCCAAAAACTCCGAAACACATACGCCAGTTTTTAGGACTAGCTGGTTACTACAGAAGGTTCATCCAAGACTTTTCCAGAATAGCAAAACCCTTGACTGCATTAACGCATAAAGGGAAGAAATTTGAATGGAATGATGAACAAGAGAAAGCGTTTCAGTTATTGAAGAAAAAGCTAACTACGGCACCTATATTGTCATTGCCTGAAGGGAATGATGATTTTGTGATTTATTGTGATGCATTAAAGCAAGGTCTCGGTTGTGTATTAATGCAATGAACGAAGGTGATTGCTTATGCGTCTAGACAATTGAAGATTCACGAACAAAATTATACGACGCATGATTTGGAATTAGGCGCAGTTGTTTTTGCATTAAAGACTTGGAGGCACTACTTATATGGGGTCAAAAGTATTATATATACCGACCACAAAAGTCTTCAACACATATTTAATCAGAAACAACTGAATATGAGGCAACGTAGGTGGATTGAATTATTGAATGATTACGACTTTGAGATTCGTTACCACCCGGGGAAGGCAAATGTGGTAGCCGATGCCTTGAGCAGGAAGGACAGAGAACCCATTCGAGTAAAATCTATGAATATAATGATTCATAATAACCTTACTACTCAAATAAAGGAGGCGCAACAAGGAGTTTTAAAAGAGGGAAATTTAAAGGATGAAATACCCAAAGGATCAGAGAAGCATCTTAATATTCGGGAAGACGGAACCCGGTATAGGGCTGAAAGGATTTGGGTACCAAAATTTGAGATATGAGAGAAATGGTACTTAGAGAAGCTCATAAAACCAGATACTCAATACATCCTGGAACGGGGAAGATGTACAAGGATCTCAAGAAACATTTTTGGTGGTCGGGTATGAAAGCCGATGTTGCTAAATACGTAGGAGAATGTTTGACGTGTTCTAAGGTCAAAGCTGAGCATCAGAAACCATCAGGTCTACTTCAACAACCTGAAATCCCGGAATGGAAATGGGAAAACATTACCATGGATTTCATCACTAAATTGCCAAGGACTGCAAGTGGTTTTGATACTATTTGGGTAATAGTTGATCGTCTCACCAAATCAGCACACTTCCTACCAATAAGAGAAGATGACAAGATGGAGAAGTTAGCACGACTGTATTTGAAGGAAGTCGTCTCCAGACATGGAATACCAATCTCTATTATCTCTGATAGGGATGGCAGATTTATTTCAAGATTCTGGCAGACATTACAGCAAGCATTAGGAACTCGTCTAGACATGAGTACTGCCTATCATCCACAAACTGATGGGCAGAGCGAAAGGACGATACAAACGCTTGAAGACATGCTACGAGCATGTGTTATTGATTTCGGAAACAGTTGGGATCGACATCTACCGTTAGCAGAATTTTCCTACAATAACAGCTACCATTCAAGCATTGAGATGGCGCCGTTTGAAGCACTTTATGGTTGAAAGTGCAGGTCTCTGATTTGTTGGAGTGAAGTGGGGGATAGACAGATTACGGGTCCGGAGATTATACAAGAAACTACCGAGAAGATCATCCAAATTCAACAACGGTTGAAAACCGCCCAAAGTCGACAAAAGAGCTACGCTGACATTAAAAGAAAAGATATAGAATTTGAAATTGGAGAGATGGTCATGCTTAAAGTTGCACCTTGGAAAGGCGTTGTTCGATTTGGTAAACGAGGGAAATTAAATCCAAGGTATATTGGACCATTCAAGATTATTGATCGTGTCGGACCAGTAGCTTACCGACTAGAGTTACCTCAACAACTCGCGGCTGTACATAACACTTTCCACGTCTCGAATTTAAAGAAATGTTTTGCTAAAGAAGATCTCACTATTCCGTTAGATGAAATCCAAATCAACGAAAAACTTCAATTCATCGAAGAACCCGTCGAAATAATGGATCGTGAGGTTAAAAGACTTAAGCAAAACAAGATACCAATTGTTAAGGTTCGATGGAATGCTCGTAGAGGACCCGAGTTCACCTGGGAGCGTGAAGATCAGATGAAGAAGAAATACCCGCATCTATTTCCAGAAGATTCGTCAACACCTTCAACAGCTTAAAATTTCGGGACGAAATTTATTTAACGGGTAGGTACTGTAGTGACCCGAACTTTTCCATGTTTATATATATTAATTGAGATTGATATTTACATGATTAAATGTTTCCAACATGTTAAGCAATCAAACTTGTTAAGACTTGATTAATTGAAATATGTTTCATATAGACAATTGACCACCCAAGTTGATCGGTGATTCACGAACGTTAAAACTTGTAAAAACTATATGATGACATATATATGGATATATATATATAGTTAACATGATACTATGATAAGAAAACATATCATAAAGTATATTAACAATGAACTACATATGTAAAAACAAGACTACTAACTTAATGATTTTTAAACGAGACATATATGTAACGATTATCGTTGTAAAGACATTTAATGTATATATATCATATTAAGAGATATTCATACATGATAATATCATGATAATATAATAATTTAAAATCTCATTTGATATTATAAACATTGGGTTAACAACATTTAACAAGATCGTTAACCTAAAGGTTTCAAAACAACACTTACATGTAACGACTAACGATGACTTAACGACTCAGTTAAAATGTATATACATGTAGTGTTTTAATATGTATTTATACACTTTTGAAAGACTTCAATACACTTATCAAAATACTTCTACTTAACAAAAATGCTTACAATTACATCCTCGTTCAGTTTCATCAACAATTCTACTCGTATGCACCCGTATTCGTACTCGTACAATACACAGCTTTTAGATGTATGTACTATTGGTATATACACTCCAATGATCAGCTCTTAGCAGCCCATGTGAGTCACCTAACACATGTGGGAACCATCATTTGGCAACTAGCATGAAATATCTCATAAAATTACAAAAATATGAGTAATCATTCATGACTTATTTACATGAAAACAAAATTACATATCCTTTATATCTAATCCATACACCAACGACCAAAAACACCTACAAACACTTTCATTCTTCAATTTTCTTCATCTAATTGATCTCTCTCAAGTTCTATCTTCAAGTTCTAAGTGTTCTTCATAAATTCCAAAAGTTCTAGTTTCATAAAATCAAGAATACTTTCAAGTTTGCTAGCTCACTTCCAATCTTGTAAGGTGATCATCCAACCTCAAGAAATCTTTGTTTCTTACAGTAGGTTATCATTCTAATACAAGGTAATAATCATATTCAAACTTTGGTTCAATTTCTATAACTATAACAATCTTATTTCAAGTGATGATCTTACTTGAACTTGTTTTCGTGTCATGATTCTGCTTCAAGAACTTCGAGCCATCCAAGGATCCATTGAAGCTAGATCCATTTTTCTATTTTCCAGTAGGTTTATCCAAGGAAATTAAGGTAGTAATGATGTTCATAACATCATTCGATTCATACATATAAAGCTATCTTATTCGAAGGTTTAAACTTGTAATCACTAGAACATAGTTTAGTTAATTCTAAACTTGTTCGCAAACAAAAGTTAATCCTTCTAACTTGACTTTTAAAATCAACTAAACACATGTTCTATATCTATTTGATATGCTAACTTAATGATTTAAAACCTGGAAACACGAAAAACACCGTAAAACCGGATTTACGCCGTCGTAGTAACACCGCGGGCTGTTTTGGGTTAGTTAATTAAAAACTATGATAAACTTTGATTTAAAAGTTGTTATTCTGAGAAAATGATTTTTATTATGAACATGAAACTATATCCAAAAATTATGGTTAAACTCAAAGTGGAAGTATGTTTTCTAAAATGGTCATCTAGACGTCGTTCTTTCGACTGAAATGACTACCTTTACAAAAATGACTTGTAACTTATTTTTCCGACTATAAACCTATATTTTTTCTGTTTAGATTCATAAAATAGAGTTCAATATGAAATCATAGCAATTTGATTCACTCAAAACGGATTTAAAATGAAGAAGTTATGGGTAAAACAAGATTGGATAATTTTTCTCATTTTAGCTACGTGAAAATTGGTAACAAATCTATTCCAACCATAACTTAATCAACTTGTATTGTATATTATATAATCTTGAGATACCATAGACACGTATACAATGTTTCGACCTATCATGTCGACACATCTATATATATATTTCGGAACAACCATAGACACTCTATATGTGAATGTTGGAGTTAGCTATACAGGGTTGAGGTTGATTCCAAAATATATATAGTTTGAGTTGTGATCAATACTGAGATACGTATACACTGGGTCGTGGATTGATTCAAGATAATATTTATCGATTTATTTCTGTACATCTAACTGTGGACAACTAGTTGTAGGTTACTAACGAGGACAGCTGACTTAATAAACTTAAAACATCAAAATATATTAAAAGTGTTGTAAATATATTTTGAACATACTTTGATATATATGTATATATTGTTATAGGTTCGTGAATCAACCAGTGGCCAAGTCTTACTTCCCGACGAAGTAAAAATCAGTGAAAGTGAGTTATAGTCCCACTTTTAAAATCTAATATTTTTGGGATGAGAATACATGCAGGTTTTATAAATGATTTACAAAATAGACACAAGTACGTGAAACTACATTCTATGGTTGAATTATCGAAATCGAATATGCCCCTTTTTATTAAGTCTGGTAATCTATGAATTAGGGAACAGACACCCTAATTGACGCGAATCCTAAAGATAGATCTATTGGGCCTAACAAACCCCATCCAAAGTACCGGATGCTTTAGTACTTCGAAATTTATATCATATCCGAAGGGTGTCCCGGAATGATGGGGATATTCTTATATATGCATCTTGTTAATGTCGGTTACCAGGTGTTCACCATATGAATGATTTTTATCTCTATGTATGGGATGTGTATTGAAATATGAAATCTTGTGGTCTATTATTATGATTTGATATATATAGGTTAAACCTATAACTCACCAACATTTTTGTTGACGTTTTAAGCATGTTTATTCTCAGGTGATTATTAAGAGCTTCCGCTGTCGCATACTTAAATAAGGACGAGATTTGGAGTCCATGCTTGTATGATATTGTGTAAAAACTGCATTCAAGAAACTTATTTTGTTGTAACATATTTGTATTGTAAACCATTATGTAATGGTCGTGTGTAAACAGGATATTTTAGATTATCATTATTTGATAATCTACGTAAAGCTTTTTAAACCTTTATTGATGAAATAAAGGTTATGGTTTGTTTTAAAATGAATGCAGTCTTTGAAAAACGTCTCATATAGAGGTCAAAACCTCGCAACGAAATCAATTAATATGGAACGTTTTTAATCAATAAGAACGGGACATTTCAATCTAGATAAGTTTTAAGATCACAAGTTATTGATTAACACTTATGTGTTATGCCTAATCATGGTTAATTTGTCATTAAGAAGTAATTAAGCGTAATTAGTCAAGTTAGTGTTTTTATGACCAATACTCAATTGATTATGGAAAGGACATCTATTCTAAGTGTGTTGAACAAGGTTTCATGAATTATAGATATTGGGAACTAGTCAAACTAAATTTGGTCAAAAACGGTGACAGAGAAAACTGCGGTCGCACTACGGTTGACCTTGGTGGCGACCGTGCAACTTGTTTTCACAAAACTGCGTTGCAATTCAGTTTGGGCTTCCACGGCTGGGTATGAGGTCGACCGTACCTTGACCGTGTATTTTGCTGATCTTTATTTCCATTCTTTAAGTTTTGTTTGACTTGGTCATTTGCAAGATAAAGTATGGATTAGTGATATTGCGTGTTTTATGTTAAGATGCCGGTCATCACTTATGCATATGTATGTGTCATCATCAAAACATATTCTTTGGTTAATCATCATACTTAACTTTGTCGTTTAGTTCATTAACCAACATTCAACCAACATTCCCCCCTTTTTGATGATGACAAACATACAGGTGATGAGAGACATTTTGCTATAAATATGCAAGTGTTAACAATCACTTGTATCCATCTTTCTCCCCCTTTGTCGAAGCAAAAAGGTTAGTGTGACAACCCAGAAATTTCTGACCAAATTTAAACTTTAATCTTTATATATTCCCGACACGATAAGCAAAGTTTGTAAGTTGAATCTCAAGAATTTTAAACTGTGTTCATACATTCATTTAACCTCGACCAAATTCCAAAGATTCACGAACCATTATAGGAACGGATATGATTATATATGTATATATGTATATATTATAACTTAAAAACGTTAACAAGTATTAGGCATATAATACTTTACATGAACGCTGTTGTTATAAAATATATTTAAAATAATTATCGACGGAATTAAAAGATAATATTAAATAATTGAATTATTAGATACATTGAATTATGGCTGCAAGTCCCTGTTAGGAGGTCCACTTTGATTTAAGGAAACCTTTTCCCTTTTAACCATATTCGGAAAATGGTAAAATGATTTTTAAAAATAAGAACAAAGTGACAATTAACGAAAACTAGATAAGGGTTAGTGAAGATTCCTATTTGATTTTCAATTCATACTTTACAACATTTTTCCTAGTGATTTTTTAATAAGATAACTATTTTAATCTTCATCTTGAAGTTGAGATGTGGAATGTAAATAACTTAAATATTGGACATCAACATTTTACATTGAGATGATTTCGTACGTTTATCTAACCTTCAGACTTTATAACACGTTGCACCAACAAACGTTTAAAAACTTGAAATTTATTAAAAAGTATATTTAATCTTATTTTTCTAAAACAATTTACCATATGACAACGTCTAATAAAACATTTATTTTTATATATTTAGTTTTAGAAAATAAAGTTATCATATTTGATTTAAACGTATAAAAACGTTTCAGTTAAAAAGAACTTTATTAATTAGGATGTTTTATAAGATAATTTGTATATGACTTTTGAAGAAATTAAATAAAGTTTATATTATAAATATATAAAGCGTTTCAAAAACGTAAACGTAATTTGATATAATATTTTTCTATTATCTAAACAATTCCAAAATAAACTTTAAAGATATAATTAGTTTTGAAAAACTAAATATTGTATTATTACATATTTCATATGAATAAATTTATATATATATATATATATATATATATATATATATATATATATATATATATATATATATATATATATATATATATATATATATATATATATATATATATATATATATATATATATATATATATATATATTTTACAAGTGACAAAATATAATATTTAACGGATGATTTAAAATAATATATTTTAATAAACAAACGAGAAGTTGATTTATAGAAGCAAATGACCATAACACTCAAATGCATAAGTTACACTTCGTGTAATATTGTTTACTAATGATTTAAGACTATATTTTGATAAGGGTACGAGTCACTAAACATAAAGGGTTAGTTTTCTAAATATACGAAAGTGCGTTCGAAAAACCTAAAGTGGTACATGAGTCAAGTGACAACGTACGTGTCATTTGAGTAAAAATTATATTTTTACCATGAACATAAATATAATATAATATATAATTAATTATATAAATTAAAAATATTATATATATTATTATTATTTAAAACTGTCGGCAGGAAGAGGTTAAACAAATGTGAGCTGGATCTGGGGACTCCGCACTCACGGAGCAAAAGCATTACACAACTCCGCACTCGCGAAGCTGTGGGTTCCAGAACTGGGCTATAAAGCTCGATCGTGTTCTGCTCGAATTCATTTCATCTATCTATCTGCACTCTATCTTACTCCATATTATATTTATTTATTTATTTATTTATTATTATTATTATTATTAATCATATTATTATTATTAGGAATTAGTATTATTGTTATTAGTATTTTTATACATAAAATATTACGACGAGGTCATGAGTGAGCCATTTCAAAACGGGTTTTATGAGCGGGATAGAGCTAAGGAAATTATGGGTTATAGCTATGGAGGTGATGGGTAATGTTCGAGGTTATGCTCGTGAGGTCAATCTAGTGTTTATCATCTTCGTTGCGTCTATGTACCTTTCCTGCAATATTGAATCTCAATATTGATACGTAAGCGCTCATAATTTAATTTTTACATACTAATAGTGTATCCCTGACTAGTGCTCGAGTATATAGGATTATGCATGCTTGTACTTGTGATATTGCCTTTAGTTAGGTTATGTTGAATCCTGAATTAGTTACATATGCGTTTGAGATAAGGTATAAGATATGCATGTCATTGGAAAGCTAGCGAAAAGTTAAGAACTTTTCATTTAGATATCGAATGGTTTCGATGAACGGATTTGAAGTTATAGTCAATTGAAATTTGGTATTATTATAAAAAAAATGATTATTATTATCGTCGTTATTATCGTCGTTCTACTTTTTATCTAATTATTATTATTATTATTATTATTATTATTATTATTATTATTATTATTATTATTATTATTATTATTATTATTATTATTATTATTATTATTATTATTATTGTTGTTGTTGTTGTTGTTGTTGTTGTTGTTGTTGTTGTTGTTGTTGTTGTTATTATTATTATTATTATTATTATTATTATTATTATTATTATTATTATTATTATTATCAATAAAAGGTATTATCATTAAAAATTGTTATTTTTATTATTATTACTATTGTTAAAGTTATAATTAGTATTATTAGTATCATTAAAATAATTATTAGTATTATCATTAATATTATCATAATATTTATTATTATTAGTATTATTATAATTAAAACTAATACTGGTAACACCTAATTATCATGATTATTATTATTATCATGAACGCGATATATAATATGATTAAAAGCTATTAAACGAATCGATTAGGAAATAATGAGTATGAGTATCATGATGAAATTAAAATATTGTAAGATATTAATTTAGATAAAATTATCGTTCTTATTTTTTTTTATCATTACTCTTATTATTAAAAGTATCATTAGCATTAAAACTATCATTTTAACAAAAATTATCATTTTAATAGAAATGTCATTGTTATTATAAAATATCATTATTATTATCATTTTAAATAAAATTATTATTTTAAAGTTAATATTAAAAAGTATCGTAAATATTAAAGTCATTATAAACAGAATTATCATTTTAGCGTAATATCATTTTTAGTAAATATAAATATTGATATTTTATTAATAGAATAATAATAATTATTATTACAAAATAATACAACTTTTGCTTATTATTATTATCAATGTTATTTTTTTCAAATAAATATGTAATACAAAGATATTTTACTACGTGTGAGATAATTACGTTAATACTACCTATCATATTATATTAAATGAACTTTATAAATTTTATTACTTAAGATATATAAAAGTATATTTTTATTATATAAATTTTAATAATAAATGAATTATATTATTTACTCTAATAAATCTTTTAAAAATATTTAAAAATATAAAACGATGATATTTAAACTATATATTAATCATGTATAGATTTTTGGAAATTATTTTGAGTCAAATTGACTTTTGTTGACTTTTGCATATTAGTCTCGAGCATTAGGATTGTGGTACACTATGACTTGACCTAATTTGTTAGACAAATATTGACCAACATATAAATATATATAATTAATATAGGTTCGTGAATCCAAGGCCAACCCTGCACTTGTTCAATGATGTTATATGTATTTTTACTACGAAATACAGTATGGTGAGTTTCATTTGCCTTTTTACCCTTTATATTTTTGGGCTGAGAATACATGCGCAACTTTTATAAATGTTTTACAAAATAGACACAAGTGATCGAAACTACATTCTATGGTTGGATTATCGAATCGAATATGCCCCTATTTAGCTTGGTAGCCTAAGAATTGGTGTTTATTATAATTGCCACCAATTGACGCGAATCCTAAAGATATATCTATCGGGCCCAACAAGCCCCATCCGGGTTACGGATGCTTTAGTACTTCAATTTATCATGTCCGATGAGAGTCCTGGAATGATGGGGATATTCTATATGTATCTTGTTAAGGTCGGTTACCAGGTGTTCACCATATGAATGAATTTTTAATTCGCGAGTTACGCATGACAATATATGAGATCTTGTGGTCTATTAAAATGATGGAAATGAATGATTATGATAAGCTAATGAACTCACCAACCTTTTGGTTGACACTTTAAAGCATGTTTATTCTCAGGTATGAAAGAAATCTTTCGCTGTGCATTTGCTCATTTTAGAGATATTACTTGGAGTCATTCATGACATATTTCGAAAGACGTTGCATTCGTGTCATTGAGTTCATCAAGATTATTATTAAGTCAATTATAGTTGGATGTATTATGAAATGGTATGCATGCCATCAACTTTCGTTGTAAAGAAAGTTTGTCTTTTAAAAATGAATGCAATGTTTATAAAATGTATCATATAGAGGTCAAATACATCGCCATGTAATCAACTATTGTGAATCGTTTATAATGTATAGGAACGGGTCCTTTCAGTTGGTATCAGAGCGGTGGTTTTAGCGAACCAGGTCTACATTAGCGTGTCTAACTGATAAGTCGTTAGGATGCATTAGTGAGTCTGGACTTCGACCGTGTCTGCATGTCAAAAGTTTTGCTTATCATTTCTAGTCGGGAATCATCTGCTTATCATCCTTAGGAAATTACCTGCTTATTATTATTAGTCTAGACACGTATTGCTACATTAATTGCATGAGTAGTGTATAGACAAAATTAATATCCTAGCGTATCTGCTAAATCATATCTTATCGTATCTGTTACTTTAAACTTTGTCTGGTATATTCCGTAAATTCCTCCGTAATTTACGAAATCTTTTGCTCTATATATATAGATATTCTATGTAATTAGAATACCATCCGATAGCTGGAAGATCATTTCATATCGAAAAATTCTTTATTCAATCGTACGAAATGGAATTCGCCATTAGTTCAAGTTCTTCGGATTCTGAAATGGAATCCCACTCGAGCTCCGAAAGCAGCGTGACCGGAATGGATCAACCAATTAGTCATCACCTATTCTGGATGAATTGGGGATGGGTTCGTAGCCTCCTCAATCATTGGAGACAAGAAGAAGGCGATCATTTCCATCAACCACATTGCCCTCTTAACGAAGAACCTGAAGCACTTACCGGCGAACCTGTCCGAAACACCATTTTCTCTCTCATTTCCAGAGTATCTCTGATAATACTAAAAACGAACATATATTTCATAGCATTATCCCTCAAGAAAGACAAGCTTTTAGTTGCAATTGTTCTATTTACAAGTGATATTCGTTTAAATATTAAAAGGTGAAGACAAAAGGCAGATTCGACGAATTGAAGACGCAAAGGTCCACAAAACTAAAAAGTACAAGATACAATCAAAAAGGTTCAAATTATTGATGAGAAACGTCTAAAAATGACAAGAGTACAAGACGCAAAACTCAAAGTACACGATATAAAATAGTACGCAAGGACGTTCGAAAATCTGGAACCGGGACCAGAGTCAACTCTCAACGCTCGACGCAATGGACTAAAAATTACAAGTTAACTATGTATATAAATATAATATAATATATAATTAATTATATAAATTATATATATTATATTTATATATTAAAACCGTCGGCAGACTAGGATCCAAGCTTGTGTGAGCTGGATTTACGAACTCCGCGACTTGCGGAGTTTGTAGTGCAAAAATACCGCGACTCGCGGAGCTGTCCTGGACAAAAATGCCTATAAAAGCTCACGCATTCTGAACGTTTGATACATCTTTTTCTTCATTCATCAACGTAGTATATGTATATATATTTATATTTTAATTTTAATTTCCAACAATATGGTTATGTTAGCGAATGTTGTAAGGGTGTAAGTCGAAATTCTGTCCGTGTAACGCTACGCTATTTTTAATCATTGTAAGTTATGTTCAACCTTTTTACATTAATATCTCGTAGCTAAATTATTATTATGCTTAGTTAATCCGAAGTAATCATGATGTTGGGCTAATTACTAAAATTGGGTAATTGGGCTTTGTACCATAATTGGGGTTTGGACAAAAGAACGACACTTGTGAAAATTAGACTATGGGCTATTAATGGGCTTTATATTTGTTTAACTAAATGATAGTTTGTTAATTTTAATATAAAGATTTACAATTGGACGTCCCTATAAATAACCATATACACTCGATCGGACACGATGGGCGGGGTATTTATATGTACGAATAATCGTTCATTTAACCGGACACGGGAATGGATTAATAGTCTATGGAATTATTAAAACAGGGGTAAAATTATGTACAAGGACACTTGGCATAATTGATAACAAAGTATTAAAAACTTGGGTTACACGCAGTCGATAACCTGGTGTAATTATTAAACAAAGTATTAAAATCTTGTTACAGTTTAAGTCCCCAATTAGTTGGAATATTTAACTTCGGGTATAAGGATAATTTGACGAGGACACTCACACTTTATATTTATGACTGATGGACTATTATGGACAAAAACCAGACGGACATATTAAATAATCCAGGACAAAGGACAATTAACCCATGGGCATAAAACTAAAATCAACACGTCAAACATCATGATTACGAAAGTTTAAATAAGCATAATTATTTTATTTCATATTTAATTTCCTTTATTTTATATTTAATTGCACTTCTAATTATCGCACTTTTATTTATTGTCATTGTATTTAATTGCACTTTTAATTATCGTATTTTTAATTATCGCAATTTTATTTTATTGCACTTATATTTATCGCAATTTCATAATCGTTATTTACTTTACGCTTTAAATTGAATATTTTATTTATTTAATATTTTACATTAGGTTTTAACTGCGATTAAAGTTTTAAAAATCGACAAACCGGTCATTAAACGGTAAAAACCCCCCTTTATAATAATAATATTACTTATATATATATTTGTATTTTTATAAATTAAAACTAATATAGCGTTAAGCTTTGTTTAAAAGATTCCCTGTGGACGAACCGGACTTACTAAAAACTACACTACTGTACGATTAGGTACACTGCCTATAAGTGTTGTAGCAAGGTTTAAGTATATCCACTCGATAAATAAATAAATAACTTGTGTAAAATTGTAGCATATTTAATAGTATTTAGTTGTAAAAATAAAGCTATTTCATATACACCTCGCATAGCATCAATCTCATCATGATTATATATTACATCAAATTTTAGATTTTATTTATCCGCTCGTCCGAACCGACAATCACCCCGGTGTAATAGAAGAAGTCAACGAGCTTCGCGCTCGGGTAGTGGCTTTGGAGAATATGGTGCAGAAATTACAAACACCAGCAGCAGCACCAGCAGCATAATCAGTACCACCATCATCAACGCCAACAGTACCATTACCACCTCCAACCACAACTGCGTCGTAAACCACAACTTTACAATCTGTCCCACGAGCATCAACGTCATACGCACCATAGATACCAAGGAGTACCAACAACAATAACTGATGAAGTATTAATTCATAACTTCATTGGTGAAACATTCCGCGGCGATTATGTAATCTCTAAAGTCTTAAAGATTATCTAATCTAGCCCTAACCATAAATCAGTTAAGCGAACCAAAATGATAGAAGGAAGAGTACAAACCCTGACAAAAATAGTGTGTGATTAACCAGCTAAACTTGTTTTACTAACAGCATCATCAGTACCGTCAGCATCACCAGCATATTGCAGTCAGCATCAGAATCAACAACATCTATACCATCACAAACTCCATCAGTTCAAGAATCACTGTGGACATCATTACGAATCAATAACGCGTATATTGTATCAATGAGTTATGAAGAATTAACCCATTCCCTCTGAAGAAATTATATGTATATTATATATATATATATATATATATATATATATATATATATATATATATATATATATATATATATATATATATATATATATATATATATATATGTATATATATATATATGTATATATATATATATATATATATATATATATATATATATATATATATATATATATATATATTGAAATAAAAATAAATCTTTCCGTGCTAAGCTATTGTGTGTGAATCTTAACTACTCGGTTAATTCATATTAAAATATGCAATAATGTACGTCCCTCGCCCTCGACTTAACCATCGTTAACTACAATCTCTGTCTCAATTCAACAAATTTCAATTCCTAATAAATCAAGTATATATTTGATTTTACACTTCATCATTGATGTAACCGAAACTTTTCAGATAACATCATTCGTACTTTGCGAAGTTCACAAGAATTTAACGAAAACCAACATCACATCTCAACAAATAACGAAGTATTGATTCATAATTTCAATATTATTGAAGAAATACTTATGTAATCTCTAAAGCCTTCAAGGGATTATTCAATTCTGGTTTCAACCATAAATCGAATGAGCTTAATTTAGTACAGAATTCTTTTGTACAGAATTCTTTTGTACAAAATTCTTTTGTACAAAATTCTTTTGTACAAAATTCTTTTGTACAAAATATTAATTGTGAAATTTTTTTTAACGGGTAGGTAATACTCGAGATATATATATATATATATATATATATATATATATATATATATATATATATATATATATATATATATATATATATATATATATATATATATATATATATATATATATATATATATTTATACTCACAATTAATATGTTACATTCTTTGAATCTGATTAAGCAAATTATCAATCATACTTTCTACTTTCACAATAATATACATTTTTTTCATATCAAAACAACCATACTCATTCAAACTCAATTACATATTCTGATTTTGAAACCTCAGAATTCAATACGAAATATAACCGGTACCATCATTTTTAGATTCCTACATCTTTCAAAGCTATACTTTGACTTCAAAACTGTGTTAGAACATCAAATGTATATTAAAGATTACAATCTTTGTACAAACCCTTCGAAAATTTCTGAAGACACTTCAAATAATGAGCAATCGAGATGATGATCTAACCACATATTACCCACAGTTATGTACTTAAAAAGCTCTCGAAACCAAAGTCAAAATTCAACACATATCTGTGTCAGATCCTTTGGCATTTATTAGCAAAAAACAAAAATAACCTTGCAATTCCTTTTCAAAGTAGCAAATTCTATCACAGCTCCAGCATGACAACTTCGATTTTTTCATTCGGAGTAGCCTTATCATAATCTTGATATATATGATTATCCTTTTGTTACCGGAGAACCTCTCATGTTCCACCACATAAGCAATAAACTTATTCACAACTTCACTGATCTTTGACCTTCCGAAGAATCATTATGTTTACCGAAACCCCATCATTTACTCATTCGCATCTTGTAACGAGAAATTGCCATACGAATCATCAGGAATTAAGCAATCTGTATTTTGAAATCACGCAGCATGTCTACGTCAACAGTTATATGTGTATATATAACGTCTATCTTCTGGACTTAATTTGAATGTGAAGTTTCTGAAAAACACTCCGAACTACGAATTTGTTCTCCGAAAATGGAAAAATGCTGATGAAGCAGAATAAAACTATAAACGACTTTGACAGTAAAAGATTGATGATAATGAATAAGTGTGCTGGCAAAGCGCAGAAAAAGAGAAGTCTTGGAACTGGAAACCGGATTGAGCAAAGTATGAAGGAGACTGTGGACAAATCACAAGGACGAAACCTACATTCAAAGAATCTAAATGATTCAGTATTTGCTGAAGTCATTAACAAATACCTTGCTCCTGACTCTAAACCCCTGCAAACAATACCCTTCATCATCCTCTGATATTAGAAATTATAAGATATCATCGTATCTTTCATTATAAATATCCTCCATATTTCTGAAGATATTTCCATAATTATTCTTATCTGAAATCATCTGTATTACATCATAAAAGAAACTATTTTAGTTTCTGAATTCTGAAACCCTCAAGTTTAAAATAAGAATGTTTTTAAAGTAGTGTTGGGAACTGAAGCATGAGTTAGTATAATATAATGACACTTGATCAACGTGATTATATTACAGTAATTCATGCTAAGTTTCTAAATGGAACGTGATGATTCACAGATCATAACATCATCATGTGTCATGTTACACGACTTTTGTATTCTATTTAACCTCTAAAATATCAAGAAAATATTTCTTGATGATTCGGCCTTTTCTGAGGTATTCTAGTAATTTGACAAGTCAAGATCGTGCCATTACAATTTCATTCTTAGAACATTAACAATGTTCATTCTGAAATTCATATCTGCGAATTATGGACCATTATAAGTGGAACTTACTCGCAAGAAGAAGAAACGAAAGGACAAAGCTCCAAAATAGAAATTGGGGTAAAAATCGCAGCAAATAAAAGAAAGCATTAACTGGGGATGACAATGATTATAGAAGATAGAAGCAGGGACATCGAAGTATAAGGGAAGATATAAAACCCAACAACAATGTAGAAATTACATACCATATATATCGATGCAAATAGCAATATAAAGACACGGGAGTACTAAAAACACTATAAACCCAAGGGTATGATAAAAGTAAATAGATTCTTCCGGCGACAGATGAAAAAGAAGAATGACAGATATGAAGGTAAGGAGTATATCAAGAATCAGAACTGGATGAAGCATATTGACAAATACTTTAAAGTATGAGCTGAGGGAGAAAGAAGAGAAGGTGTGAGTTGTAAGGAAACGAAGAGAATGGATTTATAGCAAAATATCTGACAGAGCAATCAAAATGGATGATCACATTTAAAGCGGATCCTAAATTTCCTTAATCAAATCCTATTACGAAGATTTTCTCCAAACCTATTGAACTTGAAAATCCACCTTATCTACGTCAAAAGATATAACAAATCTATACCTACTCATTTCACTCTTTTGGTAATAGCTTCACTCGTACTCTTCACAAAATCAAATGATTTTATCCATATTACTCAATGATGATAAAACCCTAATCTCCAGCTTATATGCATCATGAAAACATACTTATTGTCTGCCATGACCATCCCAATCAAATTTGGGGACGAAATACCTTTAACGGGTAGGTACTGTGACAACCCAAAAATTTCTGACCAAATTTAAACTTTAATCTTTTTATATTCCCGACACGATAAGAAAAGTTTGTAAGTTGAATCTCAAGAATTTTAAACTGTGTTCATACATTCATTTAACCTCGACCAAATTCCAAAGATTCACGAACCATTATAGGAACGGATATGATTATATATGTATATATTATAACTTGAAAACATTATAATACTTTACATGAACGTTGTTGTTTTAAAATATATTTAAAATAATTATCGACGGAATTAAAAGATAATATTAAATGATTGAATTATTAGATACATTGAATTATGGCTGCAAGTCCCTGTTAGGAGGTCCACTTTGATTTAGGAAACCTTTTCCCTTTTAACCATATTCGGAAAATGGTAAAATGATTTTTACAAATAAGAACAAAGTGACAATTAACGAAAACTAGACAAGGGTTAGTGAAGATTCCTATTTGATTTTCAATTCATACTTTACAACATTTTTCCTAGTGATTTTTTAATAAGATAACTATTTTAATCTTCATCTTAAAGTTGGGATGTGGAATGTAAATAACTTAAATATTGGACATCAACATTTTACATTGAGATGATTTCGTACGTTTATCTAACCTTCAGACTTTATAACACGTTGCACCAACAAACGTTTAAAAACTTGAAATTTATTAAAAAGTGTATTTAATCTTATTTTTCTAAAACAATTTACCATATGACAACGTCTAATAAAACGTTTATTTTTATATATTTAGTTTTAGAAAATAAAGTTATCATATTTGATTTAAACGTATAAAAACGTTTCAGTTAAAAAGAATTTTATTAATTAGTACATTTTATAAGATAATTTGTATATGACTTTTGAAGAAATTAAATAAAGTTTATATTATAAATATATAAAGCGTTTCAAAAACGTAAACGTAATTTGATATAATATTTTTCAATTATCTAAACGATTCCAAAATAAACTTTAAAGATATAATTAGTTTTGAAAAACTAAATATTGTATTATTACATATTTCATATGAATAAATTTATATTTTGTCACTTGTAAAATATATATATATATATATATATATATATATATATATATATATATATATATATATATATATATATATATATATATATATATATATATATATTACAAGTGAAAAAATATAATATTTAACGGATGATTTAAAATAATATATTTTAATAAACAAATGAGAAGTCGATTTATAGAAGCAAATGACCATAACACTCAAATGCATAAGTTACACTTCGTGTAGTATTGTTTACTATTGATTTAATACTATATTTTGATAATGGTATGAGTCACTAAACATAAAGGGTTAGTTTTCTAAACATACTAAAGTGTGTTCAAAAAATCAAAAGTGGTACATGAGTCAAGTGACAACGTCCGTGTCATTTGAGTAAAAATTATATTTTTACCATGAACATAAATATAATATAATATATAATTAATTATATAAATTAAAAATATTATTATTATTATTATTATTATTATTATTATTATTATTTAAAACCGTCGGCAGGAAGAGGTTAAACAAATGTGAGCTGCATCTGGGGACTCCGCACTCGCGGAGCAAAAGCACTACACAACTCCGCACTCGCGGAGCTGTGGGTTCCAGAACTGGGCTATAAAGCTCGATCGTGTTCTGCTCGAATTCATTTCATCTATCTCTCTGCACTCTATCTTACTCCGTATTATATTTATTTATTTATTTATTATTATAATTATTATTAATCATATTATTATTATTAAGAATTAGTATTATTGTTATTAGTATTTTTATACATAAAATATTACGACGAGGTCATGAGCGAGCCATTTCAAAACGGGTTTTATGAGCGGGATAGAGCTAAGGAAATTATGGGTTATAGCTATGAAGGTGATGGGTAATGTTTGAGGTTATGCTCGTGAGGTCAATCTAGTGTTTATCATCTCCGTTGCGTCTATGTACCTTTCCTGCAATATTGAATCTCAATATTGATATGTAAGCGCTCATAATTTAATTTTTACATACTAATAGTGTATCCCTGACTAGTGCTCGAGTATATAGGATTATGCATGCTTGTACTTGTGATATTGCCTTTAGTTAGGTTATGTTGAATCCTGAATTAGTTACATATGCGGTTGAGATAAGGTATAAGATATGCATGTCGTTGGAAAGCTAGCAAAAATTAAGAACTTTTCATTTAGATATCGAATGGTTTCGATGAACGGATTTGAAGTTATAGTCAATTGAAATTTGGTATTATTATAAAAAAAATATGATTATTATTATCGTCGTTATTATCGTCGTTCTAGTTTTTATCTAATTATTATTATTATTATTATTATTATTATTATTATTATTATTATTATTATTATTATTATTATTATTATTATTATTATTATTATTATCAATAAAAGGTATTATCATTAAAAATTATTATTTTTATTATTATTACTATTGTTAAATTTATAATTAGTATTATTATTATCATTAAAATAATTATTAGTATTATCATTAATATTATTATAATATTTATTATTATTAGTATTATTATAATTAAAACTAATACTGGTAACACCTAATTATCATGATTATTATTATTATCATGAACGCGATATAAAAGACGATTAAAAGCTATTAAACGAATCGATTAGGAAATAATGAGTATGAGTATCATGATGAAATTAAAATATTGTAAGATATTAATTTAGTAAAATTATCGTTCTTATTATTTTTTTTATCATTACTATTATTATTAGAAGTATCATTAGCATTAAAACTATCATTTTAACAAAAATTATCATTTTAATAGAAATGTCATTGTTATTATAAAATATCATTATTATTATCATTTTAATTAAAATTATTATTTTAAAGTTAATATTAAAAAGTATAGTAAATATTAAAGTCATTATAAACAGAATTATCATTTTATCGAAATATCATTTTTAGTAAATATAAATATTGATATTTTATTAATAGAATAATAATAATTATTATTAATACAAAATAATACAACTTTTCCTTATTATTATTATCAATGTTATTTGTTTTCAAATAAATATATAATACAAAGTTATTTTACTGCGTGTGATATAATTACGTTAATACTACCTATCATATTATATTAAATGAACTTTATAAATTTTATTACTTAAGATATATAAAAGTATATTTTTATTATATAAATTTTAATAATAAATGCATTATATTATTTACTCTAATAAATCTTTTAAAAATATAAAACGACGATATTTAAACTATATATTAATCATGTATAGATTTTTGGAAATTATTTTGAGTCAAATTGACTTTTGTTGACTTTTGCATATTAGTCTCGAGCATTAGGATTGTGGTACACTATGACTTGACCTAATTTGTTAGACAAATATTGACCAACATATAAATATATATAATTTATATAGGTTCGTTAATCCAAGGCCAACCCTGCACTTGTTCAATGATGTTATATGTATTTTTACTACGAAATACAGTATGGTGAGTTTCATTTGCCTTTTTACCCTTTATATTTTTGGGCTGAGAATACATGCGCAACTTTTATAAATGTTTTACGAAATAGACACAAGTGATCGAAACTACATTCTATGGTTGGATTATCGAATCGAATATGCCCCTTTTTAGATTGGTAGCCTAAGAATTGGTGTTTATTATAATTGCCACCAATTGACGCGAATCCTAAAGATAGATCTATCGGGCCCAACAAGCCCCATCCGGGTTACGGATGCTTTAGTAGTTCGATTTATCATGTCCGATGAGAGTCCCGGAATGATGGGGATATTCTATATGCATCTTGTTAAGGTCGGTTACCAGATGTTCACCATATGAATGAATTTTTAATTCGCGAGTTACGCATGACAATATATGAGATCTTGTGGTCTATTAAAATGATGGAAATGAATGATTATGATAAACTAATGAACTCACCAACCTTTTGGTTGACACTTTAAAGCATGTTTATTCTCAGGTATGAAAGAAATCTTCCGCTGTGCATTTGCTCATTTTAGAGATATTACTTGGAGTCATTCATGACATATTTCGAAAGACGTTGCATTCGAGTCGTTGAGTTCATCAAGATTATTATTAAGTCAATTATAGTTGGATGTATTATGAAATGGTATGCATGCCGTCAACTTTCATTGTAAAGAAAGTTTGTCTTTTAAAAACGAATACAATGTTTGTAAAATGTATCATATAGAGGTCAAATACCTCGCGATGTAATCAACTATTGTGAATCGTTTATAATGTATATGAACGAGTCCTTTCAGTTAGCTCCCCCTAGAGCTATGCTCGCCCTTAGAACAAAGCTCCCCCTTAAATTGTGCATGATGGAGAATATTCATTAAAACATAACAAACACACATTTTATTCATAGCAAGCACTAAACATAGATAATTCATGTAGTACATTTCTCAAGTGAAATTTTACATGAATGTCAAATAAGTTCAATCATCATGATGATAGGAGTGACCCTTATCCTTGTCTTCAAGTCGGGACAATCTTCGATCGAGTTTTAGAATATTTCCATGAATCACACTATTTTGCCCTTGCGTCGAGAGAGAGAGCAAAAGTTTGGCGGATTTTTAAGAGGAGGTTCTTGAACATGTTTGGTTGAGGCTCTGCATATCGGGTACAAAGAGGCTTGAGTGGAATGATGGAATGGAGATGTTATTCCAACATATGTGAATAGTTTGGTCAGGTGAAGACCATACGGAAGAGACATATGGGAATGTTGAGCTACATGTTGCATTCTTGATGCCATGAAGTATGCAACATTTACTTTAGACGAGTTTAGAAGACACCATAAAAAGGTGATTTCATTGGCATCAAGTCGATCCAGTAATTCCCATTTTCCATAAACATTTGCACTGATGATCTGTTGCCAGAGATCATACGTTGATGCAATATTTTTACAAAGAAATCCATCCTTTTTTATATATTCGGGTTTGAGTGTTCCGTTGCATAGAATGTCTAAAACACTGTCTCTTTTAACCCATTCAGGAAATTCATTAACTGAATTTGTTTTTAAGAAGAATGTTCGTCCTTCATTCGGAACAACCATAATATTTCAAAATTCTTTAAGAGTTAATGAGTAACTTCTTCCATAAAGAGAAAATGAGATTTTCTCATTATTTTGTGAGAATTAAAAATTCTCATAGAGTTCATTAATGTGAAGTGGGTAAAGTGGTCCTCTTAGGTTTAAAAAAGCATCCCACTTGATGCTTGAGAGATTTTCAAGAGAGTAGGCAGTTAGATGATGTGTGAGGAATTCTCTTCCTTTAACAATGAACCTCATGTAATGAATTTTAGTTTGCAGAGAAGTTTTTACAATAAGTGATGAGTGTGTGAGTTTGTTGATTGTCTTTATAGACAAATAATGAGGATATCACTCTTTATTGATTTCTAGCAAACTTGGTGGGGTAGGTGGAGGGATTGAAAGTTCTTTGACTGAAATGTCAATTTGTATTTTGGAGTTTATTGATTATTGAACTTGTGTAAGAAAGTTGGGACAAAACACTTTTTTCAGACATTCTGTGGTTGAATCACGGTCGACCGTAGGGGCAGCCGTATAGACACAGATTTATCCTTTTACATAAGCATGTAAGAGAGATTAATTTAAACACATTGTAAGCATAGCATCCTAAATTTTTTTACACATAATCGTTCAATACCAACATTCAAGCACTCGAAATACAAAAAAAAAAAAAAAATATTTAACCAAGTTTTCATCATTAATCTAAACATGCAAATTACGTCCTCCTGCATGTGATTGTCTTCACAAAGTCCTTCAATGCCTTTTTGAACTTGGAGTGATTTTCACCAATTTCCTCTTCTCACTTAAGAATTCTGTCCACTTTGGTTTCAAAGTTTGAGTTCATGAATTCTTGATACTCATGCAAGTTTGCTATCTCATCTTCCACTTCTTCTTCATCAGATTCCTCCTCTGGTTGATAATTTTCGATCTCATCTAGATCTTCTTGAAGATTTGATCTTCTTCCACGAGAGGTTTCTGGTAGATGACCACTTCTAATGACGGTCAGCTTGTCGATTGGTTCGAATGAGGGTTGTTAAATGACGGGGTGGGAGAGTTTGAAATGGTTGAATAAACTGTTCAGATGCATGCCATATGGAAGAGATATAGTTGATTCAGTCATTAAATTGTTCATTCGGGATGCCATAAGAAAAGCCACATTGATATCTTCATTGAGTTCAATTGCCCACATAACATAAATTTGAGTAACATGTATGTGAGAGTGGTTTCCTAGCCTGCAGTAGATATTATGATCAATAATTTTGTTTAGAATATCAAGATCTGAACGGAGATCCTTTGCTGTCAGTCCCTTAGATAGAATTTCGGAGTGATTTGCTTCAGGTTTGTAGAGCAAGGTTAATACATCAGTGGCTTGAATGAACTCAGGAAGATATTCAAGCTTGTGTCTTCTGCTGTAGAACTCCCTTCCCCCGGTAGGTGAAATGTCCCGTTCTTATTGATTAAAAACGTTCCATATTAATTGATTTCGTTGCGAGGTTTTGACCTCTATATGAGACGTTTTTCAAAGACTGCATTCATTTTAAAACAAACCATAACCTTTATTTCATAAATAAAGGTTTAAAAAGCTTTACGTAGATTATCAAATAATGTTAATCTAAAATATCCTGTTTACACACGACCATTACATAATGGTTTACAATACAATTATGTTACATCAAAATCAGTTTCTTGAATGCAGTTTTTACACAATATCATACAAACATGGACTCCAAATCTTGTCCTTATTTTAGTATGCAACAGCGGAAGCTCTTAATATTCACCTGAGAATAAACATGCTTTAAACGTCAACAAAAATGTTGGTGAGTTATAGGTTTAACCTATATATATCAAATCATAACAATAGACCACAAGATTTCATATTTCAATACACATCCCATACATAGAGATAAAAATCATTCATATGGTGAACACCTGGTAACCGACATTAACAAGATGCATATATAAGAATATCCCCATCATTCCGGGACACCCTTCGGATATGATATAAATTTCGAAGTACTAAAGCATCCGGTACTTTGGATGGGGTTTGTGAGGCCCAATAGATCTATCTTTCGGATTCGCGTCAATTAGGGTGTCTGTTCCCTAATTCTTAGATTACCAGACTTAATAAAAAGGGGCATATTCGATTTTGATAATTCAACCATAGAATGTAGTTTCACGTACTTGTGTCTATTTTGTAAATCATTTATAAAACCTGCATGTATTCTCATCCCAAAAATATTAGATTTTAAAAGTGGGACTATAACTCACTTTCACAGATTTTTACTTCGTCGGGAAGTAAGACTTGGCCACTGGTTGATTCACGAACCTATAACAATATATACATATATATCAAAGTATGTTCAAAATATATTTACAACACTTTTAATATATTTTGATGTTTTAAGTTTATTAAGTCAGCTGTCCTCGTTAGTAACCTACAACTAGTTGTCCACAGTTAGATGTACAGAAATAAATCGATAAATATTATCTTGAATCAATCCACGACCCAGTGTATACGTATCTCAGTATTGATCACAACTCAAACTATATATATTTTGGAATCAACCTCAACCCTGTATAGCTAACTCCAACATTCACATATAGAGTGTCTATGGTTGTTCCGAAATATATATAGATGTGTCGACATGATAGGTCGAAACATTGTATACGTGTCTATGGTATCTCAAGATTACATAATATATAATACAAGTTGATTAAGTTATGGTTGGGATAGATTTGTTACTAATTTTCACGTAGCTAAAATGAGAAAAATTATCCAATCTTGTTTTACCCATAACTTCTTCATTTTAAATCCGTTTTGAGTGAATCAAATTGCTATGGTTTCATATTGAACTCTATTTTATGAATCTAAACAGAAAAAGTATAGGTTTATAGTCGGAAAAATAAGTTACAAGTCGTTTTTGTAAAGGTAGTCATTTCAGTCGAAAGAACGACGTCTAGATGACCATTTTAGAAAACATACTTCCACTTTGAGTTTAACCATAATTTTTGGATATAGTTTCATGTTCATAATAAAAATCATTTTCTCAGAATAACAACTTTTAAATCAAAGTTTATCATAGTTTTTAATTAACTAACCCAAAACAGCCCGCGGTGTTACTACGACGGCGTAAATCCGGTTTTACGGTGTTTTTCGTGTTTCCAGATTTTAAATCATTAAGTTAGCATATCATATAGATATATAACATGTGTTTAGTTGATTTTAAAAGTCAAGTTAGAAGGATTAACTTTTGTTTGCGAACAAGTTTAGAATTAACTAAACTATGTTCTAGTGATTACAAGTTTAAACCTTCGAATAAGATAGCTTTATATGTATGAATCGAATGATGATATGAACATCATTACTACCTTAAGTTCCTTGGATAAACCTACTGGAAAATAGAAAAATGGATCTAGCTTCAATGGATCCTTGGATGGCTCGAAGTTCTTGAAGCAGAATCATGACACGAAAACAAGTTCAAGTAAGATCATCACTTGAAATAAGATTGTTATAGTTATAGAAATTGAACCAAAGTTTGAATATGATTATTACCTTGTATTAGAATGATAACCTACTATAAGAAACAAAGATTTCTTGAGGTTGGATGATCACCTTACAAGATTGGAAGTGAGCTAGCAAACTTGAAAGTATTCTTGATTTTATGAAACTAGAACTTTTGGAATTTATGAAGAACACTTAGAACTTGAAGATAGAACTTGAGAGAGATCAATTAGATGAAGAAAATTGAAGAATGAAAGTGTTTGTAGGTGTTTTTGGTCGTTGGTGTATGGATTAGATATAAAGGATATGTAATTTTGTTTTCATGTAAATAAGTCATGAATGATTACTCATATTTTTGTAATTTTATGAGATATTTCATGCTAGTTGCCAAATGATGGTTCCCACATGTGTTAGGTGACTCACATGGGCTACTAAGAGCTGATCATTGGAGTGTATATACCAATAGTACATACATCTAAAAGCTGTGTATTGTACGAGTACGAATACGGGTGCATACGAGTAGAATTGTTGATGAAACTGAACGAGGATGTAATTGTAAGTATTTTTGTTAAGTAGAAGTATTTTGATAAGTGTATTGAAGTCTTTCAAAAGTGTATAAATACATATTAAAACACTACATGTATATACATTTTAACTGAGTCGTTAAGTCATCGTTAGTCGTTACATGTAAGTGTTGTTTTGAAACCTTTAGGTTAACGATCTTGTTAAATGTTGTTAACCCAATGTTTATAATATCAAATGAGATTTTAAATTATTATATTATCATGATATTATCATGTATGAATATCTCTTAATATGATATATATACATTAAATGTCTTTACAACGATAATCGTTACATATATGTCTCGTTTAAAAAATCATTAAGTTAGTAGTCTTGTTTTTACATATGTAGTTCATTGTTAATATACTTAATGATATGTTTACTTATCATAGTATCATGTTAACTATATATATATATCCATATATATGTCATCATATATTTTTTACAAGTTTTAACGTTCGTGAATCACCGGTCAACTTGGGTGGTCAATTGTCTATATGAAACATATTTCAATTAATCAAGTCTTAACAAGTTTGATTGCTTAACATATTGGAAACATTTAATCATGTAAATATCAATCTCAATTAATATATATAAACATGGAAAAGTTCGGGTCACTACAGTACCTACCCGTTAAATAAATTTCGTCCCGAAATTTTAAGCTGTTGAAGGTGTTGACGAATCTTCTGGAAATAGATGCGGGTATTTCTTCTTCATCTGATCTTCACGCTCCCAGGTGAACTCGGGTCCTCTACGAGCATTCCATCGAACCTTAACAATTGGTATCTTGTTTTGCTTAAGTCTTTTAACCTCACGATCCATTATTTCGACGGGTTCTTCGATGAATTGGAGTTTTTCATTGATTTGGATTTCATCTAACGGAATAGTGAGATCTTCTTTAGCAAAACATTTCTTCAAATTCGAGACGTGGAAAGTGTTATGTACAGCCGCGAGTTGTTGAGGTAACTCAAGTCGGTAAGCTACTGGTCCGACACGATCAATAATCTTGAATGGTCCAATATACCTTGGATTTAATTTCCCTCGTTTACCAAATCGAACAACGCCTTTCCAAGGTGCAACTTTAAGCATGACCATCTCTCCAATTTCAAATTCTATATCTTTTCTTTTAATGTCAGCGTAGCTCTTTTGTCGACTTTGGGCGGTTTTCAACCGTTGTTGAATTTGGATGATCTTCTCGGTAGTTTCTTGTATAATCTCCGGACCTGTAATCTGTCTATCCCCCACTTCACTCCAAAAAATCGGAGACCTGCACTTTCTACCATAAAGTGCTTCAAACGGCGCCATCTCAATGCTTGAATGGTAGCTGTTGTTGTAGGAAAATTCTGCTAACGGTAGATGTCGATCCCAACTGTTTCCGAAATCAATAACACATGCTCGTAGCATGTCTTCAAGCGTTTGTATCGTCCTTTCGCTCTGCCCATCAGTTTGTGGATGATAGGCAGTACTCATGTCTAGACGAGTTCCTAATGCTTGCTGTAATGTCTGCCAGAATCTTGAAATAAATCTGCCATCCCTATCCGAGATAATAGAGATTGGTATTCCATGTCTGGAGACGACTTCCTTCAAATACAGTCGTGCTAACTTCTCCATCTTGTCATCTTCTCTTATTGGCAGGAAGTGTGCTGATTTGGTGAGACGATCAACTATTACCCAAATAGTATCAAAACCACTTGCAGTCCTTGGCAATTTAGTGATGAAATCCATGGTAATGTTTTCCCATTTCCATTCTGGGATTTCGGGTTGTTGAAGTAGACCTGATGGTTTCTGATGCTCAGCTTTGACCTTAGAACACGTCAAACATTCTCCTACGTATTTAGCAACATCGGCTTTCATACCCGGCCACCAAAAATGTTTCTTGAGATCCTTGTACATCTTCCCCGTTCTAGGATGTATTGAGTATCTGGTTTTATGAGCTTCTCTAAGTACCATTTCTCTCATATCTCCAAATTTTGGTACCCAAATCCTTTCAGCCCTATACCGGGTTCCGTCTTCCCGAATATTAAGATGCTTCTCCGATCCTTTGGGTATTTCATCCTTTAAATTTCCCTCTTTTAAAACTCCTTGTTGCGCCTCCTTTATTTGAGTAGTAAGGTTATTATGAATCATTATATTCATAGATTTTACTCGAATGGGTTCTCTGTCCTTCCTGCTCAAGGCATCGGCTACCACATTTGCCTTCCCCGGGTGGTAACGAATCTTAAAGTCGTAATCATTCAATAATTCAATCCACCTACGCTGCCTCATATTCAGTTGTTTCTGATTAAATATGTGTTGAAGACTTTTGTGGTCGGTATATATAATACTTTTGACCCCATATAAGTAGTGCCTCCAAGTCTTTAATGCAAAAACAACCGCGCCTAATTCCAAATCATGCGTCGTATAATTTTGTTCGTGAATCTTCAATTGTCTAGACGCATAAGCAATCACCTTCGTTCGTTGCATTAATACACAACCGAGACCTTGCTTTGATACGTCACAATAAATCACAAAATCATCATTCCCTTCAGGCAATGACAATATAGGTGCCGTAGTTAGCTTTTTCTTCAATAACTGAAACGCTTTCTCTTGTTCATCATTCCATTCAAATTTCTTCCCTTTATGCGTTAATGCAGTCAAGGGTTTTGCTATTTTGGAAAAGTCTTGGATGAACCTTCTGTAGTAACCAGCTAGTCCTAAAAACTGGCGTATGTGTTTCGGAGTTTTCGGGGTTTCCCACTTTTCAACAGTTTCTATCTTTGCCGGATCCACCTTAGTACCTTCTTTGTTCACTATGTGACCGAGGAATTGAACTTCTTCCAACTAAAATGCACACTTTGAAAACTTAGCGTACAATTCTTCCTTCCTCAATACTTCTAACACCTTTCTCAAATGTTCACCGTGTTCTTGGTCATTCTTTGAGTAAATAAGTATGTCATCAATGAAAACAATGACAAACTTGTCAAGGTATGGTCCACACACTCGGTTCATAAGGTCCATGAACACAGCTGGTGCATTAGTTAAACCAACCGGCATGACCATAAACTCGTAATGACCGTAACGTGTTCTGAAAGCAGTCTTTGGAATATCATCTTCTTTCAGCCGCATTTGATGATACCCGGAACGTAAGTCAATCTTTGAATAAACAGACGAGCCTTGTAGTTGATCAAATAAGTCGTCGATTCTCGGTAGTGGGTAGCGGTTCTTGATGGTAAGTTTGTTCAACTCTCGGTAGTCGATACACAACCTGAATGTACCATCTTTCTTCTTGACAAACAAAACAGGAGCTCCCCACGGTGATGTGCTTGGTCGAATGAAACCACGCTCTAAAAGTTCTTGTAATTGGCTTTGTAGTTCTTTCATCTCGCTGGGTGCGAGTCTGTAAGGAGCACGAGCTATTGGTGCAGCTCCTGGTACAAGATCTATTTGAAATTCAACGGATCGATGTGGGGGTAATCCCGGTAATTCTTTCGGAAATACATCAGGAAATTCTTTTGCGACGGGAACATCATTGATGCTCTTTTCTTCAGTTTGTACTTTCTCGAAGTGTGCTAGAACATCATAGCAACCTTTTCTTATTAGTTTTTGTGCCTTCAAATTACTAATAAGATGTAGCTTCGTGTTGCCCTTTTCTCCGTACACCATTAAGGGTTTTCCTTTTTCTCGTATAATGCGAATTGCATTTTTGTAACAAACGATCTCCGCTTTCACTTCTTTCAACCAGTCCATACCGATTATCACATCAAAACTCCCTAACTCTACTGGTATCAAATCAATCTTAAATGTTTCGCTAACCAGTTTAATTTCTCGATTCCGACATATATTATCTGCTGAAATTACTTTACCATTTGCTAATTCGAGTAAAAATTTACTATCCAAAGGCGTCAATGGACAACTTAATTTAGCACAAAAATCTCTACTCATATAGCTTCTATCCGCACCCGAATCAAATAAAACGTAAGCAGGTTTATTGTCAATAAGAAACATACCCGTAACAAGCTCCGGGTCTTCCTGTGCCTCTGCCGCATTAATATTGAAAACTCTTCCGTGGCCTTGTCCATTCGTTTTCTCCTGGTTCGGGCAATTTCTAATAATGTGGCCCGGTTTTCCACATTTATAACAAACTACATTTGCATAACTTGCTCCGACACTACTTGCTCCGCCATTACTCGTTCCTACACCATTTGTTCCTTTCGTTCTATTAACCCCTGGTCCGTAAACCTCACACTTGGCCGCGCTATGACCATTTCTTTTACACTTATTGCAAAATTTGGTGCAGAACCCCGAGTGATTCTTTTCACACCTTTGGCATAGCTGCTTCTGATTGTTGTTGTTGTTGCGGTTATTATTGTTGTTGGGATGATTGTTGTAGTTGCTGTTGTTGTTGTTGTTGTTGTTGGGCCGTTTGTTGTAGTTGCGATTGATGTTGCGATTGTTGGGATAATTGTTGCGATTATTGTTGTAATTGCTGTTGTTATTGTATTGGTGATTCTTATCACCGTTTTCCTCCCACTTTCTTTTGACTTGCTTCACATTGGCCTCTTCAGCAGTCTGTTCTTTAATTCTTTCTTCAATCTGGTTCACTAGTTTGTGAGCCATTCTACATGCCTGTTGTATGGAGGCTGGCTCGTGTGAACTTATATCTTCTTGGATTCTTTCCGGTAATCCTTTCACAAACGCGTCGATCTTCTCTTCCTCATCTTCGAATGCTCCCGGACACAATAGGCACAATTCTGTGAATCGTCTTTCGTACGTGGTAATATCAAATCCTTGGGTTCGTAACCCTCTAAGTTCTGTCTTGAGCTTATTGACCTCGGTTCTGGGATGGTACTTCTCGTTCATCAAGTGCTTGAATGCTGACCACGGTAGTGCGTACGCATCGTCTTGTCCCACTTGCTCTAGATAGGTATTCCACCATGTTAACGCAGAACCTGTGAAGGTATGCATAGCGTACTTCACTTTGTCCTCTTCAGTACACTTACTTATGGCAAACACCGATTCGACCTTCTCGGTCCACCGTTTCAATCCGATCGGTCCTTCGGTTCCATCAAATTCCAAAGGTTTGCAGACAGTGAATTCTTTGTAGGTGCATCCTACACGATTTCCTGTACTGCTAGATCCAAGGTTATTGTTGGTATGTAGCGCAGCCTGTACTGCGGCTATGTTTGAAGCTAGAAAAGTACGGAATTCCTCTTCATTCATATTCACGGTGTGTCGAGTAGTCGGTGCCATTTCCTTCAAAATAGTCAAATGGAACAAGTTAATCATACAGAATATTAAGAGTAGTTAATAGTATTTCGTAGCATAATATGAACTCATTTATAAAAGCTTTTTCTTCATATTAGCGTTTTATAAGTTTAAATTCGGGTAGTACCTACCCGTTAAGTTCATACTTAGTAGCTAATATACAATTCAACTACTACAATTCTATATGAAAAATTGATTATAATAATATTTCGCGTTCAAACTTTTACACAATATTTTACAAACTTACAATACCGCTTATTTTACATATAGCATGAAATATAGCACACAATAAATTTGATACAAGATGGTTATGAAGATAATTCTATCTAGTACACAAGTCGTTCAGCAAAGGCAATAAAGACACGTAATTCATACGTCCAGAAACAAGTCATGCATTCTGGTTTTACTAGGATTACTTCCCATCCTTGGTCTTGTGGAACATAACCGTTATGGCCGTTGATAAGACAGCGTGTTGTAACGTCGTCAAAGGGACGAGGGTTACGTAATGTCCAACAGTCCCGTAACAATCTAAAAACCTCATTTCTTACCCCAATTACCGACTCCGTCACTTGTGGGAACGTTTTGTTTAATAGTTGTAGTCCGATGTTCTTGTTCTCACTTTGGTGAGAAGTGAACATTACTAATCCGTAAGCATAACATGCTTCTTTATGTTGCATGTTAGCCGCTTTTTCTAAATCACGAAGTCCAATATTCGGATATATTGAGTCAAAATAATTTCTTAACCCATTGCGTAAAATAGCATTTGGGTTCCCCGCAATATATGCGTCAAAGTAAATACATCGTAACTTATTGGTTTCCCAATGTGATATCCCCCATCTTTCAAACGAAAGTCTCTTATAAACCAAGACATTCTTGGAACGTTCTTCGAATGTCTTACAAACTGATCTCGCCTTAAATAGTTGTGCCGAAGAATTCTGACCGACTCTAGACAAGATTTCATCAATCATGTCTCCGGGTAGGTCTCTTAAAATATTGGGTTGTCTATCCATTTTGTGTTTTTATACTGTAAAATAGACAAGAGTTAGATTCATAAAAAAAATACTTATTAATTCAAGCAATTTTTACATATATCATAAAGCATAAGCACACTATATTACATATATTACACCACACGAATACAACTATCTTATTCCGACTCGCTTGTTTCTTCTTCTTCGGTTTTGGTTCGTTTTGCCAAGTTTCTAGGGATATATGATGTTCCCCTAATACGAGCCGTCGTAATCCACATTGGTTTAGAAAAACCTGGTGGTTTAGAGGTTCCCGGGTCATTGTTACAACTTAAGGACTTCGGGGGTTGACGATACATATAAAGTTCATCGGGGTTGGAATTAGATTTCTCTATTTTTATGCCCTTTCCCTTATTATTTTCTTTTGCCTTTTTAAATTCAGTTGGGGTAATTTCTATAACATCATCGGAATTCTCGTCGGAATCCGATTCATCGAAGAATTGGTAATCCTCCCAATATTTTGCTTCCTTGGCGGAAACACCATTTACCATAATTAACCTTGGTCGGTTGGTTGAGGATTTTCTTTTACTTAACCGTTTTATTATTTCCCCCACCGGTTCTATTTCTTCATCTGGTTCCGATTCTTCTTCCGGTTCCGATTCTTCTTCCGGTTCCGACTCTTCTTCCGGTTCCGACTCTTCTTCCGGTTCCTCTTCAGGAACTTGTGAATCAGTCCACGAATCATTCCAATTTACATTTGACTCTTCATTATTATTAGGTGAGTCAATGGGACTTGTTCTAGAGGTAGACATCTATCACATAATATCAAACGCGTTAAGAGATTAATATATCACATAATATTCACATGTTAAAAATATATAGTTTCCAACAAAATTTGTTAAGCAATCATTTTTCAAGTAAACACGGTCGAAGTCCAGACTCACTAATGCATCCTAACAAACTCGATAAGACACACTAATGCAAAATTCTGGTTCTCTAAGACCAACGCTCGGATACCAACTGAAATGTCCCGTTCTTATTGATTAAAAACGTTCCATATTAATTGATTTCGTTGCGAGGTTTTGACCTCTATATGAGACTTTTTCAAAGACTGCATTCATTTTAAAACAAACCATAACCTTTATTTCATAAATAAAGGTTTAAAAAGCTTTACGTAGATTATCAAATAATGATAATCTAAAATATCCTGTTTACACACGACCATTACATAATGGTTTACAATACAATTATGTTACATCGAAATCAGTTTCTTGAATGCAGTTTTTACACAATATCATACAAACATGGACTCCAAATCTTGTCCTTATTTTAGTATGCAACAGCGGAAGCTCTTAAAATTCACCTGAGAATAAACATGCTTTAAACGTCAACAAAAATGTTGGTGAGTTATAGGTTTAACCTATATATATCAAATCATAACAATAGACCACAAGATTTCATATTTCAATACACATCCCATACATAGAGATAAAAATCATTCATATGGTGAACACCTGGTAACCGACATTAACAAGATGCATATATAAGAATATCCCCATCATTCCGGGACACCCTTCGGATATGATATAAATTTCGAAGTACTAAAGCATCCGGTACTTTGGATGGGGTTTGTGAGGCCCAATAGATCTATCTTTAGGATTCGCGTCAATTAGGGTGTCTGTTCCCTAATTCTTAGATTACCAGACTTAATAAAAAGGGGCATATTCGATTTTGATAATTCAACCATAGAATGTAGTTTCACGTACTTGTGTCTATTTTGTAAATCATTTATAAAACCTGCATGTATTCTCATCCCAAAAATATTAGATTTTAAAAGTGGGACTATAACTCACTTTCACAGATTTTTACTTCGTCGGGAAGTAAGACTTGGCCACTGGTTGATTCACGAACCTATAACAATATATACATATATATCAAAGTATGTTCAAAATATATTTACAACACTTTTAATATATTTTGATGTTTTAAGTTTATTAAGTCAGCTGTCCTCGTTAGTAACCTACAACTAGTTGTCCACAGTTAGATGTACAGAAATAAATCGATAAATATTATCTTGAATCAATCCACGACCCAGTGTATACGTATCTCAGTATTGATCACAACTCAAACTATATATATTTTGGAATCAACCTCAACCCTGTATAGCTAACTCCAACATTCACATATAGAGTGTCTATGGTTGTTCCGAAATATATATAGATGTGTCGACATGATAGGTCGAAACATTGTATACGTGTCTATGGTATCTCAAGATTACATAATATATAATACAAGTTGATTAAGTTATGGTTGGGATAGATTTGTTACTAATTTTCACGTAGCTAAAATGAGAAAAATTATCCAATCTTGTTTTACCCATAACTTCTTCATTTTAAATCCGTTTTAGTGAATCAAATTGCTATGGTTTCATATTGAACTCTATTTTATGAATCTAAACAGAAAAAGTATAGGTTTATAGTCGGAAAAATAAGTTACAAGTCGTTTTTGTAAAGGTAGTCATTTCAGTCGAAAGAACGACGTCTAGCTGACCATTTTAGAAAACATACTTCCACTTTGAGTTTAACCATAATTTTTGGATATAGTTTCATGTTCATAATAAAAATCATTTTCTCAGAATAACAACTTTTAAATCAAAGTTTATCATAGTTTTTAATTAACTAACCCAAAACAGCCCGCGGTGTTACTACGACGGCGTAAATCCGGTTTTACGGTGTTTTTCGTGTTTCCAGATTTTAAATCATTAAGTTAGCATATCATATAGATATAGAACATGTGTTTAGTTGATTTTAAAAGTCAAGTTAGAAGGATTAACTTTTGTTTGCGAACAAGTTTAGAATTAACTAAACTATGTTCTAGTGATTACAAGTTTAAACCTTCGAATAAGATAGCTTTATATGTATGAATCGAATGATGTTATGAACATCATTACTACCTTAAGTTCCTTGGATAAACCTACTGGAAAAGAGAAAAATGGATCTAGCTTCAATGAATCCTTGGATGGCTCGAAGTTCTTGAAGCAGAATCATGACACGAAAACAAGTTCAAGTAAGATCATCACTTGAAATAAGATTGTTATAGTTATAGAAATTGAACCAAAGTTTGAATATGATTATTACCTTGTATTAGAATGATAACCTACTGTAATAAACAAAGATTTCTTGAGGTTGGATGATCACCTTACAAGATTGGAAGTGAGCTAGCAAACTTGAAAGTATTCTTGATTTTATGAAACTAGAACTTTTGGAATTTATGAAGAACACTTAGAACTTGAAGATAGAACTTGAGAGAGATCAATTAGATGAAGAAAATTGAAGAATGAAAGTGTTTGTAGGTGTTTTTGGTCGTTGGTGTATGGATTAGATATAAAGGATATGTAATTTTGTTTTCATGTAAATAAGTCATGAATGATTACTCATATTTTTGTAATTTTATGAGATATTTCATGGTAGTTGCCAAATGATGGTTCCCACATGTGTTAGGTGACTCACATGGGCTGCTAAGAGCTGATCATTGGAGTGTATATACCAATAGTACATACATCTAAAAGCTGTGTATTGTACGAGTACGAATACGGGTGCATACGAGTAGAATTGTTGATGAAACTGAACGAGGATGTAATTGTAAGCATTTTTGTTAAGTAGAAGTATTTTGATAAGTGTATTGAAGTCTTTCAAAAGTGTATAAATACATATTAAAACACTACATGTATATACATTTTAACTGAGTCGTTAAGTCATCGTTAGTCGTTACATGTAAGTGTTGTTTTGAAACCTTTAGGTTAACGATCTTGTTAAATGTTGTTAACCCAATGTTTATAATATCAAATGAGATTTTAAATTATTATATTATCATGATATTATCATGTATGAATATCTCTTAATATGATATATATATACATTAAATGTCTTTACAACGATAATCGTTACATATATGTCTCGTTTAAAAAATCATTAAGTTAGTAGTCTTGTTTTTACATATGTAGTTCATTGTTAATATACTTAATGATATGTTTACTTATCATAGTATCATGTTAACTATATATATATATCCATATATATGTCATCATATAGTTTTTACAAGTTTTAACGTTCGTGAATCACCGGTCAACTTGGGTGGTCAATTGTCTATATGAAACATATTTCAATTAATCAAGTCTTAACAAGTTTGATTGCTTAACATATTGGAAACATTTAATCATGTAAATATCAATCTCAATTAATATATATAAACATGGAAAAGTTCGGGTCACTACAGTAGGTACACCCAGAATTTCACCAAATGTCTCGAGGGAATATTCCCACAATTTTTTGTTGAGATGAAACCTCACGACCTTTGTTTCGGAGTTAAAATTGAAGTTAGCATAGAATTCTTGCATTAGTTCAAGATATACGGGTCCGTTGATTAGGACAAATGAAGCTAGATTTCTTTGGAATAGTTTGTCGATTATTTAAGGCAATGCTTCAATATTGATAATCCTTCCTTCTACGATTGTTCTTGATTGAAGCCACTTCTTGTTTTAGAGTGTGCGTTTTCTTGCATCAGCTGGTGGGTTATATCTTTCTTCACCACCTCTTGATTGAGCATCCAGGGTTCTTGCCATTTTCTACACAATTATATGTCAAATTAATTCAGAGTGTATAATTCAATTGTAGGCAACAAGTTTTGCAAACTTTTATTATCATCAATAGTTAGATATTTTGATGTTAACATTTTTCACATTTCCACTTCTTCATTAGTGTTAATGAGTTTGCAACTAGATTATGATTTTCACAAACTTCATATGTGTTCTAGACTTTTAAGATCATCATCAACACATGTTTTGACATCTAACCTTATCACACTCAATTTGCAACAATGTTGTTTATATCATATGAATAATGATTCTATGAAAATCTAACCTAGATGTATAATGAACTCTAGAATTGTTCAAAGTTAAATCAATGCATAGATATACCACAATCATTACTACAATCATTTCTAAATTGTTCTTCCCAAGAACAATTTTGATTGTTTGCATCAATTTCAGTTTTGGTACACTCTAGTTAGGGTTTCTTCATAGCCCTAATTCATTATACAAACACAATTGAATGCTAGGAAAGTAAGGATTAATCATACCGAAAGTAGGAATTGAGATGGAAGGAATGTGTGTTCTTCTTTGTGCGGTCGATCTCCTCAGACGTGTAGAGAGTGTGTGTTTTGATGTGAGTTTGAATGAAATAAGAAGTGAGGGTTTTATTGGTTTTAAAACAGAATCAGACCACGCACGGTCGAAGCACGGTCGACTGTGGTGTTAGCCATAAGAGAATTTCCAGACGTGTGAAACAGAAGTATGCGGTCGAGTCTGCGGTCAGCCGTGGTTCAGCCGTGGATTCTTCCGATCACCAATTTCTTCACTTCTTCTTCTCTTGAGCGCGTTTTGACGATTCTTAGGTTCTATAGAATACTTGAGGACAAGTTTTCTTTTCCTAACATTGAATGATCACATCCTTCCGATGTTTCATCATCAATGACACGTAATATACTATATTCATATGTATATATGTATCTATATTCAATTATACACATAGTATACACAGAACGCATCAATCTTGTATTTAGCATGCACAACACACAATCTTAATACAAGTAGACTTCCTTCAACAATCCTTTTAAAATCAATTTTCAAAAATCAATTTTGCATTTGTATGAAAAAACTTTTTATTAATTTAAAGTCTTTTGAAAAAGTTATTTTCATTAGCATTTTGATCATTGGTTTTGATTGATTTTAAGGTTACCTAATCCTTGACTTATCCCTTCCATTGAATTACTAGTTTGGTCCATTTTCCCTATGTTCTCAATTCTCCTAATAATAGACAATGGACTTTGATTACAAAATTTATGTTTGCTGTGACAACCCGGAAATTTCCGATCAAATTTAAACTTGATCTTTATATGTTTCCGACACGATAAGCAAGGTCTGTAATGTTGAAATCTCAAAAACTTTGAACTGTGTTCATCTAATCAATTACCCTTTGACTGTGCTCGACGATTCACGAACATTTATGTGAATATAAATATATATAATATAGTTATATTAATTGAAAACGTTAACAAAGTATTAGATGTATAATACTTTACATAAACGTATTTCTTTCAATATATGTTTAATATATTTATCGACGGAATTAAAAGATAATATTAAATGATTGAATTATCAGATACATTGTGATATGATTACGAGTCTATGTTATGAGGTCCACTGTAATTTAAGAAATCTATTCTTTTTGACAACATTCGAAAAATGGTAAAGTGATTTATAAGTAAGAACAAATGTGTCAATTAACGGGAACTAGACAAGGGTTAGTGAAAATTCCTGATTAATTTCCAATTCATGTTTTATAATATTTTCCTCGTGACCTTGATAAGATAACTATGTTAACTTTCATTTTATTTAATGTGAAAGTAAGAATGTGGAGTGTAAATAACCTAGATGTTGGATATTGACAAGTTAAGTAACTCGACATTTTTCATTAAGATGATTTCATACGTTTATTTAACCTTTGGACTTTATCCCATGCTTCACCAACAGACTGTAATTTAAAAACTTGAAACCTATTATGAATATATATAATTCTATTTTTCTAAAACATTTTATGATATAACGATTTCCATTATTTTAACCTTTTAACAAAATGATTCTTAAATATATTTAGTTTTGGAAAACAAAATTATCATATTTATTTGATTTAGTTCCAAACGTATAAAAACGTTTTCAGCTTAAAAAGAACTTTATTATTAAAACGTATATAACTTTTATAAATATCTAGAACCACTTTTGACAACTCATTTCTTAACTAGTATGATAAAGATAACGATATTTATATATTATTTTATTAAATATAAATAACGATTTAAATTAATATTATATATATTTATACGCGTATTATACGTACATATTTTATACTTTTACTATACTTTAACTTTACCTTTTACTTTACTTTTACTTTACTTTTACTTTACTTTTTCACTTTAATAATTCATACTTTAATAATTCACTTTAATAATTCATACTTTAATAATTCATACTTTAATAATTCACTTTAATAATTCATACTTTAATAATTCACTTTAATAATTCAAAAATCTATTATAAAATACTACGACGGAGTTATTTGCTAGTATTATTTGCTAGTATTATTTCAATCGATTTACATATATATATTTGCTAGTATTATTTCAAGATATTATTAGTATACATAAAATACTACGACGGAGTTATGTTCAGGCGATTTCAAAATAAGTTTTTAAACGGGATAGAGCTAAGGAAATTATGGGTTATAGCTATGGAGGTTATGGGTATTGTTCGAGGGTATTGCTCGTGAGGTCAACCTAACGTTTATCATTTTCGTTGCGTCTACGTACTTTCCTGCAATATTGAATCACAATATTGATACGTGAGCATTCAAATTTTAACTTTTATATATTATTAGTGTATCCCTGACTAGTGCTCGAGTAGATAGGGTTATACATGCTTATACGTTTATTATTGTTGTTAGATAGGTTATGTTGAATCCTGATTTAGATACATATGCTACTGAGATAAGGTATATGATATGCATGTCGTTGGAAAGCTGGCAAAAATTAATAACTTTTCATTTAGAACTCGTGTGATTTCGATGAACGGATTAAAAGATATAGTCAACTGGATTATTATTACTTTTAGTATATTTATTGTTAAAATGATTATTATTACTATCGTCGTTATTATCGTCGTTATAATTACTATCTAATTATTATTATTATTATTATTATTATTATTATTATTATTATTATTATTATTATTATTATTATTATTATTATTATTATTATTATTATTATTATTATTATTATTATTATTATTATCATTATCGTTATTAATAAAATGTATTATCATCAAAAATTGTTATTTTTATTATTATTACTATCGTTATTATCGTTGAAGTTATAATTAGTATTATTATCATTATTATTATTATCATTAAAATAGTTATTAGTATTATCATTATCATAATATTTATTATTATTAGTATTATTATAATTAAAACTAATATTAATAACATCTAATTATTATGATTACTATTATTATCATTATTATCAACGTGATATAAAAGACGACTAAAAGCTATTAACAAATTAATTAGGAAATAATGAGTATAAGTATCAAGATGAAATTAAAATATTGAAAGACATTGATTTAGATAAAAATATCGTTTTCATTATTTTTACTATTAAAAGTATTATTAATATTAAAACTATCATCTTACTAAGATCATCATTTTTAATAGAAATATCATTGTTATTATAAGATATCATTATTATTATCATTTAGTATTATTATTAATTATCATTTTGAATAGAATTATTATCTTTATAAAATATTATTATTATTACTATTAATATTAAAAAGTATCGTTACTATTATCATGAATAGAATTATCATTTATCATACTTAATATCATTTTTAGTAAATATAAATATTGTTATTTTTATTAGTAGAATAATGATAATTATTATTATTATTACAAAATAATACAACTTTTACTCATTATTATTACTATCAATATTATTTTATCAAATAAATATGTAATACAGAGACATTTTTTACCACACGTAATATAATTACATTAATATTACATATCACTATATTTTTATGATATTAAGTGAACTTTATAAATTTTATTATTTAAGATATATAAAAGTATATTTTTATCATATATAAATTGTAATATAAATTTTTATTATTAATAAATGACTTATATTATTTTCTCTAATAAAATCTGATAAATATATTTAAATATATAAAACGATTATTTAAATTTCATATTGAACATGTATGGATCTTGTAAATCATTTTGGGTCAAATCGACTTTTGTTAACTTTTACATATCGATCTCGAGCACTAGGATTGTGATACGCTACGACCTGACCTAAATTGTTAGACAGTTATTGACCAACATATATATATATATATATATATATATATATATATATATATATATATATATATATATATATATATATATATATATATATATATATATATATATATATAATTAATTAATATAGGTTCGTGAATCCAAGGCCCACCTTGCACTTGTTCAATGATGCCATATGTATTTTTACGACGAAATACAGTATTGTGAGTTTCATTTGCTCCGTTTTTAAATGCTTTCGCAAAATATATTTTTGGGACTAAGAATATATGCGCTGTAACGACCCTGGAATTTCCAACATTTATTTATTAATAATTATTATTATTAATACGTGTGATTAAACGAATGTACGTTATTACATTTACATGTTGCCATGATTGCCCGAACTTGACTTTAATGGCCCGAAACGTCTTTGTGACACCCGGAACTTTCACGAATAATATTTTTAGATATTATTTACATTCATGATTAAATTTATTAATTATTTTAATTAATTAAGGCTATTAGTTAGTTACTTGGGCTTTAATTGGTTTAACTTGTGATTTATTTGAACTTGGGCTTTGTTAGTGTAATGGACTCATGTTATTGGACTTCCAAGCCCACCCTACATTATTAATGGACTTAGTTAGCCCATGTCCTACACTTGTAAGTATCAATTAGATGGAGACTACTTAGTTTAATACTTGAAGGAATCTAGTTGCACACCTTCCCCATGCATGCACCCTTAATATCCACACTTTTAAGCTTTAGCATCTAAGTAACCATTGAACACTTCTCCCTCCCCCCAAAAATCTGCCGCAGCCGTGATTTGGTGTGAGCTCAAGAGGGATTCAAATCTTTTTTTTGACTACTTCATTCACTAGTTTCATTTACACTTCACACACACATTACTTGCATCTTATTTTCTCTCTTTACTTTCTCTCTTTTCTCTTCATACTTGTAAGTATTATGAAGTTCTTTTCTCTTCTTCTTTTCTTTACAAAACCAAACCTAAAGCACTCTTAATCATCATCATCATTTGTTGTTGTTTGATACTTGTCTTGTTAGTTACTTATTAGTTGTTATTAATTACTTACTTTGTAGTTACTTGTTACTTAATTACTAGCTTTCAAGAATCAAACTTACTAGTTTGATTCTTCATAATATCTTGTATTTTCAAGAACATACAAGAACAAACTACCTAGTTATGTTCTACATACATTATGTCAAAAGATTTAAAGTTCTTGTGTTGTAACTTATACTTGAAGTACATGAAGTGAACTTAATGTTTACTTTCTAAATCTTTAAAGTATGAAACTCATGAACTTATTTACTTGATTATTTAGTTTTACTTGCACTTTAATTTTATGATTTTGGTTGTTGTTGGTCAAGTACTACAAGTTAGTCTTGATCTCATATCTCTTGGAACTTAAAGTTAACTTAAAAGTTCAAGAACATATAAATGAGTTTCCTTTAAAAATAACTTTGTATACTTATGCTTGATCTAGACTTTTGGGTCTTGGATCTTCAAGATCTAACTAAATAACTATGTTCTACATCTTAAGATCTTGATTAGTTAGTTTACTTTCAAGTTTGTAACTTGTTATTGGCTTTAAAGTTCATGTAGGTGTTAGATCTAAGACTTTGATGTAACTTTGGTTCATCAAACTTCATACAACTCTTAAGTGAGTTGTGCTTCATGTCTTAGAGTTTGCACTAGGGTTATGATGGTCAAGACTTGGTTAAGATGATGTAGATACATCAATGAGTTGTACACTTGAAGCTATATGCATCAAGGACGAGAACCATGATGAACATCAAGCACCAAGACCACCGGAACCCACTTAAACTTACTGTTTCTGTCCAAAACCTACTGACCTGATGTTTCTGTAACATAACAGTAGACCTGGGCTGTTCTAACCTTAATTTTTAGATATAACTTTTCGATTAGATAACTTTTCATATAGGACTCGTCTTAATCCGAGTTACGTTTTAGGATTTATGGCCCTCCGATCGTCACTATGTCCTTTAACGTTGTGCAGAAATTTCTGACCTACTCGCACTTAGACCGTTGCCACGGTCAAACCAAGACGAGTTTGCTTCTGTAAATATTACCACACTTAAGGGACTCATAGACGGACCCATGGCCACTGGTATCACCTTAATTCAGTAAGGGTAGAGGCCGTGGTGACTGACTGAAGTCAGACTTTATTTTAAACTACTTTCATAAACGAAACCTACTTTACGCCTTTTGTTTGATGATGATTGATGATGACCCTTAAGACCTTAAATACATACTTTTAAACCTATTAAGACGATTTACTGACTTAGTATTATTTGCCTTAGTTTGAGGACCTTCGGACCATTTACTTGCACACCTTTCCCGACTACTACCCTACCGCTACATATCATTGTGAGTTATAGCATTCCCTTTTTACTTTAAACTTATTTTGGGAACTGAGAATACATGCCGATTTTATGTTTTACATACTAGGCACGAGTACTTAAACTTATATATGTGTGGGTTATACAACGGTATAAACATTCCCTTTAGCTCGGTAACGTTTAATCATTGGTTTTTGAACCGTGAACGCGAATCTTAGATATGGATCCATAGGGTTTGACATCCCCACTCGGGCTAGTCGCGCTAGCATTTAACGAGTGTTTAATACTTCGTAAACATACGCACTTGCCAAGTGTACTTTCAGGGGGTATAAACGTTAAGTTAGTTACCAAGTGCCCACGGTTAACATATACTTTATCATACTGTTTTGAAACGCTCTTTGTAGCACTGAAATCTCGTGGCCTACCTTACTTACTATTATACTTAAACTATAGCTCACCAACCTTTGTGTTGACGTTTTTAAGCATGTATTTCTCAGGTGCTTGAGGTTGCTTCCGCTGTCTTACTTGTTGTGCTGTAGACACCCGCTGCTTAGAGTTGTCCACGCATGAACTACTTTACTTTGCATTCAAACATTCGTACTTTTGAACTATGACTTGTAACGACCATTGTGGTCACATACACTTATTATTTGCTTCTACTTAGTGAAGCATGCTTTTGAAATGTAAAACATTTGATGTCGGTTATGACATCACCTTTTTATCGTGAATGCAACTTCTTTAATTACAGCATATAGTACTTAACCTTGTAATGATCCTGTTGTTGATGGTCCGTAAATGATGATTTAGTACGGGGCATCACATTTGGTATCGGAGCATTGGTTGTAGGGAATTAGATTGCATTAGTGAGTCTAAGACCGACCCGAGTAGGATTCACTAATAGGACTAATCTACAACTTGCTAGTTTACTTGTTTCCGCTGAATTTACTGCATGCTACTGCTTACTTTTTCTGCTATATGCCGTATGCTACTACATGATTTCACTACTGCATGATGCTACTTGCTTTTGATTGCATGCTACTTTCATACGAATTGCTGTTATTGCCATGATAGTTACTGTTATACATGATTTAAACTGTTGGCCTATTATTTGCTTGCTTTATGACATACTGACATGGAAAATTTATTTTTCCTTGTTCAGATGTCGGATGTTCCACCTGCTGGCATTTCGGGCAGTACAGACTCAGACCCCGTCGCCCTACCTACTGCTACACCTGCTGCTGCTACTGCCGATACACCGGCCCCGACACCCACTAGTGATCCCGGCGCTTCTACTTTCGGAGCTGGTACTAGTGCACCTGCCCCAGTGTCTGCTCCCGGACCCTCGAGGTCACAGCCCCGCATTGGTGGTATTGAGATCCCCGCAGAGTTCGGGGAAGGGCCGTTTCGTAACCACATGCGCACGCCTTGCCGACGCACTCCCGACGGACGTTTAGTCGTGATTCCGCCAGGCAGACACAGACAGATGTTGGCCGCCTTCGGACGCTTCGGATTACCAGCTCAGCCACCAGTGTCACCACCACACGATTCGGACGACTCATCATCCGATGATTCTTCATCATCAGACGACTCCAGCGATGATGAGGATCCTGCTGATAGACCTATTCAGGCACCCTCCACCCCGCCGAAAAAGCGGTACCGTTTCGACGGCACCGTCATTCCAGGGGTGAATGGAGGTCGTGCTTTTACTGACGCTTTTGGCCATCGTCGTAGGGTTACTGCTCGTAAACGAGTTGTGCCATACCCTGCCGACCCACAGATACGTAAGGTTCCCCGTTACGTATTGACTATTCCTGGAACCGTACCACCTAGATTTAGATACGGACCACTTACATCTAGGGACGCACCGTCTACATCCGGAGCCGGACCATCTACATCAGCACCACCGGTACCACCCGCACCACCCGCCCCACCTGCACCGCCTGCCCCACCAGCTCTCTCTAACGAGGAACTGATGAGGGAGATTGAGACTCTCCGAGCTCGAGTCACTGAGCTCGAGGAGCAGTTGGCTCGAGGAGCAGTTCACCCGCCTTCACCGTAGGACTTTGTATTTAGATTTCATGATGTAATCTAGCTATAGTTTCATGTATTTCATATGTATTGTACGAACTTATTCAGATGTATGAAACTTATTATTATTAATGAATGGAACTTTGCGTTATTTAATTCTTGCACGATGTTCTATTTACATTGCTGTACGATGATTCTGTGGTATTTGTACCTAGATGCATTATTTAATAACATGTGATGTTTTGATTCCATGTTGGTCACTATATACTGTATTATTACTACTTGCATGCTGGATTTTGACTTGGGTCAAAATTTTTGTTTAGAATACCATGGCTAACGGAAGATCCACACCTACCGCTACCCAGATTGAGGACATGATCAACGAACGAGTCGCTGCAGCCCTAGCAGAAAGAAATCTCGAAGCTCCACCGCCACCACCACCGGTTATTCCACCCGTTCGAAATGGGTGTACATACAAGGAATTCCAGAGCTGCAAACCGCATAACTTCAGCGGCACTGAGGGACCAGTTGGTCTCACCAGATGGTTCGAGAAACTTGAATCAGTATTCCGAGTTAGCAACTGTTCGGAGGATAATAAGACCAAGTTTGCATCTTGCACGCTATCTGACGGCGCGCTAACGTGGTGGAACACGTTAGCTCAAGCAAAAGGGATTGATGAGGCGTATGCTACGCCTTGGAAAGAGTTTAAGTGTGCTATGATTGAGGAATACTGTCCAAGGACCGGAATTCAGAAGATGGAAATTGAATTCATGCAGTTGAAGGCCGTAGGGAACGACCTTAACAGTTACAATCGTAGGTTTTTGGAGTTAGCATTAATGTGTCCGACCATGGTCACCCCCGAATTCAAGCGCATGGAGAAATACTTCTCGGGACTTCCTAAGTCCATCAAGGGTAATGTCACCTCATCCAAGCCACCGAATGTCCCCGAAGCAATGCGCATGGCGCATACTCTCCTGAATCAAATCATCCTTGACGAGCCGGAAAAGGCTAAGTTTGAAGCCGGTAGTAGTGAAAAGAGGAAATGGGACAACAACCACAACAACCACAACAACCACAACAACAACAACAACAACAATAACAACAACAACAACAACAACAACAACAACAACAGGGGGAGAAACTACGATCAAACCCCCGCCAAGAGGCACAACAACGATGGAAACCCTAATCCCAACAACAACACCAACACCAACCCGAACTACAAAGGAACCTTACCACAATGCAAGCGGTGCTACAAGCACCATACTGGATATTGCAATGTTGTCTGTGAGAAGTGCCAACGGGCTGGGCATATCGGAAAGGACTGCAAGGTCACCACTTTGAATGGGAAACCGAACACCAATGGACTGAAGAAGTGCTACGAATGTGGACAGACGGGCCATTTCAGAAACGCGTGCCCAAACAAGCGAAAAGACGGAGGACCACCCCGAGGTAGAGCCTTCAATGTTAATGCAAGGGATGCACGCGATAACCCCGACTTGGTGACAGGTATATTCACAATCAACAATCTTTTAGCTTCTGTCTTGTTTGATACTGGTGCGGATAGAAGTTATGTATGTAGACATTTTTGCGATAAGATTAATTGGTCATTAGTCCCGTTAAAAGAAAGTATGCTTGTCGAGGTCACAAATGGAAAACTTGAAAAGGTGGACCATATTAGTCGTGGAGCTATTATCAACATAGCTGGTGCAGATTTCAAAATTGATTTGATACCTATCAAACTGGAAAGCTTTGACGTGATCATTGGTATGGATTGGTTGAGCAAGATAAAGGCCGATATTATCTGTGGAGATAAAGCACTTCGCATACCACGAGGAGATGGCGAACCACTGGTTATCTATGGAGAGAGATGTACCTCGAAGTTGAACCTCATTAATTGCGTGAAAGCGCAAAAGATTATGAAGAATGGACGTTTTGCTGTCCTAGCACATGTGAAAGCGGTAGAAACTGAGGTGAAGTGCGTGAACGACGTTCGAATTGTGAACGAATTTTCCGATGTCTTCCCAGAGGAATTGCCTGGATTGCCGCCGCAGAGAGCCGTAGAATTTCAGATTGATTTAGTGCCAGGAGCTGCACCTGTAGCTCGCGCACCTTATAGACTCGCACCTTCCGAGATGCAAGAATTACAGAGTCAACTACAAGAGCTACTTGACCGAGGATTTATCCAACCAAGTTTCTCGCCTTGGGGCGCACCTGTTCTGTTTGTGAAGAAGAAGGATGGATCCTTTCGTATGTGTATCGACTACCGTGAGCTCAACAAATTGACAATCAAGAATCGGTATCCTCTTCCACGAATTGACGATCTTTTTGATCAACTACAAGGATCGAGCATTTATTCAAAGATCAATTTGCGATTCGGCTATCACCAGTTGAGGGTGAAGGAAAATGACGTGATGAAGACTGCATTCAGAACCCGTTATGGTCATTATGAGTTCCTCGTGATGCCATTCAGTTTGACAAATGCACCTGCCGTGTTCATGGATCTCATGAATCGTGTCTGCAAGCCTTACTTGGACAAGTTTGTTATCGTCTTCATAGATGATATCTTCATCTACTCTAAGAGCGAAGAAGAACATGAGCAGCACCTCCGATTAGTGCTTGAACTCTTTTGACAAGAGCAACTTTACGCTAAATTCTCCAAGTGTGAATTTTGGTTGAAGGAAGTACAATTTTTGGGTTATGTTGTAAGCGACCAGGGTATCAAAGTTGATCCCGCCAAGATTGAAGCTATCAGCAAGTGGGAGACCCCCACTACTCCAACGCATATTCACCAATTCCTAGGTCTCGCCGGTTACTACCGAAGGTTCATTGAAGGATTTTCTCTGATTGCGCGTCCTTTGACCGCGCTGACTCACAAGGGCAAGAAGTTCATTTGGGAACCCGCATACGAATCAGCATTCCAAACTTTGAAGAAGAAGTTAACCTCCGCACCTATCCTATCACTTCCTGAAGGCAGTGACGACTTTGTTGTTTATTGTGATGCATCGAAGAGTGGTTTTAGTTGTGTACTGATGCAATGATCAAAGGTTATTGCCTATGCCTCCCGCCAATTGAAGATTCACGAGCGGAACTACACTATGCATGATCTTGAACTTGGAGCTGTTGTCTTTGCGCTCAAATTGTGGAGACATTATTTGTATGGAACTAAGAGCACTATTTTCACCGATCACAAGAGTCTCCAGCACATCTTTGATCAGAAGCAACTGAATATGAGACAGCGTCGATGGATCGAGACGCTCAACGACTACGATTGTGAACTCCGTTATCACCCTGGCAATGCCAATGTTGTAGCTGACGCTTTAAGCCGAAAGGAGAGGACGGCACCTCTCCGTGTTAGGGCTCTGAACATCACCATCCATTCGAACCTCAACAGCCAGATCAGAGTAGCCCAAGTTGAGGCTCTCAAGGAGGAGAATATATCTCACGAACATTTGAACATACTTGTCTCTCGATTCGAGGTTAGGGAGTCTGGACTCTGATGTTATGCCGGAAGAATTTGGGTACCTCTTTATGGAGATCTACGGAACCTGATACTTGATGAAGCACACAATTCGAGATATTCGATTCATCCTGGAGCGGGTAAAATGTACCACGACCTTAAAGAACAGTATTGGTGGCCGAATCTTAAGAAGGACGTTGCAACTTATGTTGGGAAGTGTTGGACTTGTTCGAAAGTTAAGGCCGAAAATCAGAGACCTTCTGGGTTACTTCAACAGCCGGAAATCCCACAATGGAAGTGGGAAAGGATCACAATGGACTTCATTACTAAACTGCCAAAGACGGTGGGCGGATGCGATACTATTTGGGTTATTGTTGACCGCCTTACCAAATCTGCACACTTTCTAGCGATGAAGGAAACTGATACAATGGAAAGACTTGCTCAATTATACATTAAGGAGGTTGTATCATGACACGGTGTACCTTTATCGATCATCTCCGATCGCGATCCCCGTTTTGCTTCTAGATTTTGGCGTTCTTTGCAAGAAGCCATGGGAACTCGTCTCGACATGAGCACTGCTTATCATCCCCAGACTGACGGGCAAAGTGAGCGAACGATTCAGACCTTGGAGGACATGTTGCGTGCATGTGTCATTGATTTTGGAAAGGCCTGGGAAAGACATTTGCCACTCGCCGAATTCTCATACAACAACAGTTATCACGCAAGCATTAATGTTGCACCTTTTGAAGCATTGTATGGCCGTAAGTGCCGATCTCCTATTTGTTGGGCCAAAGTAGGCGAAAAGCAAATCACCGGATCCGAGGTAGTCTACGAAACCACGGAGAAGATTGCTCAGATCCAAGCTAGACTTAAGACTGCCCGTGATCGTCAAAAGAGTTATGCCGATCTTAAACGTAAAGACTTTGAATTCAACCTTGGTGATCGTGTAATGTTGAAGGTTTCACCTTGGAAAGGTGTGATCCGTTTTGGAAAACGTGGAAAGTTAAACCCACGATACATTGGTCCTTTTGAAATCTTGGAACGTGTTGGACCCGTTGCATACCGTTTGGATATACCAGCACAATTGAGCTCAGTTTATCCTACCTTCCATGTGTCAAACTTGAAGAAGTGTCTGGCTGCACCAGAACTTATTATACCACTGGAAGAACTTACAATTGACGACAAACTCCACTTTGTGGAGGAACCTATTGAAATTATGGATCGTGAGATCAAAACTTTGAAACGCAACAAGATTCTGATTGTACGGGTACGTTGGAATGCCAAACGAGGACCTGAGTTTACTTGGGAACGAGAGGATCAAATGATGCGAAAGTATCCTCACCTTTTCCCGACTCCTCCATCTACCTCAGCTTAAATTTTGGGACGAAATTTTCTTTAACAGGTGGGTAATGTAACGACCCTGGAATTTCCAACATTTATTTATTAATAATTATTATTATTAATGTGTGTGATTAAACGAATGTACGTTATTACATTTACATGTTGCCATGATTGCCCGAACTTGACTTTAATGGCCCAAAACGTCTTTGTGACAGCCGGAACTTTCACGAATAATATTTTTAGATATTATTTACATTCATGATTAAATTTATTAATCATTTTAATTAATTAAGGCTATTAGTTAGTTACTTGGGCTTTAATTGGTTTAACTTGTGATTTATTTGAACTTGGGCTTTGTTAGTGTAATGGACTCATGTTATTGGACTTCCAAGCCCACCCTACATTATTAATGGACTTAGTTAGCCCATGTCCTACACTTGTAATTATCAATTAGATGGAGACTACTTAGTTTAATACTTGAAGGAATCTAGTTGCACACCTTCCCCATGCATGTACCCTTAATATCCACACTTTTAAGCTTTAGCATCTAAGTAACCATTGAACACTTCTCCCTCCCCCCAAAAATCTGCTGCAGCCGTGATTTGGTGTGAGCTCAAGAGGGATTCAAATCTTTTTTTTGACTACTTCATTCACTAGTTTCATTTACACTTCACACACACATTACTTGCATCTTATTTTCTCTCTTTACTTTCTCTCTTTTCTCTTCATACTTGTAAGTATTATGAAGTTTTTTTCTCTTCTTCTTTTCTTTACAAAACCAAACCTAAAGCACTCTTAATCATCATCATCATTTGTTGTTGTTTGATACTTGTCTTGTTAGTTACTTATTAGTTGTTATTAATTACTTACTTTGTAGTTACTTGTTACTTAATTACTAGCTTTCAAGAATCAAACTTACTAGTTTGATTCTTCATAATATCTTGTATTTTCAAGAACATACAAGAACAAACTACCTAGTTATGTTCTACATACATTATGTCAAAAGATTTAAAGTTCTTGTGTTGTAACTTATACTTGAAGTACATGAAGTGAACTTAATGTTTACTTTCTAAATCTTTAAAGTATGAAACTCATGAACTTATTTACTTGATTATTTAGTTTTACTTGCACTTTAATTTTATGATTTTGGTTGTTGTTGGTCAAGTACTACAAGTTAGTCTTGATCTCATATCTCTTGGAACTTAAAGTTAACTTAAAAGTTCAAGAACATATAAATGAGTTTCCTTTAAAAATAACTTTGTATACTTATGCTTGATCTAGACTTTTGGTTCTTGGATCTTCAAGATCTAACTAAAGAACTATGTTCTACATCTTAAGATCTTGATTAGTTAGTTTACTTTCAAGTTTGTAACTTGTTATTGGCTTTAAAGTTCATATAGGTGTTAGATCTAAGACTTTGATGTAACTTTGGTTCATCAAACTTCATACAACTCTTAAGTGAGTTGTGCTTCATGTCTTAGACTTGCACTAGGGTTATGATGGTCAAGACTTGGTTAAGATGATTTAGATACATCAATGAGTTGTACACTTGAAGCTATATGCATCAAGGACGAGAACCATGATGAACATCAAGCACCAAGACCACCGGAACCCACTTAAACTTACTGTTTCTGTCCAAAACCTACTGACCTGATGTTTCTGTAACAGACCATTAGACCTGGGCTGTTCTAACCTTGATTTTTAGATAGAACTTTTCGAGTAGATAACTTTTCATATAGGACTCGTCTTAATCCGAGTTACGGTTTAGGATTTATGGCCCTTCCGATCGTCACTATGTCCTTTAACGTTGTGCAGAAATTTCTGACCTACTCGCACTTAGACCGTTGCCACGGTCAAACCAAGACGAGTTTGCTTCTGTAAATTTTACCACACTTATAGGACTCATTGACGGAGCCATGGCCACTGGTCTCACCTTAATTCAGTAAGGGTAGAGGCCGTGGTGACTGACTGAAGTCAGACTTTATTTTAAACTACTTTCATAAACGAAACCTACTTTACGCCTTTTGTTTGATGATGATTGATGATGACCCTTAAGACCTTAAATACATACTTTTAAACCTATTAGACGATTTACTGACTTAGTATTATTTGCCTTAGGTTGAGGACCTTCGGACCATTTACTTGCACACCTTTCCCGACTACTACCTTACCGCTACATATCATTGTGAGTTATAGCATTTCCTTTTTACTTTAAACTTATTTTGGGAACTGAGAATACATGCGGATTTTATGTTTTACATACTAGGAACGAGTACTTAAACTTATATATGTGTGGGTTATACAACGGCATAAACATTCCCTTTAGCTCGGTAACGTTTAATCATTGGTTTTTGAACCGTGAACGCGAATCTTAGATATGGATCCATAGGGTTTGACATCCCCACTCGGGCTAGTCGCGCTAGCATTTAACGAGTGTTTAATACTTCGTAAACATACGCACTTGCCAAGTGTACTTTCAGGGGGTATAAACGTTAAGTTAGTTACCAAGTGCCCACGGTTAACATATACTTTATCATACTGTTTTAAAACGCTCTTTGTAGCACTGAAATCTCGTGGCCTACCTTACTTACTGTTATACTTAAACTATAGCTCACCAACCTTTGTGTTGACATTTTTAAGCATGTATTTCTCAGGTGCTTGAGGTTGCTTCCGCTGTCTTACTTGTTGTGCTGTAGACACCCGCTGCTTAGAGTTGTCCACGCATGAACTACTTTACTTTGCATTCAAACATTCGTACTTTTGAACTATGACTTGTAACGACCATTGTGGTCACATACACTTATTATTTGCTTCTACTTAGTGAAGCATGCTTTTGAAATGTAAAACATTTGATGTCGGTTATGACATCACCTTTTTATCGTGAATGCAACTTCTTTAATTACAGCATATAGTACTTAACCTTGTAATGATCCTGTTGTTGATGGTCCGTACATGATGATTTAGTACGGGGCATCACATGCGCTGCTTTTATAAATGTTTTACGAAATAGTCACAAGTAATTGAAACTACATTCTATGGTTGAATTGTTATACCGGATATCGCCCTTGTTGATCTTGGTAGCCTAAGAATTGGTGTTTATTATAATTGCTACCAATTGACGCGAATCCTAAAGATAGATCTATGGGCTTTGACACGCCCTAGTTAGAGAATTTGAACTACTTTAGTACTTCGATGTTTATATGTTTGGGGATATTCTAGATGCATTTTGTTAATGTCGGTTACCAGGTGTTCAATCCATATGAATGAATTTAAAACACTTACAAGTGTATGATTATTGATTAAATGAAATCTTGTGGTCTATTAAATTTATGGAAATGATTAATTACGATAAACTAATGAACTCACCAACCTTTTGGTTGACACTTGAAAGCATGTTTATTCTCAGGTTTGAAAGAAATCTTCCGCTGTGCATTTGCTCATTTTAGAGATATTACATGGAGTCTTTCATGGCATATTTCAAAAGATGTTGCATTCAAGTCGTTGAGTTCAATAAGGATTTTTATTAAGTAAATGACAGATTAGGTCATTTATAGTTTGGATATTATGAAATGGTATGCAAGCTAGTCAACTTTCGATGTGATGAAAGTTTGTCTTTTAAAAACGAATGCAATGTTTGTAAAATTTATCATATAGAGGTCAAATATCTCGCGATATAACCATATGTTATTGTATTCGTTCTTATGGATTTGGACGGGTCGTCTCATGTGGTATCAGAGCTGGTTTAAGCTGTGTCTTCGGCTTAATCGTAGAGGGGGTTCTCGCAGTGTTACCTGTGACGAAGCATTGGCTCTTACTCCTCGCGGTCCGAATATGGTTGGCTTTGCCGAGAGGCATGGCCGTAAAATTAATGTCTGAGGTACGCTCAGTGGTCACCAGGCGGTTAGCTAGGAAGGCACTGAGTGGGATGCGTCCCCACTATTTACGTGTGGTATCAGAGCGGTGGTCTTCTACGGCTGACTGTGGTGGCGACCGTGCAACTTGTTTTCACAAAACTGCGTTGCAATTCAGTTTGGGCTTCTACGGCTGGGTATGCGGTCGACCGTACCTTGACCATGTATTTTGCTGATCTTTATTTCCATTCTTTAAGTTTTATTTGACTTGGTCATTTGCAAGATAAAGTATGGATTAGTGACCTTGCGTGTTTTATGTTAAGATGTCGGTCATCACTTATGCATATGTATGTGTCATTATCAAAACATATTCTTTGGTTAATCATCATACTTAACTTTGTCGTTTAGTTCATTAACCAACATTCAACCAACAAACTCTTTGAAAGAGACGGTCAATGGTAAATTAAAGAGGGCGGGTCCACGAGGTTGATGTTTGTGTTCTGTCTCGCTTTCTTCGGTTGCTCTTGTTCCTTGTTTCTTCATGTATTTTCCAGTTTTAGTTTGGATTATTTCGTTTGCATGATTTTTTCGTGACGTTAGGGGAGGCTTTTTATAGATAAATTTTGTTTAGCTGATGCTTTCTAGGTACGAGCTTCCCCGTTTTTCCATGTCCTTTTGTATCTCCTATTGATAAAAACGACCTCATTTCTATATGAGTATTCGTTATTTTCGGGGAAAAAAAAAGCGTAGACTATAAGTTTACAATATATGTAAAAATAGTTTAACATGTATTCCATTGGTAATGTGTCAAATACGTAAAACAAAATGTTAACTAATTTGAAATGTATCAGATATATATTATTTTTGTTGTCATGAGTTTATCACTTCAGGGTATAGTTATATATAGGTGATTTTGTTTTTGTTTTGAGTTTGTGTTAATAATAACTTGATATTTATGAATTTCAGTTTTCAGTTGGGAGAATCCACCGTCATCTGAAGACAAGAACATCCGTGCAACCGCTGCAGTTTACTCGGCTGCCTTACTGGAATACCTAACAGCCGAGGTGCTTGAATTGGCTGGGAACGCTAGCAAAGATTCGAAGGTGAAGAGGATCACGCCACGTCATTTGCAGCTCGCTATTCATGGTGATGAAGAATTTGACACACTAATCAAAGGTACCATTGCCGGTGGTGGTGGTGTTATTCCTCACATTCACAAGCCTCTTATCAATAAAACTACAAAGGAATAACGATTCAATTTAATCACATGATGTTAATGTGAGATGCTATTTCATGGTTAGTTTAAAACAATGGTTTGATTGTTAAATTTTACTGTAGTATGTGTGCTTGCATGAAGTACCTCTAATAGTAGATGTGTCAATATTAACTCACTTATTAGACCATTCCCAACGGGTCGGCCGATGCGTCGTTTTTTTGGGTTCTTCGTCCCGTTTTTTCTGAAAACGACTCAAAAGACGGTCAAAGCTAAAAGTTCGGTCAAAGTCTGTCAAAGACGGTCAATGTTGGTCAAAACGGTCAAAATCAGTCAAATTTTCGTCAAGATGTGATATGTTTTAAAATTAGAGTTTGTTTTCATTTTTTGGGCCGCTCTTTTCTCCGTGTCCTTACTGAGTATTTACTCGGTAACATTAATTGAGTTTGAAGTTTGATTGTATTTAAATTCGAGTTCTTATTTAAGAAATTTATGGTACAGAATCAATAATTTTATACATATATAAATATATATTTAAGAAATTATTAATAAAGTCAACGTTGGTCAACGACCGATGCGTCCCCGACGCGTCCTCGACTCGGCCGACTCGTCCTTTTTAGGTATCGACCGATGCTTCCCCGACTCGCGACTTTTACAACCTTGCTTAAAACACACACAACACAACACTTCCAAAAATTCTAAACAACTACAACACTTCCAACTCTTTCATCCAACAATTTCATTCATCAAAATGCCAAAAAAATCATCATCCAAAAAAAACCAAAACAAACCCAACGAGCAAATAAACGACACTCAACGAAGTCATGATTTTTTTCAAACTCTACTTGAAAACCAAATGTCTTTCAATTCACCATACGGGTCATCTTCCATCCCGGCTCAAGACATGGGGTTTGCCAAATATGCATCATCTTCACCTATTTTTAGTCCTAATCAACAATACCACAATTATCACCTTCAACAACTACAATATGATCAACAACAATTTCGTCAACAACAATTTCATCAACAACAATTTCATCAACAACAAACTCGTCCAATAATACGACAACCTATCTTTCCAAATCAAGTTCCTACTCAAATTCCAACGGATACCGAATCCGGTGATGAAGATGTTGAAGCCGTTCCCGAAACTCAACCCGAAGATGTTGAAGACGAGGGTGAAAGTGACCCGAGATCAAAAGGAAAAAAGAAAGTCACATGCAAAAAAGTGGCGTGGACGGATGAAGAAAGTGTGATTTTGGCAAAGGTTTGGATGCAAGCATCCGAACTAACGGGAACGGGCCAAACAAAAAAAGTCTTTTTGGGGTTATATCCGAGAAAATTACAATGCCAAGTGCATGAAAAACGTCGAGCCGATCAAATAACGGGAAAATGGAGCAAGATGTCGAAAGATGTCAAGATTTTTATCAGCAATTACACGAAGCTTGAAGCATTTTGGCAAAGTGGGAACAACGATGCCGATATCGTGGCGAGTTCTCAAAGATTTTCCTAAATTTCTAACATTCGAGGGGGTTGAAGCATTTGGTAATTAGAGCCCGAACAAGAATCACCAAGAAATACCAAAAAGCGTTTCAGTTATCCGACGACGACGATGACGAGTAGTTTTAATTGTTTTATGTACTTGTGTTTGTTTTCAATTATGTCTTTTTTTTTTATAAAAAAAAATGTAACCGTATCATTGTTATTTAATAAATGTGATGTTCAAAAACAATTATTTATAATAATAATAATAATAATAATAATAATAATAATAATAATAATAATAATAATAATAATATTATTATTATTATTATTATTATTATTATTATTATTATTATTATTATTATTATTATTATTATTAATTATAACAATGATAAAAATAAAAAAAATTGAGGAAGTATGTTATGGAAATGAGACGGAACCACGTTAAAATGAGGGGAGAGAGAGAGAAAACAGTGAGGAGAGAGAGAGTTTCCGGTGAGATTTTGAGGGCAGGCACGTATAGGGATAGAGATCGATACAACGGTGGATTTCAAGAACGACTAACAAGTCTATTCGGCGTTCATCTAACATCTTTCATGTTTTTCAATTTTCCCGATGATTGGAATGTGGAGAAACTATGGAAAACTTTCAAGATTCATGGTGACATTCGTGATGTATACATGGCGAGCAAAAGACTTAGAAATGGGAAAAGGTTTGGATTTGTGAGATTCTTCAAGGTGGATGATGCTGACCGTATGCTGAAATCTCTAAGCAACATTGTATTTGATGGGCATCCGATTAGGATATACAAAGCAACAGATAGAAAAGCAAATGAAGAGCACAAAAGAGGTAGTTCCGACGGTGGGTACTATAACACAGGGTGCAAAAGAGAACTCATGAACACTTTCAGGGACGATAGGAATTATCGGGATGTGGCTGATCAGCAGCATGGTGATTTAAGGGAAAGTATTCGAAATAGAGACTTAAGGGTGTTTCTAAACAGGAAGATTAAGGTGGCGGCGTCTGATAAACAGAAAGTAATGGAGGTTCAAGCTACTAGAAACACTCATTTTAGTATCAAGCGTACCTTGGTAGGGTCGGTTAGAGATTGGAAAATCTTACCCCAATTCGTGGAGTTATGCAAGGCAGAAGGTCTAAACAATTGTGCTTTCAAATATTTGGGTGGCCTTGAGGTGCTACTCATGTTTAATTCGACGGTGGAGGCAGAGAATATTCTGAACAACCGTGACCATGCCATTCATAAATGGTGTTCGGCTACTTACATGCTTAAAAATCCACTAATGTTAAGTAGAAGACTGACTTGGGTCGAGATTAGAGGGGTCCCGGTTGGGTGTTGGAATGAGGAGACATTTCGATCGATTGCTAGATCATGGGGTGATATTCTGGAAACTGAAAATTGCTCTATAAAGGAGGGTCATCAGAATTTGATTTCTGGTAGTGTCTTAATTCAGGTATACGTCTCAAATCACATCGAAGGGGAAATTAAAGCGTGTGTGGGAGAACAATCATTCACAGCCTATGTCAAAGAGAAACCATTTTGTCCATGCCACATGATGATTGAAGATAGGAAGGATGATATTGAACACGATGACATCTCGGATTCAGAAGGGGATGATGAATTTGTACAAGACACCTTTGATAATACTGACGAAGAAGATGATGATGATCTTGAAAGTGATGATGAAGAGGTAGATGAAGAAATCATTATGGAAAATCCATTCGAGGCTCTCAATCCTGATGGTAACTGTAGGGTCGCCGGAAGTCATCATCGCCGGCAGGATAGGGTTGCAGAAGATGAAGGGTCTGGTACTCGTAATTTTTTCCAAGAAAAGAATGACGTGGAGGCATTGGGTTTCCCAACAGGCGCCGAAAAAATCAATAGCCCTAATAATAACTACTCCTTGTCCCCAGGTTATTCTGTATCCTCTAAAAAGTCGTGTAAATCTTCTTCACGTGAATCGGGCGGTTCCAAGAAAGGCGAACAAAAGTTAAACGGGCCTGTAAATCAGTTTGGGCCCAATAACGGTAAGATGGATGTTGGGCCTGAAGTGAAAAAGGGGTGTTTGGGACAAAAGGGTATTGGGCCTGATGACCCTGAGTCCATTGTTAATCGAAATAATAACAAAAACTCGGGTAGGATTATGCAGAATAAATCGATGGGATCTGGTCAACATCGTACAGGTAACCTCAATCACAAAAACAAAAACGGTGGAGTGGATAAGAAGGACTGTTACTGGTCAAACATTTGTCGGTGGAAGACGTCTTCAAGAATGATTAACCTCAAAAAAGCTGCTAGAAAATCGAGAGCAGATCAACCCCTTAAATCGGTCTGTAGTTCGTATTGCAGACATTCGATTGAGGAGTATCTGGCTATGGATGATAACGGGGAGGGAGAAAGATTCAATTCCTGCATTCCTTGTCCAAGTGAAGCTAATTGCGCAACCTCTGAATCAGCGGGGGTTAGAGAATATGGGTGCAAACTTGGCCTTAAATGGAAGCAAAAGCTTCCAACTTAGTAAGCTATGTCTGCTCCTGTAACTCGTTTTTAGTTTTACTTTTATGAAGATAATCTCCTTAAATATTAGAGGGTTCGGGGCTCGTAAAGAGCTGGATAAAATGGGGTGGGTCAGGAAACTCATTCTTAAGGAAAAATCGTCTTTTTTGGCTCTGCAAGAAACCAAACTCAATGTGGTAGATAGATCGTGGGTCAATAAACTATGGGGATCGGATGATTTTGAATTCCTACAAATTGAAAAAGTCGGAAAGTCGGGTGGTCAATTGTTGGTTTGGGATACGAATCTGTTTGATGCAGAACAAGGGATTCGATTTGATTTTGGGATTGGGGTAACAGGGAATTGGAAATCCAACGGCTGTATTTTTAATTTATTGAACGTTTACGGGCCACATGATGATTGTAGTAAACAAAAATTTTGGGATGATATGACTAATATCGTGTCCAGTGATGCCTGGATACTTTGTGGGGATTTTAATGAAGTGAGAAATGCATCCGAAAGATTTAATTGTGAGTTTTTGGAATACAGGGCAAAAAAATTCAACGAGTTCATCGATGAATGCAACTTGGTAGAAATCCCCCTGGGAGGCAGGAACTTCACAAGAGTAAGTGATGATGGGATAAAATATAGCAAGCTGGACCGATTCCTGGTGACAGAAAGATTTATTAATTTGTGGAAGGATTTGACGGCGGTTGTGTTGGATAGACATCTATCAGACCATTGTGCAATTGTTTTAAAGGACGAAGAGAGAAATTTCGGGCCAAAGCCGTTCAAAATTTTCGATGTGTGGCTCGAGAATGAAGAGGTCGATCAGGTTATCAAAGAAGCATGGCACTCCTCGGTTCCTGATATTGCTCGAAAGGACTGTGTATTCAGAAATAGATTGAAAAACGTTAAAGCTGCTTTGAAAGAATGGAGTCGGGGCAAAGTCGACCAGTTGGATGAGGAGATTGAGAAATTAAAAGAGACAGCAAATAATCTGGAACTAAAAGCCGAACTATGTACATTGGATGAGGAGGAGCTAGATAGGTGGAGGAACTCTAGAAAATTATGGTTCGAAAAGGAGAAAATAAAAGGCGACATGCTTAAACAGAAGGCGCGAATTAAATGGGTTATGGAAGGGGACGAAAATACAAAATTTTTTCATTCGGTGATTCGTAGGAGAAATAATGCTAATAATATTCGGGGGTTGTCAATCGACGGTATTTGGAACGATTTACCCGAGGATATAAAATTGGAGACTTACAACCACTTTTGTAACAGATATAAGCAACCGGTATTGGATAGGCCTAGTCTAAAAGACTTACATTATCCGGTGCTCTCTGATTATGAGTCTAAATCTTTAGAGGAAAAATTTGAGGAAAAGGAAATTCATGAAGCAATTCTTGATTGTGGAAGTTCAAAGGCGCCGGGTCCGGACGGGTTCAATTTTCGATTTTTCAAGAAATATTGGGAAGTGTTGAAAGGTGATCTCATCAATGCTATCACTTGGTTTTGGGAGAGTGGTGAATTTTCAAAAGGATGTAACGCCTCGTTTGTTACCTTAATTCCTAAGAGATCGGATCCACTTAAAATTAGTGATTTTCGACCGGTAAGTCTCATCGGTAGTTACTATAAAATAATTGCCAAGATCCTCTCGAATCGTCTTAGGAAAGTAATACCTTCGGTGGTAGGTTCCGAGCAAAGTGCATTCCTTAAAGGGAGATTCATTTTGGACGGTGCCCTCATTGTGAATGAATGCATTGATTTTCTCAAATCGAAAAAGGCTAAAGGATTACTATTCAAAGTGGACTTTGAAAAGGCGTTTGATTGTATAAATTGGGAATTTCTAATGGAGGTCATGAGGTGTATGGGATTTGGTGAGAAATGGTGTAAATGGATTTATTCGTGTCTTAGTTCGGCTTCGATTTCGATACTTGTGAATGGGTCCCCGACAAATGAATTTTTGATTGAAAGGGGAGTTCGGCAGGGTGATCCTCTTTCACCCTTCCTTTTCATTTTAGCGGCGGAAGGTTTGAACATCTTGACAAAAGCGGCTATTGATAAGGGGCTCTTTAAAGGAATTGAGGTAGGTTGTGACAAAATCTTAATCTCGCATCTCCAATATGCGGATGACACCATCTTTGTCGGGGAGTGGAACCTGGAAAATGTTACTAGCCTTCATAAGCTTTTAAGTTGCTTTGAGCTTGCTTCGGGGTTAAAGGTTAATTTTCAAAAAAGCTACTTATATGGAATAGGTGTAAATGATGATGAAGTAGGATCGGTTGCAAATGATATTGGTTGTCAAGTTGGATCTTTCCCCTTCATTTACCTTGGTCTTCCAATTGGTTCGAGAATGAAAAAGCTAAAGGATTGGTTACCGGTTATTGAAAAAGTCAAAAGTAGGCTTTCTAATTGGAAAATGCGATCGATGTCTTTTGGAGGTAGTTTAGTGCTTATTAAGTCGGTTCTATCTAGTCTTCCGTTGTATTTTTTCTCGCTCTATCGTGCCCCGCCTTGTGTGATTAAACTCTTAGAAAGTGTGAGACGCTCTTTTTTTTGGGGTGGGTCGGGTTTCGGGTCTAAAATGTCATGGGTTAAATGGGATTCTATTCTTGCTTCTTATGAAAACGGGGGGTTAAATATCGGGTCACTTAAAAGTAAAAACCTAGCACTCTTGGGAAAGTGGTGGTGGAGGTTCAAAACCGAAACCAATTCGCTTTGGGCTAAGGTTATTCGTAGCATACATGGTGCGGATGGTGGCTTAAGTGTGGGTAATGTCAATAGACATGGTCCACGCTTAGGGACATGGTATAACATTGTGGTTGCAGGTACTTTAATTGACGACTTAGACATTCCGTTTAGGAATTCTTTTGTGAAGATAATAGGCGACGGAACTTCAACATGTTTCTGGACGGACAAATGGATTGGAGATTCAAAACTGAGCGAACTGTTTCCCAGGCTGTTTCGATTAGAGATGGAAAAAGATGCGAAGGTGTGTGACAGAATTCGACAAGATGGGCCGGGGCTGATCCAGGAAGGGAATTGGGCTAGAAGACCATCGGGCCGGACAGATTCTGATTTGCAGGGACTTGCTGGGCTGCTGGCCGAGATCTCGCTGAGGCATTCAGTACCAGACTCATGGAAGTGGGAGCTGTCGGGTAACAACAAATTTACTGTCAAAATTTTATCGAGTTTAATTGATATTAAATTAATGGGATCGGGACATACATCGGTAATACCTACTATGCGTAATAGCCTTGTTCCTAAGAAAGTTGAAATTTTTGTATGGCGACTTGTGAAAAAGAGACTTCCGGTTCGTTTAGAGTTAGATAAGCGGGGGATAGACCTTCATAGTGTTCGTTGCCCCCTTTGTGATGATGACACGGAATCTATAGATCATACCTTCATTTTTTGCAAAGAGGCTATGGAGGTATGGAGTAAAATATATCGGTGGTGGGGGCTTGGCAATTTTGGTAACTTTAGTTCAAATGAAATTCTTAGGGGTAATTCTTCCGCGACGATGTCAAGCTTTGGAAGCAAGGTGTGGCAAGCGATCGAGTGGATTTGCGTTTATTACATTTGGAGGAACCGAAACAACATGGTGTTCAAAGGAAAGTCGTGGTCATCGCCGGTTATTGTTGCCGAGATTCAAAGCAAATCATTTGAATGGATATCCCTTAGATCAAAGGGGAAGAAATTCGAGTGGCTATCTTGGTTAACAAATCCGGGCACGTACCTTCTTTCATAGTATTTAGGTCCATGTTTTAAGGTTTTGGTTGCCACCTTTGCAACCTTCTTTTTTCAAGTTTGGATGTGTATTGTGTATGTAGTATGTATGATTGTGTATAAAGGATGATTCTCATCCTCTGATTTGTACTCTTGATGTAATTTGGTGGTGGAATATAATCTTTCTTGCTTTTCAAAAAAAAAAAAAAAAAATAGTATGTTATGGTTGGCAATTGTGTGTTATGAGAGGAAGTGGTGAGAAAGGAGGAGAGAGAAAGCTGATGTGGCGCTGAGGAAATGCCCATGACAGCGTCATGGTTGGGATTGGTCTTAGTAGATGTGTCAAAAATATTAAGTGTTGAGTTGGATTGACCGATAAAATACTATCCATTTAACTTCTAGCCATATTTTCATATTTTTGACCCGCTTATCTGGTTTGACGTAAAACACATACATTTGAAAGCTATTAAACAGAGAAACACGATAACACCTAATAAAAACGCACACATTTGAAGTCTATACATATATAAGCTCGATCTATAAAATATATTAGCTCATAATGGAAGAGATTCTGTTCATCAGGATCATTTTAAGGCAAATTTCACATGCTTTTTCTTCTTATTACCTAGATGTATGTTTAGGTGGCCGATCTAACCGATATAATTAACACACTTTAGATATGCAATTTATCAATCTTTTTGGTAGTTACGACAACAGTTCATATATAAGAAAAAGATAAGGACATATGAATTAAACAACTAAGGATGCAATCAAAAGAAAATGTAATTAATCTACAGTGGAACCTTAACATAATCTGAAATTATGTCATAACGACTTACAGTTAGAGCAAAACAAGTTCTTCATATGTCTTGCCATCCTATCTTCGTCTCTCCCATAATTTTGACATGTTTCGCAAGACATAAAGATTACCGATGAGAGCATTTAGGGAAGGAGCATACTCGTTTTTCACGAGATCATTCCATTCGGGAGTAAGCGCACTAAGAACTTTTTCCACACATATCTCATCTGAAAGTGATTTTCCAAGTGTCCTTAATGATGTGTCAATACCCACAAATCTCCCATACATATCATGAATAGATTCACCATCAATCATCTTAAAACTATCAAATTCTTTGACAAGAATATCAATTTTGCATTTCTTAAGTTGGGCGTTTCCTTCATATATCAAACACAGTGTTTCCCAAATATCGTGAGCCGTATCACACTTGTAAATTAGCTCCATCGTGCTATCGTGTAAGGCACAATAGAACATATGAATTGCTAAAGAATTTTCATGAACTTTGGTTTTATCCTCTTCGGACCATTCAATTTCCGGTTTAACAACCAGACTATTTCCGTCTGGTGAAACTTTTTTTGGAATGTAATTTCCGAATTTTATGACTTCCCATAAACTTAGACTTTTTGCGGTAACAATAATTTCAAAACGACGCTTCCAGGATATGAAATTTAACAACTTTTCAGGCTCGTCAAGCAGTGGCACGGGTAAATCGAAAGAGTAACCTTCGTCCGTCATCTGTATCAAAAAAACAGTCAACAATATATTTAACCAAACCACTAGGATAATATATAAATTATTAAGAAAATATTATTTATGCTTAACTAATGATATCTAAATTAAAAGCGATGATGCTGCTGATACTAAGCGTAAATACTTATCGAATCAAACATCAAACATGTATTATGTAAAGTAATTATACAGAGACTTTAGGATTCAACTTTAGGATTCAAATTCGTGAGTTTGTGAGTAAAACTTTACATTTTAATCTTATCTTGGATTCTATATTTTGTGGTTTTAATCCCAGGTATTCTTTAGATTTGGCAATCATAGGTTTTTTTTTTTTTTTTTTTTTTTTTTTTTTGCTTGATCCAATATCCAACCCGTTTTGGCTCCTCTAACCCTCTAACATATGATGGTATAACTATTGCAGCCAATGTCATGAACACAGGAACGTGCTTGAATTTCCTTTTATTTATGTGTTTGGATATCTTATTAATTATAATAGTGATTAAGCATGCTGCTTTCTAGATTGTTTTATGTGAGTCATGTATTGAAAGTACCTGTAATACTTTTGCAGCAAGTGAAAAATTTTGGAGATCCTTTTTCTAGCAATTCATGAAGATAACAAAGATAACATTCAGTAAACAGAGCTCCTTATACCATTATTTAATTATTATTATTGTTATTGCTATTAATTATTAATTATTATTATTAATGTTGTTATTAATTTATTAACAGAGAAAGAAAGAAACAATAGGCTGGGAAAACAAAAATTTTCATTTAATTGGTATTCTTTCTTATACAGGCTTTCTTGGAATTTGGATGTTCGGGGGTTGAAAGACGGGCAAGTTTTAGCTTGCATATGCACGGGACAGAAATAATATGGGCCCAGTAGTACTGGAGTTTTTACCGACAACCACAACGACAAGGCTGCTGCTCATTTGAAGGTAATATTTTTATCTTTGATGATGTGGTCTAATGATTCTTTTTGTGATCTTTGTGTCTTTAACTTCTGCCAAGAACTGAATGATGTTGAGTTGTTGTGACAGTTGAAGCTCGCAACACTGTGGAACCAGTTCGCAACGTTGTCAAAAAGGTAATTATAGTGTCTTAATTAACATTTTTTTTATCAGTTAGCTTTTTATTTCTGTATAAATGCATTGTTGCACATGAATTGTTTTGGTTTTAGATTTACAAAGACTATTTTTTATTGTATCCATTACAAACCAAACTTTTGCTTGGATTGATGTGCTACTCTATAGATATTAGATATATTATATTATATATATATATATATATATATATATATATATATATATATATATATATATATATATATGTGACTTACTTCTATCATTGTAATGATTTTCTACCTCTTGTGTGGAAATCTAATAATTTGTGGTCATATGAGAAGCTAATCAATCAAATACATATGTAAGAAGGAAATTAGAAGTTGTTGGGAAGCTGAAAATGTTTCAAGGTCGTTGCAGAAATCTTAAATAGTGTTTAATGGTGAGTTGGGTACCATAAAACCTTTGGTTTAACAAATGGGTCAAGGGATGTGCAATGGATAATTGTTTATCTATGTATGGATAATTGGTTTATCTACAAGCAAATGTATGGATAATATAATATGCTTACACACACTTACAACACAATAACCATGGTTAACCAATCGTACAAGGGAATGGCGCTCGCGAAAACGCCATCAGTGTTCATAACATCCGTTAAGGTACTTAACACCTCGTATCACTAACCCCTAGGGTGGCATCTTAACACCTCGGTACTTTACCCCGAGTGGCACCTTAACACCTCGATGCTTCACTCATTATTTTACCGAGTGGTGTCTTAACACCTCGACACTACACCCCTAGGTGGCATCTTAACACCTCGATGCTTCACCCCGAGTGGCATCTTAACACCTCGATGCTTCACTCATCACGTGAAACGTGGTGTCTTAGCACCTCGACACTACACATTTCACGCTACAACAAATAGATACATTATATACCTACACATATAATTATTCCACTCACTTCAAAATCTCTTGTGAAAAGATACCCGAGCTTGCAAAACCTCAATGTAACGTACCTATCACATTATACATATTATCAATCAAAAACTCAAGTTGGTCAACCAATTCTTTCACCATTCTAAAGCCATTTTGACCCAAAGTGCAATTTCAACCCATTTGCACATTTAACCCTAATTTTGGGTCAACTCATACCAAAACCCTAACATTAGCCAAGATAGGTTTAAAACACATTTCAAAACAAGGTTTAGGCATTAATCACAAACATTAACTAACTTAGGTCCACTTTGACCCATTTGACCAATTTAAGGTCTACACACCCATTTCGGGTCATCCACTAACCCACTTAACACCCCTTTACATATATATAAGTGTGCTAGTAATTTGACTAACCAAATTTAAGCTCATAAACATAAATTAATACTTTGAAAACCCGAGTTAGTCAACTTTGAGTCTACATGACTCAAATTCACCCAAAAACCCCTAATTCACTAACAAATGGGTTTTATGTGCAACACTACCCAAACCCTAACCCTTAATACAATTAAAGTAAGAAATTAGGTTTTATAACTTACCAACACAATCACCACGTAGTTAGCGACTAGATGAACGACTTTAGAACTCGCACTAAGACCCGATTCAACTTCCTTCTTCCTTTAATGGAGCTCTCTCACTCTAGAACTTCCTCTCTCTCTAGGATTAAATGGAAAATGATAAGGTAGATGGAAAAGGAGTAAATGAGACTCCAACAACTGATTCCAAGCCTTAAAGTCGGGTCCCATGTGAATTTACCAAAAAGCCCTTAAGCAAGAGATGAGCTGTCAGCCCGTAATGGCGCGGCGCGCCACTGGCCCGCGCGGCGCGCAGATCGCCCAGTCCAGATTCTTCTCTATTTTAAAATACACAACGAAAACCCACACAACTTGAATAACTTAAATACACATATGTAAAATGAAATATTTGGGTCTTACAGCAGCGCGGGTGGCGAGGCCGCCCCGCGGCCTAATGAAGCCTCCAGCCATCTTGTTTTGACAAACGCTCGACCTTCAAAACGCCTTATGAGCTGCGCCGCGGGCTTCCTAGCCGCGCCGCGGCTTAACCCTGCGTCCAGCACCTCAAATTCGTGCTTAAGGTTCTCCGAGCGTATGGCCTTTTCAATTCTCGTTTCGCATTCCTCAAGTTCCATGCATTATTTCCAAGTCCAAAGGACACATTAAACCATCTGACGTTTTACGAACGTGTACTCCACACTCTCCTAATTCGTGTAACGTATCAACAGTTCGAAAACACTTTCAACTTAGTAATCCAATCACTAAAATGATATGTTGGATCATGCTAAAATCACCAACACTAAACACGTATAAAAATAATAACAAAGAACACCAATATCAATATCAATATCAATATCAATATCAATGAGAGTCGTTGTACATGGACCCGGGAAACATAACATTGATAAACTAAGCATAATTACGATACTAAGAGCACTCGGTGCCCGAAAAATTTTTCACCGTCCATCTAAAATCGACGGCGAGATCGACAGTCGGTCGACACCGTGACGGCGTCGATCTCACCGTCGATCCCCAACCTCCCAAAACCGACGGTGACAAAAAAGGATCCGTTGGAAATTTTTTTAAAAAAATAGCCGTTGGAAACGGCTAGTTTCCTTTGTTTTTCTTTTTCAGTTTTTTTTCAGTTTTTTTTTTTTTGTATTTATTTCTTTTTCTATATATACACACATTCACTACAAATCTTCTTCACAAACCATCTTCAACAAAATGAATTTCAATTCTTCCGACCCAAATTCACCCAACTACGTTTACGACGAATCAAACCCGATGGGTTCTAATTTTAATTGGCACGAATTTAACGTAGCTCATCCCGAACCCGAAAACACACAAACCCGAATACCACAAATGTCACCCGAAGATTATGCTAGTTGGATGGAGTGGCAAAAGGAAAAAAGTTTGCAACGATCTCAACAATCATTCACTCGATCTTTTGAAGACGAGGTTCCGACACCCACATCCGAGAGGGCACGAGCAAAGGCAAAGGCAAAGGGCAAAGGAAAGGCTAAAGAAGTCGAAAAAAGGCCAAGAAACACACCCGTAAACATCACTCAAAACACTTGGAACGAATGGGATGAGTTACGTTTGGCGGAAAGTTGGCTTTTGGTTTCCGAAGATTCGTTTGAAGGAAACGCACGGACAGGTATATATATTATTTATACATATTCGCGTATATATATATATATATACTTTTTATACATATTCGCGTTTATATATCTATTTGTATACATATATATTATTTGTACATATATATTATCTATGCATATATATTATTTAAGTTTATATATTATTTATATTTATTTGATTCGTTGTAGGGCAAAGTTTTTGGCAAATGGTGTGGCATGAGTATCACACACGGAAACCGCCATTTGATCGATCAAAGGACGCTTTGTCTTCCAAATGGACAAAGTTGAATGCGGAATGCAATAAATATAATGGTGTTTATAATCGTTTGAAGAATGATCGAAGAAGTGGTGAGAATGATCTTGATTTTCGTGATCGGTGTGACACACAATATAGAATTGAAGAGCACAAAAAGTTCACTAGTCATCGGACTTGGAGTATTTTGAAAACCAAGCCAAAGTGGCTACATCCGGATCCGGTGGTAATCGGTACTCGAAACAGGAAATTTATGCCGACGGTTGAAGAAGAGGTTGGAAATAGTTCGGTTAACTTGGATGAAGATGTTGAAGCCCCAAACAAAGAAATGTATGGTCGTGATCCAATACCCCGTCCACCGGGTAAACCGAGAAAGTCAAGGAAAAAATCAAGTGATTCTACACCTTCGAGATCTTCGCGTGAGTCGTTGCATTTGTCGATCAAGGAAAATCATGATGAGGTTGCGGACCGGAAAAAACAGTATTATGAATCTGAAAGGACCCGTTCATATACATTATAAACGATTCTCAATAGCTGACTACATCGCAAGGTATTTGACCTCTATATGATACATTTTTCAGACATTGCATTCGTTTTTAAAAGATAAACTCTCTTTACATCGAAAATTGACAGACATGCATACCATTTAATAAGATTCGACTATAAATGACCTAATCTGTCATTTACTTAATAATAATCTCTATTGAACTCAACGACTTGAATGCAACGTCTTTTGAAATATGCCATAAATGACTCCAAGTAATATCTTTAAAATGAGCAAATGCACAGCGGAAGATTTCTTTAACACCTGAGAATAAACATGCTTTAAAGTGTCAACCAAAAGGTTGGTGAGTTCATTAGTTTATCATAATCATTTATTTCCATCATTTTAATAGACCACAAGAATTTCATTTCCAGTTCTCATAAATATACGTCCCATGCACAGAGACAAAAATAATCATTCATATGGTGAATACCTGGTAACCGACATTAACTAGATACATATAAGAATATCCCCTATCATTCCGGGATCCTCCTTCGGACATGATATAAATTTCGAAGTACTAAAGCATCCGGTACTTTGGATGGGGTTTGTTAGGCCCAATAGATCTATCTTTAGGATTCGCGTCAATTAGGGTGTCTGTTCCCTAATTCTTAGATTACCAGACTTTAATAAAAAGGGGCATATTCGATTTCGATAATTCAACCATAGAATGTAGTTTCAATTACTTGTGTCTATTTCGTCAAACATTTATAAAAGCGCATGTATTCTCAGTCCCAAAAATATAAAGGGTAAAAAGGCAAATGAAAATCACGCATATAATTATTGTAAAACAGTTAATAAAGCATTTGCATGTATTCTCAGCCCAAAAATGTAAAGAGTAAAAGGGGCAATGAAACTCACCATACTGTATTTCGTAGTAAAAATACATATAACGTCATTGAACAAGTGCAAGGTTGGCCTCGGATTCACGAACCTAAATTAATTATATATATTTATGTGTTGGTCAATATTTGTCTAACAAATTAGGTCAAGTCATAGTGTACCACAATCCTAATGCTCGAGACTAATATGCAAAAGTCAACAAAAGTAAATTTTGACTCAAAATAATTTCCAAAAATCTATACATGATTAATATATAGTTTAAATATCGTCGTTTTATATTTTTAAATATTTTTAAAAGATTTATTAGAGTAAATAATATAATTTATTTATTAATAAATAAAATTTTATATTAAATTTATATAATAAAATATACTTTTATATATATTAAGTAATAAAATTTATAGGGTTCATTTAATATCATAAAGATAATATGATAGGTATTATTAAAGTAAGTTATTACACGTAGTAAAATATGTTTGTATCACATATTTATTTGATAAAATAATATCTATAATGATAGTAAGTAAAAGTTGTATTATTTTGTAATAATAATTATTATTATAAAAATATCAATATTTATAATTACTAAGATGACATTATGATAATACGATAATTCTAATTATGATAACTTTAATATTTACGATAATTTTTAATATTATCTTTAAAATAATAATTCTATTTAAAATAATAATAATAATAATGATATTTTATAGTAACAATGACATTTCTATTAAAATGATAATTTTTGTTAAAATGATAGTTTTAATACTAACGATACTTTTAATAATAATAGTAATGATAAAAATAATAAGAACTATAATTTTATCTAAATCAATATCTTATAATATTTTAATTTCATCATGATACTCTTACTCATTATTTCCTAATCGTTTCGTTTAATAGCTTTTAATCGTCTTTTATATCGTGTTCATAATAATGATAATAATAGTAATCAAAATAATTAGGTGTTACAAATATTTATTTTAATTACACTAATATTAATAATGATAGTTACTATAACATTATTAACGATAATACTAATAATTATCTTAATGATAATATAGTAATAATAGTAATAATAATAATAACAATAACAATAGCCATTTTTAAATAATGATATATATATATATTAATAATGATAATAATAATAATAATAATAATACTAATAATAATAATAATAATAATAATTGGATAATAATAATAATACTAATTATAACTTTAACGATAATAACGATAGTAATAATAAAAAAATAACAATTTTTAATGATAAATCCCTTTTATTGATAAAGATAATAATAATGATAATAATAAGATAAAACTAGAACGACGATAAAAAAGACGATAATAATAATCATTTTTAATAAAAATATCGAAAATTCAATTGATTATAACTTCTAATCCGTTCATCGAAACCATTCGATATCTAAAGGAAAAGTTCTTAATTTTTCGCTAGCTTTCCAAGGACATGCATATCTTATACCTTATCTCAACCGCAAGTGTAACTAATTCAAGATTCAACCTAACCTGTCTAAGGGCAATATCAAAAGTACAAGTATGCATAATCCTAAATACTCGAGCACTAGTCAGGGATACACTATTAATATGTAAAAATTAAATTATGAGTACTCACGTATCAATATTGAGATTCAATATTGCAGGAAAGGTACGTAGACGCAACGGAAATGTAAGACCCGAATAATTATCTTACTTACTTGTGTATTATGGTGTTCAAGGGTGTGGGTTTTATTGTATATATATTAAAATGCAAAAGAAACTGTTTCAGTAGGATCGCGCGCCGCGCGGGTTTGGGGCGCGCCGCTCCATTTGGCGCTGACAGAATCCTTTGTTTTAAATTGGTTTAAATGAAGGGTATTTGGGTAATTTCACTTAGGGCCGGATTTGTGAGCCATATTAGTTGGTTTGGATCAGTTTTGGATCATTTTCACATCCATTCATCACTCCCAACTATCTAGAGAGAGAGAGAGAGAGATTCTAGAGAGAGATTTGGGGTTTTGGAGAAGAAGGAGGCCGTTTGGATCAAAAGCTCGGGTTCTAAAGTTGTTCCTCTCGTTCTTGGCTACGCGGTGATAGTATTGGTAAGCTCAAACTCCGAATTTCATTTGTTAGATTTGATATTCAAGTTAGGGTTTGAGTTTGATTTGTTGTGAAACCCTCTTAGATGATGAAATGGGTTTATGGTGACTAGTTATTCTTGTCACTTGGCGGGTTTTTGGTTGGTTGATGATTTAGCCTTGATTAGGCTTTAATCTTGAGTTTAATCACTAGGTTTAGTGATTATGGAAGTGTTGGAACCATTTTAGGTGAATTTGGGTTGACTAATTTTGACTAGAGTCAAAATTAGGGTTTGGTGATGATTATGACCCAATTGTCGATTTAATAAGGTTTATAAACTTAAAATGGATTAAGTTGAAGTATAAAACCAAGTTAAATATGTTTTGGTGTCAAAACTCGCTAATGGCGCGATGTTGACTCCTTTGGGTCAAAATTAGGGTTTAAGTGTCATTATGGGCAAGATAGGTGTTTAACACCTATGATTGGGTTTAATTGGCATATTAAGACCATTCTCACTTGTGTTAGTGATAATTGGTTAGTTTGGGCACGGTTATGCTTGGAAGTGCATTTGGGTCGAAATTGCACTAAGTGTTGTTTTGGGTTAGTTTGTAAATCCACTCTAAGTGTGTTGATGTATTTGTGAAAATGGAATAGGTACTTTCCATTGACGAGTTGCGGATTATTCGGTGGCATTCTTCAAGGCGACAAGGTGAGTGTTAATATCCTATATGCATATGTATGTGTAGGATGGGTGCGGGTCGGGTGAAGGGGTTCTCGCTTGTAGAGCTCGCTTCTCGTATAGGTGGAATTGTTGGACTTGTGTATAGGTCCAATTGACACAGTCGTGCGTTTTAGTTGACCACTTTGATGAGGTGCACACTTTTTGTGTACGTTATCACATGGGCGGGTGATATGGATTATATAACCCCAATGGCGAAGGGTTAATATTGTGAGTGGAATAATTATGCGTTCATGTTTATGGCGTATTTGTTTGTGGATGTTATGGTAGCATCGAGTGTGAACCACGAGCCGGTAGCACTATAAAAATAGATGTGAACCACGAGCCGGTAGCATCGAGTGTGAACCACGAGCCGGTAGCACTATAAAAATAGATGTGAACCACGAGCCGGTAGCATCGAGTGTGAACCACGAGCCGGTAGCACTATAAAAATAGATGTGAACCACGAGCCGGTAGCATCGAGTGTGAACCACGAGCCGGTAGCACTATAAAACGAGGCGTGAACCACGAGCCGGTAGCGTCGAAGTGTGAACCACGAGCCGGTAGCACTATAAAAGAGTATGACTCAAATACGTATGGTGTGAACCACGAGCTGGTAGCACCATAGCGTTATGGTTAACCATATTGTGTTTGTGATTGTTTAGCATGTTAAATATTGTATACGTATAATGTTGTATCGTCATGATGTAGCTAACCCTCCGGGTGTAGCTTATTGGCATTTGTTCACATTGTCGTTGGTGAACTTACTCATTGTTGATGTTGTTAGCTTGTTGCTTAGTGATCGTACGGTATGCTTAGATTAGCTTGCCTTTATGCTTGGATGCTTCGGTATGCGGTATTTGTTTATTTATGTGGCGTGTCCATTTTATGCATATATATGTATGTAGTATATTCTCACTCACTAAGCGTTAGCTTACCCTCTCGTTGTTTACCTTTTTATAGATTTGCATGGATTCGGTGGCTCGGGTAAGCGTGGGACTAGTGGACTCGCGTAGTTGCTTTAGAAGGCTTGCTTTTGGATTGATTAGGATGGGGTAGCGTATCCCCAATCGCCATGCTCGGCTTTATTTTGTGTTAATAGTCGTGTGATTGAAAACTTGTATTTTCGTATGAAAGTCGTAAAACGGCCGATGTGGGCCCGGCCTCGTAAAACTTATTTTATGAATGGAACGTGTTAGTTTTTCATATATGAATAGGTTGTGAAAAGCGTTTTGTCTAAATACGTCGGGAAGTGGTCAAACATTTTCGCATTTCATGACTTTTTGGACAGGCCACTTTGGCGCGCCGCGCGGCCATATGGCGCGCCGCGCCATGTGCTGTACCAGCAAAAAAAATTTTTTTTTTCTGCGTTATTGGTTGGTTAACGGGTTGGGTTGTTACAAGTGGTATCAGAGCATGGTCTAAGGGATTTAGGTGACTTGAGATAGGTGCCTAGACTTAGACTTTTGTGTGTGCTAAATTTGTTGCGGGACTTGTAGGATTACGGGTCGGAATGGGTTTGGTTAGTGCCTTGTTTATAGATTGACTAACGTGTATATTAGTAATGCGGATATTATTAATATATTATTGTGATGTGATAATAATTCTCGCGTGTGTTTATATCGCGTAGGATTTTGTTTGTGCTTTGTTTATGTTGCGGTTGCATATATCATCGAGCGAGGCGGTCGTTGTACTAACGATCCGATACGGCGTGTATGCGTAATAAGGACTTGCAAACCTTATTACGGGTGCAAATCGTGTCTAGCAAGTGATGTACGACGAGTGTTTAGCAAGATGGGACGGTGTTGTGCGTGTGGTTTATACGTCCGTGATCTAATCGTTTGCATTCCTTAGAATGAAAACGGAAGATGGATGCGGAACGAGTGAGCCTATTCATGAAGGGAAGGATGAGTTAACGTTAAAGATTGAGGCTGTGTTTGAACGATATGTCTCGATTTTCACCGGCAGAGTTAGAGAAGTAACCAAGGAGTTGGTCGAAGGACAAATGACGAAAGTGGTCCGAGACCAAGTGACTAAAGTTGTAAAGGAAGAGTTTGAAAAGAGGTTTCCCAAACCTCGAGGTAGCGATGATGAAGATGTACTTGCAAGGTTAGGATTACACGGTGCTCATGGTAAGAGGGCACGAAGTACGCCTGAAGGCGTCGGGAATGTGAAGAAGAAGAGTAAGAAGGGTTACAAGCTTACGTGCTTTAAGTGTGGGGAACGGGGTCATTTGGCACAAGATTGTACGGTAGTGCCTTTAGGCTCAATCAGGTGTTTCATTTGCCGGATGGAGGGACACCGGAAGTCAGAGTGTTCCGAATCGCATGACGATCGGGTTAGGAGGTTAGAGCGCGAATATATGATGGGAAGTGGAGCACGGAAGCCCAAAGCGCTACATCAGGTACTTTTAGTACGAAATCATATGTCATTCGTTTGTAATAACATGCGGTATGTGCGTAAGTCTTAGCTAAACTTTATTCTCCGTTGGAGATAATTTGTAGCAAGCGGGCAGTTTACGTTTATGGTTCCGGTTTGCTCTCAGCAGAGCGTATAAGTGATGTGTTGTGCCTTGACTCTATGGTGTGAATCCTTGGGGGCTTAGGCATTTTGGTTGGTATCGGGTTGTTTAGCTCGTTCAAGTGAGACCCTTAAGGTCTCAATTGTGTTGTGCATGTTATTGATATGGGTGACGTTCCTAATGGAAGTACCCTATGGTGACTTTGGATTGTCGGGCGAAGGCCGTAAGACTTGGCGTAACCAAGCATTCCTTAGTATTTGGGAAATGTCTCTACCAAGCCATGGAAATGAGTTTTGGTGTTCGGATGTTAGAGCGTGTTCGCTTTCGCGTTGAAGTTGATGAACCATGAGGTTCGTCGGGTGGATTGAAATTCTTGAAATCGAGTGTTGATCTCGATGTATGTTGGTAAAGGAGTCTACGTGACGCGACATTAGGTGCCTTTTTATACCTACTAGCGTGGTGTTCGACTCCGATTGTGTTGTGGTTACATTGTACTTAGGGTACCGAAGTGAAACCCTTAGGTACATGAGCGATCAGGTGAAATTCGAAAAACTAAAGCAATTGGATGATTGCGAGTGTATAGTTCGTGTAAATTGTGGTACACTTTTTGTTCGAAGTGTTTAAGGATAGGTTAGGATCCTTGGTATGCTCAAAGTTGAAACAAGACATGGTGATGGGCCGTGTGAACCCAATTATTAGTAAAGTCTACCTTTGGTAGCATTGTGCGGGTGTACAAGATGCGGTCATGGAACGTAGTTCCAAGTGGGGGAGTTACACTCCTGCACGAGGTGGTTTTAGTGTGAGATTTCGGACAATGCTTTTGGTAGATCCGAAATTTGTGTCGGGACCTAGATTTGGTCGATTGTGGTAGAGTACAATTTCGGTTAAATTATACTTATGATTTTGGATTTGAATTATCACCAAGGTGGTAATGTGGTAAATCTCATTGAGAGATAATGGACGTGTTTGGCAAGCAAGGTGAAATCCCTCGGTTAAGGGATGTGTGTGTCGGATTCTCTTTTAGAGAATTATTGTTTTGTACCTATGTTTGGTATAGGTGGTTCTTGCTCGATTATGGTATGGTTGTTTGATGAAGCATGATCTTTAGGGTCCGCTGACTTCATCATGGAAATACGTGATTGGTGGAGCATGACTTTCGGGGTCCGCTGACTTCATCATGAGCGTGGTGTTATATCGGTGAAGCATGATCTTCGGGTCCGCTGACTTCATCCGGTGTTGAGATTGGTGGAGTATGACCTTTGGGGTCCGCTGACTTCATCCGGTGTTGAGTGATCTATCAGTTGTTTTATTCACCGATGGTGGGATCGTGAGGACCATGTTGTGTGATTAGTAGGGCGATAGCCGTGTTTCGCTCACATGTTGTTACGGGTGTGACGATGGTTGATTTCGTACACCATGGGTTTTGCGTTTCCATAGTCGTTTTGGGCGCTATCGGTTCTAGATGTTGGATTATGATGTTACGGTAGTTGTGTATTGGTCGTATGGCGCACTACAAGGGATGTTTAGTGATTGGTGTAATCCGTAAGGGTTCGTTTGGTTCGGTCTTCATCGTTTCGGATTGTTGACTTTAGGATTTAAACTTGGTTTCTTTTAGCATTGTACTTGGTAATGTTACGCTAGAGGGTTGATATCTCGGTTCGAGATTGGTTGAGTTTCCCGATGTGAGGGATTGAGCATGGTTTTAGTGCTCGGATTGTGATTTGTTAAATCGCGTGTGACGATTTTGGTTGTTAGAGGTGATTCATTGGGAAGAGTTGCCTAGGAAAGTCGGATTGGGACGTATGTTTGAGGACCGTGGAGTGTGGTCCGTTTGGTTAAGTGACGAGGATCACGAGGACGTGATCGAGTTTAAGTGGGGGAGAGTTGTAAGACCCGAATAATTATCTTACTTACTTGTGTATTATGGTGTTCAAGGGTGTGGGTTTTATTGTATATATATTAAAATGCAAAAGAAACTGTTTCAGTAGGATCGCGCGCAGCGCGGGTTTGGGGCGCGCCGCGCCATTTGGCGCTGACAGAATCCTTTGTTTTAAATTGGTTTAAATGAAGGGTATTTGGGTAATTTCACATGGGGCCGGATTTGTGAGCCATATTAGCTGGTTTGGATCAGTTTTGGATCATTTTCACATCCATTCATCACTCCCAACTATCTAGAGAGAGAGAGAGAGAGAGATTCTAGAGAGAGATTTGGGGTTTTGGAGAAGAAGGAGACCGTTTGGATCAAAAGCACGGGTTCTAAAGTTGTTCCTCTCGTTCTTGGCTACGCGGTGATAGTATTGGTAAGCTCAAACTCCGAATTTCATTTGTTAGATTTGATATTCAAGTTAGGGTTTGAGTTTGATTTGTTGTGAAACCCTCTTAGATGATGAAATGGGTTTATGGTGACTAGTTATTCTTGTCACTTGGCGGGTTTTGGGTTGGTTGATGATTTGGCCTTGATTAGGCTTTAATCTTGAGTTTAATCACTAGGTTTAGTGATTATGGAAGTGTTGGAACCATTTTAGGTGAATTTGGGTTGACTAATTTTGACTAGAGTCAAAATTAGGGTTTGATGATGATTATGACCCAATTGTCGATTTAATAAGGTTTATAAACTTAAAATGGATTAAGTTGAAGTATAAAACCAAGTTAAATATGTTTTGGTGTCAAAACTCGCTAATGGCGCGATGTTGACTCCTTTGGGTCAAAATTAGGGTTTAAGTGTCATTATGGGCAAGATAGGTGTTTAACACCTATGATTGGGTTTAATTGGCATATTAAGACCATTCTCACTTGTGTTAGTGATAATTGGTTAGTTTGGGCACGGTTATGCTTGGAAGTGCATTTGGGTCGAAATTGCACTAAGTGTTGTTTTGGGTTAGTTTGTAAATCCACTCTAAGTGTGTTGATGTATTTGTGAAAATGGAATAGGTACTTTCCATTGACGAGTTGCGGATTATTCAGTGGCATTCTTCAAGGCGACAAGGTGAGTGTTAATATCCTATATGCATATGTATGTGTAGGATGGGTGCGGGTCGGGTGAAGGGGTTCTCGCTTGTAGAGCTTGCTTCTCGTATAGGTGGAATTGTTGGACTTGTGTATAGGTCCAATTGACACGGTCGTGCGTTTTGGTTGACCACTTTGACGAGGTGCACACTTTGTGTGTACGTTATCACATGGGCGGGTGATATGGATTATATAACCCCAATGGCGAAGGGTTAATATTGTGAGTGGAATAATTATGCGTTCATGTTTAAGGCGTATTTGTTTGTGGATGTTATGGTAGCATCGAGTGTGAACCACGAGCCGGTAGCACTATAAAAATAGATGTGAACCACGAGCCGGTAGCATCGAGTGTGAACCACGAGCCGGTAGCACTATAAAAATAGATGTGAACCACGAGCCGGTAGCATCGAGTGTGAACCACGAGCCGGTAGCACTATAAAAATAGATGTGAACCACGAGCCGGTAGCATCGAGTGTGAACCACGAGCCGGTAGCACTATAAAACGAGGCGTGAACCACGAGCCGGTAGCACTATAAAAGAGTATGACTCAAATACGTATGGTGTGAACCACGAGCCGGTAGCACCATAGCGTTATGGTTAACCATATTGTGTTTGTGATTGTTTAGCATGTTAAATATTGTATACGTATAATGTTGTATCGTCATGATGTAGCTAACCCTCCGGGTGTAGCTTATTGGCATTTGTTCACATTGTCGTTGGTGAACTTACTCATTGTTGATGTTGTTAGCTTGTTGCTTAGTGATCGTACGGTATGCTTAGATTAGCTTGCCTTTATGCTTGGATGCTTCGGTATGCGGTATTTGTTTATTTATGTGGCGTGTCCACTTTATGCATATATATGTATGTAGTATATTCTCACTCACTAAGCGTTAGCTTACCCTCTCGTTGTTTACCTTTTTATAGATTTGCATGGATTCGGTGGCTCGGGTAAGCGTGGGACTAGTGGACTCGCGTAGTTGCTTTAGAAGGCTTGCTTTTGGATTGATTAGGATGGGGTAGCGTATCCCCAATCGCCATGCTCGGCTTTATTTTGTGTTAATAGTCGTGTGATTGAAAACTTGTATTTTCGTATGAAAGTCGTAAAACGGCCGATGTGGGCCCGGCCTCGTAAAACTTATTTTATGAATGGAACGTGTTAGTTTTTCATATATGAATAGGTTGTGAAAAGCGTTTTGTCTAAATACGTCGGGAAGTGGTCAAACATTTTCGCATTTCATGACTTTTTGGACAGGCCACTTTGGCGCGCTGCGCGGCCATATGGCGCGCCGCGCCATGTGCTGTACCAGCAAAATATTTTTTTCTTCTTCTGCGTTATTGGTTGGTTAACGGGTTGGGTTGTTACAGGAAATGATAAACACTATATTGACCTCACGAGCATACCCATGAACCATACTCAATTACCTCCAAAGCTATAACCCATAATTTCCTTAATCCTATCCTAATCGAAAAACAATTTCGAAATCACTCGAACAGCACTCCGTCGTAATATTTTATGTATACTAATAATATCTTGAAATAATACGGAGTAAATATATATATGTAAATCGATTGAGAGAGTTTAGAGAAAAATATTTTCAAGTTTTTATGAAATAATGAAATCTATTGAATTCTATTTATAATAGATTTTTGAATTATTAAAGTATGAATTATTAAAGTGAATTATTAAAGTATGAATTATTAAAGTGAATTATTAAAGTGAATTTTTAAAGTATGAATTATTAAAGTGAATTATTAAAGTATGAATTATTAAAGTGAATTATTAAAGTATGAATTATTAAAGTGAATTATTAAAGGTAAAGTAAAGTAAAAATAAAGTAAAGGTAAAGTTTAAGTATAGTAAAAGTATAAAACTATGTACGTATAATACGCGTATAAATATATATAATATTAATTTAAATCATTATATATATTTAAAAAAATAAAATATAAATATCGTTATCTTTATCATACTAGTTAAGTAATGAGTTGTCAAAAGTGGTTCTAGATTTTTATAAAAGTTATATACGTTTTAATAATAAAGTTCTTTTTAAACTGAAAACGTTTTTGTACGTTTGAACAAAATAGATCAATCGAGTCTTTATGAGATTCAATCTTCCACTATCATTTGTCTAGTTCTCAATGATTGACAATTTGTTCTTATTTATAAATCACTTTACCATTTTCTGAATATTGTTAAAATGGAAAGATTTCTTCAAATCAACGTGGGCCTTTCAATAGAGACTTGTAATCATAATTCAATATATCTGATAATTCAATCATTTGATCTTATCTTCTAATTCCATTGATAAATATTTTGAAATAGATACAATCATATAAAGTATTTAATCTAATATTTTGTTTACGTTTCAAGTTATAATATATATACACATATACATATATAATCATATTCGTTTAATGGTTCGTGAATCGTTGGAACTTGGTCGAGGTTGAATGAATGTATGAACATAGTTTAAAATTCTTGAAATTTAACTTAACAAATATTGCTTATCGTGTCGGAAACATATAAAGATTAAAGTTTAAATTTGGTTGGAAATTTCCGGGTTGTCACAGTACCTACCCGTTAAAGAAATTTCGTCCTGAAATTTGAGTGGAAAGGTCGTGAATGATAATAAGTATGTTTTCATGATGCATACGGGCTGAAAATTAGAGTTTTATCATCAGCGAATAATTTGGATAAACAATCCATTTATATGAAGAGTACGAATGAAGCTAACATAGAAGAGTGAAATGAGTAAGTGTAGATTCATCTTATCATTTGACGTAGATATGACTGATTCCCAGATTTCAAGGGATTTGAAGAAAATCTTCTTAATAAGATTTGACTCTCCGGTAATCAAGGGAATTAGGATTCGCTTTAAATGCGATCGTCCATTTTAATTGTTCTGTCAGAGATTTTCTTATAAATTCACCTCCTTCGTTTCCTTACAACTCACACCTTCTGTTGATGCATTTTATGCAAGTCCCTAGACATCTACCCGCGTCCATTGCAGGTACAACAGTTTACAGGCCACCATGATTGCTCGTTATTATCCTATCCGTGTTTGTATGTGGTTACAGGAACTGCAGGAACGAGATTTAGATGTTTGACTATGTTAGACTTAGTCAGACATACGAGTGAAGCCTCACTAGTACGGCTGACAGGCTCATACGCACGGTTGATGCTGAGCTAAGTCACAATTACAACCTAAATGAGAAGACACGAGTGAGTGATCACCCGTACGGCTGATGAAGCCAACTCGTACGTGTGATGAATGAATCGTATGGGTGAGTCAACAGCAGGGGTATATAAAGTCTTATGTTCTTCATTTTAGGTTAAGCCTCTCATTTGTTACACACACTCAGATCTAGTGAGCTCCTCCGATTCTCTTTCAGTCCAAATCACCCAGGTGGTGAATAATAGCTCTAGGTGTTGATTTAATCACACTTGATTTAGTTGTGGTTTAACTAAATTAATCAAAAAAAAACTTAACCTATTCACTAGAGGGTTTGATTCACTTGTTCCGCCATTGTGTGGGTTAAATCTGTTGATTTCTAAGTTCCTAGTCATGTTTCATCACCTTCTATTCTTTCCCCCTCAACTCATATTTTAAAGTATTCATCAATATGCTCCATCCAGTTCTGATTCTCGATATACTTCTAACTTTCATATCGGTCATTCTTCTTTTTCATCTACCACCGGAAGAATCTATTTACTTCTACTATACTCTTGGGTTTATAGTGTTTCTAGTTCTCCCGTGTCTTTATATTGCTATATGCATCGATATATATGGTTTATAATTTCTGGTTTGTCGTTGGGCTTTATATGTTCCCTTATATTTCAAAGTCTCTGCTTCTGTCTTCTATAATCATTATCATTCACAGTTAATGCTCTCTTTTATTTGCTGCAATTTATACCCCAATTTCTATTTCGGAGTTTTGTCCTTTCGTTTTTCTTCTTACGATTAAGCACCGCTTGTAATGGTCCAGAATTTACAGATATGAATTTCGGAATGAACATTGTTAATGTTCTAGGAAGGAAATTGTGATGGCACGATCTTGACTTGTCAAATTACTAGAATACCTTGAAAAAGGCCGAATCATCAAGAAATATTTTCTTGATATTTTAGAGGTTAAATAGAATACAAGAGTCGTATAACATGGCACATGATGATGTTATGATCTGTGAATCATCACTTTCCATTTAGAAACTCAGCATGACTTACTGTAATATAATCACATTGATCAAGTGTCATTATATTATACTAATTCATGCTTCAGTTCCCAACACTACTTCAAAATATTCCTATTTTAAACTTGAATGTTTCAGAATTTAGAAACTAAAATAGTTTCTTTTATGATGTAATACAAATAGCGCGAAGAGGTAAATGATTTCAAATAAGAAAAATTAAGAAAATATCTTCAGAAATATGGAGGATATTTATAATGAAAGATATGATGATATTTTAGAATTTCTAATATCAGAGGATGATGAAGAATATTGTCCGCAGGGGTTTAGAGTCAGGAGCAAGGTATTCGTTAATGACTTCAGCATGTACTGAATCATTTGGATCCTTTGAAGTCAGGTTCAGTCTTTGTAATTAGTCCACAGCCTCCTTCCTACTTTGCTCAATCCGTTTTCCAGTTCCAAAGCTTCTCTTTTTCTGCGCTTTGCCAGCACACTTCATCATTATCATCCAGCTTTTATCGTTTAAAGTCGTTTATAGTTTTTGCTGCTTCATCAGCATTTTTTCCATTTTCGGAGAACCAATTCGTAGTTCGGAGTGTTTTTCAGAAACTTCACATTCAAATTAAGTCCAGAAGATAGACGTAATATATACACATATAACTGTTGGCGTAGACATGCTGCGAGATTTCAAAATACTGATTGCTAATTCCCAATGATTCGTATGGCAATTCTAATTACAAGATGCGAATGAGTAAATGATGGGATTTCAATGAATAATTATAATGACTTTTTGGAGAGGCTAAAGTCAAAGGGTAATGAAGTCGTTGGTACATCTGCTAATAATGTGGTGGAATGTAAATGGTTTCCTGGTAACGATGGTGTATATCTCAAGGTTATAATAAGGTTAGTTTGACTGAAAAGTCGAAGTTGACTTGCTGGAGCTGTGACAAAACTGGCTACTTTGAATAGGAGTCGCAAAGTTATTTTTGCTAATAAATGCCAAAGAATCTGACGCGGATACGTTGTTTAAACTTTTACTCTGGTTTCAAGAGTTTTTCGGGTACATAACTGTGGGTAACATGTGGTTGGATCATCATCTCGATTGCTCATCATTCGAAGTGTCTTCCAAAATTTTCTAAGGGTTTGAACACAGATTGTAATCGTTAACATACATTTGATGTTCTAACACAGTTTTGAAGTCAAAATATAGCTTGTGAAAGATGTAAGGATCTAAGAGTGATGATTTTGGTCATATCTCAAGTTGAATTTTGAGATTTCAAAATCAGAATATGTAATTAAATTTTGAATGAGTATGGTTGTTTTGATTTCTATAAAAGAATGTATATTGTTGTGAAAGTAGGGAGTATAATGGATGATTTGCTGAATCAGATTCGAAGAATGTAACATATTAATTGTGAATTTATATATCTCTCGGGTATTACCTACCCGTTAAAAAAAATTCACAATTAATATTTTGTACAAAAGAATTTTATTACAGTCTTTATGAAAATATATATATATATATATATATATATGTATATTTTCGTCAGATGTAACATATATTTAATGAGTTAATGTTAAATTAAACTCATTTGATTTACGGTTGAAACTAGAATTGAATAATCCCTAAAGGCTTTAAAAAGTACATAACTTTTACGCAGTATTTCTCTAATGACATTGAAATTATGAATCAATACTTCGTTATTTGTTGATGTATGATGTTCGGTTCGTGGAATTCTTGTGAATTTCGCAAAGTACGAATGATGTTATCTGAAAAGTTTCGGGTACATCGATGATGAAAGTGTAAAATCAAATATATACTTGATTTATTATGAATTGGAATTTGTTGAATTGCGACATAGATTGTAGTTAACGCTGGTTAAGTTGCGGCCGAAGGACGTACATTATTGCATATTTGTAATATGAATTAACCGAGTAGTTAAGATTCATACACAATAGCTTAGCACAGAAAGATTTATTTCAATATATATATATATATATATATATATATATATATATATATATATATATATATATATATATATATATATATATATATATATATATATATATAATATACATATAATTTCTTCAGAGGGAATGAGTTAATTCTTCATAACTCGTTAATATAATATATACGTTATTGATTCGTAATGATGTCCACAGTGATTCTTGAACTAACGGAGTTTGTGATGTTATCGGTGTTGTTGATTCGGATGTTGACTGTACTGACGATGCTGGTAACGCTGACGGTACTGTTGATGCTGTTGGTAAAGCAAGTTTAGCTTGTTAATCACACACCATTTTTGTCAGGGTTTCTACTCTTCCTTCTATCATTTTGGTTCGCTTAATTGATTTATGGTTAGGGCTAGATTAGATAATCTCTAAGACTTTAGAGATTACATAATCGCCGCGGAATGTTTCTCCAATGAAGTTATGAATTAATACTTCATCAGTTATTATTGTTGGTACTCCTTGGTATCTATGGTCCGTATGACGTTGATGCTCGTGGGACAGATTGTGATGTTGAGGTTTACGACGCGGTTGTGGTTGGAGGTAGTAATGGTACTGTTGGCGTTGATGATGGTGGTACTGGTTATGCTGCTGATGCTGCTGCTGGTGTTTATAATCTCTGCACCATATTCTCCAAAGCCACTACCCGAGCGCGAAGCTCGTTGGCTTATTCTATTACACCGGGGTGATTGTCGGTTCGGACGAGCGGATAAATAAAATCTAGAATTTGATGTAGTATATAATCGTGGCAAGATACTCTGGAAATGAGAGAGAAAATGGTGTTTCGGACAGGTTCGCCGGTAAGTGCTTCAGGTTCTTCGCCAAGAGGGCAATGTGGTGGATGGAAAGGATCGCCTTCTTCTAGTGTCCAATGATTGAGGAGGCTACGAACCCATCCCCAATTCATCCAAAATAGATGATGGCTGATTGGTTGATCCATTCCAGTCACACTGCTTTCGGAGCTTGAGTGGGATTCCATATCGGAATTCTAGGGACTTGAACTAATGACGAATTCCATTTCGTACGATTGGATAAAAGATTTTTTTTTCGATATGAAATGATTTTGGCTAACGGATGGTATCCTAATTACATAGAATATATATATATATATATATATATATATATATATATATATATATATATATATATATATATATATATATATATATATATATATAGATCAAAAGATTTCGTAGATTACGGAGGACTTTGCGGGATATGTCAGGCAAAGTTTAAAGTAACAGATACGATAAGATATGATTTAGCAGATATGCTAAGATATGAATTTTTGTCTATACACTATTCATGCAATCAATGCAGCAAGACGTGTCTTAGACTAAAAATGATAAGCAGGTAATTTTCTGAGGATGATAAGTAGTTAATTTTCGACACAAAATGATAAGCAAAACTTTTGACATGCAGACACGGTCGAAGTCCAGACTCACTAATGCATCCTATCCACTTATCAGTTAGACACACTAATGCAGACCTGGTTCGCTAAGACCACCGCTCTGATACCAACAGAAAGGACCCGTTCATATACATTATAAACGATTCTCAATAGCTGATTACATCGCAAGGTATTTGACCTCTATATGATACATTTTTCAGACATTGCATTCGTTTTTAAAAGATAAACTCTTTTTACATCGAAAATTGACAGACATGCATACCATTTAATAAGATTCGACTATAAATGACCTAATCTGTCATTTACTTAATAATAATCTCTATTGAACTCAACGACTTGAATGCAACGTCTTTTGAAATATGCCATAAATGACTCCAAGTAATATCTTTAAAATGAGCAAATGCACAGCGGAAGATTTCTTTAACACCTGAGAATAAACATGCTTTAAAGTGTCAACCAAAAGGTTAGTGAGTTCATTAGTTTATCATAATCATTTATTTCCATCATTTTAATAGACCACAAGAATTTCATTTCCAGTTCTCATAAATATACGTCCCATGCATAGAGACAAAAATAATCATTCATATGGTGAATACCTGGTAACCGACATTAACTAGATACATATAAGAATATCCCCTATCATTCCGGGATCCTCCTTCGGACATGATATAAATTTCGAAGTACTAAAGCATCTGGTACTTTGGATGGGGTTTGTTAGGCCCAACAGATCTATCTTTAGGATTCACGTCAATTAGGGTGTCTGTTCCCTAATTCTTAGATTACCAGACTTTAATAAAAAGGGGCATATTCGATTTCGATAATTCAACCATAGAATGTAGTTTCAATTACTTGTGTCTATTTCGTCAAACATTTATAAAAGCGCATGTATTCTCAGTCCCAAAAATATAAAGGGTAAAAAGGCAAATGAAAATCACGAATATAATTATTGTAAAACAGTTAATAAAGGATTTGCATGTATTCTCAGCCCAAAAATGTAAAGAGTAAAAGGGGCAATGAAACTCACCATACTGTATTTCGTAGTAAAAATACATATAACGTCATTGAACAAGTGCAAGGTTGGCCTCGGATTCACGAACCTAAATTAATTATATATATTTATGTGTTGGTCAATATTTGTCTAACAAATTAGGTCAAGTCATAGTGTACCACAATCCTAATGCTCGAGACTAATATGCAAAAGTCAACAAAAGTAAATTTTGACTCAAAATAATTTCCAAAAATCTATACATGATTAATATATAGTTTAAATATCGTCGTTTTATATTTTTAAATATTTTTAAAAGATTTATTAGAGTAAATAATATAATTTATTTATTAATAAATAAAATTTTATATTAAATTTATATAATAAAATATACTTTTATATATATTAAGTAATAAAATTTATAGGGTTCATTTAATATCATAAAGATAATATGATAGGTATTATTAAAGTAAGTTATTACACGTAGTAAAATATGTTTGTATCACATATTTATTTGATAAAATAATATCTATAATGATAGTAAGTAAAAGTTGTATTATTTTGTAATAATAATTATTATTATAAAAATATCAATATTTATAATTACTAAGATGACATTATGATAATACGATAATTCTAATTATGATAACTTTAATATTTACGATAATTTTTAATATTATCTTTAAAATAATAATTCTATTTAAAATAATAATAATAATAATAATATTTTATAGTAACAATGACATTTCTATTAAAATGATAATTTTTGTTAAAATGATAGTTTTAATACTAACGATACTTTTAATAATAATAGTAATGATAAAAATAATAAGAACTATAATTTTATCTAAATCAATATCTTATAATATTTTAATTTCATCATGATACTCTTACTCATTATTTCCTAATCGTTTCGTTTAATAGCTTTTAATCATCTTTTATATCGTGTTCATAATAATGATAATAATAGTAATCAAAATAGTTAGGTGTTACAAATATTTATTTTAATTACACTAATATTAATAATGATAGTTACTATAACATTATTAATGATAATACTAATAATTATCTTAATGATAATATAGTAATAATAGTAATAATAATAATAACAATAACAATAACCATTTTTAAATAATGATATATATATTAATAATGATAATAATAATAATAATAATACTAATAATAATAATAATAATAATAATAATAATAATAATAATAATAATTGGATAATAATAATAATAATAATAATACTAATTATAACTTTAACGATAATAACGATAATAATAATAAAAAAATAACAATTTTTAATGATAAATCCCTTTTATTGATAAAGATAATAATAATGATAATAATAAGATAAAACTAGAACGACGATAAAAACGACGATAATAATAATCATTTTTAATAAAAATATCAAAAATTCAATTGATTATAACTTCTAATCCGTTCATCGAAACCATTCGATATCTAAAGGAAAAGTTCTTAATTTTTCGCTAGCTTTCCAAGGACATGCATATCTTATACCTTATCTCAACCGCAAGTGTAACTAATTCAAGATTCAACCTAACCTGTCTAAGGGCAATATCAAAAGTACAAGTATGCATAATCCTAAATACTCGAGCACTAGTCAGGGATACACTATTAATATGTAAAAGTTAAATTATGAGTACTCACGTATCAATATTGAGATTCAATATTGCAGGAAAGGTACGTAGACGCAACGGAAATGATAAACACTATATTGACCTCACGAGCATACCCATGAACCATACTCAATCACCTCCATAGCTATAACCCATAATTTCCTTAATCCTATCCTACTCGAAAAACAATTTCGAAATCACTCGGACAGCACTCCGTCGTAATATTTTATGTATACTAATAATATCTTGAAATAATACGGAGTAAATATATATATGTAAATCGATTGAGAGAGTTTAGAGAAAAATATTTTCAAGTTTCTATGAAATAATGAAACCTATTGAATTCTATTTATAATAGATTTTTGAATTATTAAAGTGAATTATTAAAGTATGAATTATTAAAGTGAATTATTAAAGTATGAATTATTAAAGTGAATTATTAAAGTGAATTTTTAAAGTATGAATTATTAAAGTGAATTATTAAAGTATGAATTATTAAAGTGAATTATTAAAGGTAAAGTAAAGTAAAAATAAAGTAAAGGTAAAGTTTAAGTATAGTAAAAGTATAAAACTATGTACGTATAATACGCGTATAAATATATATAATATTAATTTAAATCGTTATATATATTTAATAAAATAAAATATAAATATCGTTATCTTTATCATACTAGTTAAGTAATGAGTTGTCAAAAGTGGTTCTAGATTTTTATAAAAGTTATATACGTTTTAATAATAAAGTTCTTTTTAAACTAAAAACGTTTTTATACGTTTGAACAAAATAGATCAATCGAGTCTTTATGAGATTCAATCTTCCACTATCCTTTGTCTAGTTCTCAATGATTGACAATTTGTTCTTATTTATAAATCACTTTACCATTTTCTGAATATTGTTAAAATGGAAAGATTTCTTCAAATCAACGTGGGCCTTTCAATAGAGACTTGTAATCATAATTCAATATATCTGATAATTCAATCATTTGATCTTATCTTCTAATTCCATTTATAAACATTTTGAAATAGATACAATCATATAAAGTATTTAATCTAATATTTTGTTTACGTTTCAAGTTATAATATATATACACATATACATATATAATCATATTCGTTTAATGGTTCGTGAATCGTTGGAACTTGGTCGAGGTTGAATGAATGTATGAACATAGTTTAAAATTCTTGAAATTTAACTTAACAAATATTGCTTATCGTATCGGAAACATATAAAGATTAAAGTTTAAATTTGGTTGGAAATTTCCTGGTTGTCACAGAATCAAAGAAAGTAGAAGTCGAAATGAGGGTGCTAGCAATTGATATGAACGAGGAAGACAAGATGATCATCGAGAGGCAGAAGGCGTTGATTAGACGCAATGCGTTGAAGAGGTTCGAGGAGGTCCAAGAGTTGTCTACGGATACGGACGAGGAGTAGTTTGTTTCTTTTGTGTCTTTGTTTGAATAAGCGTGATCTTAGTGTTTTTTTAATTTGTATTTTAGGAATGTACATTTTTTTAATCAATGAATTATGTTTGTTTTATGTTTATTATTATTTGAGTTTTTTTAACAATTAAATACAATATTTAAAAATCAATTAAAAAAATTAAATAACAAAAATCGACACTGAAATTGACACTGAAATGGATACTGTTGACACATCCACCTTACACACCATCAGTCAATTTCAGTGTAAAAAATGAACACTGAAATTGACACTGAAAAATTGACACGGACACCTCGTGCTCTAAGGGCGTGTTTTAAGATTGGTTATTCAAGTGCGTATACGCTTATTGCTTATTTTACAATTAATTAGCATTCCTAAATACTCTCCTACAATCTGTTTACCTACTAGTTGTATACAGAATAAAGACTAGAACTTAAACCTAATTACAAAATGGTGTTCTTTAATAAACAAGCACACATTGTTGATTGTTCAGATTCACAGTTTGGCTCCAAATCCCAACTAAATTGAGGAGTAAAACATAGCATCATCAAACCAAACGACCTCTATTATTTATAACATCAACAAGCAATCTACTAAACTTATAAAACGAAACTTCTACGAACAATAATAATAAAAAAATCAAACAAAAGTTAATACCCGTATTCGTTAATTGGTGAAGTCGAGCACGATTAAAATAAGTAAAACGTTGAATGGCTAGTTAGGGTTTCACACTCGATTTTTGTTTTCCCTTCTCCAAAGTAATTTTTTTTAATAGATTAATAATAAATTTAAAATACGTATTTATTTTGAGTTGTTTCAAATTATTAGTTCAATTTTAAATATACATAAAATAAAAATATAGTAATAGTAATTACTTTTTATATATGTAAACAGAAAAAAAAAAAAAGTTAAAACTATAAAATAAATAAAAAGTACAGTATTATAATAGAAATATTTACTTTTATGTGTTATTTGTCTGAAAACAATTAAATTGATATGGTCGGAGCAATTTCTAATATTTAATTTCAATAATTAAAAGGGCATGGTTGAAACTTATCCCGAGAGCGTTTAGGGAAGGAGCATAATCCTTTTTGTGTGCATACCAGATCATTCGATTCGGGAGTAAGAGCACGAAGAACTTTTTCACACTTATTTCATTCGGGGGTAAGAGCGCTAAGAACTTTTTTCACACTTATTTCAACTCTAAGTAGTTTTCCAGAAGTCCGTAATCAAAGTCATAGATAGTGTTTTAAAAGTTATTGTGTTTGAGAAGTTGTATAAAGTTTAGAGAAAAATGAGAGAAAAGAGAGTTGAGTTGTTTAACATTGTGTTTAATTGTATTGTATTTGTAGTTGAAATTGTATAAAATTAGGGAGTTAATCCTCACACAACACTTTTTGATCCATGTACATTTTTGTCTCATAAATTTATAGTTATGCCCCTGGATTAATCTAGGGAGTTGAGTTTATATTATTATTGTAAGTATAATTAAGGGTAAATTAAGTAATTAGGTGTACATAGATAAAAAGTAGTGTGTGAGAATCACCTCCCATAAAATTATCATTATTACTCCATCCGTCTCATATTTATAGTACACTATTCTATTTTAATTATATAATTATAATTATATATCTATTGAAATTAAATGTTCAAAAATTGATACCATAATTAACCAAACAATGCCACAAACAATGCCACGTAGCAAACACGCTACCGATTCCCTCAGTGCTGCTCGCTAGCATGCCTCAACCAAAAACCCACCAACATTTATGTGTAAGTCTAGCATTCACCATTTTTTTCAAAATGTAGCAAAAAATAATTTGAGAACATATAACTATTGGAGGTTTTAAAAAACATCCGTGTAGGGTAAAATAATCGATGACTGGATACATCACTGAATCGAGGTATCACTTTTCGAAAATAATTATTCAACCCTTATGTCTGGATTACACGAATATCACTTTGAGATAAGATGGAAATTATCTTCTTGTTTAGGTTTCGTATTATGTATCTCTCATGAATAATTGTCTATGTATATATAGGAACACGTAATAATGAAAGAAGATATATTCGAATCAATTGACTCTATAAATATTTCCCATAATATTTAAAATGGTCATATAATAATTTTTTTCATAAACAAGAATTATCTTTTCCACAATATAGCATAAGTGGTTTCGGGAATAATCATTCCGTATTTTACTAAAACTTGGACAGCATGTTAAATCTCAAAATTATGCTAAAGATCGAAACGTTGAGGTCTTGCTCATGGGGAATAAAGCTGATCTATCTCAACAACTAACTATTCACACAGACGATGTGAAGGAATTCGTCGAGAAAAGAAGAGACAGACTTCAAGTAGTACTTAATGATGAGTTTGGTATCAAATAAAAATTAAAATAAGAGACAGACTTCAACCGAAGTCGTTAATAGTTCTAACTAGTTGTGGAGCTCTCGCTTCGCGCCGGGGGCTCCGTTTTAAATGCGAGTTAAAAAAAAAGTCTTGATCTATTTTGTAAAAAAGAATTTTTTTTTCGACATCTAACATTGAAGGGTTGTTCCTTTTGTGAAAGTTGCTTCTTTTAACGTTCATTTTTTTTTTAAAAGTTAGTTGATCTATTTTGTAAAAAAGAATGTTTTTCGACATCTTTTGGTAGCATTGAAGGGTTGTTCCTTTTATGAAAGTTGTCTCCTTTATCGTTGAGGAAGAAAAGGGGGAAAAAAAAAGTTAGTTGATTTTTTTGGTAAAAAAGAATTTTTTTCGACATCTTTTGGTAACATTGAAGGGTTGGTTCTTTTATGAGATTTGATTCTTTTATCGTTGGAGAAAAAAAAAGGAAAATAACGAAAATACTCCTAATTACCATTGATGAATAGTGTTACATGTTTTGTCTATTAAATATATAGATAATTAAATAAGTTTAAGAACAACACTTGATAAGGCTCTGATACGACTTACTTATAGTCTAACAATAATATGTTTACGTACGACGACATTATTCATGATTGAGTGATCGATTACTGAAATTAAAATCAGATTTCATAAAATTAAAATCTATCTAATAAAATAAAACCCAAAATTTTACCTTCAACAAATTTACAAAACACAGACTAGAACTTGCTACCAAACAATACAATCATTGTTACAAAATCAATCAAATTTATCTAATATGCTAAATTTTGAATACACATATTGCACTTATGCAAAGTTGAAGAACTCGAATCTCGCGGAGATCTCGTTTAAACATTTTTGTGGAGATATCGAATCTCAGGGGATCTCAGGGAGTGCAAGAAATAATTAGGGTCACATTGGAATTAGTTGTTTTTATGTGTGGGTAAAAACGAATAGATTGAGTTTAGTTAGCAAACATTATAAGTATCCATCAATTACATATTTCTATTCTATATACTACTTACATATTTATATTTATATTCTATATATATAATACATCAATTACATATTTCTATTCTATAGACGTGGATTTGTTGCCTTGATAAAAACTTTAAAACGTTTCTTCCAAATTTTGTAGTTAATAAAATTAAGGTCCATGAGCGGAGGCGGTATATTTAAAAACGCACCCTTTGCAGCCATCTATCAATGAAAATCGTTTCAAAAGTCATAAATTCATGTTAGTAATGATAAAACATTCAACTAAATATAAACATATTGCTAAGGTATAGATATAGCTTTGCTGTTACATCATCTCATGACAAAGTTTCAGGTACATTAAGCCTTTAGGGTGTGTTTAACATTTCATTAAAATTTGATATACACTAATCATATAATCAATTGGTTAGGAGTATAATGCTCTAATTTATTTGTGAAGCTGCAGATACACGAAAAAAATGGCTGTAGTTTGTTGCAACTGATAAATTTGGTTGGAATTATACCTGGCAAACGGGTCAGGTTGGGTCGGTTTGGGTAACTAATCAAAATAGTTTTGGGTTGAAATGGGTCATGGGTCAAACCGGTAAAAAATTTAAACGGGTCCAAACGAGCCTGGTTGGGTCAGTTTGGGTAACGGGTCATATGGGTCAAATAGGTTCAAACAGGTCATATACTTTTACACTTGATTTTTTACATTTATTATATTGTTTTAGTTATTATTAATATTTATTATATATATATATATATATATATATATATATATATATATATATATATATATATATATATATATATATATATATATATATATATAGGGGCAGGATCAATGGGGAAGTAACCAATCGGGGGGAAGCGGGGGAAGAAAAAAAAAATTCGTTTTTTTGGAATTTTTTTTCCAGGCATCAAGATCACATGAAAATATGAACATTTAGATAAGACACTTCGTGATGAATGTTATTATTTAGGCGGGAAAACGATCGACAAAAATAACATTCAAGATAATATTGTTCGTGAAGAATGTTAACGTTTTTTTTCTTCATGTTTTGTGAAGTAAAATTTAGCCCGATTTAGAGTTTTGAGTTTAGGGTTTGGTGTTTTGGGTTTATTCCATAAACCCAAAACACCAAACCCTAAACCCTAAACTCTAAACCGTTCGTGTTAAAAACTCAATCTAAATCCTAAATCTAAACCCTAAACCCTAAATTTCTAAACCCTAATATCTAAACCCTATAAACCCTAATATCTAAAACCTCAACATACGCTCGAAAAACACGATAATTGTTATATGTTAGTTCTTCGAGCGTTTTTCAGCCAAAATAAAAATATTTATCACAAAGTGTCTTTATTAAATGTTCATATTTTCATCCAATCTATAATGTTCGTGAACAAAGTTTTTTCAAAAAATAAAAAAAATAAAAATAAAAAAGATTTTGCTTCCCCCGATTGGTTACTTCCCTCTTGATCCTACCACTATATATATATATTGTAACGACCCTGGAATTTTCAACATTTATTTATTAATTATTACTATTATTAATACGTGTGATTAAACGAATGTATGTTATTACATTTACATGTTGCTATGATTGCCCGTACTTGACTTTTAAGTGTCCGAAACGTCTTTGTGACACCCGGAACTTTCACGAATAATATTTTCAAGTATTATTTACATTCATGATTAAATTTATTAATCATTTTAATTAACTAAGACTATTAGTTAGTTACTTGGGCTTTAATTGGATTAACTTGTGAATTATTGAACTTGGGCTTGTTTAAAGCTAATGGACTCTTGAACTTGGGCTTATAAGCTCACCCTACACTACTAGTGGACTTAGTTAGCCCATACTACATGTAAGTACTAGTTTCAAAGTGTAACTAGATAGTCATTTACAAAAGGAATCTAGTTGCTTGTTATCCCCATGCATGCACCTCAAGTAACCACCTTTAAGGACAATTACATGCTAGAAACCATTGAATTAATCCCCTCCCCCTCTTCTTTTTGCAGCTGGCCTTGGGCTAGCATGGGTAAGGGTGTTCAACATTTTTTATTTTTTTTTTTGTATTACTTGTTCACTAGTAAACCTCATTCATCTCACACACTTACTTGCATACTTTTTTTTTCTCTCTCTTTTCACTTTCATTTTTCTCTAAAGATTGTAAGTATTATGAACTTCTTTTCTCTTCTTTTTCTCTTTGTAAAACCAAATACTAACACCACATAATCATCATCATCATTTGTTGTTTGATTTCTTGTTTGTTGTTGTTACTAGTTTCATCTTGTTGTTGTAGTTACATACTAGCTTTCAAGAACCTAACTTTCTAGTTTTGGTTCTTCTATTATCTTGTAAGTTCAAGAACACAAGAACATAAACTCACTAGTTTATGATTCTACTTCAATTGTTTCAAAAGTTACAAGTTCCATGTGTTGATTAAAGACATACTTGAAGCTCATGAAGTAAACTTTAAAGTTTACTTTCTAAAGATCAAACTTTGGTTTGAATCTTTAAAGTATGAACAACCATGAACCTTTCTTGTTTATTTAAGTTTACTTCTTCAATTTATGCACTTTAATTGTATGATTTTGGTTGTTGTTGGTCAAGTACTACTAGTTAGTCTTGATCTCATATCTCTTGGAACTAAAAGATAACTTAAAGGTTCAAGAACATGTAAATAAGTTTTCTTTAAAAATAACTTTGTATACTTATGCTTGATCTAGACTTTTGGGTCTTGGATCTTCAAGATCTAACTAAAGAACTATGTTCTACATCTTAAGATCTTGATTAGTTAGTTTACTTTCAAGTTTGTAACTTGTTATTGGCTTTAAAGTCCATGTATGTGTTAGATCTAAGACTTTGATGCAACTTTGGTTCATCAAACTTCATACAACTCTTAAGTGAGTTGTGCTTCATGTCTTATACTTGCACATGGGTTATGATGGTCAAGACTTGGTTAAGATGATGTAGATACATCAATGAGTTGTACACTTGAAGCTATATGCATCAAGGATGAGAACCATGATGAACATCAAGCACCAAGACCACCGGAACCTTTTTAAACTCACTGTTCTGTCCAAAAGCTACTGGTCTGGTGTTTCTGTAACAGACCAGTAGACCTGGGCTGTTCTAACCTTTATTTTTAGATAGATCTTTTCGAGTAGATAACTTTTCATATAGGACTCGTCTTAATCCGAGTTACAGATTTATGGCCCTCCGATCGTTACTATGTCCTTTAACGTTGTGCAGAAATTTCTGACCTACTCGCACTTAGACCGTCGCCACGGTCAAACGAAGACGAGTTTGCTTCTGTAAATTTTACCACACTTAAGGGACTCATATACGGAGCCATGGCCACTGGTCTCACCTTAATTCAGTAAGGGTAGTGGCCATGGTGACTGATCGAAGTCAGCCTTTGTTTTAAAGTACTTTCATAAACGAAACCTACTTTACGCCTTTTGTTTAATGATGATTGATGATGACCCTTAAGACCTTAATTACATACTTTTAAACCTATTAAGATGATTTACTGACTTAGTACTATTTGCCTTAGGTTGAGGACCTTCGGACCGTTTACTTGCACACCTTTTCCGAACCGACTTTACGACTACATTATCATTGTGAGTTATAGCATTCCCTTTTTACTTTAACTTATTTTGGGAACTGAGAATACATGCGGATTTTATGTTTTACATACTAGGCACGAGTACTTAAACTTATATATGTGTGGGTTATACAACGGCATAAACATTCCCTTTAGCTCGGTAACGTTTAATCATTGGTTTTTGAACCGTGAACGCGAATCTTAGATATGGATCCATAGGGTTTGACATCCCCACTCGGGCTAGTAGCGCTAGCATTTAACGAGTGTTTAATACTTCGTAGACATACGCACTTGCCAAGTGTACTTTCAGGGGGTATAAACGTTAAGTTAGTTACCAAGTGCCCACGGTTAGCATATACTTTTACATACTTTTGAAACGCTCGTTGTAGCACTGAAATCTCGTGACCTACCTTACATACTGTTATACTTAAAATATAGCTCACCAACCTTTGTGTTGACATTTTTAAGCATGTTTTTCTCAGGTGCTTGAGGTTAGCTTCCGCTGTGTACTAGTCGTGCTGTAGACACCCGCTGCTTAGAGTTGTCATCGCATGAACTACTTTATTTTGCATTCAAACATTCGTACTTTTGAAACTATGTTATGTAATGACCATTGGGGTCACGTACACTTATTATTTGCTTCTACTTAGTGAAGCATGCTTTTGAAATGTAAAACATTTGATGTCGGTTATGACATCACCTTTTTATCGTGAATGCAACTTCTTTAATTACAGCATATAGTACTTAACCTTGTAATGATCCTGTTGTTGATGATTCGTACACGATGGTTTTGTACGGGGCATCACATTTGGTATCAGAGCATTGGTTGTAGGGAATTAGGTTGCATTAGTGAGTCTAAGACCGACCCGAGTAGGATTCACTAATAGGACTAATCTACAACTTGCTAATTTACTTATTTCCGCTGAACTTACTGCATGCTGCTGCTTACTTTTTCCGCTATATGCCGTATGCTACTACCTGATTTCACTACTGCATGATGCTACTTGCTTTCGATTGCATGCTACTTTCATACGAATTACTGTTATTGCCATGCCAGTTACCGTTATACATGATTTAAACTGTTGGCCTATTATTTGCTTGCTTTATGACATACTAACATGGAAAATTTATTTTTCCTTGTTCAGATGTCGGATGTTCCACCTGCTGGCATTTCGGGCAGTACAGACTCAGACCGCGTCGCCCTACCTACTGCTACACCTGCTGCTGCTACTGCCGATACACCGGCCCCGACACCCACTAGTGATCCCGGCGTTTCTACTTCCGGAGCTGATACTAGTGCACCTGCCCCAGTGTCTGCTCCCGGACCCTCGAGGTCACAGCCCCGCATTGGTGGTATTGAGATCCCCGCGGAGTTCGGGGAAGGGCCGTTTTGTAACCACATGCGCCTTGCCGACGCACTCCCGACGGACGTTTAGTCGTGATTCCGCCAGGCAGACACAGACAGATGTTGGCCGCCTTCGGACGCTTCGGATTACCAGCTCAGCCACCAGTGTCACCACCACACGATTCGGATGACTCATCATCCGCCGATTCTTCATCATCAGACGACTCGAGCAATGATGAGGATCCTGCTGATAGACCTATTCAGGCACCCTCCACCCCGCCGAAGAAGCGGTACCGTTTCGACGGTACCGTCATTCCAGGGGTGAATGGAGGTCGTGCTTTTACTGACGCATTTGGCCATCGTCGTAGGGTTACTGCTCGTAAACGAGTTGTGCCATACCCTGCCGATCCACAGATACGTAAGGTTCCCCGTTACGTATTGACTATTCCTGGAACCGTACCACCTAGATTTAGATACGGACCACTTACATCTAGGGACGTACCGTCTACATCCGGAGCCGGACCATCTACATCAGCACCACCGGCACCATCCGCACCACCTGCCCCACCTGCACCGCCTGCCCCACCAGTTCCCTCTAACGAGGAACTGATGAGGGAGGTTGAGATCCTCCGAGCTCGAGTCACTGAGCTCGAGGAGCAGTTGGCTCGAGGAGCAGTTCACCCGCCTTCACCGTAGGACCTTGTATTTAGATTTCATGATGTAATCTAGATATAGTTTCATGTATTTCATATGTATTGTACGAACTTATTCAGATGTATGAAACTTATTATTATTAATGAATGGAACTTTGCATTATTTAATTCTTGCACGATGTTCTATTTACATTGCTGTACGATGATTCTGTGGTATTTGTACCTAGATGCATTATTTAATAACATGTGATGTTTTGATTCCATGTTGGTTACTATATACTATATTACTACATATCGAATGCTGGATTTTGACTTGAGTCAAAATTTTTGTTTAGAATACCATGGCCAACGGAAGAACCACACCTACCGCAGCCCAGATTGAGGACATGATCAGCGAACGGGTCGCTGCAGCCCTAGCAGAAAGAAATCTCGAAGCTCCACCGCCACCACCACCGGTTATTCCACCCGTTCGAAATGGGTGTACATACAAGGAATTCCAGAGCTGCAAACCGCATAAATTCAGCGGCACCGAGGGACCAGTTGGTCTCACCAGATGGTTCGAGAAACTTGAATCGGTATTCCGAGTTAGCAACTGTTCGGAGGACAATAAGACCAAGTTTGCATCTTGCACGCTATTTGACGGCGCGCTAACGTGGTGGAACACGTTAGCTCAAGCAAAAGGGATTGATGAGGCGTATGCTACGCCTTGGGAAGAGTTTAAGTGTGCTATGATTGAGGAATACTGTCCAAGGACCGAAATACAAAAGATGGAGATCGAATTTATGTAGTTAAAGGCCGTAGGGAATGACCTTAACAGTTACAATCGTAGGTTTTTGGAGTTAGCATTAATGTGTCCGACCATGGTCACCCCCGAATTCAAGCGCATGGAGAAATACTTCTCGGGACTCCCTAAGTCCATCAAAGGAAATGTCACCTCATCCAAACCACCGAATGTTCCCGAAGCAATGCGCATGGCGCATACTCTCATGAATCAGATTCTTATTGATGAGCCGGAGAAGGCTAAGTTTGAAGCTGGTAGTAGCGAAAAGAGGAAATGGGATAACAACCACAACAACAACAACAACAACAACAACAACAACAACAACAACAACAACAACAACAACAATAACAGGGGGAGAAACTACGATCAGACCCCCGCCAAGAGGCACAACAACGGTGGAAACCCTAATCCCAACAACAACACCAACACCAACCCGAACTACAAAGGAACCTTACCACAATGCAAGAGGTGTTACAAACACCATACTGGATATTGCAATGTTGTCTGTGAGAAGTGTCAACGGGCTGGGCATATCGGGAAAGACTGCAAGGTCACCACTTTGAATGGGAAGCCGAACCCCACAGGGCCGAAGAAGTGTTACGAATGCGGGCAGATGGGCCATTTCAGAAATGCGTGCCCAAACAAGCGAAAAGATGGCGGGCCACCCCGTGGTAGAGCTTTTAATATTAATGCAAGGGATGCACGCGATAACCCCGACTTGGTGACAGGTATATTCACAATCAATAATCTTTTAGCTTCTGTCTTGTTTGATACTGGTGCGGATAGAAGTTATGTATGTAGACATTTTTGCGATAAGATTAATTGGTCATTAGTCCCGTTAAAAGAAAGTATGCTTGTCGAGGTCGCCAAAGGTAAACTTGAAAAAGTTGACCACATTAGTCGTGGAGCAATTATCAACATAGCTGGTGCAGATTTCGAAATTGATTTGATACCTATCAAACTGGGAAGTTTTGACGTGATCGTCGGTATGGATTGGTTGAGCAAGATAAAGGCCGATATAATCTGCGGAGATAAAGCACTTCGCATACCACAAGGAGATGGCGAACCACTGGTTATCTATGGAGAGAGATGTACCTCGAAGTTGAACCTCATTAGTTGCGTGAAAGCGCAAAAGATTATGAAGAAGGGACGTTTTGCTGTCCTAGCACATGTAAAAGCGGTAGAAACTGAGGTGAAGAGCGTGAATGACGTTCGAATTGTGAACGAATTTTCCGATGTCTTTCCAGAGGAATTGCCTGGATTGCCGCCGCAGAGAGCAGTAGAGTTTCAGATTGATTTAGTGCCAGGAGCTGCACCTGTAGCTCGCACACCTTATAGACTCGCACCTTCCGAGATGCAAGAATTACAGAGTCAACTACAAGAGCTGTTAGACCGTGGATTTATCCAACCAAGTTTCTCGCCTTGGGGCGCACCTGTGTTGTTTGTGAAGAAGAAGGATGGATCCTTCCGTATGTGTATCGACTACCGTGAACTCAACAAATTGACTCTCAAGAATCGGTATCCTCTTCCACGAATTGACGATCTTTTCGATCAGCTGCAAGGATCTAGCGTTTACTCTAAGATCGATTTGCGATCCGGTTATCACCAGTTGAGGGTGAAATAGAGTGACGTGATGAAGACTGCATTTAGGACATGCTATGGTCATTATGAATTTCTCGTAATGCCGTTCGGATTGACCAATGCACCTGCCGTATTTATGGACCTCATGAATCGTGTCTGCAAGCCGTACTTGGACAAGTTTGTTATCGTCTTCATAGATGATATCCTCATCTACTCTAAGAGCGAAGAAGAACATGAGCAACACCTCCGATTAGTGCTTGAACTCTTAAGACAAGAGCAACTCTACGCCAAATTCTCCAAGTGTGAATTTTGGTTGAAGGAAGTCCAGTTTCTGGGTCATGTTGTGAGCGACCAGGGTATCAAAGTTGACCCCGCCAAGATTGAAGCCATCAGCAAGTGGGAGACCCCCACTACTCCGACGCATATTCGCCAATTCCTAGGTCTCGCTGGTTATTACCAAAGATTCATCGAAGGATTTTCTCTGATTGCGCGTCCTTTGACCGCACTGACTCACAAGGGCAAGAAGTTCATTTGGGAACCCGCACACGAATCAGCATTTCAAACTTTGAAGAAGAAGTTAACCACCGTACCTATCCTATCACTTCCTGAAGGCAGTGATGACTTTGTTGTTTATTGTGATGCATCGAAGAGTGGTTTTGGTTGTGTACTGATGCAACGATCAAAGGTTATTGCCTATGCCTCCCGCCAATTGAAGATTCACGAGCGGAACTACACTACACATGATCTTGAACTTGGAGCCGTTGTCTTTGCACTTAAATTGTGGAGACACTATTTGTATGGAACTAAGAGCACTATCTTCACTGATCACAAGATTCTCCGGCACATCTTTGATCAGAAGCAACTGAATATGAGACAACGTCGATGGATCGAGACGCTCAACAACTACGATTGTGAACTCCACTATCACCCTGGCAAGGCCAATGTTGTAGCTGATGCTTTAAGCCGAAAGGAGAGGATGGCACCTCTTCGTGTTAGGGCTCTGAACATCACCATCCATTCGAACCTCAACAGCTAGATCAGAGTAGCCCAAGATGAGGCTCTCAAAGAGGAGAACATATCTCACGAACATTTGAACATACTTGTCTCTCGATTCGAGGTTAGGGAGTCTGGACTCCGATGTTATGCCGGAAGAATTTGGGTACCTCTGTATGGAGATTTACGGAATCTTATACTTGATGAAGCACACAAATCGAGATATTCGATTCATCCTGGAGCGGGAAAAATGTACCACGACCTTAAAGAACAGTATTGGTGGCCGAATCTTAAGAAGGACGTTGCGACTTATGTTGGTAAGTGTTTAACTTGCTCGAAGGTTAAAGCCGAGCATCAGAGACCTTCTGGTTTACTTCAACAACCGGAAATCCCACAATGGAAGTGGGAAAGGATAATAATGGACTTCATTACTAAGCTGCCGAAGACGGTGGGCGGATACGATATTATTTGGGTTATTGTTGACCGCCTTACCAAATCTGCACACTTTCTAGCGATGAAGGAAACTGATACAATGGAGAGACTTGCTTAGTTATACATCAAAGAGGTTGTATCTCGTCATGGTGTACCTTTATCGATCATCTCAGATCGCGATCCCCGTTTTGCTTCTAGATTTTGGCGTTCTTTGCAAGAAGCCATGGGAACTCGTCTTGACATGAGTACTGCTTATCATCCTCAGACTGACGGGCAAAGTGAGCGAACGATTCAGACCTTGGAAGACATGCTGCGTGCATGTGTCATTGATTTCGGAAAGGCCTGGGAAAGGCATTTGCCACTCGTCGAATTCTTGTACAACAACAGTTATCACTCTAGCATTAATGCTGCACCTTTCGAAGCATTGTATGGCCGTAAGTGCCGATCTCCTATTTGTTGGGCCGAAGTAGGCAAAAAGAAAATCACCGAACCCGAGGTAGTCCACGAAACCACGGAGAAGATTGCTCAGATTCAAGCTAGACTTAAGACTGCCCGTGACCGCCAAAAGAGTTATGCCGATCTTAAACGTAAGGACTTTGAATTCAACGTTGGTGATCATGTAATGTTAAAGGTTGCACCTTGGAAAGGTGTGATTCGTTTTGAAAAACGTGGAAAGTTAAACCCACGATACATTGGTCCTTTTGAAATCTTGGAACGTGTTGGACCCGTTGCTTACCGTTTAGATCTACCAGCACAATTGAGCTCAGTTCATCCTACCTTCCATGTGTCAAACTTGAAGAAGTGTCTTGCTGCACCTGAACTTATCATACCACTGGAAGAACTTACAATTGATGACAAACTCCACTTTGTGGAGGAACCTGTTGAAATTATGGATCGTGAGATCAAAACTTTGAAACGCAACAAGATTCCGATCGTTCGAGTACGATGGAATGCCAAACGAGGACCTGAGTTTACTTGGGAGCGAGAGGATCAAATGATGCGAAAGTATCCTCACCTTTTCCCGACTCCTCCATCTACCTCAGCTTAAATTTCGAGACGAAATTTTCTTTAACAGGTGGGTAATGTAACGACCCTGGAATTTCCAACATTTATTTATTAATAATTACTATTATTAATACGTGTGATTAAACGAATGTATGTTATTACATTTACATGTTGCTATGATTGCTCGTACTTGACTTTTAAGTGCCCGAAACGTCTTTGTGACACCCGGAACTTTCACGAATAATATTTTCAAGTATTATTTACATTCATGATTAAATTTATTAATCATTTTAATTAACTAAGACTATTAGTTAGTTACTTGGGCTTTAATTGGATTAACTTGTGAATTATTGGACTTGGGCTTGTTTAAAGCTAATGGACTCTTGAACTTGGGCTTATAAGCCCACCCTACACTACTAGTGGACTTAGTTAGCCCATACTACATGTAAGTACTAGTTTCAAAGTGTAACTAGTTAGTCATTTACAAAAGGAATCTAGTTGCTTGTTATCCCCATGCATGCACCTCAAGTAACCACCTTTAAGGACAATTACATGCTAGAAACCATTGAATTAATCCCCTCCCCCTCTTCTTTTTGCTGCTGGCCGTGGGCTAGCATGGGTAAGGGTATTCAACATTTTTTTTTTTGTATTACTTGTTCACTAGTAAACCTCATTCATCTCACACACTTACTTGCATACTTTTTTTTTCTCTCTTTTCACTTTCATTTTTCTCTAAAGATTGTAAGTATTATGAACTTCTTTTCTCTTCTTTTTCTCTTTGTAAAACCAAATACTAACACCACATAATCATCATCATCATTTGTTGTTTGATTTCTTGTTTGTTGTTGTTACTTGTTTTATCTTGTTGTTGTAGTTACTTACTAGCTTTCAAGAACCTAACTTTCTAGTTTTGGTTCTTCTATTATCTTGTAAGTTCAAGAACACAAGAACATAAACTCACTAGTTTATGATTCTACTTCAATTGTTTCAAAAGTTACAAGTTCCATGTGTTGATTAAAGACATACTTGAAGCTCGTGAAGTAAACTATAAAGTTTACTTTCTAAAGATCAAACTTTGTTTTGAATCTTTAAAGTATGAACAACCATGAACCTTTCTTGTTTATTTAAGTTTACTTCTTCAATTTATGCACTTTAATTGTATAATTTTGGTTGTTGTTGGTCAAGTACTACTAGTTAGTCTTGATCTCATATCTCTTGGAACTAAAAGATAACTTAAAGATTCAAGAACATGTAAATAAGTTTTCTTTAAAAATAACTTTGTATACTTATGCTTGATCTAGACTTTTAGGTCTTGGATCTTCAAGATCTAACTAAAGAACTATGTTCTACATCTTAAGATCTTGATTAGTTAGTTTATTGTCAAGTTTGTAACTTGTTATTGGCTTTAAAGTCCATGTATGTGTTAGATCTAAGACTTTGATGCAACTTTGGTTCATCAAACTTCATACAACTCTTAAGTGAGTTGTGCTTCATGTCTTAGACTTGCACATGGGTTATGATGGTCAAGACTTGGTTAAGATGATGTAGATACATCAATGAGTTGTACACTTGAAGCTATATGCATCAAGGATGAGAACCATGGTGAACATCAAGCACCAAGACCACCGGAACCTTTTTAAACTCACTGTTCTGTCCAAAAGCTACTGGTCTGGTGATTCTGTAACAGAAAAGTAGACCTAGGCTGTTCTAACCTTGATTTTTAGATATATCTTTTCGAGTAGATAACTTTTCATATAGGACTCGTCTTAATCCGAGTTACGGTTTAGGATTTATGGCCCTCCGATCGTTACTATGTCCTTTAACGTTGTGCAGAAATTTCTGACCTACTCGCACTTAGACCGTCGCCACAGTCAAACGAAGACGAGTTTGCTTCTGTAAATTTTACCACACTTAAGGGACTCATACACGGAGCCATGTCCACTGGTCTCACCTTAATTCAGTAAGGGTAGAGGCCGTGGTGACTGATCGAAGTCAGCCTTTGTTTTAAAGTACTTTCATAAACGAAATCTACTTTACGCCTTTTGTTTAATGATGATTGATGATGACCCTTAAGACCTTAATTACATACTTTTAAACCTATTAAGACGATTTACTGACTTAGTACTATTTGCCTTAGATTGAGGACCTTCGGACCGTTTACTTGCACACCTTTTCCGAACCGACTTTACGACTACATTATCATTGTGAGTTATAGCATTCCCTTTTTACTTTAACTTATTTTGGGAACTGAGAATACATGCGGATTTTATGTTTTACATACTAGGCATGAGTACTTAAACTTATATATGTGTGGGTTATACAACGGCATAAACATTCCCTTTAGCTCGGTAACATTTAATCATTGGTTTTTGAACCGTGAACGCGAATCTTAGATATGGATCCATAGAGTTTGACATCCCCACTCGGGCTAGTAGCGCTAGCATTTAACGAGTGTTTAATACTTCGTAGACATACGCACTTGCCAAGTGTACTTTCAGGGGGTATAAACGTTAAGTTAGTTACCAAGTGCCCACGGTTAGCATATACTTTTACATACTTTTGAAACGCTCGCTGTAGCACTGAAATCTCGTGGCCTACCTTACATACTGTTATACTTAAACTATAGCTCACCAACCTTTGTGTTGACGTTTTTAAGCATGTTTTTCTCAGGTGCTTGAGGTTAGCTTCCGCTGTGTACTAGTCGTGCTGTAGACACCCGCTGCTTAGAGTTGTCATCGCATGAACTACTTTATTTTGCATTCAAACATTCGTACTTTTGAAACTATGTTATGTAATGACCATTGGGGTCACGTACACTTATTATTTGCTTCTACTTAGTGAATCATGCTTTTGAAATGTAAAACATTTGATGTCGGTTATGACATCACCTTTTTATCGTGAATGCAACTTCTTTAATTACAGCATATAGTACTTAACCTTGTAATGATCCTGTTGTTGATGATTCGTACACGATGGTTTTGTACGGGGCATCACACACACACACACACACACACACACACACACACATATATATATATATATATATATATATATATATATATATATATATATATATATATATATATATATATATATATATATATATATATATATATATATATATATATATATATATATATATATATAGGGGCAGGATCAATGGGGAAGTAACCAATCGGGGGGAAGCAAAATTTTTTTTTTCGTTTTTTTGGAATTTTTTTTTCCGGCATCAAGATCACACGAAAATATGAACATTTAGAAGAGACACTTCGTGATGAATGTTATTATTTAGGCGGGAAAACGATCGATAAAAATAACATTCAAGATAATATTGTTCGTGAAGAATATGAACGTTTTTTTCTTCATGTTTTGTGAAGTAAAATTTAGCCCGATTTAGAGTTTAGGGTTTTGGGTTTATTCCATAAACCCAAAACACCAAACCCTAAACCCTAAACCCTAAATTCTAAACCGTTCGTGTTAAAAACTCAATCTAAATCCTAAATCTAAACCCTAAACCCTAAATTTCTAAACCCTAATATCTAAACCCTATAAACCCTAATATCTAAACCCAATAGCTAAAACCTCAACATACGCTCGAAAAACACGATAATTGTTATATATTACTTCTTCGAGTGTTTTACCGCCAAAATAAAAACATTTATCACAAAGTGTCTCTACTAAATGTTCATATTTTCATCCCATCTATAATGTTCGTGAACAAAGTTTTTTTCAAAAACAAAAAAAAAGTTTTTGCTTCCCCCCGCTTCCCCCCGATTAGGGGTGTTCATCGGTTCGGTTTTCGGTTTATTCGGTTCGGTGTATTCGGTTTTGAAATTTTTTTGCACAAAATCGAAAACCGAACCGAAAACCGAATTCAAAGTTAAAACCGAACCGAACCGAAAACCGAATTCAAATTCGGATTCGGTACGATTTTCGGTTAAAACAGAATATTATGAAAAAACTGAGAACGATGGTAGTTTAATTGTGGCGTTACTGATATCTTAGTTATTTGTATCCTAAAACAATGACGTACTATTAAATTATCAAGAATTCGATGATTTATTAATATTTACAGCTTAATTATGACGTTTACCACTTCTGTTATTAAGAAGAAGAACATAATAATTTGAGTAACTTAATTATAATGTGAGTTACCAAATCGTTATATGGGTGAGAACATATTTTATTGATTGGGTCCCAAATTATAATGACATTAAAACATAAATATACAAATTAAATATATAAAAATTTTGAATTCGGTTTTGAATTAAACCGAATTCAGAATTTTCAAAACCGAAAACCGAACCGAAAACCGAATTCAAATTCGGTTTCGGTTTGACTTGATCCGAAAACCGTTTTTCAAATTCGGTTTGGTTTTTTCCGGTTTGGTTTCGGTTTGGTTTTCGGGTTCCACGGTTTCAAACCAAATACTGACCACCCCTACCCCCGATTGGTTACTTCCCTCTTGATCCTACCACTATATATATATATATATATATATATATATATATATATATATATATATATATATATATATATATATATATATAGATAAGAAAATATTAATATACATATAAATTGATATAACCATTAATGCCTTCATAAAATATTGACGGATGAATCTTGTTATACTCGACCCATTTGACTTATTCACAAGACTCATTAGACATGTTCTCTATTTGTTGAACTTAGGATGTGATACTCATTTCTTTTATATTTTGTATAAGGCTCAATAGATTGAAGAAAAATTCATTGGACCTTTTTTAAAGTTTTAGTTTACATTGTCAGACCTAATTCTTTTCAAGACCCAATTGACCTAAAAGATTGACCCATTTGACCCAAATTTGAGAGAACGGGTTTCAATTTCCAGGTATAGTTGGAATATAACTAAATACTAACTAACCCAGAAAGTAGTAATGATTCAGGTAACTAAGATGCATATGAATAAACATGTATCATGTATGAATGACCTTTCTATGAGTAGTTAACACAAAATCTGTCTGTAGTGGAGCCGGATCTTGTATCTGATTTCTCTTAATTCGCCTTTTCTCGATGTCCAACTCATGTTCTTTAAGCATTGCGACAAACTGGTTGAGAGTGATTCTGGATAGGCCACCACCAGTGTTATTCAGTACCATTGTGGTGAACGAATCCCAATTCAGTGGCAAGGCATCAGATAGACACTGAACAACCTCAGCTTCGGTTTTCACGATGTCGTGATTGTGCATCTCGGTCAGCAAATGGTAGAAACGTTCAATCATAGCTTGAAGACTCTCATTCTTCATGCAGGCAAAATTATATTTAAACTCATCCTTCAAAGCTTTACCCTTCATCATTCTGTACGATGCACTAACTTCAATTGTGATCTCTAGCGCATCCTATAGTGTTTTGGAAGTTGGGTTATGTTTGAATTGATGATAAATATCTTCTGGCAGTGCTTGAACGATATGAGCATACGCTTTCGCCTCATATTTCTTCCTTTGTTCAACAACATTCATAGATTCATATGCTATCTCCCTATAATCTTCTCCTCTAGGCAACGAATACCCTGTTTTAATCATGTGCTAGAACTTGTACCTGATTACAATCAAGATGTTGTCTATACAAAAATTTCAAGGAACATTCAGAAAACATAATATGCATTTAAAATATGTATATATATATATATATATATATATATATATATATACATACATACATACATACATACATACATACATACATACATACATACATACATACATACAAAGTGTATTTCTATTTTTTAAACTTCAACAGTACTTTTCTAGAGCTTATAATGTAATTTCATCATCAAGCACAATTGACGCAAGCACACATTGTTCAGGTTCAAACTTTGGATCCAAAGATCAAGCAAAAATTTACAAAACTTCTACTAATCTACTAATTAAAAAATATATCAAGCAATTATCAATACCTGTATTCGCTATTTTGTGAAGAGGGAGCTCGATTAGAATAAGAAAAATGTCGAATGGCTGGTTAGGGTTTCACGTGTTCATCGCTCCTTTATAGCCCCCAAGGTTTTATTTTTGTGTTTAAGTAACCGGGAAAGAATCCACAAGATCCTCGGGGTTTTTTTTCTTTTCTATAAAATTATTATTTTTTTTAAAAACAACTAAGAATATAAAAATAGTGAAATGACTCGTGGAACTACGGCTTTGACATACTTGAGGGCTATAAAACTTCTCATTCTTTTAAAACATATTGACGTACTTAATTTGGTCAGAATAAATAGCATTTTCTTTCAATTTTCATCAAACTTACTATTTTCTTTGCCATAAAGCCTACACACAACATTTTAATGAGACATGTATTTCGCATACATATATAACATAATTAATCCTGTAAAGGAACTCATATTTAAATAATAATAATATAATATAATAATAATTATTATTATTACTATTATAATTATAATAAATATATAATAATAATAATAATAATAATAATAATAATAATAATAATAATAATAATAATAATAATAATAATAATAATAATACTACGTAATAAAGTTTGCTTAAAAATTGAGTATTGATAGCCGCAGTGCAGGCTGCAATGCAAAATAACAACAATAACTCTGGTTTTAGTAGTGAAACTAATTCCACAAGAAATCGTGTAGGATGCTCCTACAAAGAATTCACTGCCTGCAAACCTTTAGAATTCGATGGAACCGAATGACCAATTGGATTGAAACGGTGGACCGAGAAAGTCAAATCGGTGTTTGCCATAAGTAAGTGTACTGAAGAGGACAAAGTTAAGTACGCTACGCATACCTTCACAGGTACTGCGTTAACGTGGTGGAACACCTATCTGGAACAGGTAGGACAAAATGCTGCTTACGCACTACCGTGGTCAGCATTTAAGCAACTGATGAACGAGCAGTATCGTCCTAGAAACGAAGTCAATAAGCTCAAGGTAGAGCTTAGAGAGTTACGAACACAAGGGTTCGACATAACCACATATGAACGACGATTCACAGAGTTGTGCCTATTATGTCCAGGAACGTTCGAAGATGAAGAGGAGAAGATCGACGCGTTTATAAAAGGATTACCAGTAAGGATTCAAGAAGATGTGAGTTCACACGAGCCCGCTTCCATACAAAAGGCGAGTCTAATGGCTCATAAACTCATAAATCAGATTGAGGGAAGAATTAAAGAACAGGCAGCCGAAGAAGCCAACATGAAACAACTCAAGAGGAAGTGGGAGGAATACGGTGACAAGAATCACCAGTACAACAACAATAACAATCGCAACAACTATCCCAACAACCGCAACAACAATCGCAATAATAACCGCAATCCTAACAATAACTACAACAAACGTCCCAACAACAACTACAACAACCGTTCCAACAACAATAACAATCCCAACAACAACCAAATCAATAACAACAATGGCAACAACAATCAGAACAATAAATGTCTAAAGTGTGGAGGGTTTCATCTAGATAAGTTCTGTGTAGTAGTGTGTACCAAGTGTAATAGAACTGGACATAGTGTAATGAAGTGTGATGTCTATGGACCAAAGGCATAAAAAAATAACAGAACAAATAATTCCATTATTTGTTACGGATGCGGAAAGTCGGGCCATTTCAGCAAAGCATGTCCTAATCAAGGGAATAATAATGGGCAAGGCCGTGGACGAGTCTTCAACATTAATTCGGCAGAAGCGCAGGAAAACCCGGAGCTTGTTACGGGTACATTTCTTATTGACGATAAATTTGCTTATGTTTTATTTGATTTGGGTGCGGATAAAAGCTTTATGAGTAGAGATTTTTGTGCTAAATTAAGTTGCCCATTGACGCCTTTGGATAGTAAATTTTTACTCGAATTAGCAAACGGTAAAATAATTACAGCAGATAAAGTATGTCGGGATAGAGAAATTAAACTGGTTGACGAAACATTTAAAATTGATTTAATACCAGTCGAGTTAGGAGTTTTGATGTAATAATTGGCATGAACTGGTTGAAAATGGTGAGAGCAGAAGTCGTTTGTTACAAAAATGCGATTCGCATTGTGCGTGAAAAAGGAAAACCTTTAATGGTGTACGGAGAAAAGAACAACGTGAAACTAAATCTTATTAGTAGTTTGAAGGCGCAAAAACTAATAAGAAAAGGTTGTTACGTTATTCTAGAGGAAGTTAAACCTGAAGAAAAGAACATCAATGATGTTCCCGTCGCAAAAGAATTTCCCGATGTATTTCCGAAAGAATTACCGGGATTACCCCCACATCGATCCATTGAATTTCAAATAGACCTTGTACCAGGAGCTGCACCAATAGCTCGTGCTCCATACAGACTCACACCCAACGAAATGAAAGAATTACAAAGTCAGTTACAGGAACTTTTAGAGCGTGGTTTCATTCGACCAAGTACATCACCATGGGGAGCTCCTGTTCTGTTTGTCAAGAAGAAAGATGGTACATTCAGGTTGTGTATCGACTACCGAGAGTTGAACAAACTTACCATCAAGAACCGTTACCCATTACCGAGAATCGATGACTTATTTGATCAACTACAAGGCTCGTCGATTTATTCGAAGATTGATTTACGTTCTGGGTATCATCAAATGCGGGTGAAGGAGGATGATATTCCAAAGACTGCTTTTAGGATGCGTTACGGTTATTACGAGTTTATGGTTATGCCATTTAGGTTGACTAATGCACCAGCTGTGTTCATGGACCTCATGAACCGAGTGTGTGGACCATACGTTGACAAGTTTGTCATTGTTTTCATCGATGACATACTTATTTACTCAAAGAATGACCAAGAGCATGAAGAACATTTGAGAAAAGTGCTAGAGTTATTAAAAAAGGAAAAACTGTACGCTAAGTTTTCAAAGTGTGCATTTTGGTTGGAAGAAGTTCAATTCCTCGGTCACATAGTGAACAAAGAAGGTATTCAGGTGGATCCAGCAAAGATTGAAACCGTTGAAAAGTGGGAAACCCCGAAAACTCCGAAGCACATACGCCAATTTTTAGGGTTGGCTGGTTATTACAGGAGATTCATCCAAGATTTTTCCAAAATAGCAAAACCCTTGACTGCATTAACGCATAAAGGGAAGAAATTTGAATGGAAGGATGAACAAGAGAAAGCATTTCAATTGTTGAAGAAAAAAGTTAACTACGGCACCTATATTGTCATTACCTGAAGGGAATGATGATTTTGTGATATATTGTGACGCCTCAAAGCAAGGTCTCGGTTGTGTATTAATGCAACGAACGAAGGTAATTGCTTATGCGTCTAGACAATTAAAGATTCACGAGCAAAATTATACGACGCATGATTTGGAATTAGGCGCGGTTGTTTTTGCATTAAATACTTGGAGGCACTACTTATATGGGGTCAAAAGTATTATATATACTGACCACAAAAGTCTTCAACACATATTTAATCAGAAACAACTGAACATGAGGCAGCGCAGGTGGATTGAATTGTTGAATGATTACGACTTTGAGATTCGTTACCACCCGGGGAAGGCAAATGTGGTAGCTGATGCCTTGAGCAGAAAGGACAGAGAACCCATTCGAGTAAAAGCTATGAATATAATGATTCACCATAACCTTACTACTCAAATAAAGGAGGCGCAACAAGGAGTTTTAAAAGAGGGAAATTTAAAGGATGAAATACCCAAAGGATCGGAGAAGCATCTTAATATTCAGGAAGACGGAACCTGGTATAGGGCTGAAAGAATTTGGGTACCAAAATTTGGAGATATGAGAGAAATGATACTTAGAGAAGCTCATAAAACTAGATACTCAATACATCCTGGAACGGGGAAGATGTACAAGGATCTCAAGAAACATGTTTGGTGGCCGGGTATGAAAGCCGATGTTGCTAAATACGTAGGGGAATGTTTGACATGTTCTAAGGTCAAAGCGAAGCATCAAAAACCATCAGGTCTACTTCAACAACCCGAAATCCCGGAATGGAAATGGGAAAACATTACCATGGATTTCATCACTAAATTGCCAAGGACTGCAAGTGGTTTTGATACTATTAGGGTAATAGTTGATCGTCTCACCAAATCAGCACACTTCCTGCCAATAAGAGAAGATGACAAGATGGAGAAGTTAGCATGACTATATTTGAAGGAAGTCGTCTCCAGACATGGAATACCCATCTCTATTATCTCTGATAGGGATGGCAAATTTATTTCAAGATTCTGGCAGACATTACAGTAAGCATTAGGAACTCGTCTAGACATGAGTACTGCCTATCATCCACAAACTGATGGGTAGAGCGAAAGGACGATACAAACACTTGAAGACATGCTACGAGCATGTGTTATTGATTTCGGAAATAGTTCGGATTGACACCTTCCGTTAGCAAAATTTTCCTACAACAACAGCTACCATTCAAGCATTGAGATGGCACCGTTTGAAGCACTTTATGGTAGAAAGTGCAGGTCTCCTATTTGTTGGAGTGAAGTGGGGGACATACATATTACGGGTCCGGAGATAATACAAGAAACTACCGAGAAGATCATCCAAATTCAACAACGATTGAAAACCGCCCAAAGTCGACAAAAGAGCTACACTGACATTAAAAGAAAAGATATAGAATTTGAAATTGGAGAGATGGTCATGCTTAAAGTTGCACCTTGGAAAGGCGTTGTTCGATTTGTTAAACGAGGGAAATTAAATCCAAGGTATATTGGACCATTCAAGATTATTGATCGTGTCGGACCAGTAGCTTACCGAGTTGAGTTACCTCAACAACTCGCGGCTATACATAACACTTTCCACGTCTCAAATTTGAAGAAATGTTTTGCTAAAGAAGATCTCACTATTCCGTTAGACGAAATCCAAATCAACGAAAAACTTCAATTCATCGAAGAACCTGTCGAAATAATGGATCGTGAGGTTAAAAGACTTAAGCAAAACAAGATACCAATTGTTAAGGTTCGATGGAATGCTCGTAGAGGACTTGAGTTCACCTGGGAATGAGAAGATCAGATGAAGAAGAAATACCCGCACTTATTTCCAGAAGATACGTCAACACCTCCAACTGCTTAAAAATTTCGAGACGAAATTTATTTAACGGGTAGGTACTATAGTGACCCGAACTTTTCCATGTTTATATATATTTAATGAATTTGATATTTACATGATTAAGTGTTTCCAACATGTTAAGCAATCAAACTTGTTAAGACTTGATTAATTGAAATAGGTTTAATATAGACAGTTGACCACCCAAGTTGACCTGTGATTCACGAACGTTAAAACTTGTAAAAACTATATGATGTCATATATATGGATATATATATATATATATATATATATATATATATATATATATATATATATATATATATATATATATATAGTTAACATGATATTATGATAAGTAAACATATCATTAAGTATATTAACAATGAACTACATATGTAAAAACAAGACTACTAACTTAATGATTTCGAAACGAGGCATATCTGTAACGATTATCGTTGTAACGAAATTTAATGTATATATATCATATTAAGATATATTAATACATCATGATATCATGATAATGTAATAATTTAACATCTCATTTAATATAATAAACAATGAATTAACAACATTTAACAAGATCGTTAACCTAAAGGTTTCAAAACAACACTTACATGTAACGACTAACGATGACTTAACAACTCAGTTAAAATGTATATACATGTAGTATTTTACTATGTATTTATACACTTTTGAAAGACTTCAAGACACATATCAAAATACTTCTACTTAACAAAAATGATTACAATTACATCCTCGTTCAGTTTCATCAACAATTCTACTCGTATGCACCCGTATCCGTACTCGTACAATACACAGCTTTTAGATGTATGTACTATTGGTATATACACTCCAATGATCAGCTCTTAGCAGATCATGTGAGTCACTTAACACATGTGAGAACCATCATTTGGTAACTAGCATGAAATATCTCATAAAATTACAAAAATATTAGTAATCATTTATGACTTATTTACAAGTAAACAAAATTACACATCTTTTATATCTAATCCATATACCAATGACCAAAAACACCTACAAACACTTTCATTCTTCAATTTTATTCATCTAATTGATCTCTCTCAAGTTCTATCTTCAAGTTCCAAGTGTTTTTCATAAATTCTATAAGTTCTAGTTTCATAAAATGAAGAATACTTCCAAGTTTGCTAGCTTACTTCCAATCTTGTAAAGTGATCATCCAACCTTAAGAAATCTTTCTTATTTATAGTAAGATATCTTTCTAATACAAGGTAATACTCATATTCAAACTTTGATTCAATTTATATAACTATAACAATCTTATTTCGAGTGGAAATCTTACTTGAACTTGTTTTCGTGTCATGATTCTGCTTCAAGAACTTTCAAGCCATCCAAGGATCCTTTGAAGCTAGATCTATTTTCTCATTTCCAGTAGGTTTACCTACTAAAATTAAGGTAGTAATTATGTTCATAACATCATTCGATTCATAAATATAAAACTATCTTATTAGAAAATTTAAAATTGTAATCACAAGAACATGGTTTAGTTAATTCTAAACTTATTCGCAAATAAAGTTAATCCTTCTAACTTGATTTTTAAAATCAACTAAACACATGTTCTATATCTATATGATATGCTAACTTAATGATATAAAACCTGGAAACACGAAAAACAGCGTAAACCGGACATACGCCGTCGTAGTAATACCGCGGGCTGTTTTGGGTTTGATAATTAAAAACTATGATAAACTTTGATTTAAAGTTGTACTTCTGAGAAAATGATTTTTCTTATGAACATGAAACTATATCCAAAAATCATGGTTAAACTCAAAGTGAAAGTATGTTTTTCAAAATGGTCATCAAGACATCGTTCTTTCGACTGAAATGATTACCTCTTACAAAAATGACTTGTAACTTATATTTCTGACTATAAACCTATACTTTTTCTATTTATATTTATAAAATAGAGTTCAATATGAAACCACAACAATTTTATTCACTCAAAACGGATTTAAAACGCAGAAGTTATGGGTAAAACAAGATTGAATATTTTTTTATTGTTGTAGCTACGGGAAATATTGTAACAATTCTATACAAATCATATCCTAGCTAAATCATATTATTTTACATGTATTCTAATATATTATGTAATCTTGGGATACCATAGACACGTATGCAAATGTTTTGACATATCATATCGACCCATGTATATATATTATTTGGAACAACCATAGACACTCTATATGAAGTAATGTTGGAGTTAGCTATACAGGGTTGAGGTTGATTCCAAAAATATATATACTTTGAGTTGTGATCTAGCCTGAGACGTGTATACACTGGGTCGTGGATTGATTCAAGATAATATATATCAATTTATTTCTGTACATCTAACTTTGGACAACTAGTTGTAGGTTACTAACGAGGACAGCTGACTTAATAAACTTAAAACATCAAAATGTATTAAAAATGTTGTAATTATATTTTGAGCATACTTTGATATATATGTACATATTTGTTATAGGTTCGTGAATCGACCAGTGGCCAAGTCTTACTTCCCGAAGAAGTAAAAATCTGTGAAAGTGAGTTATAGTCCCACTTTTAAAATCTAATATTTTGGGATGAGAATACATGCAGTTTTGAAAATGATTTACAAAATAGACACAAGTATTGAAACTACATTCTATGTTGAATCGTTATACCGGATATCGCCCTTGTTGAACTTGGTAACCTAAGAATTGGTGTTTATTATAATTGCCACCAATTGATGCGAATCCTAAAGATAGATCTATGGGCCATTGACAAGCCCCAGTCAGAGAATTTGAACTGCTTTAGTACTTCCATATTTATATATGGGGATATTCTAGATGCATTTGTTAATGTCGGTTACCAGGTGTTCAACCATACGAATGATTTTTATGCAGATTGCATGTTATTGAAAGATGAAATCTTGTGGTCTATTATTACAATTTGATATATAGGTTAAACCTATAACTCACCAACATTTTTGTTGACATTTAAAGCATGTTTATTCTCAGGTGATTATTAAGAGCTTCCGCTGTTGCATGCTAATATATGGATAAGATTTGGTGTCAGCATGCTTGTATAATATTGTTTAAAACTGCATTCGAGATTTACTTTGTTGTAACATATTAATATTGTAAACCAATATGTATTGGTGGTGTGTAAGTGTGATATTTTTAGATTATCATTTCTGATAATCTAGGTGGTGTCCTTTTAACCTTGTCAATAAAATAAAGGTTATGGTTTTTTTTAAAAACGAATGCAGTCTTTGAAAAATGTCTCATATAGAGGTCAAAACCTCGCAACGAAATCAATTAATATGGAACATTTATAATCAATATGAACGGGAAATTTCAGTGGCAGTTGGGCTGTCATTGAGGGATAAAAGGGTGGCGAGATGGTGGTCTAGTGGTGGTTATCATGATCGCAAGAGGGTTGAGAGATGATGAAGTGATAACAGGAAATAATCGAAGTAAAAAGGGTGGTGTTAATTTGATGTGATTTGAGGAGGGTTTTGATTATGTTTAATGATCATGGTGATGGTGATTCATGTAGTGGTGGTGTTGCAGGGTGGTGGAAGGAGGATGGTTGATGGTTGTCGGTGGTGAAGGAGAAAGTGTGAGCCAAGGTGGTAGAAGTGGCGGTTGCATATGGTGTTATAAGGTGGTACAACGTGGTGATGGGGTGACCGAGGTGGTTGCCGGTTATGTGGGTTCGGATAGAGAGAGAAAGAGACGAGGGAGTGGAGAGAGGGTTCGTTGTTCATGGTTGTTTGGGGTTGTTCTGGCGAGAGTGGAGATTAAGGGTGGCGGTGGTGGCGACCCTATTGTCGGGTGACGGTGGTGGATGTTCAATGAAGAAGAAGGCAAGTGTGGTTGCCATATATGTGTTTAGATGTTTTAAGTATATATATAATTATATACCTATACTTCATATATAATGCATATTACAAGAAAATTAAAAAAGTAAAAAGTGACAAACAGTATTCCCAATTCAAATCTTCACGGGATATGTACTGTTAGACTACCGACAGTTTTAACACTTAGCGTATATTGTGCTCCGTTGGTAATTTAGGGGCGGATAAAAGTGTTCAGAAAAATTCCATATTTTAAATTAATTTTATTTATTTATTTTGGTCATTATGGTATAAAATTCGATCTTTAATTTGTTAAATAAAAATTACATCAACTGTCCCTCTCATTTATGGGTAAAATATAAAAAGTGTTAAAATTAACTAATTAGATCCTAAATATACTTTTAATAAGCCTATAACTTATATAACTCATTTTCGGATCACCTTTTATTTTAAAATTACATAAGTTCGTATTTAACCTGCTTAATATCAATCGGAATATCAAACGAGTATTACAAGCATTTAATATTTATTTTTAATATACTTTATTTATATATAGAGATTATTATAATATCTTATTTTTATATTATTAATTTTTAATAACAACAACATATAATACTTCAAATTATATTCTGAATTATTATTTATATCTACATACACATAGTTATTTACAATTAATTGTTCGTGAATCGTCGAGAACAGTCGAAGGGTAATTGAATATATGAACACCATTCAAAGTTTTTGAGACTTCAACATTACAGACTTTGCTTATCGTATCGAAACCATATAAAGATTAAGTTTAAATTTGGTCGGAAATTTCCGGGTCGTCACAGTACCTACCCGTTAAAGAAATTTCGTCCCGAAATTTGAGTGAAGTCGTCATGGTTAACAATAAAAATGTTTTCATGACGAATATGAGTCAATAATTAAAGTTTTAACACCATCAGGTGATTTGAATAAAACAACTCGATTATTCGAAGCGTACGAGTGAAGTTATCACAAAAGATTGAAATAGGAATAGTAAAGATTCGTCTTAACTTTTGACAGAGTCCGGGTTGAATTTAGAAAATAAGATTCGTCTTATCTTTTGACATTGTCTCGGTTGAATTCCAGAATTCAAGGGATTTGAAGAAATCTTCGAAATCTAAAAGATTTAATTCTTCGGCGAAAAAGGAAATTAAGATCTCTATAATTAAATACGGTGATCTGCCTTGATTACTCTGTCTAATATTCCTATTATAAATTAAGCTCTTCCGTTCCATTATTCTCACAATTCCTATACTTTCTTTCTTAGTTCATACATCCAAAAGATTGTGAAAATGCTTAATCCCGTTCTAATTCTTGATATTTTTCTAATTATCATTTCTGCCATCCTTCTTTTCAATCTTCCACCAGAAAAATCTGTTTTCTTCAACTATTACCTTGGGGTGATACTATCCTTGATTATACCGTGTCTTTATATTGCTATTCGTATTAATATCCACGGTTTGTAACCTCCATGTTATTATTGGGCTTTATATTTTCTCTTATATTTTGGAGCTCCTTGTTTTTTTTTTATTTTCTTCTCGACCTCTAGTAAAGCGAGTAATGGTCCAGAATTCATAAGGATGGAGTTTCGAATGAACTTAATGTTCTAAACAAGAAAGAACGTAATCGCACGATTTAATTTGTCAAATTACCTGAATCACTGAGAATAGAACTATCAAGAATATACTTTCTTGATATGTTCAGAAGTTAAGCAGAATGAAATAGTTATGTAACATGGCATATGATGACGTTATGATTTGTGAATCATTCCCATTAGAAACTCAGCATGACTTACTGTAATATAATCACGTTGATCAAGTGTCATTATATTATACTAACTTATGCTTCAGTTCCCAACACTACTTCAATAATATTCATATATTAAGTTCGAATTTTTCAGAATTTAGAAACTAACACAGTTCCCTTTCTGATGTAACACTGATATTGTGAAGAGATAAATAATTTTAGATAAGAATAGTTATGAAAATATCTTCAGAAATATGAAGGATATTTATAATGAAAGATACGATGATATCTTAGAATTTCTAATATCGAAGAATGTTAAAGAAGATTTGTTCGTAAGGATTTAGAGTCAGGAGCAAGATATTCGCTAATGACTTCAGCAGACACTGAATCATTTGGATTCCTTGAAGACAGGTTTAGTCTTTGTAATTTGTCCACGGCCTCCTTCATGGTTTGCTCAATCCATATTTCAGTTCCAACTTTTCTGAGCTTTGCCAACATACTATTCTTTATCATCAACTTTTGGCTGTTAAGATCATTTACAGTTTTTGTTACTTCATTCAGCTTTTTCAACATTCAGAGTATTGATTCGTAGACTGGGTGCTTTCCAGGATTTTAGAATGAAAGATCATAATTCCAAGAGATAAATTTTATATGTATACATATAACTGTTGGCTTGGATTAGCTACGAAATTTGAGAGTAATGATTGAAGCTTTTTGGTATGAAAATTATCGTTACAAGATACAGATGAGTACATGATAGGGTTTCAATGAATCTAATGATTTTTTGAAAAATCAAAGATCAATGAAGTTGCTGGTAATATTACTGCTAATTTGGTCTAATATAAACGGTTCTCCGGTAACGATAAAAGAGCACGCATATATATATATCAAGGTTATAATAAGGTTGTTTCGAACGAAAAGTCGAAGTTGACTTGCTGGAGCTGTGATAAAATTGGCTAATTTGGAAAGAAATTGCATTGTTATTTTTGGAAATAACAATGCTAAAGGAGCTAGCACATATACGTGTTAAACGTTTACTCAGGTTTCGAAAGTTTTTCAGGTGCATAATTATATGCATAAATCTTTCCTTCTGTAGATGAAGTGCGGTTGGTTCATCCTCTCGATTGAGGTGTTTTTAAGAATCATGAAAGGTTTGAACGCAGATTGTAATCGTCAAGATACAAATGAGGTTTAAGTTGAAATCAAGTGGCAAACTTGAAGAGATGTTTAGTTTCATATGTTATAATTAATATTTTAATTCATTTTAATTGTCCAATGTCATTAGTCCACAGTTCGTAGTCCACAATTAGTAGTACAACAATTCATATATAGTTTAATATATAATATTCAAATTAATTAATATGTGTCGTGACCCGTTATATACATGTCTTAGACTCGATCACAACTCAAGCTATATATATTATTTTAGAATCAACCTCAACCCTGTATAGCTAACTCGATCATTACTGCATATAGAGTGTCTATGGTTATTCCAAATAATATATATAGATGCGTCGATATGATATGTCAAAACATTGTATACGTGTCCCGATATTTAAAATGCGTAAATAACAGTATTTAAATGACGATAAATAAAGTGCGTAAAATAAATAACAGAAATTAAATGACGATAAATAAAATTGCAAGAATATAAATTACGATAATTAAATTGCGATAAATAAAATGTAATCAGTTAGCTAGGAACAGTTAGCGTGGATTCTTAACAAAATTTCTCATAGTTAATTTGTTTGTTTCTAACAAGTTTTATTTTGTCCAATGTTTTCTTCATTATGCCACTTGTTGGATTCTGGTAAATCAAAATCCAAATATGAAATTGGATGAAAATGGTTATTCTGCAGTGAACGGATACGTATATCGGTGGTGGTAAGTAGGATATTGAATGACTGTTGAATCAGCTTCGAATAATGTACAGTGTAATTTATTAATATGAAATCTAAATATTCCTTGGGTATTACCTACCCGTTAAAATATTTTCACCATTAACAATTTGTACAAAAGAATTTTTAATTACAATCTTTATTAAAACATATATACATATATATTTTCTTCAGATGTAATTATGGATTTAATGAGTTAATATAACATTAAACTCTTTTGCTTTTCGGTTAAAATTAGAGTACATAATCTCTAAAACGTTAGAGATTACATAATCATCATGTCGAACGAAGATAAATAATGTAGAACATCACGTAGAACGATGATTATACTCGAGGTACAGAATGAGATGTTGAGGCATGGGATGCGGATGTTGCTGTTGATGGTGGTGATGGTACTGTTGGTGTTGCTGATGGTGGTACTATTTATGCTGCTGGTGCTGCTGCTGGTGTTTGCAACCTTTGCACCATACTCTCCAAAGCCACCACCCGAGCGCGAAGCTCGTTGACTTCTTCTATTACACTTACATGTAACGACTAACGATGACTTAACGACTCAGTTAAAATGTATATACATGTAGTGTTTTAATATGTATTCATACACTTTTTAAAGACTTCAAGACACTTATCAAAATACTTCTACTTAACAAAAATGCTTACAATTACATCCTCGTTCAGTTTCATCAATAATTCTACTCGTATGTACCCGTATTCGTACTCGTACAATACACAGCTTTTAGATGTATGTACTATTGGTATATACACTCCAATGATCAGCTCTTAGCAGCCCATGTGAGTCACCTAACATATGTGGGAACCATCATTTGGCAACTAGCATGAAATATCTCATAAAATTACAAAAATATGAGTAATCATTCATGATTTATTTACATGAAAACAAAATTACATATCCTTTATATCTAATCCATACACCAATGACCAAAAACACCTACAAACACTTTCATTCTTCAATTTTCTTCATCTAATTGATCTCTCTCAAGTTCTATCTTCAAGTTCTAAGTGTTCTTCATAAATTCTACAAGTTCTAGTTTCATAAAATCAAGAATACTTCCAAGTTTGCTATCTTACTTCCAATCTTGTAGAGTGATCATCCAACCTCAAAAAATCTTTCTTATTTACAGTAAGATATCTTTCTAATACAAGGTAATACTCATATTCAAACTTTGATTTAATTTCTATAACTATAACAATCTTATTTCGAGTGGAAATCTTACTTGAACTTGTTTTTCGTGTCATGATTCTGCTTCAAGAACTTTCAAGCCATCCAAGGATCCTTTGAAGCTAGATCCATTTTTCTCATTTCCAGTAGATTTATCAAGAAAACTTGAGGTAGTAATGATGTTCATAACATCATTCGATTCATACATATAAAGCTATCTTATTCGAAGGTTTAAACTTGTAATCACTAGAACATAGTTTAGTTAATTCTAAACTTGTTCGCAAACAAAAGTTAATCCTTCTAACTTGAATTTTAAAATCAACTAAACACATGTTCTATATCTATATGATATGCTAACTTAATGGTTTAAAACCTGGAAACACGAAGAACACTGTAAAACCGGACATACGCCGTCGTAGTAACACCGCGGGCTGTTTTGGGTTAGTTAATTAAAAACTATGATAAACTTTGATTTAAAAGTGGTTCTTCTGGAAAAATGATTTTTCTTATGAACATGAAACTATATCCAAAAATCATGGTTAAACTCAAAGTGGAAGTTTGTTTTCTAAAATGGTCATCTAGACGTCGTTCTTTCGACTGAAATGACTACCTTTACAAAAACGACTTGTAACTTATATTTCCGACTATAAAACTATACTTTTTCTGTTTAGATTCATAAAATATAGTTCAATATAAAACCATAGCAATTTGATTCACTCAAAACGGATTTAAAATGAAGAAGTTATGGGTAAAACAAGATTGGATAATTTTTCTTGTTGTAGCAACGTGAAAATTGGTAACAAATCTATATTAATCATATCCTAGCTAACTTATATTGTATTATACATGTATTCTAATATATTATGTAATCTTGGGATACCATAGACACGTATGCAAATATTTTGACATATCATATAGACCCATGTGTATATATTATTTGGAACAACCATAGACACTCTATATGCAGTAATGTGGGAGTTAGCTATACAGGATTGAGGTTGATTCCAAAAAAATATATACTTTGAGTTGTGATCTAGCCTGAGACGTGTATACACTGGGTCGTGGATTGATTCAAGATAATATATATCAATTTTTTTCTGTACATCTAACTTTGGACAACTAGTTGTAGGTTACTAACGAGGACAGCTGACTTAATGAACTTAAAACATCAAAATGTATTAAAAGTGTTGTAAATATATTTTGAACATACTTTGATATATATGTACATATTTGTTATAGGTTCGTGAATCGACCAGTGGCCAAGTCTTACTTCCCGACGAAGTAAAAAATCTGTGAAAGTGAGTTATAGTCCCACTTTTAAAATCTAATATTTTTGGGATGAGAATACATGTAGGTTTTATAAATAATTTAAAAAATAGACACAAGTACGTGAAACTACATTCTATGGTTGAATTATCGAAATCGAATATGCCCCTTTTTATTAAGTCTGGTAATCTAAGAATTAGGGAACAGACACCCTAATTGACGTGAATCCTAAAGATAGATCTATTGGGCCTAACAAACCCCATCCAAAGTACCGGATGCTTTAGTACTTCGAAATTTATATCATATCTGAAGGGTGTCCCGGAATGATGGGGATATTCTTAAATATGCATCTTGTTAATGTCGGTTACCAGGTGTTCACCATATGAATGATTTTTATCTCTATGTATGGGATGTATATTGAAATATTAAATCTTGTGGTCTATTGTTACGATTTGATATATATAGGTTAAACCTATAACTCACCAACATTTTTGTTGACGTTTTAAGCATGTTTATTCTCAGGTGATTATTAAGAGCTTTCGCTGTCGCATACTTAAATAAGGACAAGATTTGGAGTCCATGCTTGTATGATATTGTGTAAAAACTGCATTCAAGAAACTTATTTCGTTGTAACATATTTGTATTATAAACCATTATGTAATAGTCGTGTGTAAACAGGATATTTTAGATTATCATTATTTGATAATCTACGTAAAGCTTTTTAAACCTTTATTGATGAAATAAAGGTTATGGTTTGTTTTAAAATGAATGCAGTCTTTGAAAAACGTCTCATATAGAGGTCAAAACCTCGCAACGAAATCAATTAATATGGAACGTTTTTAATCAATAAGAACGGGACATTTCAGTTGGTATCCGAGCGTTGGTCTTAGAGAACCAGAAAAATTTGCATTTGTGTGTCTTATCGAGTTTGTTAGGATGCATTAGTGAGTCTGGACTTCGACCGTGTTTTTTTTAAAAATGATTGCTTAACATTTTTGTTGGAAACTATATATTATTAACATGTAAATATTATGTGATATATTAATCTCTTAACGTGTTTGATATTATGTGATAGATGTCTACCTCTAGAACAAGTCCCATTGACTCACCTAATCATAATGAAGAGTCAAATGTAAATTGGAATAATTCGTGGACTGATTCACAAGTTCCCGAAGAGGAACCGGAAGAAGAGTCGGAACCGAAAGAAGAATCGGAACCGGAAGAAGAGTCGGAACCGGAAGAAGAAATAGAACCAGTGGGGGAAATAATAAAACGGTTAAGTAGAAGAAAATCCTCAACCAACCGACCAAAGTTAATTACGGTCAATGGTGTTTCCGCCAAGGAAGCAAAGTATTGAGAGGATTACCAATTCTCCGATGAATCGGATCCCGACAAGGAATCCGATGATGTTATAGAAATTACCCCAACACAATTTAATAAGGCAAAAGAGAACAATAAGGGAAAGGGCATAAAAATAGAGAAATTTGATTCCAAACCCGATGAACTTTATATGTATCGTCCACCAGGTTTTTCTAAACCAATGTGGAAAACAACGGCTCATATTAGGGGAACATCATATATCTCTAGAAACTTGTCAAAACGAACCAAAACCGAAGAAGAAGAAACGAGCGAGTCGGAATAAGATAGTTGTATTCGTGTGGTGTAATATATGTAATATAGTGTGCTTATGCTTTATGATATATGTAAAAATTGCTTGTATTAATAAGTATTTTTTTATTATGAATTTAACTCTTGTCTATTTTACAGTATAAAAACACAAAATGGATAGACAACCCAATATTTTAAGAGACCTACCCGGAGACATGATTGATGAAATCTTGTCTAGAGTCGGTCAGAATTCCTCGGCACAACTATTTAAGGCGAGATCAGTTTGTAAGACATTCGAAGAACGTTTCAAGAATTCCTTGGTTTATAAAAGGCTTTCGTTCGAAAGATGGGGGATATCACATTGGGAAATCCATAAGTTACGATGTGTTTACTTTGAAGCATATATTGCGGGGAACCCAAATGCTATTTTACGCAACGGATTAAGAAATTATTTTGACTCAATATATCCGAATATAGGACTTCGTGATTTAGAAAAAGCGGCTAACATGCAACATAAAGAAGCATGTTATGCTTACGGCTTAGTAATGTTCGCTCCTCACCAAAGTGAGAACAAGAACATCGGGCTACAACTATTAAACAAAACGTTCCCACAAGTGACGGAGTCGGTAATTGGGGTAAGAAATGAGGTTTTTAGATTGTTAAGGGACTGTTGGATATTACGTAACACTCGTCCCTTTGACGACGTTAGAACACGCTGTCTTATCAACGGCCATAACGGTTATGTTCCACAAGACCAAGGATGGGAAGTAGTCCTTGTAAAACCAGAATGCATGACTTGTTTCTGGATGTATGAATTACGTGTCTTTATTGCCTTTACTGAACGACTTGTGTACTAGCTAGAATTATCTTCACAACTATCTTGTATCAAAGTTATTGTGTGCTATATTTCATGCTATATGTAAAATAAGTGGTATTGTAAGTTTGTAAAATATTGTGTAAAAGTTTGAACGCGAAATATTATTATAATCAGTTTTTTATATAGAATTGTAGTAGTTGAATTGTATATTAGCTACTAAGTATGAACTTAACGGGTATGTACTACCCGAATTTAAACTTATAAAACGCTAATATGAAGAAAAAGCTTTTATAAATGAGTTCATATTATGCTACGAGATACTATTGACTACTCTTAATATTCTGTATGATTAACTTGTTTCATTTGACTATTTGAAGGAAATGGCACCGACTACTCGACAAACCTTGAATATGAGCGAAGAGGAATTTCGTGTCTTTCTTGCTTCAAACATAGCCGCAGTACAGGCTGCGCTACATACCAACAATAACCTTGGATCTAGCAGTACAGGAAATCGTGTAGGATGCACCTACAAAGAATTCACTGCTTGCAAACCTTTGGAATTTGATGGAACCGAAGGACCGATCGGATTGAAACGGTGGACCGAGAAGGTCGAATCGGTGTTTGCCATAAGTAAGTGTACTGAAGAGGACAAAGTGAAGTACGCTACGCATACCTTCACAGGTTCTGTGTTAACATGGTGGAATACCTATCTAGAGCAAGTGGGACAAGATGATCAATGTTAATAACATTTCTCGATGCTTCTCTACACGGACCTTTCTTCTGGTTGATTCGAACCAATCAAGCTACTTACCTTTTAGCAGATAGTAAGAAAAAAGATGCTGTACCATTCAAAAGAAAATAACTGTTTTATAGGCGGTCATCAATGAGGGCCTTCATACTATCTACTACAGAATCAGTCACTTTTTCCTCGTAATTCTCAATTGTCAGATTATGCCCTTGCGACTCTAGACTCTAAATAAACAAAATCCATTGAGAAACCCAAAATCATAATAAGAGAGACGCTCATCAAAAAAATATGGAGACATTCTGGATTGATAATCAAATTATTCCCTCCAGACAGAAAGTTACTTTTTCCTGTACGAGTAGTGAAGAACTAAATGAGAACTTTTGTTGGTTGTTGACCAACGGAAAGAAATGGGATTGTGTCAACTTCATTCCTTCATATTTCTATTTTTTTATATTGTGTAACCCAAAGCGCGAGCACTTGATGAACGAGAAGTACCGTCCCAGAACCGAGGTCAATAAGCTCAAGACAGAACTTAGAGGGTTACGAACCCAAGGATTTGATATTACCACGTACGAAAGACCATTCACAGAATTGTGCCTATTGTGTCCGGGAGAGTTCGAAGATGAGGAAGAGAAGATCGACGCGTTTGTGAAAGGATTACCGGAAAGAATCCAAGAAGATATAAGTTCACACGAGCCCGCCTCCATACAACAGGCATGTAGAATGGCTTACAAACTAGTGAACCAGATTGAAGAAAGAATTAAAGAACAGACTGCTGAAGAGGCCAATGTGAAGCAAGTCAAAAGAAAGTGGGAGGAAAACGGTGATAAGAATCACCAATACAACAACAACAGCAATTACAACAATAATCGCAACAACTATCCCAACAATCGCAACATCAATCGCAACTACAACAAACGGCCCAACAACAACAACAACAACAACAACAACAACAACAACAACAACAACAACAACAACAACAACAACAACAACAACAACAACAACAACAACAACAACAACAACAACAACAACAACAACAACAACAACAACAACAACAACAGCAACTACAACAATCATCCCAACAACAATAATAACTGCAACAACAACAACAATCAGAAGCAGCAATGCCAATAAATCTGCTTGTTACGGGTACGTTTCTTATTGACAATAAATCTGCTTACGTTTTATTTGATTCGGGTGCGGATAGAAGCTATATGAGTAGAGATTTTTGTGCTAAATTAAGTTGTCCATTGACGCCTTTGGATAGTAAATTTTTACTCGAATTAACAAATGGTAAATTAATTTCAGCAGATAATATATGTCAGAATCGAGAAATTAAACTGGTTAGCGAAACATTTAAGATTGACTTGATACCAGTAGAGTTAGGGAGTTTTTATGTGATAATCGGTATGGACTGGTTGAAAGAAGTGAAAGCAGAGATCGTTTGTTACAAAAATGCAATTCGCATTATACGAGAAAAAGGAAAACCCTTAATGGTGTACGGAGAAAAGGGCAACACGAAGCTACATCTTATTAGTAATTTGAAGGCACAAAAACTAATAAGAAAAGGTTGCTATGCTGTTCTAGCACACGTCGAGAAAGTATAAACTGAAGAAAAGAGCATCAATGATGTTCCCGTCGCAAAAGAATTTCCCGATGTATTTCCTAAAGAATTACCGGGATTACCCCCACATCGATCCGTTGAATTTCAAATAGATCTTGTACCAGGAGCTGCACCAATAGCTCGTGCTCCTTACAGACTCGCACCCAGCGAGATGAAAGAACTGCAAAGCCAATTACAAGAACTTTTAGAGCGTGGTTTCATTCGACCAAGCACATCACCGTGGGGAGATCCTGTTTTGTTTGTCAAGAAGAAAGATGGTACATTCAGGTTGTGTATCGACTACCGAGAGTTGAACAAACTTACCATCAAGAACCGCTACCCACTACCGAGAATCGACGACTTATTTGATCAACTATAAGGCTCGTCTGTTTATTCAAAGATTGACTTACGTTTCGGGTATCATCAAATGCGGGTGAAAGAAGATGATATTCCAAAGACTGCTTTCAGAACATGTTACGGTCATTACGAGTTTATGGTCATGCCGTTTGGTTTAACTAATGCACCAGCTGTGTTCATGGACCTTATGAACCGAGTGTGTGGACCATACCTTGACAAGTTTGTCATGGTTTTCATTGATGACATACTTATTTAGTCAAAGAATGACCAAGAACACGGTGAACATTTGAGAAAGGTGTTAGAAGTATTGAGGAAGGAAGAATTGTACGCTAAGTTTTCAAAGTGTGCATTTTGGTTGGAAGAAGTTCAATTCCTCGGTCACATAGTGAACAAAGAAGGTATTAAGGTGGATCTGGCAAAGATAGAAACTGTTGTAAAGTGGGAAACCCCGAAAACTCCGAAACACATACGCCAGTTTTTAGGACTAGCTGGTTACTACAGAAGGTTCATCGAAGACTTTTCCAGAATAGCAAAACCCTTGACTGCATTAACGCATAAAGGGAAGAAATTTTAATGGAAGGATGAACAAGAGAAAGCGTTCCAGTTATTAAAGAAAAAGCTAACTACGGCACCTATATTGTCATTGCCTGAAGGGAATGATAATTTTGTGATTTATTGTGACGCATCAAAGCAAGGTCCCGGTTGTGTATTAATGCAATGAACGAAGGTGATTGCTTATGCATCTAGACAATTGAAGATTCACGAACAAAATTATACGACGCATGATTTGGAATTAGGCGCGGTTGTTTTTGCATTAAAGACTTGGAGGCACTACTTATATGGGGTCAAAAGTATTATATATACCGACCACAAAAGTCTTCAACACATATTTAATCAGAAACAACTGAATATGCGGCAGCGTAGGTGGATTGAATTGTTGAATGATTACGACTTTGAGATTCGTTACCACCCAGGGAAGGCAAATGTGGTAGCCAACGCCTTAAGCAGGAAGGACAGAGAACCCATTCGAGTAAAATCTATGAATATAATGATTCACAATAACCTTACTACTCAAATAAAGGAGGCGCAACAAGGAGTTTTAAAAGAGGGAAATTTAAAGGATGAAATACCCAAAGGATCGGAGAAGCATCTTAATATTCGGGAAGACAGAACCCGGTATAGGGCTGAAAGGATTTGGGTACCAAAATTTGGAGATATGAGAGAAATGGTACTTAGAGAAGCTCATAAAACTAGATACTCAATATATCCTGGAACGAGGAAGATGTACAAGGATCTCAAGAAACATTTTTGGTGGTCGGGTATGAAAGCCGATGTTGCTAAATACGTAGGAGAATGTTTGACGTGTTCTAAGGTCAAAGCTGAGCATCAGAAACCATCAGGTCTACTTCAACAACCCGAAATCCCAGAATGGAAATGGGAAAACATTACCATGGATTTCATCACTAAATTGCCAAGGACTGCAAGTGGTTTTGATACTATTTGGGTAATAGTTGATCGTCTCACCAAATCAGCACACTTCCTGCCAATAAGAGAAGATGACAAGATGGAGAAGTTATCACGACTATATTTGAAGGAAGTCGTCTCCAAACATGGAATACCAATCTCTATTATCTCTGATAGGGATGGCAGATTTATTTCAAGATTCTGGCAGACATTACAGCAAGCATTAGGAACTCGTTTAGACATGAGTACTGCCTATCATCCACAAACTGATGGGCAGAGCGAAAGGACGATACAAACGCTTAAAGATATGCTACGAGCATGTGTTATTGATTTCGGAAACAGTTGGGATCGACATCTACCGTTAGCAGAATTTTCCTACAACAACAGCTATCATTCAAGTATTGAGATGGCGCCATTTGAAGCACTTTATGGTAGAAAGTGAAGGTCTCCAATTTGTTGGAGTGAAGTGGGGGATAGACAGATTACGGGTCCAGAGATAATACAAGAAACTACCGAGAAGATCATCCAAATTCAACAACGGTTGAAAACCGCCCAAAGTCGACAAAAGAGCTACGCCGACATTAAAAGAAAAGATATAGAATTTGAAATTAGAGAGATGGTCATGCTTAAGGTTGCACCTTGGAAAGGCGTTGTTCGATTTGGTAAACGAGGTAAATTAAATCCAAGGTATATTGGACCATTCAAGATTATTGATCGTGTCGGACTAGTAGCTTACCGACTTGAGTTACCTCAACAACTCGCGGCTGTACATAACACTTTCCAAGTCTCGAATTTGAAGAAATGTTTTGCTAAAGAAGATCTCACTATTCCGTTAGACGAAATCCAAATCAACGAAAAACTTCAATTCATCGAAGAACCCGTCGAAATAATGGATCGTGAGGTTAAAAGACTTAAACAAAACAAGATACCAATTGTTAAGGTTCGATGGAATGCTCGTAGAGGACCTGAGTTCACCTGGGAACGAGAAGATCAGATGAAGAAGAAATACCCGCACTTATTTCTAGAAGATACTTCAACACCTCCAACTGCTTAAAATTTCGGGACGAAATTTATTTAACGGGTAGGTACTGTAGTGACCCGAACTTTTCCATGTTTATATATATATTAAATGAAATTGTTATTTACATGATTAAGTGTTTCCAACATGTTAATCAATTAAACTTGTTAAGACTTGATTAATTGAAATAGGTTTCATATAGACAATTGACCACCCAAGTTGACCGGTGATTCACGAACGTTAAAACTTGTAAAAACTATATGATGACATATATATGGATATATATATAGTTAACATGATATTATGATAAGTAAACATATCATTAAGTATATTAACAATGAACTACATATGTAAAAGCAAGACTACTAACTTAATGATTTTGAAACGAGACATATATGTAACGATTATCGTTGTAATGACATTTAATGTATATATATCATATTAAGAGATATTAATACATCATATTATCATGATAATATAATAATTTAAAATCTAATTTGATATTATAAACATTGGGTTAACAACATTTAACAAGATCGTTAACCTAAAGGTTTCAAAACAACACTTACATGTAACGACTAACGATGACTTAACGACTCAGTTAAAATGTATATACATGTAGTGTATATACTTCTACTTAACAAAAATGCTTACAATTACATCCTCGTTCAGTTTGATCAACAATTCTACTCGTATGTACCCGTATTCGTACTCGTACAATACACATCTCTTAGATGTATGTACTATTAGTATATACACTCCAATGATCAGCTCTTAGCAGCCCATGTGAGTCACCTAACACATGTGGGAACCATCATTTGGCAACTAGCATGAAATATCTCATAAAATTACAAAAATATGAGTAATCATTCATGACTTATTTACATGAAAATAAAATTACATATCCTTTATATCTAATCCATACACCAACGACCAAAAATACCTACAAACACTTTCATTCTTCAATTTTCTTCATCTAATTGATCTCTCTCAAGTTCTATCTTCAAGTTCTAAGTGTTCTTCATAAATTCTACAAGTTCTAGTTTCATAAAATCAAGAATACTTCCAAGTTTGCTATCTTACTTCCAATCTTGTAGAGTGATCATCCAACCTCAAGAAATCTTTCTTATTTACAGTAAGATATATTTCTAATACAAGGTAATACTCATATTCAAACTTTGATTCAATTTCTATAACTATAACAATCTTATTTCGAGTGAAAATCTTACTTGAACTTGTTTTTCGTGTCATGATTCTGCTTCAAGAACTTTCAAGCCATCCAAGGATCCTTTGAAGCTAGATCCATTTTTATCATTTCCAGTAGCTTTATCCAGAAAACTTGAGGTAGTAATGATGTTCATAACATCATTCGATTCATACATATAAAGCTATCTTATTCGAAGGTTTAAACTTGTAATCACTAGAACATAGTTTAGTTAATTCTAAACTTATTCGCAAACAAAAGTTAATCCTTCTAACTTGACTTTTAAAATCAACTAAACACATGTTCTATATCTATATGATATGCTAACTTAATGGTTTAAAACCTGGAAACACGAAGAACACTGTAAAACCGGACATACGCCGTCGTAGTAACACCGCGGGCTGTTTTGGGTTAGTTAATTAAAAACTATGATAAACTTTAATTTAAAAGTGGTTCTTCTGGAAAAATGATTTTTCTTATGAACATGAAACTATATCCAAAAATCATGGTTAAACTCATAGTGGAAGTTTGTTTTCTAAAATGGTCATCTAGACGTCGTTCTTTCGACTGAAATGACTACCTTTACAAAAACGACTTGTAACTTATATTTCCGACTATAAAACTATACTTTTTCTGTTTAGATTCATAAAATATAGTTCAATATAAAATCATAGCAATTTGATTCACTCAAAACGGATTTAAAATGAAGAAGTTATGGGTAAAACAAGATTGGATAATTTTTCTTATTGTGGCAACGTGAAAATTGGTAACAAATCTATATTAATCATATCCTAGCTAACTTATATTGTATTATACATGTATTCTAATATATTATGTAATCTTGGGATACCATAGACACGTATGCAAATGTTTTGACATATCATATCGACCCATGTGTATATATTATTTGGAACAACCATAGACACTCTATATGCAGTAATGTGGGAGTTAGCTATACAGGGTTGAGGTTGATTCCAAAAATATATATACTTTGAGTTGTGATCTAGCCTGAGACGTGTATACACTGGGTCATGGATTGATTCAAGATAATATATATCAATTTTTTTCTGTACATCTAACTTTGGACAACTAGTTGTAGGTTACTAACGAGGACAGCTGACTTAATGAACTTAAAACATCAAAATGTATTAAAAGTGTTGTAAATATATTTTGAACATACTTTGATATATATGTACATATTTGTTATAGGTTCGTGAATCGACCAGTGGCCAAGTCTTACTTCCCTACGAAGTAAAAATATGTGAAAGTGAGTTATAGTCCCACTTTAAAAATCTAATATTTTTGGGATGAGAATACATGCAGGTTTTATAAATAATTTACAAAATAGACACAAGTACGTGAAACTACATTCTATGGTTGAATTATCGAAATCGAATATGCTCCTTTTTATTAAGTCTGGTAATCTAAGAATTAGGGAACAGACACCCTAATCGACGCGAATCCTAAAGATAGATCTATTGGGCCTAACAAACCCCATCCAAAGTACCGGATGCTTTAGTACTTCGAAATTTATATCATATCCGAAGGGTGTCCCGGAATGATGGGGATATTCTTAAATATGCATCTTGTTAATGTCGGTTACCAGGTGTTCACCATATGAATGATTTTTTATCTCTATGTATGGGATGTATATTGAAATATGAAATCTTGTGGTCTATTGTTACGATTTGATATATATAGGTTAAACCTATAGCTCACCAACATTTTTGTTGACGTTTTAAGCATGTTTATTCTCAGGTGATTATTAAGAGCTTCCGCTGTCGCATACTTAAATAAGGACAAGATTTGGAGTCCATGCTTGTATGATATTGTGTAAAAACTGCATTCAAGAAACTTATTTCGTTGTAACATATTTGTATTGTAAACCATTATGTAATAGTCGTGTGTAAACAGGATATTTTAGATTATCATTATTTGATAATCTACGTAAAGCTTTTTAAACCTTTATTGATGAAATAAAGGTTATGGTTTGTTTTAAAATGAATGCAGTCTTTGAAAAACGTCTCATATAGAGGTCAAAACCTCTCAACGAAATCAATTAATATGGAACGTTTTTAATCAATAAGAACGGGACATTTCAATTTGGCCCAACTTGTACAGCTATTTATTGATAAAAAGAATAAACTGCACCCGCCTAGGTTCGAACTCGTAACCTCTTGCTTAATGAGCACCCTTCTAATCCACTGAGCCATTCGTTCGTTTTTGATTAAACTCTCTTGATTATTTATTTACTAAGTATGAATCAGTTTATCTATATCCTACTTATATTATTCATCATCGTTATTTACTATTGTATCATCATCATCATTTTTATCTAATCTTAACATCATCATCCTTTTATCATCATTTCAGAATGATCTTAAACATAACGATAATCATCATCGTTATTATCATATCGTAATCATCATCATTATTTCCATCATCATATCCGTCACTATCAACTATCATCATCAACCTTATTCATCGTCTTCCTCGTTTAACCTTATCAGTCCTATCATCATAGAGCATCATCAATTCATCATCATCTTCTCATTCACATTAAAACAGTAGCAGCTGCAATTTACATCGGTGGTGTGTGGCGGTCATTAGTCAGTCAAAGAACTGAAGGAGCTGCAGTTATGGGGTGGCGGTTGGGCTGTCATTGAGGGATAAAAGGGTGGCGAGATGGTGGTCTAGTGGTGGTTGTCATGATCGCAAGAGGGTTGAGAGATGATGAAGTGTTAACAGGAAATAATCGAAGTAAAAAGGGTGGTGTTAATTTGATATGATTTGAGGAGGGTTTCGGTTATGTTTAATGATCACGGTGATGGTGATTCATGGTAGTGGTGGTGTTGTAGGGTGGTGGAAGGAGGATGGTTGATGGTTGTCAGTGGTGAAGGAGAAAGTGTGAGCCAAGGTGGTAGAAGTGGCGGTTGCATATGGTGTTATAAGGTGGTGCAACGTGGTGATGGGGTGACCGAGGTGGTTGCCGGTTATGTGGGTTCGGACAGAGAGAGAAAGAGACGAGAGAGTAGAGAGAGGGTTCGTTGTTCATGGTTGTTCCGGCGAGAGTGGAGATTAAGGGTGGCGGTGGTGGCGACCCTATTGTCGGGTGACAGTGGTGGATGTTCAATGAAGAAGAAGGCAAGTGTGGTTGCCTTATATGTGTTTAGATGTTTTAAGTATATATATAATTATATACCTATACTTCATATATAATGCAGATTACAAGAAAATTAAAAAAGTAAAAAGTGACAAACAGTATTCCCAATTCAAATCTTCACGGGCATATGTACTGTTAGACTGCCGACAGTTTTAACACTTAGTGTATATCGTGCTCCGTTGGTAATTCAGGGGCGGATAAAAGTGTTCAGAAAAATTCCATATTTTTAAATTAATTTTATTTATTTATTTTGGTCATTATGGTATAGAATTCGATCATTACTTTGTTAAATAAAAATTACATCAACTGTCCATCTCATTTATGGGTAAAATATAAAAAGTGTTAAAATTAACTAATTAGATCCTAAATATACTTTTAATAAGCCTATAACTTATATAACTCATTTTCGGATCACCTTTTATTTTAAAATTACATAAGTTCGAATTTAACCTGCTTAATATCAATCGGAATATCAAACGAGTATTACAAGCATTTAATATTTATTTTTAATATACTTTATTTATATATAGAGATTATTATAATATCTTATTTTTATATTATTAATTTTTAATAACAACAACATATAATACTTCAAATTATATTCTGAATTATTATTTATATCTACATACACATATCTATTTACAATTAATTGTTCGTGAATAGTCGAGAACAGTCGAAGGGTAATTGAATATATGAACACCATTCAAAGTTTTTGAGACTTCAACATTACAGAATTTGCTTATCGTATCGAAACCATATAAAGATTAAGTTTAAATTTGGTCGGAAATTTCCGGGTCGTCACAGGCGTGACCCGAATATTTGATTTCGGCGGTATCAAAAGTCGTAGCTGAGAGGAGATCGGGAGTTGCTCTGGGTGTTTGAACAACATTGACAGTTGAGGCGGTTATTGGTTTGTAGTTCCGACAAGTAGTGTTGAAGACCTTGTATCGAAAGTCTACTCATTCGACGTATGAGATGAGTGTGCATGTCCCAAATGGAGTTTGGCGGTATAATGGTGGTTTGACGTTCTTGGTTGGAATGGAGATTGATGTTCGGGGTTTGTTCAAAATCTTCAAGTGGGAGATTGTTGAGTAGTGAAGAGTTTGCTCAAAGTCTTCAAGTGGGAGATTGTTGAAGGTGTGAAGAATTTGATCAAATGAACAAGTCGAAGAGAGCTTGACTTGGTGAACAAGTCGTAGGGAGCTTGACTTGGTGAACAAGTTGTAGGGAGTTTGACTCGGTGAACAAGTCGTAGAGATTTTGTTGCCTTAATTAAATCTTCTAGTAGGAATATAGTATGGAGCAAGTAATAGATATTTATGGAATGTCTTTTGCTTGAAGGACAAGTATAACTTGGTGGACAAGTTTAACTCTTCCTATAAATTGTAACCCCTAGCCTCTGTAATGTGTGCACAAAATAATAAGAAAATCTCTGGTTTGCGCTCGTGGAGTAAACCCTTCTCCGTGTTTTGGAGTTGGGATATAACCACGTTAAATACCCTGTGCCGTTTATCGTTTTTATTTATCGTTCTAGCTTTATTAATCGTTTGTCATTTGTGGGTTTGGTGGTTTGATGAATCACCTGTCTTGTTAGGGCCTACCGAATTCCTAACAAGAGATGTGTTGAAACGTTTTTAACTGCTCCTCCTCACGAATGGGATTTCATGGTGTCTGTTATCTCACAAAAAGAAAACCTTCATGCCCGTTCATTAAAAGATGTTATCGGGCATCTTAAAGTCCTCGAGATCAAAATGTTGAAGAACAAACGGGTTAAGTCGATGCTAGGGCTGTAGATGAGATTGCAAGCAAGACAGTTTAAAAGATTTAATAAATAAAGAATAAAGCAACAAAGATGGAGGTGAAGTGTTAACAGTAAGTCATTTTTGCATATCATATGTAATACCGAATAGCAGTTACTCATTTAGGTTGGCTAATTTCGGATTATGTTTTGATATCGTTTAGTTGATTATATTACTGGACAAAACGTAATTCTAATTGGAAAAAAAATACTCAGTTAATTGCGTATCTGAACTGTCACAGTTATAGTACTGGGTATCTTCTGAACTTGCATTACAAAATTCAAATGTACCCATGCTTAGGTAGTTATGTGTGGCAATGTTGACCTATGAATGAGTTCATTTGGGTTGGTTTTGTATGCCAAATGAAATAATGGGTCATCGTGAATTCAGTACTAGTGTGCTTGACCAGTTTTTAAGCTTATGAAACCAGCTCTGTTTTTTTTTTTTTTTTTAATAAATAAATACTTTGTCGACTAAATTGATTGATAGTACGGGCAACCATTGGCTCTATGTTGCTCCACCTCTATTCTTGAACCAAAATAATATTTTGTAACAAAAATCTTTATTATTTGTATTTTATTTTCCGTATGATTGAGGACCTGAGTTCCTTGCAAGAGGTCTCAGGTTCGAATCCCGTCTGGGACGAATATTTAGTGGTAGACAGGGAGGGATGAAAACAGCCAGGAAGTAATCATGTTAGATTGCGTACATCAGAGTATGGGATCGAATTACCTTTTTGTATTTTCCAGTTTGATGTTTTCGTGGTGACATGTTGCTGCTAAAAAGTAAATATTACAGAAAGTGACAACAACCTGCTGTATTTCCTGCTACCCGCCCGGAATTTTCTAAGAATACTTTGCAGTTTGCGCTAACGAAACATGTTTCAAACCTGCTTTTTCAACAACAAAAAACTCGACAACATATAGAAACAACATCTACATATATACTACCAAATCATGATGTATTTCAAAACAAATAAAACGATAATGTCCAAAATGGTATAAATGAAAATGTGTACAAAATATCTAAACTTTCACAACCGTAACTCAGTCCAATCCATCATCACCGTATTGATCTTTGTCTAGGTCATCGTTGTTGAGATAGATCAGTTTTATTCCCCACGAGCATGATAACAACGTCCCGATCCTTGGTGTAATCTCGAAGCTCCTTGATCCATTTTTCAATAGCATTTTCAAATGTACGAATACTTGTAATGTCATAAACAATAAAAGCACCTATCGCATTTCGATACATAGAACTAGGAATAGCACGATACCTGTATATGTTATTGATATATATGACATAAAAAGATCACATTGTTGAATTAAGGTGGTGAAAATTAATTGCTACAAACTTTTCAATTTCAATGATTAATTAATACGAATTGAAATATATATACCTCTCATAACCTCCCGTTTCCCAGATTTGGAGCCTGATAATCTTGTTATCGATATCAACGTCACGTGTTGCAAATTCAACACCAATGGTACTTTTATGTTCGTGGATGAATTTGTTTTGGGAAAATCGTGAAAGAAGATTGGTTTTACCGACACAAGGATCACCCATCAAAATAAGCTTGTACAATTCATCGAAGTCCATATCTTTTATCTCTTCTTGTTAAATGGAGATAATTGAAAATTTGTGTTGCAAGGAATATATATATATATATATATATATATATATATATATATATATATATATATATATATATATATATATATATATATATATATATATATATATATATATATATATATATATATATATATATATATATATATAGGGGCAGGATCAATGGGGAAGTAACCAATCGGGGGGAAGCGGGGGGAAGCGAAATTTTTTTTTTTTTTCGTTTTTTTGAAAATTTTTTTTCCGGCATCAAGATCACACGAAAATATGAACATTTAGAAGAGACACTTCGTGATGAATGTTATTATTTAGGCGGGAAAACGATCGACAAAAATAACATTCAAGATAATATTGTTCGTGAAGAATATGAAGGTTTTTTTTCCATGTTTTGTGAAGTAAAATTTAGCCCGATTTAGAGTTTAGGGTTAACGGTTTAGGGTTTAGGGTTTGGTGTTTGGGGATTATTCCATAAACCCAAAACACCAAACCCTAAACCCTAAACCCTAAACTCTAAACCGTTCGTGTTAGAAACTAAATCTAAATCCTAAATCTAAACCCTAAATCTAAACCCTAAACCCTAAATTTCTAAACCCTAATATCTAAACCATATAAACCCTAATATCTAAACCCCAATAGCTAAAACCTCAAAATACGCTCGAAAAACACGATAATTGTTATATATTACTTCTTCGAGTGTTTTTCCGCCAAAATAAAAACATTTATCACAAAGTGTCTCTACTAAATGTTCATATTTTCATCTCATCTATAATGTTCGTGAACAAAGTTTTTTCAAAAAACGAAGGAAAAAAAAAATGTGCTTCCCCCCGCTTCCCCCCGATTGGTTACTTCCCTCTTGATTATATATATATATATATATATATATATATATATATATATATATATATATATATATATATATATATATATATATATATATATATATATATATATATATAGTGGTAGTATCAAGAGGAAAGTAACCAATCGGGGGAAGCAAAAACTTTTTTTTTTCTTTTCGTTTTTTGAAAAAACTTTGTTCACGAACATTATAGATGAGATGAAAATATGAACATTTAATAAAGACACTTTGTGATAAATGTTTTTATTTTGGCGGGAAAACGCTCGAAGAAGTAATATATAACAATTATCTGAGGTTTTAGCTATTAGGGTTTAGATATTAGGGTTTTTAGGGTTTAGATATTAGGGTTTAGAAATTTAGGGTTTAGGGTTTAGATTTAGGATTTAGATTGAGTTTTTAACACGAACGCTTTAGAGTTTAAGGTTTAGGGTTTAGGGTTTAGGGTTTGGTGTTTTGGGTTTATGGAATAAACCCAAAACACCAAACCCTAAACCCTAAACTCTAAATCGGGCTAAATTTTACTTCACAAAACATGAGAAAAAAAGCGTTCATATTCTTCACGAAAAATATTATCTTGAATGTTATTTTTATCGATCGTTTTCCCGCCTAAATAATAACATTCATCACGAAGTGTCTTTTCTAAATGTTCATATTTTCGTGTGATCTTGATGCCGGGAAAAAAATTCCAAAAAAACGAAGAAAAAATAATTCTTCCCCCCGCTTCCCCCCGATTGGTTACTTCCCCATTGATCATGCCCCTATATATATATATATATATATATATATATATATATATATATATATATATATATATATATATATATATAATCAATGGGGAAGTAATCAATAGGGGGAAGCAAAAAAAAAATTCGTTTTTTTGAAATTTTTTTTCAGACATCAAGATCACACGAAAATATGAACATTTAAAAAAGACACTTCGTGATGAATGTTATTATTTAGACGGAAAAACGATCGAAAAAAATAACATTCAAGATAATATTGATCGTGAAGAATGTTAACGTTTTTTTTTCTTCATGTTTTGTGAAGTAAAATTTAGCCCGATTTAGAGTTTTGGGTTTAGGGTTTGGTGGTTTGGGTTTAGTCCCTAAACCCAAAACACCAAACTCTAAACCCTAAACTCCAAACCGTTCGTGTTAAAAACTCAATCTAAATCCTAAATCTAAATTCTAAACTCTAAATTTCTAAACCCTACTATCTAAACCCTATAAACCCTAATATCTAAACCCTAATATCTAAAACCTCAACATACGTTTGAAAAACACGATAATTGTTATATATTACTTCTTCGAGCGTTTTTCTTCCAAAATAAAAACATTTATCACAAAGTGTCTTTATTAAATGTTCATATTTTCAATCTATAATGTTCGGGAACAAAGTTTTTTCAAAAAACGAAAAAAAAAATTTGCTTCCCCCCGCTTCCCCCCGATTGGTTACTTACCCCTTGATCTTACCACTATATAAGGGCATGATTAATGGGGAAGTAACCAATCGGGGAAAGCGGGGAAAGCAAAAAATTTTTTGTTTTTTTTTGAATTTTTTTTTCAGGCATCAAGATCACACGAAAATATGAACATTTAGAAAAGACACTTCGTGATGAATGTTATTATTTATGCGGGAAAACGATCGACAAAGATCGACAAAAATAACATTCAAGATAATATTGATCGTGAAGAATGTTAACGGTTTTTTTCATGTTTTGTGAAGTAAAATTTAGCCCGATTTAGAGTTTAGGGTTTAGGGCTTAGGGTTTTGGGTCGATGTTAATTAAATATCTATTTAAATATATATCTAAAGGGACTGATCGTGTTGCCGCAAAGGTTTCAAGGCCTATAATTGAAAGTTCCTCTACAAACGTTGAAGAAAATAACATCAATGAGATACAAAATTTTGTCGACGCACGGTTCATATGTGCACATGAAGCTTGCTGGCGTATATTTAATTTTCCTATTCATCATCGTGAGCCACTGGTGCAGATACTTGCAGTGCATCTGGAACACATGCAGACCAAGACTTTTAGAGATAATCAGAGCTTATAGTCAGTTATCAATAATCCAGCAGGGAAGAAAACGACTTTGACTGAATGGATGTCATATAATAGGAATAGTGCTGATGGAAGAAATCTCACTTACTTAGACTTTCTGTTGTCTTACAGTTGGGAGTCGAATAAGAAATTATGAAAAAGGAGGAAAGTAACCACAAAGTTCGCAATCGAAAGGTTGTCCTATATGTACCCTTCTGCTGGAGAGGTTTTCTACTTGTGCATGCTGCTCTGTCATGAAAAAGGGTCAACATCTTTTATAGACTTACGAACAGTGAACAGTAATGTTTACCCTATTTATCGTCTTGCTTGCGAGGCAATGGGTCTGTTGGGTGATGACAGAGAATGGGGTAAAACATTAGAAGAAGCGAGTGTCGTTGTGACCGCTTCCCAACTGCGTACATTGTCCACTTCTTATTATATTGTGAAGTAGGAAACCCATTGCAGTTATGGCAGCAACAATGGAAGATAATGTCAGTTGATATCCCTATGAGAGCATCGAGGATGTTAAATATTAATAACTTGCACGTCAACCAGCCTGAATTGCAGTACCTGGTCCTTTATGAAATAGATGTACTGCTTCGTGAATTCTCTAGGACATTATGTGATTTCGGATTACCTGCTGTACCACAAGAGTTAATACAAGATCTTCAGAACTGACTAATAATGGAAGAGAGAAACTACGATCGTGACGCACAAATGGCTGAAAAACAAGCACTTGAAAGCAAACTAAATCCACAGCAAAAGCGCATATATGATATCATTTTGTCTGCTTCTTCCAATAACCTTCAGGAACTTCTATTTGTGTACGGACATGGAGGTACTGGGAAGACGTTCTTTTGGAAAGCTGTTATAACACCTTTACGTTTAGATGGTAAAATTGTTTTAGCTGTCGCATATTCTGGAATAACATGCATCCTTGCTACTACCATCTGATCAAACTGCACATTCATGCTTTAAGTTACCTCTTCAAATCACTGATGAATCTATGTGCAATGTACGATAAAAGACTAATCTCGGAATACTGTTGCAGCAAGCAGATCTTATAATGTGGGACGAAGCACCGATGAATGATAAACATTATTTTGAAGCACTGGAAAGAACGTTGAGGGACTTATCCAACAATGAAAATGTCCCATTTGGTGGCAAATCAATTATCTTAAGAGGCGATTTTCGGCAGACATTACCAGTAGTCAAAAACGGTTCCAGATCTCAGATATTAGATGCCTCAATTGTTAACTCATACTTATGGTCGTCATTCAAAGTTTTTAGGTTGATTGAAAATATGAGGCTATCCCGTCCTAACCTAACCGATCAAGAGCAAGTTTCAATTGAAAATTTTTCCTAATGGATTTTGGATATTGGTAATGGTAATATCGGGGTACAAGACGATTACGATCCTCAAAGTTGTTCATGGGCTTCAGATCCCCCAGCAGTACTGCATTAGCAATGAAGATAATGGTCTTTCTCAACTTATTTCTTATATTCATGACGAAGATGCACTTCAAAGACCAACTGCTACAAAATTGCAACAACAAGTTATTGTGTGTCCTAAGAACGATGAGGCTGACAATGGTAACAACAGATTTAACCAGTTATAGAAGCGAAGACATAGCAACACCGTACGTTAATGATGGAGGTGAATCGGAACTTCTATACCCAACTGAATACTTAAACACACTAAACTTTCCGAATTATTCAACAAATGAATTGCATCTAAAGGTAGGTGTCCGCATAATTCTGTTGCGAAACATAAGTGTTAAAGGCGGTCTATTTAATGGGACACGAATGATCGTAAAGCAACTGTTACCGAATTTAGTGGCAGCAGAAATTATAACTGGAATAAGGATTGGCGAGAAAGTTTTCATACCACGAATGACTCTGAATTACAAAGATAATATTCTGCCGTATATTTTAAAAAGGAAACAGTTTCCTTTGAAAGTATTGTACGCTATGACCATTAACAAAAGTCAAGTTCAATCTTTGAATAAAATAGGAGTCTACGTTCCTAACCCGTTTTCGGTCATGGGCAGCTATATGTCGCTTTGTTAAGAGCAACAAGTCCAAATGGTTTAAAAATACATATAAAACAACAAGAAAATCACGGACCACACGTTACGAAAAATATTGTATATAAAGATTTCTTGCGTGGAATAGCAGATTATCTGGTTTGTGATTACCCGTATTTATATCTTAGATACTACTTTTTAACAACCATTTTTACTTGCAACTATTATAACATATGTATTGCATATTTTTTATTTTTCATTTCAGGAAGACGGAAGTTAACTAAGGTACGACTTTTGATTTACATCAACATTGTAAGTAACAGTTACATATACATTTCTTATAAACATGATATGCATATCATATATTCAAACATTTAGTGTATATATCATGTCTAAAACTGCTACTCTACTATATCAGAATAGCTGAACTCCTATTAAGTTTTTTGGAGTACATATGTAAAACAATAACAAATCATATCAACACCATAAGAATATAATGTTTCATCACAGGTACATGAATGTCGTTAGCAATATTTTGTGTTCTAGCAGTACATAGTTTACTTTTGTTACATCATGTATTATTTTATATCCTACTTTTCTGTTTCATATGCAATTATTTCAACTATAATTTAAATGTTTTTACTCACATCTACACATTTGTTTTACCCTCATACCTTAACAAAGTACATGTGTATCTTATATTTATCATCCAATGACAACAGACTGAAGATAGGGCTAATGACAATATTGGTGTGACAGAAACTCTCAGACAAGAACATATTAACATCCACAAATTTTACCGTTTAGCCGTTAGCGTAGGATCTGTCATTTGTTTTTTTTTTTTTTTTTTGCAGTTTTTAGTAGTTTTGTGTTTTATTACATGTAACTGCTTCATAATCTGCTATGTAACAAATTAAAATTACAGTATTTTCAGTGCTAAAAAATTACGAAATTTTAGTATACCTAAAGAAACACTTTAAAAAAAGATACAAAAAAACTTAATGATATAACAAACACATAATTTATTATTTTCTATTCTTATACACGTATTTAACAAAAAAATATATTTTGGTATACAGTTATAAAATCATCGAACCAGAAAATAATCCTATAAACAATTTTATGTAGCTTTCTATTAACAGTTTATTCAGGGGTAATTAAGTCATTGTACTTCCTGTCATATAAAACTCTCACCAACCTTTCTTGCCCCATTCGTGCACACAAGTTCAAGTGACCGATCATTTTCGTTGTCCATATCCTTCAAACAAGAACAGGTAAATAATTCTTTCATTTAACTTACATCAACCTCTGTTATGTAAATCGTTTATCAATTGCTGTCAGTATAATATCATAGTCAGCTTTAGGGTTTTGCAACACTTATATGTCACGAACTTATCTTGATAAGCTCACGTGCGGCACTTAGTCTCTACTAAGTCAGCGTTACTCGGACCTTATAACGATTCAAGTAACCAAAAGAGAAAATATTATAGAACAAGTGGAATTGAAGAAAATACTTATATTGCTTGAGAATGCTTTACAAGAGAGAATGTTTGAGATTTGAGGTGTGGTGTACCAAATGAGGCCACCCCTATTTATACTAATCATATCACAAAATGGATGGCTAGGATTAAATACAATGGATGGCTAAGATCTAAGAACTAGAAGCTTCATGTGTCTAGATATTTCCATGGACATTCTATACCATTCAATGGAAGAACTCATGGGAAAGTTCTAGTGAACTTCCATGAGGTTCTTGGTGTAGTGACCCGAACTTTTCCATGTTTATATATATTAATTGAGATTGATATTTACATGACTAAATGTTTCCAACGTGTTAAGCAATCAAACTTGTTAATACTTGATTAATTGAAATAGGTTTCATATAGAAAATTGACCACCCAAGTTGACCGGTGATTCACGAACGTTAAAACTTGTAAAAACTATAAGATGACATATATATGGTTATATATATAGTTAACATGATTTTATTATAAGTAAGTATCTCATTAGGTATTTTAATAATGAGTTATATACATAAAAAATGAGACTATTAAATTAAGAAACTCAAAAACGATATATATAACGATTATCGTTATAATAACGTCTTACTAGGTACATATGAATCATATTAAGATATTGATACACTTGGTTAGTTATGTTAAATGATAAGTAAATATATCATTAAGTGTATTAACAATGAACTACATATGTAAAAATAAGACTACTAACTTAATGATTTCGAAACGAGACATATATGTAACGATTATTGTTGTAACGACATTTAACTGTATATATATCATACTAAGATATATTATATATCATAATATCATGATAATGTAACAATTTAACATCTCATTTGATATAATAAACAATGGGTTAACAACATTTAACAAGATCGTTAACCTAAAGGTTTCAAAACAACATTTACATGTAACGACTAACGATGACTTAACAAATCAGTTAAAATGTATATGCATGTAGTGTTTTAATATGTATTCATACACTTTTGAAAGAATTCAAGATACTTATCAAAATACTTCTACTTAACAAAAATGCTTACAATTACATCCTTGTTCAGTTTCATCAACAATTCTACTCGTATGCACCCGTATTTGTACTCGTACAATACACAACTTTTAGATGTATGTACTATTGGTATATACACTCCAATGATCAGCTTTTAGCAGCCCATGTGAGTCACCTAACACATGTGAGAACCATAATTTGGCAACTAGCATGAAATATCTCATAAAATTACAAAAATATTAGTAAGCATTCATGACTAATTTACATGAAAACAAAATTACATATCCTTTATATCTAATCCATATACCAACGATCAAAAACACCTACAAACACTTTCATTCTTCAATTTTCTTCATATAATTGATCTCTCTCAAGTTCCATCTTCAAGTTCTAAGTGTTCTTCATAAATTCCATAAGTATAGTTTCATAAAAATCAAGAATACTTCCAAGTTTGCAAGTCTACTTCCAAGCTTTCTAATCCATTCCAAGTAATCATCTAAGATCAAGGAACCTTTGTTATTTACAGTAGGTTATCTTTCTAATTGAAGGTAATATTCATATTCAAACTTTGATTCAATTTCTACAACTATAACAATCTTATTTTGAGTGAAAATCTTACTTGAACTGTTTTCGTGTCATGATTCTGCTTCAAGAACTTTCAAGCCATCCAAGGATCCTTTGAAGCTAGATCCATTTTTCTTATTTCCAGTAGTTTTATCCAAAAAACTTGAGGTAGTAATGATGTTCATAACATCATTCGATTCATACATATAAAGCTATCTTATTCGAAGGTTTAAACTTGTAATCACTAGAACATAGTTTAGTTAATTCTAAACTTGTTCGCAAAAAAAAGTTAATCCTTCTAACTTGACTTTTAAAATCAACTAAACACATGTTCTATATCTATATGATATGCTAACTTAATGATTTAAAACCTGGAAACACGATGAACACCATAAAATCGGATATACGCCGTCGTAGTGAAACCGGGGGCTGTTTTGGTTTGGATAATTAAAAACTATGATAAACTTTGATTTAAAAGTTATTCTTCTGGGAAAATGATTTTTCATATGAACATGAAACTTTATCCAAAAATCTTGGTTAAACTCAAAGTGAAAGTATGTTTTTCAAAATGGTCATCAAGATGTCGTTCTTTCGACGGAAATGACTACCTCTTTAGTAATTGACATGTAACTTAAGTTTCTGACTATAAACCTATACTTTTTCTGTTTAGATTCTTAAATTAGAGTTCAATATGAAACCATAGCAATTTGATTCACTCAAAACGGATTTAAAATGAAGAAGTTATGGGTAAAACAAGATTGGATATTTTTGATCTTTTTAGCTACGGGAAATGTTTAACAAATCTATACAAATCATATCCTAGCTAACTTATATTGTATTATAAATGTATTCTAATATAATATGTAATCTTGGGATACCATAGACACGTATGCAAATGTTTTGACATATCATATCGACCCATGTATATATATTATTTGGAACAACCATAGACACTCTATATGCAGTAATGTTGGAGTTAGCTATACAGGGTTGAGGTTGATTCCAAAAATATATATACTTTGAGTTGTGATCTAGCCTGAGACATGTATACACTGGGTCGTGGATTGATTCAAGATAATATATATCGATTTATTTCTGTACATCTAACTGTGGACAACTAGTTGTAGGTTACTAACGAGGACAGCTGACTTAATACACTCAAATCTTTAAAACATAATAAAAATGGTTGTAATTATATTTTGATCATACTTTGATATATATGTACATATTTGTATAGGTTCGTGAATCGATCCGTGGCCAAGTCTTATTTCCGAGGAAGGAAATATCTGTGAAAGTGAGTTATAGTCCCACTTTTAAAATCTAATATTTTTGGGATGAGAATACATGCAGGTTTTATAAATGATTTACAAAATAGACACAAGTACGTGAAACTACATTCTATGGTTGAATTATCGAAATCGAATATGCCCCTTTTTATTAAGTCTGGTAATCTAAGAATTAGGGAACAGACACCCTAATTGATGCGAATCCTAAAGATAGATCTATTGGGCCTAACAAATCCCATCCAAAGTACTGGATGCTTTAGTACTTCGAAATTTATATCATATCCGAAGGGTGTCCCGGAATGATGGGGATATTCTTATATATGCATCTTGTTAATGTCGGTTACCAGGTGTTCACCATATGAATGATTTTTATCTCTATGTATGGGATGTGTATTGAAATATGAAATCTTGTGGTCTATTGTTACGATTTGATATATATAGGTTAAACCTATAACTCACCAACATTTTTGTTGACGTTTAAAGCATGTTTATTCTCAGGTGAATACTAAGAGCTTCCGCTGTTGCATACTAAAATAAGGACAAGATTTGGAGTCCATGTTTGTATGATATTGTGTAAAAACTGCATTCAAGAAACATATGTCGATGTAATATATTTCTATTGTAAACCATTATATAATGGTCGTGTGTAAATAGTATATTTTAGATTATCATTATTTGATAATCTACGTAATGTTTTTAAAACCTTTATTGATAAAATAAAGGTTATGGTTGTTTTAAAAATGAATGCAGTCTTTGTAAAACGTCTCATATAGAGGTCAAATCCTCGCAACAAAATCAATTAATATGGAACGTTTATAATCAATATGAACGGGACATTTCAGTTGGTATCTGTGACGATCGCTCCAAATCCATATGGACGAACACGTCATTCATCGATTTCATTGCGAGGTATTTGACCTCTATATGATACGTTTTGTAAATATTGCATTCTTTTGAAAAGGCACACCATCAATGAATATTTAAATCAAAGGTTCTCGACATCTGATGATTTCTATATATAGACAATCACCGTAAATAATAGTTTACAATAGTAATTTCGTTGACAATGCAGTCAAAATAAGATACATGGTGATGATTTTGTGAATGCAAAGTTTTCTTGAATAAAGCATGCAAGACTCCATGCACATAGCTTGTATAACATATAAGCAAACTGTAACATCCTCAATCGGGCCTAGATGTAAGATTACTAGATTGCCCTTAAGTTAGTATTGTGTTATTATATGCTTTTATTTTTATTTAATATTTATTATTAAATAATGATGTGGTTAGGACCAGTTTGTGACAAGGGTCACAGAACAGGTTTGTTTATCTAATTTGGACTTCGTTTGGGTTGCCAAATGATGTACGAAAGATATCAGATAACTGATAAATACCCGTGTGTCACACAGTATGGGATTTAATCCCAAATAATAGACTTGTGTCTATCCCTTTCTTGCATTTTCCAGAATTTTCCCAAACCACCCCGTTCTTCATCTTCTCCAACTACCAAAACCCTAATTCTCCATTGTTGATCTTGAGCTCGAATTGGTCTTGGAATCACGTTCTTTACACTCTACTGATTCTTTTAAGATATGAATCATGAGCTTTCATGATCAATTTGGTGTTAAAATGGTGTTTTTAAGTGTATTTGTTCAAAAGCTTGATTTTGTGTCAAAACCCATGAATTTGATGTTGTTATAGTCCAAACTTTGTGGGTTTATAGTCTATAACATGTAGTGATTGAGTTGTGGTAAGTTTTGGTGTCGAAAATGAGCTCTAGATCGAGTTTTGGTGATTTTAGCTTGAAGTCCGTAACTTGTGTTCAGCTTCTGAAGAAGATGAACACAGTCGGCCGACTGTCGGTCGACAGTCGACCGACTGAGGGTTGAACCGACCGATTAACGAAGACAACCGACCGACTGATAATTACATTCGGCTGATTGATGTAATACCAAGTGAGTCGACCGACTGAGAAGGTCAGTCGACCGATTGTGTAGACAGTCGACCGACTGTCAGTGTCAGTCGACCGACTGAGTGTCCAGGGCAGAATATTTTACCAAAGTGTTGAGTTTTAGCCGTTATGCTGCCCGTTTGTATTTTGATGATTTTGATGTAAATTTTGAAAGTGCACAAGTGTTAAGGAGAAAAATTTTAGCGAACAGTTTTTCTGACAAAAATTTTTATATTGTGTTATTTGGTGTTAACGGACAGAAACTAACTTGTGTATATGTTTTCTCAGGAGAAAAGGAGAAAGAGAAGGTTCAGTGATTAGATAGCTGAATACCTTCTCGCTTGCTGGTATTTGGTGAGTGGGACTAACTTGAGAATATAGTATATTGTAGCATGTTATATTATGATTGTCATGCTTGCTAGATATACTTATTGTTGTGATTAGTTAGTACCTTGTGATGACCGTATGTTAGTTGATGCTTGTCTGCTGGAGCCCAGTGCGTCCCTATCTTGTGGTAGCCTAATTCGATAGGAGAGATCAACCTGCGGGTTGGGTTCCTCATGTGGTAGCCTATTTGCATCCGTGTAGTATATGTTTGAATGACGCGTACGTCGCGTGTGGATGATTTATGCAGCACGGTATGTAGGAGGAACTTCCGGTAAACCCCAGCCCGATCAACTGGAGGTTAATGGTTTGGCCGAATCGCCGGAGTCTCTGTAGACTGCACTACTGGGTGATGTTTGTGTGTTAGACTATGTGACATGATTAGTATAACACTTATGTATGCTATGGCCTGTAGTTAGTCGTACTCACTTAGCTTCGTGCTAATTCCCCTCCATCTCCTCCCTGCAGGTTATTAGCTTTTGTAGATTATGCTTTTGGGGAGAAGACGGGCTTGCGATGTTGTGTTTGACAATGAAGAAACTCTGATGTGTCTTTTCTGTTAAAACTAAATTTGGTTGTAATGTCACGTGACACCAGATGTATTAGTTTAATGCTAGCTGTCAAATGTTTTGGATATGTAAATATTATATGTTTATATTATTATAATGGTTCAATTAATATAAATGCTTCCGCCACGTATTTAAAAAAAAAAATCAGCGGTGTCACAAGTTGGTATCAGAGCTGAGTTTGGCAGCATGTGCATTGTGATCTACATGTCATGTTCCCAAACTTAGAAGAGTCATGTCAAACATAACATGCTGGGGATGGGTTAAGTGAGTATTAGGACAGGTTATGTGTTAGTTGTTAGTACTAACAGAGTTTATACTAAGCTTTGGTGTGAGTGTTGTGGTAGTGTAGTAATGGCAGATAACGAAGCTAACGCTACTGGCCCCACTGTCCCTGGAACTGGTACTTTTAGAGCCCCTGACGAAGATGGACATGTGTCTTCAGAAGAAGAAACTTCTCAAGAAGTAATAGAACTTCAAAGTCGGTTACTAGAAGCTCAGGAGAAAATTAAGGAATTAGAACAAGAACGGGCGCAATGGAACCCAAATACCACTGCGTTGAACACAACCTTTCCTCCTAATTTTTATAATCAAGCCAGTGGCAGTTCTCAGTCACAATTTCCACAAAATACCTATCAAAACTATCAAATGCCATTTCCGTTTAACCAAACTTTTCCTAATCAAATGATGTACCCATTTCAAGTCCCTGAGACAAGAAGGAAGTGTACCTATAAACAGTTTATGGACTGCAAACCTCCTGAGTACAGTGGTCACACAAACCCTACAGCGACGCTCAATTGGTTAAGAGAAGTAGAACGAGCATTAGAAGCATGTTTTTGTGAGCCTGAATCTATGGTACTGTTTGCTAGTAGGCTTCTCAAAGGTGAAGCAATGGAGTGGTGGGATTCTATTACTGCATATTTACCCAAAGAACAGATCAGTCAGATAACTTGGGAACAGTTCGCTGCTAAGGTTCGGGAGCAGTATTGTTCTGAGTATGAGATGGAAAGATTGAAAACTGAGTTTCTGAGTATGAAGATGACAGAAAGTATGACGATTGATGAAGTTTTCAGAGATTTTACATCGAAGTTAAGGTTTGTTCAACAGTGGGTACCGACTGAAAAGGATAAGATTCAACATTTTATGCGGGTGATTAAGCCAGAATATAGAACAGTTGCGAGATTTGCAACCACGTTGGCACAGGCTCATGAGATGGCGAAGATTACTGAAGGTGATATTTTGGCAGCGAAAAGAGAAAGTTCAAAAAGTGGATCTTTTGGGGGAAAATCAGAAAGTCAAACTGGTGGTCAGTCTGGTCAGCAATCAAGTAAGCAATCAGGATTTCGTGGGAAGAAGTCAGGTGGGTTTAAACAGAAGAGTAAGTCCGGTATAAGCGGATCGGGTTCAAGTCAGCCTGATTGGTGTAATGTTTGTAAGTCGACTCATGCCGGACCGTGTTCTCCAATGACCCGAAGATGTTTGAAATGTGGAGTGAAAGGTCATGAATCAACAACTTGTTCTTTTAAGACAAATGTTTGTTGGAGTTGCCATAAGGAAGGTCATAGATCGGCAGATTGTCCATCTGCGTCATGAGCTGGTTCTGGGGCAGGGTCAGGGGCGAGGTCAGTTACTTCCGGGGGATCTTCTGCTTCTTCTGCCGGGCAGAAGAGGAAGAATCCTCCAACAGCAGAGGCAAGGGCGTTTCAGATAACGGTAGACGCTGCAACCGCTACCGATGACGTCATTATCGGTATGTTCTTGGTTAATTCCTTGCCAGCTCGTGTGTTATTTGACTCAGGAGCGAATCGATCTTTTATGTCCTTAGGCTTCTGTGATAAGTTGAAGTTGCCTGTTAGAATGTTAGATGCGCCTTTGGGAATAGAAGTAGCTGATGGTAAAATGGTTCCATGCACATCATCTGTGTCTGGAATTACCATCGAAATTGACGGCCATTCCTTTCCTTTAACCTGTTTGTTGATGCCTATACCTAGCTTTGATGTAGTCATAGGCATGAATTGGTTAAGAGCTAATAGGGCTAATATTAAGTGTTATAAGAAGATGATTTCTTTCCGTTTGGCCGACGGATCCCGAGTGATAGCTAGGGGAAAGCGCAGTGGATTTAACTTCCCTATGGTTTCCCTAATGAAAGCTCAGAAGGCAATAACGAAAGGGTGTATTCATTCTTAGCCTACGTGATTGATGTTAAGAAAGAGAAGAAGCAGGTGACCGATATTCCCGTTGTGTCAGAATTTCCAGAAGTATTTCCAGATGATTTACCAGGATTACCTCCAGTACGTGAAGTAGAGTATAAAATTGATTTGGTTCCAGGTGCTACGCCAGTTGCAAAAGCTCCTTACAGATTAGCTCCGTCAGAAATCCGAGAAATGATGTCTCAAATTCAGGAACTGTTAGATAAGGGGTTTATCCGGCCAAGTTCTTCACCGTGGGGTGCTCCTGTTTTGTTTGTGAAAAAGAAAGATGGGTCGCTTCGTATGTGTATAGATTACCGCGACTTAAATAAGAGAACAATCAAGAATAAGTATCCGTTACCAAGAATAGATGACTTATTTGATCAGTTACAGGGTGCTTCCTACTTTTCAAAAATTGATTTACGTTCAGGGTATCATCAGGTACGTGTTGCAGAGATCGATATACCGAAAACAGCGTTTAGAACTAGATATGGTCATTATGAATTTTTAGTTATGCCATTCGGGTTAACCAACACGCCAGCAGTGTTTATGGATCTCATGAACAGGGTGTGTCGTCAGTATCTTCACAAGTTTGTGATTGTCTTCATAGATGATATCTTGATATATTCAAAAACCGAGAAAGATCATGCTACACATCTGAGATTGGTGTTAGAACTTTTGAAACAGGAACAGTTGTACGGTAAGTTTTCTAAGTGTGAATTTTGGTTGCGGGAAGTACAGTTTCTGGGTCATGTGATTTGTGAACAGGGTATTAAAGTAGATCAGTCTAAGCTAGAAGCTGTAATGAACTGGAACTCGCCGAAAACGCCAACAGAAATTAAAAGTTTTCTGGGTTTAGCAGGTTATTACCGCCGGTTTATCAAAGACTTTTCTAAAATAGCAGGTCCATTAAATAAGTTAACCAAAAAAGATGTAGCCTTTCGATGGACTGATGAACAAGAAAAGGCTTTTCAGACCCTTAAGCAGTTGTTATGTCAAGCGCCGGTTTTAGCTTTACCAGAGGGAACAGAAGATTTTGTGGTTTATTGCGATGCGTCACATACAGGTCTGGGTTGTGTTTTGATGCAGAGAAATAAAGTTATAGCATATGCTTCATGACAGTTGAAGAATCATGAACGAAACTACCCTACTGATGATTTAGAGTTAACTGCAGTTGTGTTTGCTTTGAAGCTTTGGAGACATTATTTGTATGGTACACATTGTGAAATCTATACAGATCATAAGAGTCTTCAATATATATTTTCGCAGAAAGAATTAAATATGCGTCAACGTCGATGTTTAGAATTGATTAAAGACTATGACTGTGAGATTAAATACCATCCGGGTAAAGCAAATGTGGTCGCAGATGCTCTGAGTCGCAAGAAAACAGTCGAAAATGTTAGATTTATGAGAATTGAGATAGTTTCAGACCTGATTGATCGATTGAAAACCGTTCAGTTAGTAGCTTTGAATGACGAAAACCTAAAGACTGAACAAATGACTAAAATAAAATTTGACCTATGCAATGATTCTAGAGGATTAAAGACCTATAATGACCGAATTTGGGTGCCTATGCTTGGAGATTTGAGGGATTTAATCCTTACTGAAGCACATAAATCGAGATTAGCAGTGCATCCAGGTAGTACAAAGATGTATAGAGACTTGAAAACATTGTATTGGTGGCCAACAATGAAGACAGATGTTGCAAATTTTGTCGAAAAATGTCATATTTGTGCGCAAGTTAAGGCAGAACATCAGAAACCGTATAGATCTCTAAGACAGTTAGAAATTCCTCAGTGGAAATGGGATCATATAACGATGGATTTTGTAACCAAGTTACCCCGAACCCAGAAAGGACACGATATGATCTGGGTGATTGTGGATCGTTTAACAAAGAGTGCTCACTTTTTAGCTACTCGTGAAACAGCCTCGTTGAGTGATTTGTCAGAATTGTACTTGAAAGAGATCGTTAGTCGACATGGTGTACCATTGTCTATAGTTTCCGACAGAGATACTAGGTTTGTATCGAACTTCTGGAACAGTTTACAACAAAATTTGGGTACACGCATAAATCTGAGTACAGCATATCATCCACAGACAGACGGTCAGAGTGAACGGAAAATTCAGACATTAGAAGATATGTTAAGAGCATGTGTCTTAGAATATGGTGGTTCTTGAGATTCACATCTTCCATTGATAGAGTTTGCTTACAACAATTCATATCATTCGAGTATCGGAATGCCACCGTATGAAATGTTGTATGGTCGTAAGTGTAGAACTCCGACATGTTGGTTAGAAGCAGGTGAGAAACAATTTAAAGGTCCCGAGATTGTTCAGATAATTGCAGAAAAAGTTGAAATTGCACGTGAGAAATTAAAGGCAGCTAGAGATCGACAAAAGATGTATGCTGATCCGCGCAGACGTCCGGTAACATTTCATGTAGGTGATCGTGTATACTTGAAGGTATCACCGTGGAAAGGGGTGATCAGATTTGGCAAACGTGGTAAACTAGCTCCGAGGTTTATTGGGCCATTTCCAATCATAGAAATTCTGAATGATCAAACTGTTGTTTTAGATCTTCCATCAGAGTTAGCAGGAATTCATAACACGTTCAACGTGTGCTATCTGAGAAAGTGCAAAATAGACGATGAAAGTCAGATTCTTCCATTGAAAGATTTGAAAGTCGACTTGACTAAGAAACTAGTAGAAGAGCCGGTTAGAATAGTGGACAAGAAGGTCACAAAGTTGAGAAAGAAACAGATTCCAATGGTGTTAGTGGAATGGCGGCACAATTTAGGTTCTAACTTGACGTGGGAAACCGAGGAGTTAATGAGAGCGCGCTATCCCCATTTGTTTGACCTTGACCAGATTCCGAGGACGGAATCTTCTTAAGGGGGTAGATTTGTAACATCCTCAATCGGGCCTAGATGTAAGATTACTAGATTGCCCTTAAGTTAGTATTGTGTTATTATATGCTTTTATTTTTATTTAATATTTATTATTAAATAATGATGTGGTTAGGACCAGTTTGTGACAAGGGTCACAAAACAGGTTTGTTTATCTAATTTGGACTTCGTTTGGGTTGCCAAATGATGTACGAAAGATATCAGATAACTGATAAATACCCGTGTGTCACACAGTATGGGATTTAATCCCAAATAATAGACTTGTGTCTATCCCTTTCTTGCATTTTCCATAATTTTCCCAAACCACCCCGTTCTTCATCTTCTCCAACTACCAAAACCCTAATTTTCCATTGTTGATCTTGAGCTCGAATTGGTCTTGGAATCACGTTCTTTACACTCTACTGATTCTTTTAAGGTATGAATCATGAGCTTTCATGATCAATTTGGTGTTAAAATGGTGTTTTTAAGTGTATTTGTTCAAAAGCTTGATTTTGTGTCAAAACCCATGAATTTGATGTTGTTATAGTCCAAACTTTGTGGGTTTATAGTCTATAACATGTAGTGATTGAGTTGTGGTAAGTTTTGGTGTCGAAAATGAGCTCTAGATCGAGTTTTGGCGATTTTAGCTTGAAGTCCGTAACTTGTGTTCAACTTCTGAAGAAGATGAACACAGTCGGCCGACTGTCGGTCGACAGTCGACCGACTGAGGGTTGAACCGACCGATTAACGAAGACAACCGACCGACTGATAATTACATTCGGCCGATTGATGTAATACCAAGTGAGTCGACCGACTGAGAAGGTCAGTCGACCGATTGTGTAGACAGTCGACCGACTGTCAGTGTCAGTCGACCGACTGAGTGTCCAGGGCAGAATATTTTACCATAGTGTTGAGTTTTAGCCGTTATGCTGCCCGTTTGTATTTTGATGATTTTGATGTAAATTTTGAAAGTGCACAAGTGTTAAGGAGAAAAATTTTAGCAGACAGTTTTTCTGACAAAAATTTTTATATTGTGTTATTTGGTGTTAACAGACAGAAACTAACTTGTGTATATGTTTTCTCAGGAGAAAAGGAGAAAGAGAAGGTTCAGTGATTAGATAGCTGAATACCTTCTCGCTTGCTGGTATTTGGTGAGTGGGACTAACTTGAGAATATAGTATATTGTAGCATGTTATATTATGATTGTCATGCTTGCTAGATATACTTATTGTTGTGATTAGTTAGTACCTTGTGATGACCGCATGTTAGTTGATGCTTGTCTGCTGGAGCCCAGTGCGTCCCTATCTTGTGGTAGCCTAATTCGATAGGAGAGATCAACCTGCGGGTTGGGTTCCTCATGTGGTAGCCTATTTGCATCCGTGTAGTATATGTTTGAATGACGCGTACGTCGCGTGTGGATGATTTATGCAGCACGGTATGTAGGAGGAACTTCCGGTAAACCCCAGCCCGATCAACTGGAGGTTAATGGTTTGGCCGAACCGTCGGAGTCTCTGTAGACTGCACTACTGGGTGATGTTTGTGTGTTAGACTATGTGACATGATTAGTATAACACTTATGTATGCTATGGCCTGTAGTTAGTCGTACTCACTTAGCTTCGTGCTAATTCCCCTCCATCTCCTCCCTGCAGGTTATTAGCTTTTGTAGATTATGCTTTTGGGGAGAAGACGGGCTTGCGATGTTGTGTTTGACAATGAAGAAACTCTGATGTGTCTTTTCTGTTAAAACTAAATTTGGTTGTAATGTCACGTGACACCAGATGTATTAGTTTAATGCTAGCTGTCAAATGTTTTGGATATGTAAATATTATATGTTTATGTTATTATAATGGTTCAATTAATATAAATGCTTCCGCCACGTATTTAAAAAAAAAAAATCAGCGGTGTCACACAAACAGCGGAAGACTTCTAGGGAACCTGAGAATAAACATGCTAACAAGTGTCAACACAAAGGTTGGTGAGTTCATAGTTTTAGTGTTTCGCATAATCTGTATATAAAAATGGATCACAAGATTTCAGTTGTTTCATCCAGAAACGTTTATCAATAGATTATATAAAAGTGGATCACAAGATTTCAGTTGTTTTATCCAGAAATGTTTATCAAAATATTCTACGAAATTGAGCACCCTGGTAACTAAACTTAACGTATATATAATTTATACCCTTTGTATAATCATCTTAATAATACATGCAAACCAACGTGTACGCTTCTCAAATAGCATACGTTCGTTAAAAGGCTAGCGCTCTAGCTCGGACGGGGATATCAAGCCCTATGGATCCATATACTACTACTCGCGCCCACCAGTTCTTATAACCGGCAGTTACTAGTTACCAAAGCTAAGGGATTTTCTGTTCAAACTCAGTATAGAATTTAGTATGTACTTGTGTCCATTGTTTTTAAAATAAAGTGCATGCATTCTCAGCCCAAAAATATATATTGCAAAATCATTTAAAAAGGGAGCAAATGAAACTCACCTTAGTAGCATATAAAGTCGTTCACCAAAATGTGACCGAAACTCGGATTACTAAATAACCGTAGATCTCAACCTAGAGAACATATGTTGGTCAATAAATGTTTATCAAGCTAGGTCAGGTCATAGTGTATCACAATCCTAATGCTCAATATCGACATACAAAAGTTATCCAAAGTCGTTTCAAAAAGTCAATTTTGACAATTGTTTAACAAAACGAGACGTACCTTATATAAGGATTCATTTACTAGGTTGGTAATGTTCAAAAATCCAATTTATCAATCTCGTAAACAAGTTGTTTAAATCTTAATTGTAAATTCAAAAGCAATTTCAATTAACGTTAATCATAATTCAGTTGATCATATCTTTTAATCCGTTCATCAAAATTATTCGATATCTAACTGAAAAGTTATTGATTTTTCGCCAGCTTTCCAAAAACATGTATATCATATACCTTTTACCAGTAATATATGTAATTAATTCGTGATTCATTATAAACTGTTTAACGACGAAATTTAGCATACACATATGTATAAATATATATACTCGAGCACTAGAAATGGATACGCAATTAATATATAAAAGATAAAATATGAGTGCTTACGTATCAATATTGAGATTCAATATTGTAGGAAAGTACGTAGACGTAACGGAGATGATAAACACTAGGTTTGATTCATAAATATACCCCTGAACATTACCCATAATTTTCTTAGCTCTATCTCGCTTGAAAATCATTTTGAAAGTGACACGCTCAAGATCTCGTCGTAGTATTTTATGTATAATACTAATTAATAATATTAATAATAATAAGATTAATAATAATATTATTAATCTTAATAATAATAATAGTAATAATAATAATAATAATAATAATAATAATAATATAAATAATAATAAATACTTACGGAGTAATATTAAAAGTGTGAGAAAACAGAACTGAAATCGTGCAATTTATAGAACCTTTTCTGAAAAAGTACCCCATGCGATCGCATGGAATTTGTGCTTCAAGGCCATGCGATCGCATGGCCCTCTAATCCAGCTCACAAACTTTTAACTTTTTGTTTGTCGACATAATTTTATATAATATATATAATATATTTAATTTATATAATTAATTATATATTATATTAAATTCACATGCATAGTTGACTTGTAATTTTTGTTCCGATAAGTCGTACGTCATCACTCGACTTATGTCCCCGTTCCGGTTTTTCAAATGTCCTTTCGTACGCTGAGAAAACTTGTATTTTACATTTCGTGTCACGTACCTTTGTCAAAATATAGCCTTAAATTATCCCTAAACTATACCACTCAAAGTATATCTTAAACTTTCGAGTATTTTGATCATTTACTTCTATTAATCATCTTCTCGCTATTTGTTAATATATATATAATAACAATTCGTTTTTATGACCAAGTTAATATTATATTTTATCGTATTGTTAAATATATATTTTCAATATTAATAAACACATTTTAAAATACATATCGCAAGTTATTCATATATCTAATTCCAACAGTTGATATTCCGTATTATTGTATGTGTCCAAATTACGTTATTTAAACAAACACTTTACCATTTATTCCGAATACCGTTAATAATGAATGATTTCCCAAATCAACGTGGACCTTACAACAGAGACCCGTAATAATATCATAATCCTTAAGGGACTCAATAATTATCTTTTAATTCAATCGTTTGGTATAATCTTTTAACTCTGTATCTAAATATATCAATCAGATAATCAAACTAATAAGTTTAATGCACAGTATCATATACTCAACACTTTGTTACGTTTTCAAGTTATGGTATATATATGTATCTATTTACATAAAATTGTTCGCGAATCGTTGAGAACAATCGAAAGGTAATTGAATAGTTCAAAAATTTTGAGATTCAACTTTACAGACTTTGCTTATCGTGTCGGAAACGTTAAAGATTAAGTTTAAATTTGGTCAGAAATTTCTGGGTCATCACAGTACCTACCCGTTAAAGAAATTTCGTCCCGAAATTTGAGTGATGTCGTCATGGCTGACAATAAAAATGTTTTCATGACGAATATGAGTTGGTAAATAGAATTTTATCACCATTGAATAATACGAATTAAACAATTTGATTACTCGAAGCGTATGAGAGAAGTTATCATAATAGAGTGAAATGGAGAATAGAGATTCGTCTTATCTCTTGATGTAGTAACGATTGATTTCCGGAATTTAAGGAATATAAAATCTTCATAATTTAAATAAGATTTGATTCTTCGAAATTTAAGAAAATTAAGATTTTCTTTGATTAAATGCGTAATCTGCCTCGATTGCTATGTCTGATATTTTGCTATAAATTAACCTCTTCCGTTTCATTTATTTTTACCACTCATATAAACTTCTTTCTTATTTCATAGTTACAAAAGATTTGTGAAAATGCTTCATCCAGTTCTGATTCTTGATATTTTCTTGTTTATCATATCATTCATTCTTCTTTTTCATCTGCGACCAGAGGAGGTTATTTTCTTCTACTATTACCTTGGGGTTATATGGTTTTTCATTCTCCCGTATCTTTATATTGCTATACGCATTGATATACACGGTTTGTAATTTCGGGGTTGTTTTCGGGCTTTATATTTTCCATTATATTTCGGAGCTTCATGCTTTCGTTTTCTCTTCCCGAATTTAAGTCAAGCGAATAATGGTGCAAAATTCGTAGGTATGAATTTTGAAATGAACATAATTAATGTTCTAAGAAAGAAACGGTAATGGCACAATCTGACTTGTCAAATTACCAGAATACCTCGAAAAAGACCGAATCATCAAGAAAAATATTTTCTTGATATGTTTAGAGGTTAAATAGAATGAAAGAGTTATGTAACATGGTTCATGATGAGGGTATGATCTGTGAACCTTTATCACGTTCCATTAGAAACTCAGCATGACTTACTGTAATATAATCACATTGATCAAGTGTCATTATATTATACTAACTCATGCTTCATTTCCCAACACCACTTCAAAAACATCCATTTTTCGAAATTTTCAGAAATTAGAAACTAAAATAGTTTCTTTTATGATGTAACACAGATAGCGTGAAGAAATAAATGATTTCAGATAAGAATAGTTATGAAAATATCTTCAGAAATATGGAGGATATTTATAATGGAAGATACGATGATATCTTAGAATTTCTAATATCAGAGGATGATGCGGAAAATCTGTCTGTGAAGGTTTAGAATAAGAAGTAAGGTTCTTACTAATGGTTTCAGCAGACACTGAATCATTTGGATTCTTTGAAGGTAGATTTCGTCCTTGTGATTTGTCTACAGCTTCCTTCATACTTTGCTCAACCCGTTTTCCAGTTCCAAACCTTCTCTTTTTCTGTGCTTTTCCAACACACTACTCTTTATCATCAAACTTTCGACTGTTAAAGTCATTTACAGTTTTTGCTGCTTCATCAGCATTTTTCCAAAATTCGGAGAACTAGTTTCGTAGTTTGGGGTGTTTTTCAGAAACTTCACATTCGAAGTATGTAAGTCTAGAAGATAGATGTTATATATATATATATATATATATATATATATATATATATATATATATATATATATATATATATATATATATATATATATATATATATATATATATATATATATATATATATATATATATAACTGTTGTCGTAGAAAATACTGCGAGATTCAAAATACTGATTGCTAATTCCCGGTGGTTGGTATGGAAATTATTGTTACAAAATATGGATGAGTACATGATAGGGTTTCAATGAGTATAAGGATTTTTCAAAAGGTCAAGGATTAATAAAGTTGTTTGGTAAATTTACTGCTAATGTGGTGGAACATGAAAGGTTCCCCAGTAACAAAACGTATATATCAAGGTTACAATAAGGCTTAATCTCAAAAGTTGAAGTTGTCTGGTTGGAAGTGTGATAAAACTGGATACTTTGAAAAGAAATTGCAAGATTATTTTCGGTAATAACAATGCTAAAGGATCTTTCACCGTTTTGAAGTCAAAGTATAGCTTTGAAAGATGTAGAGATCTAAGAATGATGTCACTTGTTAAATCTTGACTTGGATTCTGCTCTATCAATATCAGAATATGTAATTGAATTTGTATGGAAATGATTGCATATCGCTGTGAGCATAGTTAATAATTTTTGAATCAAAGTTGAAGAATGTACAGTGTAACATATTAATTGTGAACTTATATATTTCCCGGGTATTACCTACCCGTTAAAGATTTCACAATTAATACTTTGTACAAAAGAATTTTTATTACCGTCTTTATGAAAATATATGTATGTATATTTTCTTCAGATGTAACACAGATTTAATGAGTTAATATCATATTAAGCTCATTTAATTTTCGGCTTGACTTAGAAATGATTAATCTCTAAAACATTAAAGATTACAAAATCTTTGCAGAGTATTTCGCTAATGTAATCGATATTTCATTATTTATTCTTATTGATATTCCTCGGTGAAGGATGTTGGTGCTCGTGGAATTTTTGTGAACCTTACAAGGCACAGATAATGTTTTCTGAAAAGTTTCGAGTATATCGAAATTGAAAATGTAAAATCAATTATATAATTGATTAATACACTTGGTTTATTATGAAATGGAATTCATTGGGTTGAAACAGAGATTGTAGTTAACAATGGTTAAGTTGTTAAGGAAGGATGTACATCATTGCATATTAGTAATATGAACTAACCGAGTAGTACCTACCAGTTAAGATTCACACGTAATAGCTTAGTACGAAAAGATTTATTTTGATTTCAAAATTCATATATATTAAATATACATAAAATTTCTTCAGGGAAAAAAATGAGTTAATACTTCATCGGTTATTGTTACTGGTATTTCTTGGTAACTATAGTGCGTATGACGTTGATGCTCGTGGAACAGATTGTGAAGTTGAGGTTTGCGATGCGGATGTTGTTGGTGGTGGTAATGGTACTGTTGGTGTTGTTATCGGTGGTATTGTTGATGCCGGTGATGCTGCTGGTGCTTGTAACCTTTGTACCATATTCTCTAAAGCCACTACCCAAGCGCGAAGCTCGTTGACTTCTTCTACTACACCGAGATGATTGGCGGTTCGGACGAGCGGATGAACAAGATCCAGAATTTGAGATAGTATATTATCGTGATGAGATACTCTGGAAATGAGTGAGAAAATGGTGTCTCGAACAGGTTCGCCGGTAAGTGCTTCAGGTTCTTCGCCAAGAGGGCAATGTGGCGGATGGAAGGGATCGCCTTCTTCTTGTCTCCAATAATTAAGTAAGCTATGAACCCATCCCCAATTCATTCGGAATAGATGATGGCTAATTGGTTGATCCATTCCAGTTACACTGTCTTCGGAATTCAGGTGAATATCCATATCGGAATAGCTGTCAGAGTTTAAGGAATTTGAACTAGATACGGGATCCATCTTGTATAATTAGGAAGATGATTTTTGATATGAATTAGATTATAGAATTTAGTTTGGTATTCTTCAATACATAATTTACATATGTATATATAATACCAAATTCCATAAATTACGGAGAAATTTTCGGAAGATGTCAGGAAAAGTTTACAGTAACAGATACGCTAAGATATGAATTTTGTCTATACACTATTCATGCAATCAATGCAGCAAAACGTGTCTAGACTAGGAATGATAAGCAGGTAATTTCCGACAAGAAATGATAAGCAAAACTTTTAACATGCAGACACGGTCAAAGTCCAGACTTACTAATGCATCGTAACATGTGACGCCCCGTACTAAATCATCATGTACGGACCATCATCAACAGGATCATTACAAGGTTAAGTACTATATGCGTTTTCAAAACAGAGTTTGCATTCATTAATAAAAGTGACGTCATAACAAACGTCGAATGTTTTACAATCCAAAAGTATACTTCACTAAGTAGAAGCATTACATAAGTGTACGTGACCCCAATGGTCATTACATAACATAGTTTCAAAAGTAAATAAGTTTGAATGCAAGATAAGTAGTCATGCGATAACAACTCTAGGCAGCGGGTTCTACAGCACGACTAGTAAGATAGCGGAAGCGACTTCAAGCACCTAAGAAATACATGCTTAAAAAGGTCAACACAAAGGTTGGTGAGCTATAGTTTAAGTATAACAGTAATGTAAGTAGGCCACGAGATTTCAGTGCTACAACGAGCGTTCAAAAGTATGTAAAAGTATATGCTTAACCGTGGGCACTCGATAACTAACTTAACGTTTAATGTACCCCCTTAAAGTGCACTTGGCAAGTGTGTATAACCTCGAAGTATTAAACACCCGTTAAATGCTAGCGCTACTAGCCCGAGTGGGGATGTCAAACCCTATGGATCCATATCTAAGATTCGCGTTCACGGTTCAAAAACCAATGATTAAACGTTACCGAGCTAAAGGGAATGTTTATGCCGTTGTATAACCCACACATATATAAGTTTAAGTACTCGTGCCTAGTATGTAAAACATAAATCCGCATGTATTCTCAGTTCCCAAAATAAGTTAAAGTAAAAAGGGAATGCTATAACTCACAATGATAGTAGTAGCGGTAAAGTAGTAGTCGGGAAAGGTGTGCAAGTAAATGGTCCGAAGTCCTCAACCTAAGTCAAATAATACTAAGTCAGTAAATCGTCTTAATAGGTTTAAAAGTATTTATTTAAGGTCTTAAGGGTCATCATCATTCATCATCAAACATAAGGCGTAAAGTAAGTTTCGTTTATGAAAGTAGTTTTCAACAAAGTCTGACTTCAGTCAGTCACCACGGTCTCTACCCTTACTGAATTAAGGTGAGATCAGTGGCCATGACTCCGTCTATGAGCCCCTTAAGTGTGGTAAAATTTACAGAAGCAAACTCGTCTTGGTTTGACCGTGGCGACGGTCTAAGTGCGAGTAGGTCAGAAATTTCTGCACAACGTTAAAGGACATAGTGACGATCGGAGGGCCATAAATCCTAAACCGTAATTCGGATTAAGACGAGTCTTATATGAAAAGTTATCTAAACGAACTGAGCTATCTGAAAATCTAGGTTACAGTAGCCCAGGTGTACTGGTCTGTTACAGAAACCAGAAAAACAGAAACTGTACACAGAAAACAGAAAAGTAAATGGACATAGTGACGCTCGGAGGGCCGTAGACTCTAAACCGTAACTCGGATTAAGACGAGTCTCATATGAAAAGTTATCTACTAAAAAAGTTCTATCCAAAAATCAAGATGGGATCTGCCCAGACCTACTGGTCTGGTCCAGAAACAGTAGGTCAGAAACTTTGGGACAGAAAGCAGGAAGTTTGGAGAGTTCCGGTGGTCTTGGTGCTTGATGTTCATCATGGCTCTCATCCTTGATGCATATAGCTTCAAGTGTACAACTCATGGATGTGTCTACATCATCTTAACCAAGATTTGTCCATCATAACCCTAGTGCAAGTCTAAGACATTAATTTGATGAACCAAAGTTACATCAAGTCCTAGATCTACACACACATGAACTACGAAAGTAATACTAACTAAGTTTTGACACTAGCAACACAAGTGTGAGTCTAAGACATGTAGATCAACTCACTTAAGAGTTGTATGATGTTTGATGAACCAAAGTTTCATCAAGGTCTTAGATCTAACACATACATCAACTTTAAAACTAGTAATAATCTACAAACTTGAAAATAAACTTAAGTACACAAGATCTTAGGTTGTAGAACTTAGTTCTTAGTAGATCTTGAAGATCCTAGTATCAAAAGTCTAGATCTAGTACTTAAGTTAAATCAACACAAGTATGTGAAATTGTAACTAGCAAGTTACACTTCTATGTCTTGAACTTACAAAATTTCAAGAATAATAATCAAGTCTTTAACTAGTAAATACTTGACCATAGTAACAAATTAAATACTTATAAAAGAAAGAAATGATTAAAGTTACAAGTAGTGTGTTTATGCTTGTTTCATACTTAAGAAGATTCAAATCAAAATTTGGATCTTAAGAGTTTAAGTCCACAAACAAGAACACAAGTAACAACATGAAGATTATAAACTTTAAATCTTGAAAACAAGTAAAGTAGAACCATAAGTTATGAAAGAACTTAGATTCTTTGTTCTTGACTTCCTTAAACATAATGGAAGTAGCAAGATTACATGAAGATACAAACTACTAAGTTTGATCTTTAACAATGACAAGTAACAATTAACAAAACAAGATGATAATGATGATGTTATGCCACAAATATAAGAAGAAAAAGAAAAGGATTTTGAACTTGTTACTTACTAGTTCTTAGAGAGAATATGAGAGAAAAACTTGAGAAGTATGTGTGTGTAATGAAATGTGAAGTGTGCTAGTGTATAAGTACCAAAAAAAAAAAAATTGAAAATGGAATCCCCATGAGGCTTAAGGTGGCCGGTTTTGGTAGGCTTAAAGAGGAAGTCAACTTGCTTGCTTTAAGGTGTTGGAGCTTGGTGTATGGTAGGTTAAGTAATAAGGTTAAAAGCATGGGAGTATGGAATAGCATGCTTACAAGCTTTGTCACCTAATTAGCTTAATTAACCAAGCTTGTTCCTAATGTAATATTAACATAATCCATGGGCTTACAAGTCCATTTAGATGTGTAGGGTGGGCTTACTAGTCCAAGTTTATTAATTAAAAGCCCAAGTCCAATTTAAGATGCAATTAAATAGATAAAGCCCAAGTAATTAACTAAAAACCTTAGTTAATTAAAATGATTAATAATAAATAATCATGAATGTAAATAATATTCTAAAAATATTATTCGTGAAGTTTCGTGTGTCACAAAGACGTTCCGGGCACTTAAAAGTCAAGTACGGGCAATCATGAAAACATGTAAATGTAATTACTTACATTCGTTTAATCACACGTATTAATAATAATAATTATTAATAAATAACGTTGGAAAAACCAGGGTCGTTACATTACCCACCTGTTAAAAAAAATTTCGTCCCGAAATTTTAAGCTGAATCTGAAGGTGATGGAGGAGGTGGGAAAAGGTGAGGATACTTCTGCCTCATGCGGTCCTCTCGTTCCCAAGTAAACTCAGGTCCTCGTTTGGAATTCCATCGAACTCGGACGATCGGAATCCTATTGTGTTTCAACTCCTTGACTTCTTTTTCCATGATTTCAACAGGCTCTTCCACAAAGTGGAGTTTGTCATCAATAGTAAGTTCCTCCAATGGTATAATAAGTTCAGGTGGAGCAAGACACTTCTTCAAGTTTGATACGTGGAAGGTAGGATGAACTGAGCTCAGTTGTTCTGGAAGATCAAGACGATAAGCAACGGGTCCAACACGCTCCAAAATTTCAAATGGACCAATGTACCGCGGATTTAACTTTCCGCGTTTTCCAAAACGGATCACACCCTTCCAAGGTGCAACCTTCAACATAACACGATCACCGATGTTGAATTCGAAGTCTTTACGTTTACTATCAGCATAACTCTTTTGGCGATCACGAGCTACCTTGAGTCTGTTTTGAATCTGAGCAATCTTTTCTGAGGTTTCGTGGACTATCTTGGGCCCGGTGAGTTGAACTTCACCTAGCTCGGCCCAACAAAGAGGAGAACGGCACTTGCGGCCATACAACGCTTCAAATGGTGCAGCTTTAATGCTCGAGTGATAACTGTTGTTGTATGAGAATTCAGCGAGTGGCAAATGCCTTTCCCAGGCCTTTCCAAAATCGATAACACATGCGCGCAACATGTCCTCCAAGGTTTGAATCGTTCGTTCACTTTGCCCGTCAGTCTGAGGGTGATATGCAGTGCTCATGTTGAGACGAGTTCCCATGGCTTCTTGTAAGGAACGCCAAAATCTAGAAGCAAATCGAGGATCGCGATCGGAGATGATCGATAAGGGTACACCGTGTCGTGATACAACTTCCTTAATGTAGAGTTGAGCAAGCCTCTCCATTGTATCGGTTTCCTTCATCGCTAGGAAGTGTGCAGATTTGGTAAGGCGGTCAATAATAACCCAAATAGTATCGTATCCGCCCACCGTCTTCGGCAGCTTAGTAATGAAATCCATTGTGATCCTTTCCCACTTCCATTGTGGGATTTCCGGCTGTTGAAGTAACCCAGAAGGTCTCTGATGCTCGGCTTTAACCTTCGAGCAAGTCAAACACTTACCAACATAAGTCGCAACGTCCTTCTTAAGATTCGGCCACCAATACTGTTCTTTAAGGTCGTGGTACATCTTACCCGCACCGGGGTGAATCGAATATCTCGATTTGTGTGCTTCATCAAGTATCAGGTTTCGTAGATCTCCATAATAAGGTACCCAAATTCTTCCGGCATAACATCGGAGTCCAGACTCTCTAACCTCGAATCGAGAGACAAGTATGTTCAAATGCTCGTGAGATATGTTCTCCTCCTTGAGAGCCTCAACTTGGGCTACTCTGATCTGGCTGTTGAGGTTCGAATGGATGGTGATGTTCAGAGCCCTAACACGAAGAGGTGCCGTCCTCTCCTTTCAGCTTAAAGCGTCAGCTACAAAATTGGCCTTGCCAGGGTGATAACGGAGTTCACAATCGTAGTCGTTGAGCGTCTCGATCCATCGACGCTGTCTCATATTCAATTGCTTCTGATCAAATATGTGCTGGAGACTCTTGTGATCGGTGAAGATAGTGCTCTTAGTTCCATACAAATAGTGTCTCCACAATTTGAGCGCAAAGACAACGGCTCCAAGTTCAAGATCATGTGTAGTGTAGTTCCGCTCGTGAATCTTCAATTGGCGGGAGGCATAGGCAATAACCTTTGATCGTTGCATCAGTACACAACCAAAACCACTCTTCGAAGCATCGCAATAAACAACAAAGTCGTCACTGCCTTCAGGAAGTGATAGGATAGGTGCAGTGGTTAACTTCTTCTTCAAAGTTTGAAATGCTGATTCGTGAGTGGGTTCCCAAATGAACTTCTTGCCCTTGTGAGTCAGCGCGGTCAAAGGACGCGCAATCAGAGAAAATCCTTCGATGAATCTTCGGTAATAACCGGCGAGACCTAGAAATTGGCGAATATGCGTTGGAGTAGTGGGGGTCTCCCACTTGCTAATGGCTTCAATCTTGGCGGGATCAACTTTGATACCCTGGTCGCTCACAACATGACCCAAAAACTGTACTTCCTTCAACCAAAATTATCACTTGGAGAATTTGGCGTAAAGTTGCTCTTGTCTTAAGAGTTCAAGCACTAGCCGAAGGTGTTGCTCATGTTATTCTTCGCTCTTAGAGTAGATGAGGATATCATCTATGAAGACGATAACAAACTTATCCAAGTAAGGCTTGCAGACACGATTCATGAGATCCATGAACACGGCAGGTGCATTTGTTAAACCGAATGGCATCACGAGGAACTCATAATGACCATAACGGGTCCTGAATGCAGTTTTCATCACGTCACTTTCCTTCACCCTCAGCTGGTGATATCCATATCACAAATCGATCTTTGAATAAACGCTCGATCCTTGTAGTTGATCAAAAAGATCGTCAATTCGTGGAAGAGGATACTGATTCTTGATAGTCAATTTGTTGAGTTCACGGTAGTCGATACACATACGGAAGGATCCATCCTTCTTCTTCACAAACAACACCGGTGCGCCCCAAGGCGAGAAGCTTGGTTGGATAAACCCTCGATCTAATAGCTCTTGTAGTTGACTCTGTAATTCTTGCATCTCGGAAGGTGCGAGTCTATAAGGTGCGCGAGCTACAGGTGCAGCTCCTGGCACTAAGTCAATCTGAAACTCTACTGCTCTCTGCGGTGGTAATCCAGGCAATTCCTCTGGGAAGACATCAGAAAATTCGTTCACAATTCGAACGTCGTTCACGTTCTTCACCTCAGTTTCTACTGCTTTCACATGTGCTAGGACAGCAAAGCGTCCCTTCTTCATAATCTTTTGCGCTTTCACGCAACTAATGAGGTTCAACTTCGAGGTACATCTCTCTCCATAGATAACCAGTGGTTCGCCATCTCCTTGTGGTATGCGAAGTGCTTTATCTCCACAGATAACATCGGCCTTTATCTTGCTCAACCAATCCATACCGACGATCACGTCAAAACTTCCCAGTTTGATAGGTATCAAATCAATTTCGAAATCTGCACCAGCTATGTTGATAATAGCTCCACGACTAATATGGTCAACCTTTTCAAGTTTTCCATTGGCGACCTCGACAAGCATACTTTCCTTTAAAGGAACTAACGACCAATCTAACTTATCACAAAAATGTCTACACACATAGCTCCTATCGGCACCAGTATCAAATAGGACATAAGCTAAAAAATTGTTGATTTTGAATATACCTGTCACCAAGTCGGGGTTGTCGCGTGCGTCCCTTGCATTAACATTGAAGGCTCTAGCACGTGGTGGTCCGCCATCCTTACGCTTGTTTGGGCACTCGTTTCTGAAATGGCCCGTCTTTCCACACTCATAACATTTCCTAGGCCCATTGTTGTTGTGGTTTGGCTTCACGTTCAAAGTAGTAACCTTACAATCCTTACCAACATGCCCAGTCCGTTGGCATTTCTCACAGACAACATTGCAATACCCGGTGTGGTGCTTATAACACCTCTTGCATTGTGGTAAAGTTCCCTTGTAGTTCGGATTGGAGCTGTTGTTATTGGGGTTGGTGTTGTTGTTGTTTTGCCTGAACCCTTCATGTCGCTTCGCCGGGTTTTGATCATAGTTCTTACCCCTGTTGTTGTTGTGGTTGTTGTCCCATTTCCTCTTCTCGCCACTACCAGTTTCAAACTTAGCCTTCTCCGGCTCGTCAAGGATGATTTGATTCAAGAGAGTATGCGACATGCGCATTGCTTCGGGAACGCTTGGTGGCTTGGATGAGGTAACATTACCCTTGATGGACTTAGGAAGTCCCGAGAAGTATTTTTCCAAGCGCTTAAATTCGGGGGTGACCATGGTCGGACACATAAGAGCCAACTCCAAAAACCTACGGTTGTAACTGTTAAGGTCGTTCCCTACGGCCTTTAACTGCATAAATTCGATTTCCATCTTCTGAATTTCGGTTCTCAGACAGTATTCCTCGATCATAGCACATTTAAATTCTTCCCAAGGCGTAGCATACGCCTCATCAATTCCTTGCGCTTGGGCCATGGTATTCCACCATGTAAGCGCGCCATCAGAAAGCGTGCAAGATGCAAATTTCGTTTTGTTAGCTTCCGAACAATTGCTAACCCTGAATACCGATTCCAACTTTTCGAACCATCTGGTGAGACCAACTGGTCCCTCGGTGCCGCTGAAGTTATGCGGTTTGCAGCTCTGGAATTCCTTGTAAGTACACCCATCTCGGACGAGTGGAACGACAGGCGGTGGTACAATTGGAGGGTTCCTTTCTGCTAGAGCAGCAGCAACACGTTCATTAATCATGTCCTCAATCTGGGCGGCGGTAGGTGTGGTTCTTCCATTAGCCATGGTATTCTAAACAAAAATTTTGACCCAAGTCAAAATCCAGCATGCAAGTAGTAGTAATACAGTATATAGTGACTAACATGGAATCAAAACATCACATGTTATTAAATAATGCTTCTAGGTACAAATACCACAGAATCATCGTACAGCATTGTCATTAGAACATCGTGCAAGAATTAAATAACGCAAAGTTCCATTTGTTAATGATAATAAGTTTCATACATCTGAATAAGTTCGTACAATACATATGAAATACATGAAACTATAACTAGATTACATCATGAAATCTAAATACAAAGTCCTACGGTGAAGGTGGGTGAACTGCTCCTCGAGCCAACTGCTCCTCGAGCTCAGTGACTCGAGCTCGGAGAGTCTCAACCTCCCTCATCAGTTCCTCGTTAGAGGGAACTGGTGGGGCAGGCAGTGCAGGTGGGGCGGCTGGTGCGGGTGGTGCCAGTGGTGCTGATGTAGATGGTTCGGCTCCGGGTGTAGACGGTACGTCCCTAGATGTAAGTGGTACGAATCTGAATCTAGGTGGTACGGTTCCAGGAATGGTCAATACATAACGGGGAACCTTACATATCTGTGGGTCGTCAAGGTATGGCACAACTCGTTTACGAGCAGTAACCCTACGACGATGGCCAAAAGCGTCAGTAAAAGCACGACCTCCATTCACCCCTGGAATGACGGTGCCATCGAAACGGTACCGCTTCTTCGGCGGGGTGGAGGGTGCCTGAATAGGTCTATCGGCAGGATCCTCATCATCGCTGGAGTCGTCTGATGCTGAAGAATCGGCGGATGATGAGTCATTCGAATCATGTGGCGGTGACACTGGTGGCTGAGCTGGTAATCCGAAGCGTCCGAAGGCGGCCAACATCTGTCTGTGTCTGCCTGGCGGAATCACGACTAAACGTCCGTCGGGAGTGCGTCGGCAAGGCGTGCGCATGTGGTTACGAAACGGCCCTTCCCCGAACTCCGCGGGGATCTCAATACCACCAATGCGAGGCTGTGACCTCGAGGGTCCGGGAGCAGTCACTGGGGCAGGTGCACTAGTACCAACTCCGGAAGTAGAAGTGCCGGGATCACTAGTGGGTGTCGGGGCCGGTTTATCGGCAGTAGCAGCAGCAGGTGTAGCAGTAGGTAGGGCGACGGGGTCTGAGTCTGTACTGCCCGAAATGCCAGCAGGTGGAACATCCAACATCTGAACAAGGAAAAATAAATTTTCCATGTCAGTATGTCATAAAGCAAGCAAATAATAGGCCAACAATTTAAATCATGTATAACAGTAACTAGCATGGCAATAACAGTAATTCGTATGAAAGTAGCATGCAATCGAAAGCAAGTAATATCATGCAGTAGTGATATCATGTAGTAGCATACGGCATATAGCAGTAACAGTAAGCAGTAGCATGCAGTAAATTCAGCGGAAACAAGTAAACTAGCAAGTTGTAGATTAGTCCTATTAGTGAATCCTACTCGGGTCGGTCTTAGACTCACTAATGCAACCTAATTCCCTACAACCAATGCTCTGATACCAAATGTGACGCCCCGTACTAAATCATCATGTACGGACCATCATCAACAGGATCATTACAAGGTTAAGTACTATATGCGTTTTCAAAACAGAGTTTGCATTCATTAATAAAAGTGACGTCATAACAAACGTCGAATGTTTTACAATCCAAAAGTATACTTCACTAAGTAGAAGCATTACATAAGTGTACGTGACCCCAATGGTCATTACATAACATAGTTTCAAAAGTAAATAAGTTTGAATGCAAGATAAGTAGTCATGCGATAACAACTCTAGGCAGCGGGTTCTACAGCACGACTAGTAAGATAGCGGAAGCGACTTCAAGCACCTGAGAAATACATGCTTAAAAAGGTCAACACAAAGGTTGGTGAGCTATAGTTTAAGTATAACAGTAATGTAAGTAGGCCACGAGATTTCAGTGCTACAACGAGCGTTCAAAAGTATGTAAAAGTATATGCTTAACCGTGGGCACTCGATAACTAACTTAACGTTTAATGTACCCCCTTAAAGTGCACTTGGCAAATGCGTATAACCTCGAAGTATTAAACACCCGTTAAATGCTAGCGCTACTAGCCCGAGTGGGGATGTCAAACCCTATGGATCCATATCTAAGATTCGCGTTCACGGTTCAAAAACCAATGATTAAACGTTACCGAGCTAAAGGGAATGTTTATGCCGTTGTATAACCCACACATATATAAGTTTAAGTACTCGTGCCTAGTATGTAAAACATAAAATCCGCATGTATTCTCAGTTCCCAAAATAAGTTAAAGTAAAAAGGGAATGCTATAACTCACAATGATAGTAGTAGCGGTAAAGTAGTAGTCGGGAAAGGTGTGTAAGTAAATGGTCCGAAGTCCTCAACCTAAGTCAAATAATACTAAGTCAGTAAATCATCTTAATAGGTTTAAAAGTATGTATTTAAGGTCTTAAGGGTCATCATCATTCATCATCAAACATAAGGCATAAAGTAAGTTTCGTTTATGAAAGTAGTTTTCAACAAAGTCTGACTTCAGTCAGTCACCAAGGTCTCTACCCTTACTGAATTAAGGTGAGACCAGTGGTCATGACTCCGTCTATGAGTCCCTTAAGTGTGGTAAAATTTACAGAAGCAAACTCGTCTTGGTTTGACCGTGGCGACGGTCTAAGTGCGAGTAGGTCAGAAATTTCTGCACAACGTTAAAGGACATAGTGACGATCGGAGGGCCATAAATCCTAAACCGTAATTCGGATTAAGACGAGTCTTAAATGAAAAGTTATCTACACGAACTGAGCTATCTGAAAATCAAGGTTACACTAGCCCAGGTGTACTGGTCTGTTACAGAAACCAGAAAAACAGAAACTGTACACAGAAAACAGAAAAGTAAATGGACATAGTGACGCTCGGAGGGCCGTAGACTCTAAACCGTAACTCGGATTAAGACGAGTCTTATATGAAAAGTTATCTACTCGAAAAGTTCTATCCAAAAATCAAGATGGGATCAGCCCAGACCTACTGGTCTGACCCAGAAACAGTAGGTCAGAAACTTTGGGACAGAAAGCAGGAAGTTTGGAGAGTTCCGGTGGTCTTGGTGCTTGATGTTCATCATGGCTCTCATCCTTGATGCATATAGCTTCAAGTGTACAACTCATGGATGTGTCTAAATCATCTTAACCAAGATTTGTCCATCATAACCCTAGTGCAAGTCTAAGACATTAATTTGATGAACCAAAGTTACATCAAGTCCTAGATCTACACACACATGAACTATGAAAGTAATACTAACTAAGTTTTGACACTAGCAACACAAGTGTGAGTCTAAGACATGTAGATCAACTCACTTAAGAGTTGTATGATGTTTGATGAACCAAAGTTTCATCAAGGTCTTAGATCTAACACATACATCAACTTTAAAACTAGTAATAATCTACAAACTTGAAAATAAACTTAAGTACACAAGATCTTAGGTTGTAGAACTTAGTTCTTAGTAGATCTTGAAGATCCTAGTATCAAAAGTCTAGATCTAGTACTTAAGTTAAATCAACACAAGTATGTGAAGTTGTAACTAGCAAGTTACACTTCTATGTCTTGAACTTACAAAATTTCAAGAATAATAATCAAGTCTTTAACTAGTAAATACTTGACCATAGTAACAAATTAAATACTTATAAAAGAAAGAAATGATTAAAGTTACAAGTAGTGTGTTTATGCTTGTTTCATACTTAAGAAGATTCAAATCAAAATTTGGATCTTAAGAGTTTAAGTCCACAAACAAGAACACAAGTAACAACATGAAGATTATAAACTTTAAATCTTGAAAACAAGTAAAGTAGAACCATAAGTTATGAAAGAACTTAGATTCTTTGTTCTTGACTTCCTTAAACATAATGGAAGTAGCAAGATTACATGAAGATACAAACTACTAAGTTTGATCTTTAACAATGACAAGTAACAATTAACAAAACAAGATGATAATGATGATGTTATGCCACGAATATAAGAAGAAAAAGAAAAGGATTTTGAACTTGTTACTTACTAGTTCTTAGAGAGAATATGAGAGAAAAACTTGAGAAGTATGTGTGTGTAATGAAATGTGAAGTGTGCTAGTGTATAAGTACCAAAAAAAAAAATTTGAAAATGGAATCCCCATGAGGCTTAAGGTGGCCGGTTTTGGTAGGCTTAAAGAGGAAGTCAACTTGCTTGCTTTAAGGTGTTGGAGCTTAGTGTATGCTAGGTTAAGTAATAAGGTTAAAAGCATGGGAGTATGGAGTAGCATGCTTACAAGCTTTGTCTCCTAATTAGCTTAATTAACCAAGCTTGTTCCTAATGTAATATTAACATAATCCATGGGCTTACAAGTCCATTTAGATGTGTAGGGTGGGCTTACTAGTCCAAGTTTATTAATTAAAAGCCCAAGTCCAATTTAAGATGCAATTAAATAGATAAAGCCCAAGTCCAATTTAAGATGCAATTAAATAGATAAAGCCCAAGTAATTAACTAAAAACCTTAGTTAATTAAAATGATTAATAATAAATAATCATGAATGTAAATAATATTCTAAAAATATTATTCGTGAAGTTTCGTGTGTCACAAAGACGTTCCAGGCACTTAAAAGTCAAGTACGGGCAATCATGAAAACATGTAAATGTAATTACTTACATTCGTTTAATCACACGTATTAATAATAATAATTATTAATAAATAACGTTGGAAAAACCAGGGTCGTTACATAACAACTATCAGTTAGACACACTGATAGTGCTCCAAATGAACATATATTTAGTAGCAATATCCTCCCAATATGTAAATTATTTAGTTATAATTGTCTTATTTTAAGTTGTAATCGTTTATATTCAATAAGTACGAAGACAAAAGGCGAAAATGATGATTTGAAGACGCAAATGACCAAAAAGATCAAATGTACAAGATACAATCCAAGTGGTTCAATTTATTGATGAGAAACGTCTAAAAATGACAAAAGTACAAGTTGCGAAACGCAAAGTACAAGATATTAAATTATACGAAAGGACGTTCGAAAATCCGGAACCGGGACCTGAGCCAACTATCAATGCCCGACGCAACGGACCAAAAATTATGAGTCTACTATGCACAAGAATATAATATAATATTTAAATAATTATATAAATTATTTATTTATTATATATTTAATTAAATATAACGTCGACAAGCTTGCAAACAAAGCAATTGGGCATGGCCAGGCTGGCCATGCGATCGCATGAGATTAACACTGAGAACTCATGCGATCGCATGAGCCTCAGGATCAGACCACATCTATAAAAGGCAACGAGTTTTGGCCAGAAAAAAATATATATATATCAATATCCCTCTGTAATATATAATAAATATAATATATATATATATATATATATATATATATATATATATATATATATATATATATATATATATATATATATATATATATATATATATATATATATATATATATATATATATATATATATATATATATATATATATATATATAGTATAGGGTAGTTTTATATTAGATTAGTTTGGGTTATGTAAAAGTTATTTTACGGGTTTTGAAGTCGAAGTTCTGTCCGTGTAAAACTACGCTATTTTTAATCATTGTAAGTTATGTTCAACCTTTTTACATTAATGTCTCGTAGCTAAATTATTATTATACTTATTTAAGCCGAAGTAATCATGATGTTGGACTAAAAATATTTAAATTTGGGTAATTGGGCTTTGTACCATAATTGAGGTTTGGACAAAAGAACGACACTTGTGGAAATTAGACTATGGGCTATTAATGGGCTTTATATTTGTTTAACTAAATGATAGTTTGTTAATTTTAATATAAAGATTTACAATTGGACGTACCTATAAATAACCATATACACTCGATCGAACACGATGGGCGGGATATTTATATGTACGAATAATCGTTCATTTAACCGGACACAGGAATGGATTAATAGCTAATAGATTTATTAAAACAAGGGTGAAATTATGTACAAGGACACTTGGCGTAATTGTTAACAAAGTATTAAAACCTTGGGTTACACGCAGTCGATATCCTGGTGTAATTATTAAACAAAGTATTAAAACCTTGTTACAGTTTAAGTCCCCAATTAGTTGGAATATTTGACTTCGGGTATAAGGATAATTTGACGAGGACACTTGCACTTTATATTTATGACTGATGGACTGTTATGGACAAAAACCAGACGGACATATTAAATAATCCAGGACAAAGAACAATTAACCCATGGGAATAAACTAAAATCAACACGTCAAACATCATGATTACGAAAGTTTAAATAAGCATAATTCCTTTATTTCATATTTAATTTCACTTTTAATTATCGCATTTTTATTTACTATCATTTTATTTATTGCACTTTTAATTATCGCACTTAAATTATCGTCATTTATATTTTTCATTAGGTTTTAATTGTGACTTAAAATATAAAATCGACAAACCGGTCATTAAACGGTAAACCCCCTTTTATATTATTATTATTATATATAAAAATATATATTTTGTACAAATATAGTTGTTTAAAATATAGTGTAAAATAAGTCATCTCCCTGTGGAACGAACCGGACTTACTAAAAACTATACTACTCTACGATTAGGTACACTGCCTATAGTGTTGTAGCAAGGTTTAGGTATATCCCATCTGTAAATAATTAAAACTTGTGTAATTTGTATCGCTTTTCGTATCAAAAATATATAGTATTTCACGTACACCTCGCACGACATCAAGTTTTTGGCGCAGCTGCCGGGGAACCGGCGAAACGCTATATTTTTAAAATATATTTGTATAAATATATTTGTATATTATTTTTTAGAAAAACAATATAAAATTCTTATAAAAAAAAAAAAAAAAAAAACTGGAACCCAGGCCTATGCGATCGCATGAGCCGGGTGTTGTAAAACCATGCGATCGCATGGCCTGACCTGACACGCCCTACTGAACCTGCCGACAGCATTAATTACGGATTATTATTAATTATTATTAATATTAAACCCTAATTAGGGTTAGTTATTATATTAATTAATTTTAGATATTAATTAATTTGTATATTTAGTTTATTTAGTTTTAATAAATTATAAAATTAATACTTTTATAAAATAAATAATATAAAAATAATATTTTTATAAAAATTGTACATTTTACAACTTTAAGATTATTTTTATATTTTGTAACTTTTTATTTATTTTAGCGTAATATTTGTATTTTATCGCTCGTACTTAGTTTTGAACTTAGTTTTTGCCATAGTTATTTTTATTTCTAGATTTTTAGGCTTTGCCGTAAAATCCCTTAAGTGCTTTTTCTTTAGACTAAGATTTAGGTGCTTTAGAGTTTTGCGACGCCGTTTTTTAGTACCTTTTTAAATTATTGTCATTTTGGGATATAGTATTTCTTTTAAGCTTTTATATTTTTTGTCGCAACTTTTAATTCTTAGTTTTTAGTTCCTTTTAAGTTTCGACGCGTTACTTTCTTATTTTTGTTTTCCGCCATTTATATTTCGACGTTTTCCGACGCACTTCTTTTTCTTTCTTATTTCTCGACGATCTAGTTTTTAGGACATAGAATTTTCTATTTCTTCTCTAAAATTTCAAAAACGAAAAATTATTTTAAGCGGTTAAATTGATAGACATCCAAATTTTCTGCTTCGTAGTAATAGTTGGATTTGTTAGTGGCTGAGTTGTGAGCTTCCGATTTAAAGGGTTCTGGCTCCCTGCTGCATCGATTGGCTATTCGAAACGTGGGCAAAAGCAGAAAAGTTTATTAATTTGATAACTTATATAATTTTTATTTTTATAACTAATAGGATAATTAAGTAAATGCACCACATTGTAGCTAAAATTTGGTAATAAGCGCATTATGGAAAATCTCGAGAATATTTTGGAAACTCTTTATGACATCCGAAATCAATTTAATCAATACTCTCAAACGGATGTTGATGACAATTTGTTCGGTCAATCTTGGATCACGAATGACGAAACAATAACTGGTTGTGAAATCTGTGGAGATTATCACTCAACATGGGAATGTTATTATTACGTTCCTATGGAAAATTACGCACCCACGGAACCTGAATGGAACGATTATGAAAAATACAATTCAAATTGGGATTATTACCAAGAATATATCCAAACTCAACAACCAGAAGGCGAGAAAAATTATGTGTCTGAAAATCTTTTAGACAATATGAAAATCAAACTCGAAGAACTCGATGCTCAAAATGAACAAATGAGAGAGTTTGTAAATCGGCAAGCTGAAACTCTATCAGATTACACACCTGTTGATCTGAGGAGTATTGTGCAAGAAAATCTCATATCATCGAATTTTGATGAATTCGAGAGCTCCGAAATCACCAATTATCCCGACGATACTTTTTATTCAGCTTTACCGATTTCACAACATATCGACACATTAGCCTCTACCGACGAAATCAACGATCCATCAATGAATGAAGAAGAAGTAAGGGTGACAAATTGGTACTCTTGGGAAAATGATAACGTTGAAAATTTTACCCCCGAGACCAAAATGGTGAGACCAATAAGTACCATTAATGAAGAAGAATTTGCTTCGATCCCGAAATTCACCATTCCACAACCTTCCAACCCAATATTCTCAATAGACGAGTCATCTACCAAAGATGAACTACAAGCTGTAATAGATATTGACACCTTGAATTTCACCCAATTGGGCAATAGAGGTGAAAACTTTAATCCCGAGAATAAACGAAAGGAAATGTTAGGAATTGTCCACCCTATAGAAATATGTATGTCGGTGTATATCGATCCATTTGACCAAGAACCAGAAAAGAGACATATCCATTTACTAAAAGCTACACTTAAAAAAGAATCAAGTAGTGACGATCGGGTGGGTCTAAACTTTAAACCCATTGGTATATTTTATACCACCCGAGATGTAAATAACTGGCTCACTATTCTAATTCGTGAAACTTATTCTACCGACTTCACATATCGTCAGCTAAGTGTGGGGAAGTCTAACCCCACTTAACGTTAAATTAGGGGTTCGGGTTAGTGCATAACTCGTTAATAAACATGCATAATAAGTAAGGGTAAAAGACGCATTTTCAAATATTAACAAACAGCTCAGAAAATCAGCCGTTTTTGAAGAAGAAAAAACATGTGTGATAAAACAAGAAGGAATGAACGATGAGGCGCGCCATCTATCATTCGACGAGCTTTGTAATTACAAACTGGGTATTTTCAATCACTTTTCTACACTAATCACCCTCATGAATTTCTAATTAGAGTCAGATTTCATGCAAATGAGGGCATTGCATGATCTCAAGTGTGGGGAAGAGTTATAAATTCTCTCGGGTTTATACTTGGTTTATTTTCTAAATTTTGTGAAAATTTTAAAAAAAAAATTCAACTAAATGAATTCAAAATCATGTTTATACATATTTATGAACGATGAAAACTATGTGTTAATACCGAAATTATCGTTACCTCGGAAAGGACATAAATTGAGAAACAACTAAAACGCTTGAATTTATTTATTAAGATATAAAAAGACGCATGAAAAAAGCCAAGTGTGGGGAGAATGTATCAAGTTATTCAATTAAAAACTATCTATCACATGTTTCTGTAAAGTTTATTGCATGTGCTTTTGTTTTGGACTAAATTGACTGTTTTACCCGCAATATTATAATAAAAATAAAAGAAAAGATGGATCTACACGATGAATCAATTCCATCATTAAAAGGAAGTAAAGTCTTCCGAAAAAGACACGCGCTTCTTGATTTACGTCAAGAAGTTGTCGTCCAGACCAACTGTAGGTTGACGAAAAATCTAGAAAAGTCATCTCTAAAATTAGCAGGAAATCCACGGACCTCAGCATCAAACAGGGTCGCCAAGTGGTCAGACTTATCCTAACCATGAGAGGATCTGTCTTGTAAAATGGGGAGGGCGCCGTGCAAATTAGCTTGATAAGACTAATGAATCAGATCCCCAGAAAGGATTTCCTTAAAGATTAAAAATCAGCTTTTAAGACTGATATTACTCAATTCTAGAGATTGACCTTAAAGATTAAGAATTACAAACTCATGGAATTCGATGATATGTAAACTCGAGCTTGAACGAGAAAATATTTTGATCAAATTAAAACCGATTTGTTTTCTGAAAATCCATTTTTAATGCGTTCATTACCATTGAACGTAAAATCCTAGGAATTCACCTAGAATTCATTAGGTCACCTGAACCAAATCGGGTGTCAACCGTAAGAACGGTGGTTGCATAGCATGGTCAAAGACAGGACCTTGTGCCAGACCAAAAAACTATAGGGTGAGCTTTACTATTGCTCCTACCAAGGATAGTAATTGCATCCGACGCGTTATAGACCATAATTAAAAGCATGTCATGGGACATTGCCTTAACAATTGCTTGTTCAACGCTTTCCTTTACAACCGGACGGTAGTTTACCGAAAGGTAATATTCGGAGCAAGTATACTGGACGTGTTACTTTCCCAATACAAGGTTAGCAAGTGGGTGACACAAAACCGCAAGTTTTGAGCTAAAATTTTCAAATCTGAAACCCACCAAACCTACAAAAATGTTTCAAGTTATGTATTGCAAACACCGGTGAAGGGTTATTCCGAAAAACTTATCTAGGGTAAAAGCTAGATTGAATTTTCAAAAGATCAAATGTTTTCATAAAGATCCAATTTCCTTAAAGGATCTAAATTTTCATAGTCATGTGGGACTGTAAACCATGTCGTTACTATCATTTTTATACCACTGTATCAAAATCACTGATGTATAAAGTGTGAGAATAAAAAAAGTGATTCGAGTGAAGTGTGATTTTATTTCAAGTTATGTATTGCTTGAGGACAAGCAACGTTCAAGTGTGGGGATATTTGATAGTGCTCTAAATGAACATATATTTAGTAGCAATATCCTCCCAATATGTAAATTATTTAGTTATAATTGTCCTATTTTAAGTTGTAATCATTTATATTAAATAAGTGCGAACACAAAAGGCGAAAATGACGATTTGAAGACGCAAATGACCAAAAAGATCAAATGTACAAGATACAATCCAAGTGTTTCAATTTATTGATGAGAAACGTCTAAAAATGACAAAAGTACAAGTTGCGGAACGCAAAGTACAAGATATTAAATTATACGAAAGGACGTTCGAAAATCCGGAACCGGGACCTGAGCCAACTATCAACGCCCGACGCAACGGACCAAAAATTATGAGTCTACTATGCACAAGAATATAATATAATATTTAAATAATTATATAAATTATTTATTTATTATATATTTAATTAAATACAACGTCGACAAGCTAGCAAACAAAGCAATTGGACATGGCCAGGCTGGCCATGCGATCGCATGAGATTAACACCGAGAACTCATGCGATCGCATGAGCCTCAGGATCAGACCACATCTATAAAAGGCAACGAGTTTTGGCCAGAAAAAAATATATATATATATCAATATCCCTCTGTAATATAATATATATATATATATATATATATATATATATATATATATATATATATATATATATATATATATATATATATATATATAGTATATGGTAGTTTTATATTAGATTAGTTTGGGTGGTAGTTTTATATTAGATTAGTTTGGGTTATGTAAAAGTTATTTTACGGGTTTTGAAGTCGAAGTTCTGTCCGTGTAACACTACGCTATTTTTAATCATTGTAAGTTATGTTCAACCTTTTTACATTAATGTCTCGTAGCTAAATTATTATTATGCTTATTTAAGCCGAAGTAATCATGATGTTGGACTAAAAATATTTAAATTTGGGTAATTGTGTGATGCCCCGTATAAAACCATCGTGTATGAATCATCAACAACAGGATCATTACAAGGTTAAGTACTATATGCTGTAATTAAAGAAGTTGCATTCACAATAAAAAGGTGATGTCATAACCGACATCAAATGTTTTACATTTCAAAAGCATGCTTCACTAAGTAAAAGCAAATAATAAGTGTATGTTACCACAATGGTCGTTACAAGTCATAGTTCAAAAGTACGAATGTTTTAATGCAAAATAAAGTAGTTCATGCGATAGCAACTCTAAGCAGCGGGTGTCTACAGCACGACTAGTACACAGCGGAAGCTAACCTCAAGCACCTGAGAAAAACATGCTTGACAACGTCAACACAAAGGTTGGTGAGCTATAGTTTAAGTATAACAGTATGTAAGGTAGGCCACGAGATTTCAGTGCTACAAAGAGCGTTTCAAAATAGTATGATAAAGTATATGTTAACCGTGGGCACTTGGTAACTAACTTAACGTTTATACCCCCTGAAAGTACACTTGGCAAGTGCGTATGTTTATGAAGTATTAAACACCCGTTAAATGCTAGCGCTACTAGCCCGAGTGGGGATGTCAAACCCTATGGATCCATATCTAAGATTCGCGTTCACGGTTCAAAAACCAATGATTAAACGTTACCGAGCTAAAGGGAATGTTTATGCCGTTGTATAACCCACACATATATAAGTTTAAGTACTCGTGCCTAGTATGTAAAACATAAAATCGGCATGTATTCTCAGTTCCCAAAATAAGTTTAAAGTAAAAAGGGAATGCTATAACTCACAATGATATGTAGCGGTAAAGTAGTAGTCGGGAAATGTGTGCAAGTAAATGGTCCGAGGTCCTCAACCTAAGTCAAATAGTACTAAGTCAGTAAATCGTCTTAATAGGTTTAAAAGTATGTAATTAAGGTCTTAAGGGTCATCATCATTCGTCATTAAACAAAAGGCGTAAAGTAGGTTTCGTTTATGAAAGTAGTTTAAAACAAAGTCTGACTTCAGTCAGTCACCACGGCCTCTACCCTTACTGAATTAAGGTGAGACCAGTGGCCATGGATCTTTCTATGAGTCCCTTAAGTGTGGTAAAAATTCCAGAAGCAAACTCTTCTTTGTTTGACCGTGGCGACGGTCTAAGTGCGAGTAGGTCAGAAATTTCTAAACAACGTTAAAGGACATAGTGACGATCGGAGGGCCATAAATCCTAAACCGTAACTCGGATTAAGACGAGTCCTATATGAAAAGTTATCTACTCGAAAAGATCTATCTAAAAATCATGGTCTCAGTAGCCCAGGTCTATTTGTCTAGTGAGTTCCGGTGGTCTTGGTGCTTGATGTTCATCATGGTTCTCATCCTTGATGCATATAGCTTCAAGTGTACAACTCATTGATGTATCTACATCATCTTAACCAAGTCTTGACCATCATAACCCTAGTGCAAGTCTAAGACATGAAGCACAACTCACTTAAGAGTTGCATGTAGTTTGATGAACCAAAGTTACATCAAAGTCTTAGGTTTGACACTTACATGAACTATAAGACTAATAATAAGTTACAAACTTGAAAATGAACTTATAAAATCAAGATCTTAAAATGTAGAACATACTTCTTAGTTAGATCTTGAAGATCCAAGACTCAAAAGTCTAGATCAAGCATAAGTATACAAAGTTATAATTAAAAAGTTTCCTTTATATGTTCTTGAACTTTAAAGTTAACTTTAAGTTCACGATTAATGAGATCAAGGTTAACTAGTAACACTTGACCAATAATAACCAACCAACATAAAATTAAAGTGTAAATAACTAAATAAACAAGTAAATAAGTTCATGGGTTGTTCATACTTTTAAAGATTCAACCAAGGTTTGATCTTTAAGTAAAGTAAACTTTAAGTTTACTTCAAGAACTACAAGTATGAGTTACAACACAAGAACTTTAATCTTTGAGACATTATATGTAGAACCTAAACTAGAGAGTTTAGTTCTTGAATGTTCTTGTTAATACAAGATAAAGAAGAATAAACTAGGTAGTTTGATTCTTGAAAACATGTAAGTAAAGAAAGAAAAACAACTAGTAAGTAAGTAACAATAATCAAGTAAACAATTACAACTAACAAAAGATTATAAAAATCAAAGAATGATGATGATTTAAGGGTGTTAGGATTCGGTTTTAGAAAGAGAAGATGAAGAGAAAAGTAGTTCAAGTTGCTTACAAGTTTAGAGAGAATTTGAGAGAAAAGTTACAAGTATTCTTTGTGTGTGTTTGAGAATGAGAGAGATGTGAGGTAACTAGTGAGTATGTAGTGTACAAAAAAATTAAAACACCACCATATGGTCACCATGGGCTTCGGCATTCAGCAGAAAAAGGGAGGGGGAGGTTTGTTCTTTGGTTACTAGCTTGTAAAGTTCATTAAATTTTGACACAAGGTGGTATGTGCATGGGGATGATGTGTAACAAGATTCCAAGTGCCTTAAACTAGCTAGTTACCATCTAACATGATACTTACAAGTAGTGTTGGGCTAATTAGTCCACTTAAAAAGTAGGGTGGGCTTCTAAAGTCCAATAACACTAGTAAAGGCCCAAGTTCAAATAAAAGCCCAAGTATGTATGTAATTAACAAGTAAATCCAATTAAAAGCTCGAGTAACTAACTAACAACTTTAGTTAATTAAAATGATTAATAAACTTAATCATGAATGTAAATAATACTTGAAAATATTATTCGTGAAAGTTCCGGGTGTCACAAAGACGTTTCGGGCACTTAAAAGTCAAGTACGGGCAATCATGGTAACATGTAAATGTAATAACATACATTCGTTTAATCACACGTATTAATAATAATAATTATTAATAAATAACATTGGAAAAACCAGGGTCGTTACATTACCCACCTGTTAAAGAAAATTTCATCCCGAAATTTAAGCTGCAGGTGATGGAGGAGTCGGAAAAAGGTGAGGATACTTCCGCATCATTTGATCCTCTCGTTCCCAAGTAAAATCAGGTCCTCGTTTGGCATTCCACCGTACTCGGACGATCGGAATCTTGTTGCATTTCAAAGTTTTGATCTCACGATCCATAATTTTAACAGGTTCCTCCACAAAGTGGAGTTTGTCATCAATTGTAAGTTCTTCCAGTGGTATGATAAGTTCTGGTGCAGCAAGACACTTCTTCAAGTTTGACACGTGGAAGGTAGGATGAACTGAGCTCAATTGTGCTGGTAGATCCAAACGGTATGCAACGAGTCCAACACGTTCCAAGATTTCGAAAGGACCAATGTATCGTGGGTTCAACTTTCCATGTTTTCCAAAACGGATCACACCTTTCCAAGGTGCAACCTTCAACATTACACGATCACCAACGTTGAATTCAAAGTCTTTACGTTTAAGATCGGCATAACTCTTTTGACGATCGCGGGCAGTGTTAAGTCTCACTTGAATTTGAGCAATCTTCTCCGTTGTTTCGTGGACTACCTCGGGTTCGGTGATTTGCTTTTCGCCTACTTCGGCCCAGCAAATAGGAGATCGACACTTACGGCCATACAATGCCTCGAAAGGTGCGGCATTAATGCTCGAGTGATAACTGCTGTTGTACGAGAATTCAGCTAGTGGCAAATGCCTTTCCCAGGCCTTTCCAAAATCAATGACACATGCACGTAACATGTCTTCCAACGTCTGAATCGTTCGTTCACTTTTCCCGTCAGTCTGAGGATGATAAGCAGTACTTAGGTCAAGAAGAGTTCCCATGGCTTCTTGCAAAGAACGCCAAAATCTAGAGGCAAAACGGGGATCGCGATCGGAGATGATCGATAAAGGTACACCATGACGAGATACAACCTCTTTGATGTACAGCTGAGCAAGTCTTTCCATTGTATCAGTTTCCTTCATCGCTAGGAAGTGTGCAGATTTGGTAAGGCGGTCAACAATAACCCAAATAGTATCGTATCCGCCCACCGTCTTCAGCAGCTTAGTAAAGAAATCCATTGTGATCCTTTCCCACTTCCATTGTGGGATTTCCGGCTGTTGAAGTAACCCAGAAGGTCTCTGATGTTCGGCCTTAACTTTCGAACAAGTCAAACACTTCCCAACATAAGTTGCAACGTCCTTCTTAAGATTCGGCCACCAATACTGTTCTTTAAGGTCGTGGTACATTTTGCCTGCTCCAGGGTGAATCGAATATCTCGATTTGTGTGCTTCATCAAGTATCAGGTTTCGTATATCTCCATAAAAAGGTACCCAAATTCTTCCGGCATAACATCGAAGTCCAGACTCCCTAACCTCGAATCGAGAGACAAGTATGTTCAAATGTTCACGAGATATGTTCTCCTCCTTGAGAGCCTCATCTTGGGCTACTCTGATCTGGCTGTTAAGGTTCGAATGTATGGTGATGTTCAGAGCCCTAACACGAAGAGGTGTCGTCCTCTCCTTTCGGCTTAAAGCGTCAGCTACAACATTGGCCCTGCCAGGGTGATAACGGAGTTCACAATCATAGTCGTTGAGCGTCTCGATCCATCGATGCTGTCTCATATTCAGTTGCTTCTGATCAAAGATGTGCTGGAGACTCTTGTGATCGGTGAAGATAGTGCTCTTAGTTCCATACAAATAATGTCTCCACAATTTAAGCGTAAAGACAACGGCTCCAAGTTCAAGATCATGTGTAGTGTAGTTTCGCTCGTGAATCTTCAATTGGCGGGAGGTATAGGCAATAACCTTTGATCTTTGCATCAGTACACAACCAAAACCACTCTTCGATGCATCACAATAAACAACGAAGTCGTCACTGCCTTCAGGAAGTGATAGGATAGGTGCGGTGGTTAACTTCTTCTTCAAAGTTTGAAATGCTGATTCGTGTGCGGGTTCCCAAATGAACTTCTTGCCCTTGTGAGTCAGTGCGGTCAAAGGACGCGCAATCAGAGAAAATCCTTCGATGAATCTTCGGTAATAACCGGCGAGACCTAGGAATTGGCTAATATGCGTCAGAGTAGTGGGGGTCTCCCACTTCCTGATGGCTTCAATCTTGGAGGGATCAACTTTGATACCCTGGTCGCTCACAACATGACCCAGAAACTGTACTTCCTTCAACCAAAATTCACACTTGGAGAATTTGGCGTAAAGTTGCTCTTGTCTTGAGAGTTCAAGCACTAATAAGAGGTGTTGCTCATGTTCTTCTTCGCTCTTAGAGTAGATGAAGATATCATATATGAAGACGATAACAAACTTGTCCAAGTAAGGCTTGCAGACACGATTCATGAGGTCCATGAACACGGCAGGTGCATTTGTCAAACCGAATGGCATTACGAGAAACTCATAATGACCATAACGGGTCCTGAATGCAGTTTTCATCACGTCACTATCCTTCACCCTCAGCTGGTGATATCCAGATCGCAAATTGATCTTTGAATAAACGCTCGATCTTTGTAGTTGATCAAAAAGATCGTCAATTCGTGGAAGAGGATACCGATTCTTGATAGTCAATTTGTTGAGTTCACGGTAGTCGATATACATACGGAAGGATCCATCCTTCTTCTTCACAAACAACACAGGTGCGCCCCAAGGTGAGAAACTTGGTTGACTAAATCCTCGGTCTAACAGCTCTTGTAGTTGACTCTGTAATTCTTGCATCTCGGAAGGTGCGAGTCTATAAGGTGCGCTAGCTACAGGTGCTGCTCCTGGCACTAAATCAATCTGAAACTCTACTGCTCTCTGCGGCGGTAATCCAGGCAATTCCTCTGGGAAGACATCGGAAGATTCGTTCACAATTCGAACGTCATTCACGCTCTTCACCTCAGTTTCTACCGCTTTGACATGTGCTAGGACAGCAAAACGTCCCTTCTTCATAATCTTTTGCGCTTTCACGCAACTAATGAGGTTCAACTTCGAGGTACATCTCTCTCCATAGATAACCAGTGGTTCACCATCTCCTTGTGGTATGCGAAGTGCTTTATCTCTACAGATAATATCGGCCTTTATCTTGCTCAACCAATCCATACCAACGATCACGTCAAAGCTTCCCAGTTTGATAGGTATCAAATCAATTTCGAAATCTGCACCAGCTATGTTGATAATAGCTCCACGACTAATATGGTCAACCTTTTCAAGTTTTCCATTGGCGACCTCGACAAGCATACTCTCTTTTAACGGGACTAATGACCAATTAATCTTATCGCAAAAATGTCTACATACATAACTTCTATCCGCACCAGTATCAAACAAGACAGAAGCTAAAAGATTGTTGATTTTTAATATACCTGTCACCAATTCGGGGTTATCGCGTGCATCCCTTGCATTAACATTAAAAGCTCTACCACGGGGTGGCCCGCCATCTTTTCGCTTGTTGGGGCATGCGTTTCTGAAATGGCCCGTCTGTCCACATTCGTAGCACTTCTTAGGTCCATTGGTGTTCGGCTTCCCATTCAAAGTGGTGTCCTTGTAGTCTTTCCCGATATGCCCAGCCCGTTGGCACCTCTCGCAGACAACATTGCAATACCCAGTGTGGTGTTTGTAGCACCGTTTGCATTGTGGTAAGGTTCCTTTGTAGTTCGGGTTGGTGTTGGTGTTGTTGTTGGGATTAAGGTATCCACCATTGTTGTGCCTCTTGGCGGGGGTTTGATCGTAGTTTCTCCCCCTGTTGTTGTTGTTGTTGTTGTTGTTGTTGTTGTTGTTGTTGTTGTTGTTGTTATTGTTGTTGTTGTGGTTGTTGTGGTTGTTGTGGTTGTTGTCCCATTTCCTCTTTTCTCTACTACCAGCCTCAAACTTAGCCTTCTCCGGCTCATCAATAAGAATCTGATTCATGAGAGTATGCGCCATGCGCATTGCTTCGGGAACATTCGGTGGTTTGGATGAGGTGACATTTCCTTTGATGGACTTAGGGAGTCCCGAGAAGTATTTCTCCATGCGCTTGAATTCGGGGGTGACCATGGTTGTACACATCAGTGCTAACTCCAAAAACCTACGATTGTAACTGTTAAGGTCGTTCCCTACGGCCTTCAACTGCATGAATTCAATTTCCATCTTCTGAATTTCGGTTCTCGGACAATACTCATCAATCATAGTCGCCTTGAATTCCTCCCATGGCGTAGCATACGCCTCATCGATACCTTTCGATTGAGCTAACGTGTTCCACCACATTAGCGTGCCGTCAGATAGCGTGCAAGATGCAAACTTGGTCTTATTGTCCTCCGAACAGTTGCTAACTCAGAATACTGATTCAAGTTTCTCGAACCATCTGGTGAGACCAACTGGTCCCTCGGTGCCGCTGAAGTTATGCGGTTTGCAGCTCTGGAATTCCTTCTATGTACACCCATTTCGAACGGGTGGGATAACTGGTGGTGGTGGCGGTGGAGCTTGGAGATTTCATTCTGCTAGGGCTGCAGCGACCCGTTCGCTGATCATGTCCTCAATCTGGGCGGCGGTAGGTGTGGATCTTTCGTTAGCCATGGTATTCTAAACAAAAATTTTGACTCAAGTCAAAATCCAGCATTCGATATGTAGTAATATAGTATATATTAACCAACATGGAATCAAAACATCACATGTTATTAAATAATGCATCTAGGTACAAATACCAGAGAATCATCGTACAGCAATGTAAATAGAACATCGTGCAAGAATTAAATAACGCAAAGTTCCATTCATTAATAATAATAAGTTTCATACATCTGAATAAGTTCGTACAATACATATGAAATACATGAAACTATATCTAGATTACATCATGAAATCTAAATACAAGGTCCTACGGTGAAGGCGGGTGAACTGCTCCTCGAGCCAACTGCTCCTCGAGCTCAGTGACTCGAGCTCGGAGGATCTCAACCTCCCTCATCAGTTCCTCGTTAGAGGGAGCTGGTGGGGCAGGCGGTGCAGGTGGGGCGGGTGGTGCCGGTGGTGCTGATGTAGATGGTCTGGCTCCGGATGTAGACGGTACGTCCCTAGATGTAAGTGGTCCGTAACTAAATCTAGGTGGTACGGTTCCAGGAATAGTCAATACGTAACGGGGAACCTTACGTATCTGTGGGTCGACAGGGTATGGCACAACTCGTTTACGAGTAGTAACCCTACAACGATGGCCAAAAGCGTCAGTAAAAGCACGACCTCCATTCACCCCTGGAATGACGGTGCCGTCGAAACGGTACCGCTTCTTCGGCGGGGTGGAGGGTTCCTGAATAGGTCTATCAGCAGGATCCTCATCATCGCTGGAGTCGTCTGATGATGAAGAATCGGCGGATGATGAGTCATCCGAATCGTGTGGTGGTGACACTGGTGGCTGAGCTGGTAATCCGAAGCGTCCGAAGGCGGCCAACATCTGTATGTGTCTGCCTGGCGGAATCACGACTAAACGTCCGTCGGGAGTGCGTCGGCAAGGCGTGCGCATGTGGTTACGAAACGGCCGTTCCCCGAACTCCGCGGGGATCTCAATACCACCAATGCAGGGCTGTGACCTCGAGGGTCCGGGAGCAGACACTGGGGCAGGTGCACGAGTACCAGCTCCGGAAGTGGAAGCGTCGGGATCACTAGTGGGTGTCGGGGCCGGTGTATCGGCAGTAGCAGTAGGTAGGGCGACGGGGTCTGAGTCTGTACTGCCCGAAATGCCAGCAGGTGGAACATCCGACATCTGAACAAGGAAAAATAAATTTTCCATGTCAGTAAGTCATAAGCAAGCACGTATTAGGCCAACAGTTTAAATCATGTATAACAATAAGTAGCATGGCAATAATAACGAATCGTACAGAAGTAGCATGCAATCGAAAGCAAGTAATATCATGCAGTAGTGAAATCATGTAGTAGCATACGGCATATAGAAGTAAAAGTAAGCAGCAGCATGCAGTAAGTTCAGCAGAAACACGTAAACTAGCAAGTTGTAGATTAGTCCTATTAGTGAATCCTACCCGGGTCGGTCTTAGACTCACTAATGCAACCTAATTCCCTACAACCAATGCTCTGATACCAAATGTGATGCCCCGTATAAAACCATCGTGTACGAATCATCAACAACAGGATCATTACAAGGTTAAGTACTATATGCTGTAATTAAAGAAGTTGCATTCACGATAAAAAGGTGATGTCATAACCGACATCAAATGTTTTACATTTCAAAAGCATGCTTCACTAAGTAGAAGCAAATAATAAGTGTATGTGACCACAATGGTCGTTACAAGTCATAGTTCAAAAGTACGAATGTTTGAATGCAAAATAAAGTAGTTCATGCGATAGCAACTCTAAGCAGCGGGTGTCTACAGCACGACTAGTACACAGCGGAAGCTAACCTCAAGCACCTGAGAAAAACATGCTTGAAAACGTCAACACAAAGGTTGGTGAGCTATAGTTTAAGTATAACAGTATGTAAGGTAGGCCACGAGATTTCAGTGCTACAAAGAGCGTTTCAAAACAGTATGATAAAGTATATGTTAACCGTGGGCACTTGGTAACTAACTTAACGTTTATACCCCCTGAAAGTACACTTGGTAAGTGTGTATGTTTACGAAATATTAAACACCTGTTAAATGCTAGCGCTACTAGCCCGAGTGGGGATGTCAAACCCTATGGATCCATATCTAAGATTCGCGTTCACGGTTCAAAAACCAATGATTAAACGTTACCGAGCTAAAGGGAATGTTTATGCCGTTGTATAACCCACACATATATAAGTTTAAGTACTCGTGCCTAGTATGTAAAACATAAAATCCGCATGTATTCTCAGTTCCCAAAATAAGTTTAAAGTAAAAAGGGAATGCTATAACTCACAATGATATGTAGCGGTAAAGTAGTAGTCGGGAAAGGTGTGCAAGTAAACGGTCCGAGGTCCTCAACCTAAGTCAAATAGTACTAAGTCAGTAAATCATCTTAATAGGCTTAAAAGTATGTAATTAAGGTCTTAAGGGTCATCATCATTCGTCATTAAACAAAAGGCGTAAAGTAGGTTTCGTTTATGAAAGTAGTTTAAAACAAAGTCTGAATTCAGTCAGTCACCACGGCCTCTACCCTTACTGAATTAAGGTGAGACCAGTGGCCATGGCTCCGTCTATGAGTCCCTTAAGTGTGGTAAAAATTCCAGAAGCAAACTCATCTTCGTTTGACTGTGGCGACGGTCTAAGTGCGAGTAGGTCAGAAATTTCTGCACAACGTTAAAGGACATAGTGACGATCGGAGGGCCATAAATCCTAAAGCGTAACTCGGATTAAGATGAGTCCTATATGAAAAGTTATCTACTCGAAAAGATCTATCTAAAAATCATGGTCTCAGTAGCCCAAGTCTACTGGTCTGTTACAGAAACAGCAGGTCAGTAGGGTTTGGACAGAAACAGTAAGTTTAAGTGAGTTCCGGTGGTCTTGGTGCTTGATGTTCATCATGGTTCTCATTCTTGATGCATATAGCTTCAAGTGTACAACTCATTGATGTATATACATCATCTTAACCAAGTCTTGACCATCATAACCCTAGTGCAAGTCTAAGACATGAAGCACAACTCACTTACGAGTTGCATGTAGTTTGATGAACCAAAGTTACATCAAAGTCTTAGATTTGACACTTACATGAACTATAAGACTAATAATAAGTTACAAACTTGTAAATGAACTTATGAAATCAAGATCTTAAAATGTAGAACATAGTTCTTAGTTAGATCTTGAAGATCCAAGACTCAAAAGTCTAGATCAAGCATAAGTATACAAAGTTATAATTAAAAAGTTTCCTTTATATGTTCTTGAACTTTAAAGTTAACTTTAAGTTCAAGATTAATGAGATCAAGGTTAACTAGTAACACTTGACCAATAATAACCAACCAACATAAAATTAAAGTGCAAATAACTAAATAAACAAGTAAATAAGTTCATGGGTTGTTCATACTTTTAAAGATTCAACCAAGGTTTGATCTTTAAGTAAAGTAAACTTTAAGTTTACTTCAAGAACTACAAGTATGAGTTACAACACAAGAACTTTAATCTTTGAGACATTATATGTAGAACCTAAACTAGAGAGTTTAGTTCTTGAATGTTCTTGTTAATACAAGATAAAGAAGAATAAACTAGGTAGTTTGATTCTTGAAAACATGTAAGTAAAGAAAGAAAAACAACTAGTAAGTAAGTAACAATAATCAAGTAAACAATTACAACTAACAAAAGATTATAACAATCAAAGAATGATGATGATTTAAGGGTGTTAGGATTCGGTTTTACAAAGAGAAGAGGAAGAGAAAAGTAGTTCAAGTTGCTTACAAGTTTAGAGAGAATTTGAGAGAAAAGTTACAAGTATTCTTTGTGTGTGTTTGAGAATGAGAGAGATGTGAGGTAACTAGTGAGTATGTAGTGTACAAAAAAATTAAAACACCACCATATGGTCACCATGGGCTTCGGCATTCAGCAGAAAAAGGGAGGGGGAGGTTTGTTCTTTGGTTACTAGCTTGTAAAGTTCATTAAAGTTGGACACAAGGTGGTATGTGCATGGGGATGATGTGTAACAAGATTCCAAGTGCCTAAAACTAGCTAGTTACCATCTAACATGATACTTACAAGTAGTGTTGGGCTAATTAGTCCACTTAAAAAGTAGGGTGGGCTTCTAAAGTCCAATAACACTAGTAAAGGCCCAAGTTCAAATAAAAGCCCAAGTATGTATGTAATTAACAAGTAAATCCAATTAAAAGCCCAAGTAACTAACTAACAACTTTAGTTAATTAAAATGATTAATAAACTTAATCATGAATGTAAATAATACTTGAAAATATTATTCATGAAAGTTCCGGGTGTCACAAAGACGTTTCGGGCACTTAAAAGTCAAGTACGGGCAATCATTGTAACATGTAAATGTAATAACATACATTCGTTTAATCACACGTATTAATAATAATAATTATTAATAAATAACATTGGAAAAACCAGGGTCGTTACATTACCCACCTGTTAAAGAAAATTTCTTCCCGAAATTTAAGCTGTAGGTGATGGAGGAGTCGGAAAAATGTGAGGATACTTCCGCAATTTGATCCTCTCGTTCCCAAGTAAACTCAGGTCCTCGTTTGGCATTCCACCGTACTCGGACGATCAAAATCTTGTTGCATTTCAAAGTTTTGATATCACGATCCATAATTTCAACAGGTTCCTCCACAAAGTGGAGTTTGTCATCAATTATAAGTTCTTCCAGTGGTATGATAAGTTCTGGTGCAGCAAGACACTTCTTCAAGTTTGACACGTGGAAGGTAGGATGAACTGAGCTCAATTGTGCTGGTAGATCCAAACGGTATGCAACGGGTCCAACACGTTCCAAGATTTCGAAAGGACCAATGTATCGTGGGTTCAACTTTCCACGTTTTCCAAAACGGATCACACCTTTCCAGGGTGCAACCTTCAACATTACATGATCACCAACGTTGAATTCAAAGTCTTTACGTTTAAGATCGGCATAACTCTTTTGACGATCGCGGGCAGTCTTAAGTCTCGCTTGAATCTGAGCAATCTTCTCCGTTGTTTCGTGGACTACCTCGGGTCCGGTGATTTGCTTTTCGCCTACTTCGGCCCAGCAAATAGGAGATCGACACTTACAGCCATACAATGCCTCGAAAGGTGCGGCATTAATGCTCGAGTGATAACTGTTGTTGTACGAGAATTCGGCTAGTGGCAAATGCCTTTCCCAGGCCTTTCCAAAATCAATGACACATGCACGTAACATGTCTTCCAACGTCTGAATCGTTCGTTCACTTTGCCCGTCAGTCAGAGGATGATAAGCAGTACTTATGTCAAGACGAGTTCCCATGGCTTCTTGCCCGTCAGTTTGGGTTATGTAAAAGTTATTATACTGGTTTTGAAGTCGAAGTTCTGTCCGTGTAACACTACGCTATTTTTAATCATTGTAAGTTATGTTCAACCTTTTTACATTAATGTCTCGTAGCTAAATTATTATTATGCTTATTTAAGCCGAAGTAATCATGATGTTGGACTAAAAATATTTAAATTTGGGTAATTGGGCTTTGTACCATAATTGAGGTTTGGACAAAAGAACGACACTTGGGGAAATTAGACTATGGGCTATTAATGGGCTTTATATTTGTTTAACTAAATGATAGTTTGTTAATTTTAATATAAAGATTTACAATTGGACGTACCTATAAATAACCATATACACTCGATCAGACACGATGAGCTGGATATTTATATGTACGAATAATCGTTCATTTAACCAGACACGGGAATGGATTAATAGCTAATAGATTTATTAAAACAAGGGTGAAATTATGTACAAGGACACTTGGCGTAATTGTTAACAAAGTATTAAAACCTTGGGTTACACGCAGTCGATATCCTGGTGTAATTATTAAACAAAGTATTAAAACCTTGTTACAGTTTAAGTCCCCAATTAGTTGGAATATTTGACTTCGGGTATAAGGATAATTTGACGAGGACACTCGCACTATATATTTATGACTGATGGACTGTTATGGACAAAAACCAGACGGACATATTAAATAATACAGGACAAAGAACAATTAACCCATGGGAATAAACTAAAATCAACACGTCAAACATCATGATTATGAAAGTTTAAATAAGCATAATTCCTTTATTTCATATTTAATTGCACTTTTAATTATCGCATTTTTATTTACTATCATTTTATTTATTGCACTTTTAATTATCGCACTTAAATTATCGTCATTTATATTTTTCATTAGGTTTTAATTGTGACTTAAAATATAAAATCGACAAACCGGTCATTAAACGGTAAACCCCCTTTTATATTATTATTATATATAAAAATATATATTTTGTACAAATATAGTTATTTAAAATATAGTGTAAAATAAGTCTTCTCCCTGTGGAACGAACCGGACTTATTAAAAACTATACTACTCTACGATTAGGTACACTGCCTATAGTGTTGTAGCAAGGTTTAGGTATATCCCATCTGTAAATAATTAAAACTTGTGTAATTTGTATCGCTTTTCGTATCAAAAATATATAGTATTTCACGTACACCTCGCACGACATCACACACTCATGCAAGACCTGGTTCACTAGGACCAACGCTCTGATACCAACTGTGACGATCGCTCCAAATCCATATGGACGAACACGTCATTCATCGATTTCATTGCAAGGTATTTGACCTCTATATGATACGTTTTGTAAATATTGCATTCTTTTGAAAAGGCACACCATCAATGAATATTTAAATCAAAGGTTCTCGACATCTGATGATTTCTATATATAGACAATCACCGTAAATAATAGTTTACAATATTAATTCCGTTGACAATGCAGTCAAAATAAGATACATGGTGATGATTTTGTGAATGCAACATTTTCTTGAATAAAGCATGCAAGACTCCATGCACATAGCTTGTATAACATGTAAGCAAACAGCGGAAGACTTCTAGGGAACCTGAGAATAAACATGCTAACAAGTGTCAACACAAAGGTTGGTGAGTTCATAGTTTTAGTGTTTCGCATAATCTGTATATAAAAATGGATCACAAGATTTCAGTTGTTTCATCCAGAAACATTTATCAATAGATTATATAAAAGTGGATCACAAGATTTCAGTTGTTTCATCCAAAAACGTTTATCAAAATATTCTACGAAATTGAGCACCCTGGTAACTAAACTTAACGTATATATAATTTATACCCTTTGTATAATCATCTTCATAATACACGCAAACCAACGTGTACGCTTCTCAAATAGCATACGTTTGTTAAAAGGCTAGCGCTCTAGCTCGGACGGGGATATCAAGCCCTATGGATCCATATACTACTACTCGCGCCCACCAGTTCTTATAACCGGCAGTTACTAGTTACCAAAGCTAAGGGATTTTCTGTTCAAACTCAGTATAGAATTTAGTATGTACTTGTGTCCATTGTTTTTAAAATAAAGTGCATGCATTCTCAGCCCAAAAATATATATTGCAAAATCATTTAAAAAGGGAGCAAATGAAACTCACCTTAGCAGCATATAAAGTCGTTCACCAAAATGTGACCGAAACTCGGATTACTAAATAACCGTAGATCTCAACCTAGAGAACATATGTTGGTCAATAAATGTTTATCAAGCCAGGTCAGGTCATAGTGTATCACAATCCTAATGCTCGATATCGACATACAAAAGTTATCCAAAGTCGTTTCAAAAAGTCAATTTTGACAGTTGTTTAACAAAACGAGACGTACCTTATATAAGGATTCATTTACTAGGTTGGTAATGTTAAAAAATCCAATTTATCAATCTCGTAAACAAGTTGTTTAAATCTTAATTGTAAATTCAAAAGCAATTTCAATTAACGTTAATCACAATTCAGTTGATCATATCTTTTAATCCGTTCATCGAAATTATTCGATATCTAACTGAAAAGTTATTGATTTTTCGCCAGCTTTCCAAAAACATGTATATCATATACCTTTTACCAGTAATATATGTAATTAATTCGTGATTCATTATAAACTGTTTAACGACAAAATTTAGCATACACGTATGTATAAATATATATACTCGAGCACCAGACATGGATACGCAATTAATATATAAAAGATAAAATATGAGTGCTTACGTATCAATATTGAGATTCAATATTGTAGGAAAGTACGTAGACGTAACGGAGATGATAAACACTAGGTTTGATTCATAAATATACCCCCGAACATTACCCATAATTTTCTTAGCTCTATCTCGCTTGAAAACCATTTTGAAAGTGACACGCTCAAGACCTCGTCGTAGTATTTTATGTATAATACTAATTAATAATATTAATAATAATATTATTAATCTTAATAATAATAATAATAATAATAATAATAATAATAATAATAATATAAATAATAATAATAAACACTTACGGAGTAATATTAATAGTGTGAGAAAACAGAACTGAAATCGTGCAATTTATAGAACCTTTTCTGAAAAAGTACCCCATGCGATCGCATGGGATTTGTGCTTCAAGGCCATGCGATCGCATGGCCCTCTGATCCAGCTCACAAACTTTTAACTTTTTGTTTGTCGACATAATTTTATATAATATATATAATATATTTAATTTATATAATTAATTATATATTATATTAAATTTACATGCATAGTTGACTTGTAATTTTTGTTCCGATAAGTCGTACGTCATCACTCGACTTATGTCCCGGTTCCGGTTTTTCAAATGTCCTTTTGTACGCTGAGAAAATTTGTATTTTACATTTCGTGTCACGTACCTTTGTCAAAATATAGCCTTAAATTATCCCTAAACTATACCACTCAAAGTATATCTTAAACTTTCGAGTATTTTGATCATTTACTTCTATAAATCATCGTCTCACTATTTGTTAATATATATAATAACAATTTGTTTTTATGACCAAGTTAATATTATATTTTATCGTATTGTTAAATATATATTTTCAATATTAATAAACACATTTTAAAATACATATCGCAAGTTATTCATATATCTAATTCCAACAGTTGATATTCCTTAATATTGTATGTGTCCAAATTACGTTATTTAAACAAACACTTTACCATTTATTCCGAATACCGTTAATAATGAATGATTTCCCAAATCAACGTGGACCTTACAACAGAGACCCGTAATAATATCATAATCCTTAAGGGACTCAATAATTATCTTTTAATTCAATCTTTTGGCATAATCTTTTAACTCTGTATCTAAATATATCAATCAGATAATCAAACCAATAAGTTTAATGCACAGTATAATATACTCAACACTTTGTTACGTTTTCAAGTTATGGTATATATATGTATCTATTTACATAAAATTGTTCACGGATTGTTGAGAACAATCGAAAGTTAATTAAATAGTTCAAAAATTTTGAGATTCAACTTTACAGACTTTGCTTATCGTGTCGGAAACGTTAAAGATTAAGTTTAAATTTGGTCAGAAATTTCTGGGTCATCACATTATCCGAGCGTTGGTCTTAGAGAACCAGAAAATTTGCATTCATGTGTCTTATCGAGTTTGTTAGGATACATTAGTGAGTCTGGACTTCGACCGTGTTTTCTTTAAAAATGATTGCTTAACATTTTTGTTGGAAACTATATATTATTAACATGTAAATATTATGTTATATATTAATCTCTTAACATGTTTGATATTGTGTGATAGATGTCTACCTCTAGCACAAATTCCATTGACTCACCTAATAATAACGAAGAGTCGAATATATATTGGCAAGATTCACAAGTTCCCGAAGAACCGGAAGAAGAGGAAACGGAACCGGAAGAAGAGGAATCGGAAGAAGAGGAACCAGAAGAAGAGGAACTGGAAGAAGAAGAGGTTCCGGAGGGGGGAATAGTAGGAACCACAGAAAACCGGTCAAATAAAAGAAAATCCTCAACCAATGGACCAAAGTTAATAATGGTCAATGGTGTTTCCGCTAAGGAAGCAAAATATTGGGAAAATTACCAATTTTTCGATGAATCGGATCCTGATGAGAATTCCGATGATGTTATAGAAATTACCCCGACCCAATTTAATGAAGCAAAAGAAAATAATAAGGGAAAAGGCATCAAAATAGAGAAATCTGATTCCGACCCCGATGAACTTTATATGTACTGTCAACACCCGTATTTTCAATATCGTGACAATAACCCAGGAACCTCTAAACCACCAGGTTCTTCTAAACCAATGTGGAAAACGACGACTCGTATTAGAAGAACATCATATATCCCTAGAAGATTAGGAAAAAGAACCAAGTCCGAAGAAGAAGAAACCAGTTATTCAGATTAGAGGGGTGTGAGCATGTTGTTTAATAAATGTATTGTAGTGTGCTTGTACTTTTATGTTCTATGTAAAAATTGTTTGTATTGTTTGTTATTACGAATCTAATCCTTGTCTATTTTACAGTATAAAAACAAAATGGATGTTAAGGGTAGACAACAGAATATTTAAGAAGACCGACCAGAGGATATGATTGAGGAAATCTTGTCTAGAGTCGGTCAGAATTCATCAGCACATTTAGTTATGGCAAAATTAACTTGTCAAACATTTGAAAGACTTTCCAGAAATGCCTTAGTTTATAAAAGGCTTTCCTTTGATAGGTAGGGTATATCACATTGGGGAGACTTTAAGTTACGCCGTGTTTTCTTTAAAGCGTTAAATGCGGGGAACCCAAATGCAATTTTACGCTACGAGTTAAGAACCTATTTTGACTCAACATATCCCAACATAGGATTTCGTGAATTAGAAAGAGCTTCTAACATGCAACATAAAGAAGCATGTTATGCTTACGGGTTAGTGATGTTCACTTCTTACCAAAGTGAGAAAAAGAACATCGGATTACAGCTTTTAAATAAAACTTTCCCACAAGTGACGGATTCAGTAGTTGGGGTGAGAAACAAGGTTTTTAGATTATTACGGGGCTGTTGGACATTACGAAACCCTCGTCCTTTTGACGACATTACAACATGCTGCCTAGACAATGGTCATAACGGTTATTTTCCACAAGACCAAGGATGGGAAGTCATCTTAGTAAAACCAGAATGCATGACTTGTTTCTGGACTTATGAATTACGTGTCTTTATTTCCTTTGCTGAACAACTTGCGTATTAACTAGATTTATCTTCAAAACTGTCATGTATCATAGTGTACTATATTTCATGTTATATGTAATATAGCGAAGTTGTAAGTTTGAAGAATATTTGTATGTGATATATTATTATAATCAGTTTTTCATATGGAATTGTAGTAGTTGAATTGTATATTAGCTACTAAGTATGAACTTAACGGGTAGGTAGTACCCGAATTTAAACTTATAAAACGCTAATATGAAGAAAAAGCTTTTATAAATGAGTTCATATTATGCTACGAGATACTATTGACTACTCTTAATATTCTATATGATTAACTTGTTTCATTTGACTATTTTGAAGGAAATGGCACCGACTACTCGACACACCTTGAATATGAGCGAAGAGGAATTTCGTGCCTTTCTTGCTTCAAACATAGCCGCAGTACAGGCCGCGCTACATACCAAAAATAACTCTGAATCTAGCAATACAGCTAACGGCGCAAGAAATCGTGTAGGATGCTCCTACAAGGAATTCACTGCCTGCAAACCTTCAGAATTTGATGGGACCGAAGGACCAATCGGATTAAAACGGTGGACCGAGAAAGCTGAATCGGTGTTTGCCATAAGTAAGTGTGCTGAAGGAGACAAAGTGAAGTACGCTACGCATACCTTCACATGTATTGCGTTAACATGGTGGAATACCTATCTAGAGCAAGTGGGACAAGATGCTGCTTACGCGCTACAGTGGTCACCATTCAAGCACTTGATGAATGAGAAGTACCGTCCCAGAACCGAGGTCAATAAGCTCAAGTCAGAACTTAGAGGGTTACGAACACAGGGATTCGATATTACTTCGTACGAAAGACGATTCACAGAATTGTGCCTATTGTGTCCGAGAGCGTTCGAAGATGAGGAAGAGAAGATCGACGCGTTTTTGAAAGGGTTACCGAAGAGAATCCAATAAGATATAAGTTCACACGAGCCTGCCTCCATACAAAAGGCATGTAGAATGGCTCACAAACTAGTGAACCAGATTGAGGGAAGAATTAAAGAACAGGCGGCCGAAGAGGCCAACGTGAAGTTAGTGAAAAGAAAGTGGGAGAACACGAATGGAAAACCGGGCCACATTATTAGAAATTTCCCGAACCAGGAGAACACGAATGGACAAGGTCGCGGAAGAGTTTTCAATATTAATGCGACCGAGGCACAGGAAGACCCGGAGCTTGTTACGGGTACGTTTCTTATTGACAATAAATCTGCTTATGTTTTATTTGATTCGGGTGCGGATAGAAGCTATATGAGTAGAGATTTTTGTGCTAAATTAAGTTGTCCATTGACGCCGTTGGATAGTAAATTTTTACTCGAATTAGCAAACGGTAAATTAATTTCAGCAGATTATATATGCCGGAATCGAGAAATTAAACTGGGTAGCGAAATATTTAAGATTGATTTGATACCAGTAGAGTTAGGGAGTTTTGATGTAATAGTTGGCATGGACTGGCTGAAGGAGATGAAAGCAGAGATCGTATGTTACAAAAATGCAATTCGCATTGTACGAGAAGAAGGAGAACCCTTAATGGTGTACGGAGAAAAGGGCAACACGAAGCTACATCTTATTAGTAATTTGAAGGCATAAAAACTAATAAGAAAAGGTTGCTATGCTGTTCTAGCACACGTCGAGAAAGTACAAACTGAAGAAAAGAGCATCAATGATGTTCCCGTCGCAAAAGAATTTCCCGATGTATTTCTGAAAGAATTACCGGGACTACCTCCACATCGATCTGTTGAATTTCAAATAGATCTTGTACCAGGAGCTGCACCAATAGCTCGTGCTCCTTACAGACTCGCACCCAGCGAGATGAAAGAACTGCAAAGCCAACTGCATGAACTATTAGAACGTGGTTTCATTCGACCAAGCATATCACTATGGGGAGCTCCTATTTTGTTTGTCAAGAAGAAGGATGGTACATTTAGGTTGTGTATTGACTACAACCATCAAAAACCGTTATCCACTGCTGAGAATTGACGACTTATTTGATCAACTACAAGGCTCGTCAGTTTATTCGAAAATCGATTTACGTTCTGGATATCATCAAATGCGAGTAAAGGAGGATGATATTCCAAAAACTGCTTTTAGGACGCGTTATGTTCATTACGAGTTTATGGTTATGCCGTTTAGATTGACTAACGCACCAGCTGTGTTCATGGACCTTATGAACCGAGTGTGTGGGCCATATCTTGACAAGTTTATCATTGTTTTCATCTATGACATACTTATTTACTCAAAGAATGATCAAGAGCACGAAGAACATTTGAGAAAAGTGCTAGAAGTATTGAGGAAAGAAAAACTGTACGCTAAGTTTTCAAAGTGTGCATTTTGGTTGGAAGAAGTTCAATTCCTCGGTCACATAGTGAACAAAGAAGGTATTCAGGTGGACCTAGCAAAGATCGAAACCGTTAAAAAGTGGGAAACCCCAAAAACTCCGAAGCATATACATCAATTTTTAGGATTGGCTGGTTACTATAGAAGATTTATCCAAGATTTCTCCAAAATAGCAAAACCCTTCACTGCATTAACGCATAAAGGGAAGAAATTTGAATGGAAGGATGAACAAGAGAAGGCGTTTCAGTTATTGAATAAAAAGCTAACTACGGCACCTATATTGTCATTGCCTGAAGGGAATGATGATTTTGTGATTTATTGTGACGCATCAAAGCAAGGTCTCGGTTGTGTATTAATGCAACGAACGAAGGTGATTGCTTATGCGTCTAGACAATTGAAGATTCACGAGCAAAATTATACAACTCACGATTTGGAATTGGGTGCTGTTGTTTTTGCATTAAAGACTTGGAGGCATTATTTATATGGGGTCAAAAGTATTATATATACTGACCACAAAAGTCTTCAATACATATTTAATCAGAAACAACTGAACATGAGGCAGTGCAGGTGGATTGAATTGCTGAATGATTACGACTTTGAGATTCGTTACCATGCGGGGAAGGCGAATGTGGTAGCCGACGCTTTGAGTAGAAAGGACAGAGAACCTATACGGGTAAAAGCTATGAATATAATTATTCGTACTAACCTTACTACTCAAATAAAGGAGGCGCAACAGGGGGTTGTAAAAGAAGGAAAGTTGAAGAATGAGATACCCAAAGGATCAGAGAAACATCTTAATATTCGGGAAGACGGAACCCGATATAGGGCTGATAGAATTTGGGTACCAAGGTTTGGAGATGTGAGAGAAATGGTACTTAAAGAAGCACATAAAACTAGATATTCAATGCATCCCGGAGCGGGGAAGATGTACAAAGATCTCAAGAAACACTTTTGGTGGCCGGGTATGAAAGCCGATATTGCTAAATATGTAGGAGAATGTTTGACGTGTTCTAAGGTCAAAGCTGAACATCAGAAACCATCAGGTCTACTACAACAACCTGAAATCCCAGAATGGAAATGGGAAAACATTACCATGGATTTCATTACTAAATTGCCAAGGACTACAAGTGGTTATGATACTATTTGGGTAATAGTTGATCATCTCACCAAGTCAGCACACTTCCTGCCAATGAGAGGAGATGACAAAATGGAGAAGTTGGCGCGATTGTATTTGAAGGAGGTTGTCTCCAGACATGGAATACCCGTCTCTATTATCTCTGATAGGGATGGTAGATTTGTTTCAAGGTTCTGGCAGGCGTTGCAACAAGCATTGGGGACTCGTCTAGACATGAGTACTGCTTATCATCCATAAACTAATGGGCAGAGCGAAAGGACGATACAAACGCTTGAAGTCATGCTACGAGTATGTGTTATTGATTTTAGAAACAGTTGGGATCGACACCTACCGTTAGCAGAATTTTCCTACAACAACAGTTATCATTCTAGTATTGAGATGGCACCGTTTGAGGCACTTTATGGTAGAAAGTGCAGGTCTCCGATTTGTTGGAATGAATTAGGGGATAGACAGATTACGGGACCAGAGATAATACAAGAAACTACCGAGAAAATCATCCAAATTCAACAACGATTGGAAACCGCCCAGAGTCGACAAAAGAGCTACGCGGACAGTAAAAGAAAAGATATAGAGTTTGAAATTGGAGAAATGGTCATGCTTAAGGTTTCACCTTGGAAAGGCGTTGTTCGATTTGGTAAACGGGGGAAACTAAATCCAAGGTACATTGGACCATTCAAGATTATAGATCGTGTCGGACCAGTAGCTTACCAACTTGAGCTACCTCAACAACTCACGGATGTACATAACACTTTCCACGTCTCGAATTTGAAGAAATGTTTTGCTAAAGAAGATCTCACTATTCTGTTGGATGAAATCCAAATCAATGAAAAACTTCAATTCATTGAAGAACCCGTCAAAATAATGGATCGTGAGGTTAAGAGACTTAAGCAAAACAAGATACCGATTGTTAAGGTTCGATGGAATGCTCGTAGAGGACCCGAGTTCACCTGGGAGCATGAAGATCAGATGAAGAAGAAATACCCGCATCTATTTCCAGAAGATTCGTCAACACCTTCAACAGCTTAAAATTTCGGGACGAAATTTATTTAACGGGTAGGTACTGTAGTGACCCGAACTTTTCCATGTTTATATATATTAATTGAGATTGATATTTACATGACTAAATGTTTCCAACGTGTTAAGAAATCAAACTTGTTAAGACTTGATTAATTGAAATAGGTTTCATATAGAAAATTGACCACCCAAGTTGACCGGTGATTCACGAACGTTAAAATTGTAAAAACTATACGATGACATATATATGATTATATATATAGTTAACATGATTTTATTATAAGTAAGTATCTCATTAGGTATTTTAACAATGAGTTATATACAAAAAAAATGAGACTATTAAATTAAGAAACTCGAAAACGATATATATAACGATTATCGTTATAATAACGTCTTACTAGGTACATATGAATCATATTAAGATATTGATACACTTGGTTAATTATGTTAAATGATAAGTAAATATATCATTAAGTGTATTAACAATGAACTACATATGTAAAAATAAGACGACTAACTTAATGATTTCAAAACGAGACATATATGTAACGATTATCGTTGTAACGACATTTAACTGTATATATATCATACTAAGATATATTATATATCATAATATCATGAAAATGTAATAATTTAACATCTCATTTGATATAATAAACAATGGGTTAACAACATTTAACAAGATCGTTAACCTAAAGGTTTCAAAACAACATTTACATGTAACGACTAACGATGACTTAACGACTCAGTTAAAATGTATATACATGTAGTGTTTTAATATGTATTCATACACTTTTGAAAGACTTCAAGACGCTTATCAAAATACTTCTACTTAACAAAAATGCTTACAATTACATCCTCGTTCAGTTTCATCAATAATTCTACTCGTATGCACCCGTATTCGTACTCGTACAATACACAACTTTTAGATGTATGTACTATTGGTAAATACACTCCAATGATCAGCTCTTAGCAGCCCATGTGAGTCACCTAACACATGTGGGAACCATCATTTGGCAACTAGCATGAAATATCTCATAAAATTACAAAAATATTAGTAATCATTCATGACTTATTTACATGAAAACAAAATTACATATCCTTTATATCTAATCCATATACCAACGACCAAAAACACACCTACAAATACTTTAATTCTTCAATTTTCTTCATCTAATTGATCTCTCTCAAGTTCCATCTTCAAATTCTAAGTGTTCTTCATAAATTTCATAAGTATAGTTTCATAAAAATCAAGAATACTTCCAAGTTTGCAAGTCTACTTCCAAGCTTTCTAATCCATTCCAAGTAATCATCTAAGACCAAGGAACCTTTGTTATTTACAGTAGGTTATCTTTCTAATTCAAGGTAATATTCATATTCAAACTTTGATTCAATTTCTACAACTATAACAATCTTATTTCGAGTGAAAATCTTACTTGAACTGTTTTCGTGTCATGATTCTGCTTCAAGAACTTTCAAGCCATCCAAGGATCCTTTGAAGCTAGATCCATTTTTCTTATTTCCAGTAGTTTTATCCAGAAAACTTGAGGTAGTAATGATATTCATAACATCATTCAATTCATACATATAAAGCTATCTTATTCGAAGGTTTAAACTTGTAATCACTAGAACATAGTTTAGTTAATTCTAAACTTGTTCGCAAACAAAAGTTAATCCTTCTAACTTGACCTTTAAAATCAACTAAACACATGTTCTATATCTATATGATATGCTAACTTAATGATTTAAAACCTGGAAACACGATGAACACCATAAAATCGGATATACGCCGTCGTAGTGAAATCGGGGGCTGTTTTGGTTTGGATAATTAAAAACTATGATAAACTTTGATTTAAAAGTTATTCTTCTGGGAAAATGATTTTTCATATGAACATGAAACAATATCCAAAAATCTTGGTTAAACTCAAAGTGAAAGTATATTTTTCAAAATGGTCATCAAGATGTCGTTCTTTCGACGGAAATGACTACCTCTTTAGTAATTGACATGTAACTTAAATTTCCGACTATAAACCTATACTTTTTCTATTTGGATTCTTAAATTAGAGTTCAATATGAAACCATAGCAATTTGATTCACTCAAAACGGATTTAAAATGAAGAAGTTATGGGTAAAACAAGATTGGATATTTTTTATCTTTTTAGCTACGGGAAATGTTTAACAAATCTATACAAATCATATCCTAACTAACTTATATTGTATTATACATGTATTCTAATATATTATGTAATCTTGGGATACCATAGACATGTATGCAAATGTTTTGACATATCATATCGACCCATGTATATATATTATTTGGAACAACCATAGACACTCTATATGCAGTAATGTTGGAGTTAGCTATACAGGGTTGAGGTTGATTCCAAAAATATATATACTTTGAGTTGTGATCTAGCCTGAGACGTGTATACACTGGGTCGTGGATTGATTCAAGATAATATATATCGATTTATTTCTGTACATCTAACTGTGTACAACTAGTTGTAGGTTACTAACGAGGACAGCTGACTTAATACACTTAAATCTGTAAAACATAATAAAATTGGTTGTAATTATATTTTGATCATACTTTGATATATATGTACATATTTGTATAGGTTCGTGAATCGATCCGTGGCCAAGTCTTATTTCTGAGGAAGGAAATATCTATGAAAGTGAGTTATAGTCCCACTTTTAAAATCTAATATTTTTGGGATGAGAATACATGCAGGTTTTATAAATGATTTACCAAATAGACACAAGTACGTGAAACTACATTCTGTGGTTGAATTATTGAAATCGAATATGCCCCTTTTTATTAAGTCTGGTAATCTAAGAATTAGGGAACACACACCCTAATTGACGCGAATCCTAAAGATAGATCTATTGGGCCTAACAAACCCCTTTCAAAGTACCGGATGCTTTAGTACTTCAAAATTTATATCATATCCGAAGGGTGTCCCGGAATGATGGGGATATTCTTATATATGCATCTTGTTAATGTCGGTTACCCGGTGTTCACCATATGAATGTTTTTTATCTCTATTTATGGGATGTGTATTGAAATATGAAATCTTGTGGTCTATTGTTACGATTTGATATATATAGGTTAAACCTATAACTCACCAACATTTTTGTTGACGTTTAAAGCATGTTTATTCTCAGGTAAATACTAAGAGCTTCCGCTGTTGCATACTAAAATAAGGACAAGATTTGGAGTCCATGTTTGTATGATATTGTGTAAAAACTGCATTCAAGATACATATGTCGATGTAATATATTTCTATTGTAAACCATTATATAATGGTCGTGTATAAACAGTATATTTTAGATTATCATTATTTGATAATCTACGTAATGTTTTTAAAACCTTTATTGATAAAATAAAGGTTATGGTTGTTTTAAAAATGAATGCAGTCTTTGAAAAACGTCTCATATAGAGGTCAAAACCTCGCAACGAAATCAATTAATATGGAACGTTTATAATCAATATGAACGGGACATTTCACTTGGGCCTTCTTTTATTTTGACATATTGGGCCACAAAATTAGTGGGTTGGGCAATAAAATTGTTGGATTGTGACATTCTCCCCCACCTAAGCTCACGACGTCCTCGTCGTGTGACCCTCGTGATACTTCTTGATTTTGTCTATGAACTGCCACAATAAGTCTTCGGCCTCCCAGCTTGCTTCACTATCGAGTAAGTTACGCCACTTAACTAGGTATTCTCTTTAGCTCAGCACACCTCGTCTTCATACCGTTCGATGCAACAAGATATCTTCCACCTCACGATCAAACGAAGTCGCAACTGCCATTGGTGAACGTTTGGAAACTCCTCGTTCTGGGTTTTCCTCGTCTCCATGATAAGGTTTTAGAAAACTTACGTGGAAGACTGGATGAATCTTTAATTTTGGCGGTAGTTGAACTCGATAAGATACATTCCCAACACGTCCAATCACCAGAAATGGGCCTTCATATCTCCGAATCAATCCCTTATGCACTTTCCTAAATGTTTTGAATTGTTGAGGTAGATATTTCACAATTACTTGGTCCCCAACTTTGAACTCAACATGCCGTCTTTTCTCATCCACCCATTTCTTCATTTTCTTAGCCGCCTTATCTAGTGATGCTCGTGCCAAGTCGCCCTGTTCGTGCCACTCCTTCATCGTCCTATAAGCGGTTGGGCTGCTTCCATTGTATGAAGCGGCCAAGGCATTCAGGGTCAATGGTTGATGCCCTGTTACCAACTCAAAAATACTTTTCCCCGTGGACTCACTCCTCTGCATGTTATAAGAGAACTGAGCAATATCAAGAAGCTTAGTCCAATCATGTTGATTTGCACTTACATAGTGTCGAAGATAGAGCTTCAATAGTGCATTCACCCTTTTCGTTTGTCCATCCGTTTGGGGATGAAAACTCTTGGAGAAATTCAAGTCTGTCCCTATGATCTTGAGCAACTCCGTCCAAAAATGCCCCGTGAACCTCGGATCTCGATCACTTACTATCACGTGCGGTATCCCCCAATACTTTACCACATTCTTTAAAAATAGTTTTGCCGTCTCATCCGCGGTAACTTTGGATGATGCGGCTATAAAGGTTCCATACTTAGAGAACCGGTCCACCACGACTATAATACTCCCACACCCTTCCGACTTTGGTAAGCAAGTGATGAAGTCCATGGAAACACTCTCCCATGGTCCTTTCGGTGTAGGTAGCGGCTGTAATAGTTCTCCTGGTTGGCGTTGCTCTATCTTGTCTTGTTGGCATATTAGGCATGTCCGCACGTACGTCTCTACGTCGTCTTCCATCCTTGACCAATAGTAAGCGCTTTCCACCAATGCCAACATCCTCTTGATACCTGGATGACCTGCCCACTTTGAATCATGATACTCTTTCAAGATTGTCCGTCTAAGATCACCCCACTTAGGCACATATAACCGGTCTCCTTTGGTGAATAATAGATCACCCTTGAGCCAAAACCTTCGCGTTTTCCCATCTCGAGCCAATCCAATAAGGTTTTTAGCTATAAGATCATGCTCTAATCTCTCCTTTATACGATCTTGAAGGAAGAATTGTGGTTTTGTGATCGCTGCAAACTCTGCCTTATGACTTAGGGCATCAGCTACCACATTGGCTTTCCCAGGCTTATACTCTAATACATAGTCAAATTCGGCTAGGAAATCTTGCCAACGAGCTTGTTTGGGACTCAACTTCTTTTGGGTTTGAAAATAACTCGTTGCCACATTATCCGTCTTGATCACGAACCTTGATCCCAAAATATTGTTGACAATGAATATTGTCTATTATTTGTGGCATGCGGTTTTAGTCTTAATTAATGTAATAGGTAGTTTACTTGTTTTGTTTTTAGTTTGTTTAACCATGGTAAATGTAACTTACCATGTCAAGTTACCACTTGGAGGTTGGTAGTATAAAAGCAACCTCCCACTCTCATTTGTAAGAAGTTGAGTTAACTAGTGTGTGTAATCTTAATATTATTCTCTCAATTATCTCTCATGCTAGTTCTTGTACATCTTCACTACCAAAACCCATAAACACTTAATAAAAACAGATCGGACCCTCGAATTGGGCCTAAAAATTGGTATCAGAGCGGGTCCAAGCTCTTTGCATAGAAGATCCGTTGCTTGAAGGTCTCCATCGTGTTTTTAAAGTGTTCGTGCTCGATTTCGGTTTAGGTAACTCGAAAACTCAACTCACTATTTTATTCTTGTTAGTTTTAGTGCTTATCATATCATTTATGTGTTATTAAAACTACTTGAAATGATTTTTACACTTTAAGATACCAACAGATTCATTTAATTGTATGTTATTCTTATGGTGTGAACTTGAAAATTGCATATGTAAACCCCGTTTTCATTTAATCTGCTTGTGAAGAATATGTTGTAAGAACATTAGAATTCTGCTTGTGTTCGTCAATTAATGTGTTCTTCCTAAATTCAAACTGCCCGAAAACATCCATTGCATGCTCGAAAACCTGCAATTTGTGCTCTAAAACCTGAATATAGTGCCTTAAAACCCGAATAGTCTTGCTCGAAAACTTATTTTTGAGAAAAATTAAGTGCTCGAAAACCTGGATCTGTCCAGATTACTGCTCGAAATACTGTATTTTTGCTCAAAAATCTGTGTTTGTGCCGAAAACCTTGAATTTTTGGCTCCAAATTTGACTTTATTTTGGCTCCATAATTTTGTCCATTGGATAATACCCACCGAAAATCTTTTATTTTGTGGATATTACCCACCGAAAAGGCATCTTTGACCTTTTGGTGTCACAAAAGTACACGGGACAAAAGAACAAAAAGTACAAAAAGTTGACAGACAGACAGCCTGGTGCTCGAAAATCCCCTGCTCAAAAACTTGTTTTGAAACCTGCTCGAAATCATACTGCTCGAAAATTTAACCTGCACGAAAATTTAACCTGCACGAAAATTTAGTGAAGTTGCTCGAAAACTTGGCCAAAAACTCTTGCTCGAAAACCCCTTGCTCGAAAACCACCTGTCTGAGAAACGTGCCCGAAAACCTGGTGCTCGAAAACTTCTGCTCAAAAACCCTGCCTGAAACCCTTATAGAGTTCGGAAAAAAAAAAAAAAAAGCTCATTTTTACGCGAGTAAAAGGGCGGGAAAACGTGAGTAAAATTTAAATTTTTCCTTGGATTCAAAAGCTCATTTTTACGCGAGATTTAAATTTTCACGACAGAAACTTTTTCGGCCCCAAAAACCACCCGAAAACGCACGATTTTGAACGAAATTTGCCAGAAAATTTCGGAAAAAGTCAAATTTTTTCCTCAAACCCCTCGGTCACGTATTAGTTCATATCCCAAAAGTTTACGACATTAATTTTTGTTGAAAAATTTTGGAGGGAAATCCAAATCGTGCATTTAACTGATACTTAACAGACACTTAACGGAAAGTTAACGAAAACCAACGAAACCTCATTTTCAAAATTTGATTCATCTGAATCATATTTTGAGGGGGAGAAAAGTGATATTTCTTAAGCTTATTTGTCGTTTCTTGGTTTGCTCATAAACCTTATCTGTCCTGACCTACTTGTTGAACACCCGTTCTGTTAACATGGCAAATAATGATGATCACGTGTACTCTAATGTTGAGGAAGAGGTACAATTATACACTGAAATTACTCATGAATATTACAACTCTGTGCATAATAATTCTGTGCTTATATCTGATGTATTGCAAACTTGTCGTGAAACACCTCTTAATCAAAATGATACAATTGCATGTAGCTCTGCTTGTCATACCCCACTCCCACCTGTCCAAATGAAACTGCCCATTAAACGTGAATTTGTGCCTTTTAATGATGAATGTGTGTTTCCTATACTACCTGATATGTATGTAGACGACTTTGCCAAGATGAATAGAGACCTTAGATCATTTGCTAGTCAAATTAGCGAACTAAAAAATGAGAACTCTACGTTGAAATCAGAATTGGAAATAAAAGTGTCAAATCATACTTATCTGAAAGTAAAACAAGATCTAGCTGACAAAGTAAGTGAATTAAGAGAGCTAGAAAGTAGTGTGAAACCCCTACGGATAGAAAGGACAGATTTTAAACTGAGGAATGCAGTTCTCACGGAAAAAGTTAACAACGCTAAAAAAGAACTTAAGAAGCTTAATGATTCTAAGAAACTTTTCCTAGAGACTGTAGAACAGAACACTAGAAAGCCTTTGAGTGACCTGGACGAGAAAACTTCTGAATGCTCTAAGTTAGTTACAGAAAACTTAGACTTGAAAACCCAACTAAGTTTACTTGAAGAAAAACTTTACAGAACTGACCAAGCTAAAGTAGTCTTAGATGGCCACATTTCTAAACAAGCTCTGTTCTTGAATCGACCCAAAAACTCCTACCAAAAACACCAGGGGTTAGGGTTTGAAAATCCTCAAACACAGTCCAAGATCTCCAAAGCCGAACCTTGTTTATATGATGGTAGATACATTAAGATAGGTTTGCCAGAGAGACTCACTTTTGCAAATGAAAGTGAGATTGAGGAGAGAATAGCCAATCGATCAACAAAAATGAAACGTGAGGTGTCATTAATTTATGACAAAATAAATGCAAATTACATGAGAAAAGATGGTTCATATTATAACACACCTCTCGATTTATTCAATGATTTTGAAAGTTTGAATGCTCAAAATAGTCCTAAAAAGCGTATAATCTATTTACCAACCTTGGTTTTAGAAAGATACATCATCAGTCTGGAGGACGAACTTGATCAAAACAAAATCAACTATTTTGACAACGAACTCAAATTTCAAATGATCATTAAGGCTTTACAACACCAAATCTGTGTCATTGTATCCTAAAACGACAAACTGTTCTCCAATGTTCATAAACTTGAAAATCAAATTGCAAATCAAGTTGTTAATTTTTGTGAATTGATTTCAAAGAACACTGAATCACGGAACTCAAACCCAAAATCCGTGAATGACTCCATCGATTGTGTAGGTCTAGCACAAGAACTCAAAGACTTTAGTGATTCTCTTTTGACCAAGTTTGACACTATTGAACGTAGGTTAGAATCATCTAGGTCCAAATCTCTAGATCACTTCTTAGAATCTCAACCCAAGATTCCAGAAGTTAAGGTAGAACCACAACCCGAGAAAGAACCTATCTCTTTAGGAGCTCAGGATGTAGAGACTGACCTTACTCAATTTGTTGACAAGCTAGAACGAGAAAACATAGATCTTCAGGTTAAATGTGAGACCTACAAGAAAACTCTAGCAACAATTGAGAAGATGTCTGTAATTCCCAAAGTAGAACCCACTTATGAGTTTAAAGACTCTGTTGTAGTTTCTATTGATGACCTTGTCTTAGAAATTCAGGAGTTAAAAGCTCACGTGAATCTACTTAAGGAAGAGAATGAGACCTTGTATGACCAATGTTATTCACTGGAAAGTATGGACTTCGCAACCAAGATCATATATTCAAAACCTGGATCATACAAGATTTGTCCTGGCACTGAGACCATGCTAACCTCCACTGACACTCCAAAACCAAAAGTGTTAGTTGGTTCCCAAGTCACTAGATCTGAGTTGTCTAATGCTTCAACGTCTACACCCAAGACTAAGAAAAAGAAGGTGACCTTTGCCAAGACCAATCCCAAACCCATAGTGTACCAATCCTCAATCTACTCGAATAGTGTTTTGCGTATAACACCAAAGACCCTGGAGGCTCTAAAACCGAAAGTCAACAGTCCTCCTAAGTCTACACAGACAACGAGGAAATCCCCCATGAATCCAAAAGTCCACATGGATACGCCACCCAAAAGGTTATCTAACCCCAAAACAAACGAACGAGGTTCTCCAAAGTCAATGGTGACTCTGAGAAAAACATCCTCGAAACCAAACGAACCCAAAGTTACTCAACCCAAACCAAAGGAACCTAACGTTGTCCTACCCGTAGCATCCAAGTTCCCAAGCAAAAAGATTTACTCCAGTTACCATACCAACATCAACCGTCCGTTTCTGGAAACAACTTATGGGGAAAATGGGGAGATTACGGGGCTTCGCGATCAATATGGTTGGCTTCCACACAAACCCATGAAGCCATCCATAGGTCCGAAAAATACCCTGCGCACCAAAATTGACCTTGTTTCTAAACACTCAAAGAATAATCTTGCTAAACAAGTGTCAAATAAGAAGTGGACAACCAAACCATTTTCAACACCAAGATCCATCTCTTCTTCAAAACCAATTAAGTACTCTTTGTCTGAGTTACTTAAACTTAAGTCGAGATCCGTTTCTCTGGCTATATCAAAAGATTTTCAACCATCCCTAATTCCACAAAATCAACTTTCTAAGGATACGCCATGTATCAAACCTAAGTGGAATTCAACATCCATAAGTCAGATCGACAATGCTTATAAATGGTATTCAAATCTGACTTTCAAAAAGTGAATTGAATGCAAAATGGTTCTTGGACACATCGTTTCAAGACCCGGACTTAAACCGCTAACACCTGACTATCCACTCAGGCATGTCCCACTCGTAACCTCAGATGACCTGATGTGCTGCTTGAAGCTTTCTTTCCTCCAACCTCATCCAATCCCCGCCCGAATCCATATCCTTTGGTACACCTACTTCAGTAGTTATAGGCGAATCACCATCCATTGAAAACGACTCATCTGAGTTTCTTCTCCTGGATGAACTTGACAACTGCATGTGTCTAGGGGGAGCAATGCATATTCCTAGGGGGAGTAATGCATGTGCCTAGGGGGAGCAATGAGACCCGCAATGAAATGATGATTTTCAAAATCTGAAATGTCAAAATTTTTTTAGGGGGAGAAGGGGGGAATGTTGGTTCCCATATAGATCATGATGGTTCCCATAATAGATCTATATGGAACCCGTACTTCAAAGAAGGTTTTCACCAAAACCTTATACGGTGTATGCACACATTTCAGTGTATGCCTCGCATCTCGAATGTCTCTATTTCTTTCTTTTAAAAACATTACAATGGAGAAACGTCAAATTTTTTTTAGGGGGAGAAGGGGGGAATGAGAGTTCCCATAGAGATCATGATGGTTCCCATAATAGATCCTATGGGACCCGCAAACTAAAGAAGTCCCTAGGAATGATGGTTCTCATAATAGATCTCTAAGGGACCCGCAAATCAAAGAAGGTTTTCATCCAAACCTTATATGGTGTATGCTCATATATTCGTGTATACCCAACGCCTCAATTGTCTTCCACTCTTTCTCTTAGAAACATTTCAATGGAAACGTCAAATTTTTTTTAGGGGGAGAAGGGGGGAATGTGGGTTCCCATATAGATCATGATGGTTCCCATAATAGATCTGTATGGGAACTGCACTGCAAAGAAGGTTTTATCCAAATGGACCTGCAACGAAGATTTTCACCAAAACCTTATATGGTCCGCGTCTCAACTGCCTTACAACCTTTCTCATAAAAACCCATATTTTCTGTGTAGCAATTTGGCAAAATATGTTTTAGTTCCAAATAAATCATATTTTGAGGGGGAGAAAAAGACCAAGAAAATAAAGGTTTTATCAAAACATGACACGTCATATATTGAGGGGGAGGGTAAAAGGATTAAAACCAACATGAGTTCCATCCAAAATGGCTTCTACATACTTCTGTGTAGAACCCACATCTCAAAGTGGTGTCAAACACACTTCAATGTGGTGTTAAACATCAAAATGGCTTTTGCACAAATAACAGTGTAAAACCCGTATTTTCATACATAACTCTCCCAATAAACCAAAGCTAAAACGTGCAAATATCAAGGGGAGTTTAAAGATTCAAATGTCAGTAATGACGGAGGATATGTCCTAGTGACTGCCTCGGGAGGATGTGTCTAGATGACTGCCTCAAACAAAATAGTCATCAAATGACGGAGGATGTGTCCCAGTGACTGCCTCGGGAGGATGTGTCTAGATGACTGCCTCAAATGTGGAATGACCCAACAACTTGATGCAAATTAAGTGTTTGGAGTCTCGAACTGCTGAAGGGGTTTCGAAAAACCATGAATAGGAACCCTGCGTATCAGCTGGAAATCCTCTATCAACACCTTATTTTAGAAGGTGGGACCTCAAACAGGGTCCAGAGGTCAGACTTATCTTGATGAGGGAAATCTGTCTAGTTCAAAGGAGAGGCAATATGACAATACTTAGGCTTACCTTGGTAGATTTATCAGACCTCCGGAAGGATGATCACCTTAACGATTAGTTAGCATTTAAGCCTGACCACACACACTCCTTAGAGAGTGCAACAACTGAAAGAGATGTGTCACCTCATGACATATCAATGAATTCAGGACGCGATGTAACATCTTCCTACATTACATTGATTTCTACCGACACCAATTCGGTGTTAGGTACAGTTGGAAGACTTGGTATAACCAAGAGCGGTATAGTCGCACAAAAGTCCCATGATACTTTAATCATGGAGGTGGATAGCTTGCTAACGCCGACTGGAACTTCGGTGACCAGTCATCCTCAACATCCACCGAGGTTAAACTTGGACCTACCAATACCGGTGAGGTCACCAAATTCGAAAACAGTTTTGGTTTTAGAAAACTTGTCTAGTGTAACAACTAGCATGCCTGATTTAAACCTGTCTAGTATAACAACTAGCTTGATTTTTACAAAACCAAAAATGGTTTCTGAAGATCCTGTTTTCCCCAAGGATCAAACTTTTACCTTAACCACTTTGTCTCTTCTTAGCAGGTACACATTCCCTCTATAATGATAATCATATATGCTCACTCCGCTATTTTGCGATGAACACGGGATGCCATATTCATGCTGCATGAGCTGAACACGGTACACCATATTCATCATACGGGGAGAATGAAACTCGAGTCAAAAAACAAACCAATCATGATCATGAAAAAGACGACTCAACATTTGAGGGGGAGCAAAAGAGGTTTACACCAGATCAATTCAAGCTACTTTCAAAACACAAAGATGGTCGAAAGTCAAAGATCAAGTCCTCATCGCCCGAACCAAAGAGGAAGACAAAACAAATCAACCATAACACTCCTAGATCAGTTCATCCTATGAGCAAGTTCATGTTCAAAGCTGATAGCACCAAAAGCGTCATAGCTTCAAACCGAAATCAATGCCCAGAAGAAGGCTGCACAAGAAACTACAAGAGAATGATCAAAGGAGGGTTACATCTATTGAAAACTCCATGCAAAGAACTAATGGTTGACAATTAAGAAGAAGACCGTTGACAACGGGAAGACTGTTGACAATCAATACTATTTTGAAAACCCCATGCCAAGGGGGAGATTGTTGACAATGAATATTGTCTATTATTTGTGGCATGCGGTTTTAGTCTTAATTAATGTAATAGGTAGTTTACTTGTTATGTTATTAGTTTGTTTAACCATGGTAAATGTAACTTACCATGTCAAGTTACCACTTGGAGGTTGCTAGTATAAAAGCAACCTCCCACTCTCATTTGTAAGAAGTTGAGTTAACTAGTGTGTGTAATCTTAATATTATTCTCTCAATTATCTCTCATGCTAGTTCTTGTACATCTTCACTACCAAAACCCATAAACACATAATATAAACCGATCGGACCCTCGAATTGGGGCTAACAAATATAATGCCTCCATGTTCTCAAACAATGAACCACCGCTGTCATCTCCCTTTCCTGCACAGTGTACTTCCTTTCCGCCTCGTTAAGTTTCCGGCTTTCGAACGCAATCGGGTGACCCTCTTGCATTAGAACTCCTCCAATAGCAAATTCCGATGCGTCTGTGTGTAACTCGAACGGAATGGTCACATTCGGAAGTCTCAACACCGGTTCTTCCATGACCGCTCCTTTCAACTCTTGGAATGCTGCTTGACATTTCTCATCCCACAACCAAGCTTTGTTCTTCTTTAACAATTCTGTCAACGGAGCCGCTTTCGCCGAGTATCCCTTGATAAAACGATGATAATAGTTTACTAAACCAAGGAAAGATCGTAAATCAGTCACCTTCGTTGGTGCTTCCCACTCTTGAATTGCCTTGACCTTAGCCCCGTCCATGAGTAACTTCCCATTTTTAATTCGATGTCCAAGAAAATCCACCTCCTCTAATCCGAATGAACATTTCTCTAGCTTCACATACAACTCGTTGTCCCTTAGTACTTGGAATACTTGCTTCAAGTGCCTCACATTATCTTTCATGGTGTCGCTATACACGACTATGTCATCCAAGTACACCACGACGAACTTGTCGAGGAAGTGATGAAATAATTTGTTCATCAAAGTACAAAATGTGGCAGGGGCATTGGTTAAACCAAAGGGCATGACTAGGAATTCATAAGTGCCATACCTCATCACGCATGTGGTCTTAGCCTCATCTCCTTCGGCAATTCGGACTTGATAATATCCCGATCTCAAGTCTAACTTGGAGAAGTATCTCGCCTTCCCAAGTTGATCGAACAAATCAGCAATAAGCGGGATTGGGTATTTGTTCTTGATAGTTACCTTGTTGAGTGCCCGGTAATCTATACACATCCGCAAGGACCCATCCTTCTTTCTTTGAAATAGCACCGGAGCACCATACAGGGATTTTGACGGCCGAATGTATCCCGCATCCAGCAACTCCTTGAGTTGTCTTCGCAATTCCTCCAACTCGGGTGGTGGCATTCGATATGGGGCTTTGGAAGGTGGTTTTGATCCCGGTTCCAACTCGATCACATGGTCAACCTTCCTCCTAGGTGGTAACTTCTTTGGTAACTCCTTGTGCATGACATCCTTGAACTCATCAAGGACCTTCTCAATTTCCTTGAGTACCTCTAGTTTTCCCTTATCTTCGACCGTCTCTTGCTTTGATACTGCTAAATAGCATGTCTCATTCTTGTTGTACCCTTTCTTGAATTGCATGGTCGAAAGTGACTTGGATGCACTCTTTCTTCCACGTTCAGTTGACACCATACAAGTCTTCTCACTATCCAAGATACACAGTGAATTAGCAAACGACATAGGGAAACCACGTACCTTATCTAGGAACTCCATCCCAAGTACCAACTTGAAGTTGTCTATAGGCACGACTGAGAGATCAATCATTCCTTCCCATTCTCAAATCTTCACATACACGTCTTTAGCCACCCCACTAATCGGTTTGGCACTCGTGTTCACCGTCTTCATCATGCCACTCTCTTTTGTTTCCTTGAGTCCTAGCCTTTTGGCTTCATCGGTGGAGATAAAGTTATGAGTTGCTCCCGTATCCACCAAAGCTCGTACCCGATCTCCACAAATGTTAATATCTATGAATTAGAGTCCTTTAGCCACTACCTTAGGTAGCTTAGTCTTGGCCTTGATTGCGTTGAGGATATGCATTGATCCTATGCACCGCTCCTCATCTTGACAACCCTCCTTTTGAACTTCCATAGCATGAAGGCTAGATTTCTTCGGATAATCTCGGGCTCTATGAGGTCTATCACATATGAAACATCCATCATTCTTGTAAGAAGTTTTTATGCTCTTGTTATTCCCGGTTGGTGGCTTACGTGTATTATCATTCCTTGATTGGGCGGGCTTATTGTTGTGACCCGAACTTTTCCATGTTTATATATATTAAATGAAATTGTTATTTACATGATTAAGGGGCTGTTTACTTTTTTTTCTTATTAAGTTCTTTATGGATATGGATGGCAGTATGGATAAGAATGACTATATGGCATAATCAACAAATGAATAAAGTTGTTTAATTTTTTATGATGAATAAAAAGTCTGAATGATTAAAATTACTTATTTGACCTTGAGCTAAAAAATCATTTTCTTTTTAATTAACAAACAGATTCAATTTCTGTATGTTCCAAGTAACCAACAAATTCCACATTCTATAAAAATATAAAAAGTTACGGAGTAATTTATTAAACCAGTATTTCAATTTCATTTAACTTCCTTTTGGTCAACAGTTACATATCTTGGCTTTAGTTCTTGGTCATACGATGACAAAAAAGTATAAAAAAATAAATCAAATAAATTTCACAGATTAATGATGAATCAATTAAAGATGGGAAAAGGTTTGTTAATATTTATAATGGTAAGTGCAATAACTAACTTTAGCACAACGTCATTGAACATCATGCGGTCGTTCCCCGAGCAGCAGCGGCGGTGTCAGAATTGTGGTGGTGGTGGTGGCCGAAACTGTAGTGGTGGTAGTCGCCGGAGTCATAGGTGGAGGTAATGTTTGCTGATTGTTTCACGATGCATATTACGGAGTATTATTTATAAAAAGTAGATGAAGGAAATACCGTACAAAAGAGATGATGAGGGTAGTTTTGAGAATAGGAGTGGCTATATGGATAGTAGTGAGGTTTTTGGAATGTCCCATAATGCTTTTCGGTCAGTCAAAATTAATTATAAAGTTGAAAGTAAACAGCATGGACTTTTGACCGAATAATTCAGTAGTTCAATCCAGCCCAATAAGTCATATGTAAACAGGCCCTAAGTGTTTCCAACATGTTAAGCAATCAAACTTGTTAAGACTTGATTAATTGAAATAGGTTTCATATAGACAATTGACCACCCAAGTTGACCGGTGATTCACGAACGTTAAAACTTGTAAAAACTATATGATGACATATATATGATTATATATAGTTAACATGATATTATGATAAGTAAGTATCTCATTAGGTATTTTAACAATGAGTTATATACATAAAATTGAGTTTATTGAATTAAGAAACTCGAAACGATATATATAACGATTATCATTATAACAACGTCTTACTAAATACATATGAATCATATTAAGATATTGATACACTATGTTTAATCATGATAAATGATAAGTAAACATGTCATTAAGTGTATTAACAATGAACTACATATGTAAAAACAAGACTACTAACTTAATGATTTCGAAACGAGACATATATGTAACGATTATCGTTGTAACAACATTTAACTGTATATATATCATACTAAGATATATTAATATATCATAATATCATGATAATGTAATAATTTAACATCTCTTTAGATATAATAAAAAATGGGTTAATAACATTTAACAAGATCGTTAACCTAAAGGTTTCAAAACAACATTTACATGTAACGACTAAAGATGACTTAACAACTCAGTTAAAATGTATATACATGTAGTGTTTTAATATGTATTCATACACTTTTGAAAGACTTCAAGACACTTATCAAAATACTTCTACTTAACAAAAATGCTTACAATTACATCCTCGTTTAGTTTCATCAACAATTCTACTCGTATGCACCCGTATTCGTACTCGTATAATACACAGCTTTTAGATGTATGTACTATTGGTATATACACTCAAATGATCAGCTCTTAGCAGCCCATGTGAGTCACCTAATATATGTGGAAACCATCATTTGGCAACTAGCATCAAATATCTCATAAAATTACAAAAATATTAGTAATCATTCATGACTTAGTTACATGTAAACAAAATTACACATCCTTTATATCTAATCCATATACCAACGACCAAAAATACCTACAAACACTTTCATTCTTCAATTTTCTTCATCTAATTGATCTCTCTCAAGTTCTATCTTCAAGTTCTACGTGTTCTTCATAAATTCTATAAGTTCTAGTTTCATAAAATCAAGAATACTTCCAAGTTTACTAGCTTACTTCCAATCTTATAAAGTGATCATCCAACCTCAAGAAATCTTTCTTATTTACAGTAATATATCTTTCTAATACAAGGTAATACTCATATTCAAACTTTAATTCAATATCTATAACTATAACAATCTTATTTCGAGTGGAAATCTTACTTGAACTTGTTTTCGTGTCATGATTCTGCTTCAAGAACTTTCAAGCCATCCAAGGATCTTTTAAAGCTAGATCTATTTTTCTCATTTCCAGTAGGTTTATCCTCAAAACCTGAGGTAGTAATGATGTTCATAACATCATTCGATTCATATATATAAAACTACCTTATTCGAAGGTTTAAACTTGAAATTACTAGAACATAGTTTAGTTAATTCTAAACTTGTTCGCAAACAAAAGTTAATCCTTCTAACTTGACTTTTAAAATCAACTAAATACATGTTCTATATATATATGATATGTTAACTTAATGATTTAAAACCTGGAAACACAAAAAACACCGTAAAACCGGACATACGCCGTCGTAGTAACACCGCAGGCTGTTTTGGGTTTGATAATTAAAAACTATGATAAACTTTGATTTAAAAGTTTTTCTTATGGGAAAATGATTTTTCTTATGAACATGAAACTATATCCAAAAATCATGGTTAAACTCAAAGTGGAAGTATGTTTTTCAAAATGGTCATCAAGACGTCATTCTTTCAACTGAAATGACTACCTCTTACAAAAATGACTTGTAACTTATATTTCCGACTATAAACCTATACTTTTTCTATTTAGATTCATAAAATAGAGTTCAACATGAAACCATAGCAATTTGATTCACTCGAAACGGATTTAAAACGAAGAAGTTATGGGTAAAACAAGATTGGATTTTTTTAATTGTTGTAGCTACGGGAAATATTGTAACAATTCTATACAAATCATATCCTAGCTAACTTATATTGTATTATACATGTATTCTAATATATTATTTAATCTTGGAATACCATAGACACGTATAAAAATGTTTTGACATATCATATCGACCCATGTATATATATTATTTGAAACAACCATAGACACTCTATATGCACTAATGTTTGAGTTAGCTATACAGGGTTGAGGTTGATTCCAAAAATATATATACTTTGAGTTGTGATCTAGCCTGAGACGTGTATACACTGGGTCGTGGATTAATTCAAGATAATATATATCAATTTATTTCTGTACATCTAATCTTGGACAACTAGTTGTAGGTTACTAACGATGACAGCTGACTTAATAAACTTAAAACATCAAAATGTATTAAAAATGTTGTAAATATATTTTGAACATACTTTGATATATATATATGTATATATTTTTTATAGGTTCGTGAATCGACCAGTGGCCAAGTATTACTCCCGACGAAGTAAAAATATGTGAAAGTGAGTTATAGTCCCACTTTTAAAATCTAATATTTTGGGATGAGAATACATGCAGTTTTATAAATGTTTTACGAAATAGACACAAGTAAATGAAACTACATTATATGGGTGAATGATCGAAGCAGAATATGCCCCTTTTGCTTGGTAGCCTAAGAATTAGTAAACCGATCTACTAATTGACGCGAATCCTAAAGATAGATCTATTAGGCCTAACGAACCCCATCCAAAGTACCGGATGCTTTAGTACTTCGAATTCGTTTTTATCATGTCCGAAGGATTTCCCGGAATGATAGGGGATATTCTTATATGCATCTTGTTAATGTCGGTTACCAGGTGTTCAATCCATATGAATGATTTTTATCTCTATGTATGGGATGTATATTGAAATATGAAATCGTGTGGTCTATTATTATGATTTGATAATATATAGGTTAAACCTATAACTCACCAACATTTTTGTTGACGTTTTAAGCATGTTTATTCTCAGGTGATTATTAAGAGCTTCCGCTATTGCATACTAAAATAAGGACAAGATTTGGAGTCCATGCTTGTATGATATTATGTAAAAACTGCATTCAAGAAACTTATTTTTGATGTAATATATTCTTATTGTAAACCATTATGTAATGGTCGTGTGTAAACGGTATATTTTAGATTATCATTATTTGATAATCTACGTAATGCTTTTTAAACCTTTATAGATAAAATAAAGGTTATGGTTGTTTTAAAAATGAATGCAGTCTTTGAAAAACGTCTCATATAGAGGTCAAAACCTCGCGACGAAATCAATTAATATGGAACGTTTATAATCAATATGAACGGGACATTTCACTTATCTCCCCCACCTTTCTCATGGCTCACCTTCTTATCTTTTGACTTGAACGAATCTTTCCTATTAGCATGGTCAACTAGTGCCTCCGCTTGAGTAATTGCGGTGGTAAGGTCTTGGACTCCTCGTCTCTCCAACTCCGTTTTAGCCCAAGGTTGCAAACCATCGAGAAAATAGAAGAGAATAATATCATCGGGAATATCTGGGACCTCCAGGCTAAGGTTCGTGAATTCTTTAATATACTACCTAATCATCCCGGAATGATGTAATTTACGTAGACGACTCATCGCATCCTTTTGAGCATTCTTGGGGTAGAATTGATTCTTAAGTTCAGTAAGGAAATCATCCCAAGTATCAATAGTAACCGTACCTTTCTCGATATCTCCATATCGACGATGCCACCATAATGCTGCGGTATCCTTCAGGTAACGGGTTGCCGTCTTGATCTTCATTGCATCATCCACTATGTTGACTCCCTCCAAGTATTGTTCCATCTCCCATATAAAATCATCAACTGCTCGGGCTTCCCACTTCCTCACGAACGGTGACGGCTTGGGAACGTCCACCTTCAGAGCATTGCATCCAGTGTTGCCACCCCCACTAGCCATGAATCTCAAACAAGAGTTCATGTTGGTTTGTAAATCCACGAGGTGTTGGTGAATATTGGAGACCTCCCCCTCCATTTCGCCTCGTAACTTCGTAATCTCACCCATGAGCATACCCCTTAAGTCATGGATCTCACGTCGCATGTCAACGTCTAGCACGTTTATTGCACTTTTGCAATCATCTTTCAATTAGTCAAAGTCCCCGTCTAAACCATCCAAACATTGGTGGACATCTTCGACCTTTGCTTTCACGTCGTCCATGGATGTCTCTACATCCATGATCCTCTTGTCCAAGTTTGCGACAAAGTCTTTGGACGTACCTCGGTTCTTCTTGGCTCCTTGGCGAGTCTCTACCCGACCACGAGTCTCATCACCCATCACACCACTTGTTGTGCTCACATTCTTCTCGGTCTCGGTTGCCATCTCCTTAAATCAACCTAGCTCTGATACCAAATGGCATGGACTTATCTTGATAAGCTCACGTGCGGCACTTAGTCTCTACTAAGTCAGCCTTACTTGGACCTTATAACGATTCAAGTAACCAAAAGAGAAAATATTATAGAACAAGTGGAATTGAAGAAAATACTTATATTGCTTGAGAATGCTTTACAAGAGAGAATGTTTGAGATTTGAGATGTGGTGTGCCAAATGAGGCAACCCCTATTTATACTAATCATATCACAAAATGGATGGCTAGGATTAAATACAATGGATGGCTAAGATCTAAGAACTAGAAGCTTCATGTGTCTAGATATTTCCATAGACATTCTATACCATTCCATAGAAGAACTCATGGGAAAGTTCTAGTGAACTTCCATGAGGTTCTTGGGCCTTCTTTGATTTTGACATATTGGGCCACACACTTAGTGGGTTGGGCAATAAAATTGTTGGATTGTGACATATATCTTATCTACCTCTAAATTTTTGCTACAGAATAATAAATTAGTGATTGTAACTGTTACATGCAATAATCTTTTCTACTCGATACTGATATCCCTAATTAACCCTAACATTTTTGTTAGAAAATTCTTATACTCCAGTAAAGTATATTGTAATGACCCAGAAATTTTCGACTAATTTTAAACCAAACTCTCGATGTGATTTAATATTTTTGACACGATAAGAAAAGTCTGTTAGGTTGAGTCTCAAAATTTTTGAACCGTTTTCTTGCATTCATTTAACTTTCGACTGTTCCCAGCGATTCACGAACAATTGTCTGTAAACTGATATGTATAAATATATGTATATATATATATATTTAAACATAAATAAGTAAATATAATAATGTAAATAATAAAATGTAAACTTAATTATCAGAATTTAAAAATATAAAATAATATACAGAGTAATGAAGTTGCTATTAAAATATATATATATATATATATATATATATATATATATATATATATATATATATATATATATATATATGGTTACTATACATAATTAATAATATATGGATATTGTAATGTATGAATATCGAATATTCAATGTATGCTAAATATAATTAGTAAATGTTACATAACTAATAAATTGCAATATTAGTATATGTAATTACAAATTAAAATATAGTTATTACATTTATTAAAATAAATAATAATATTAGTATTATTAATAAATATAAAGTTTGATAAATGTAAATTGTTACATCATTATTATTATTATTATTATTATTATTATTATTATTATTATTATTATTATTATTACTACTTTTATAAATATTATAAATATCATTAAAAATCATAACTTTTATTATTAATATTATCATATTATTATCATTTATTATTATTAGAATCTTCATCAAAAATATTATTAGTAGTGATATCATTAATAATAATAATAATAATAATAATAATAATAATAATAATAATAATAATAATAATAATAATTATTATTATTATTATTATTATTATTATTATTATTATTATTATTATTATTATTATTATTATAATTAATATATTTATTAATTTAAAATAAATGGATTAAAAAGGTAAACAAATGGTACGAATCTGATAGCCATCTTAATCAACTTTTATTTTTTCTGTTGTCTGTAATCGAATGAATCTGAATCCATTTTCCATCACTTTCAAAATTTTGTTTCCTGTCTTTAACATTATTACATGTCAGAGATTATTTCACAATACATACGAAATCAGTTTAATAGTAATTTCAACTTTTATATTACATCAATTGCAGCTTTTATATTTTTATATTCTGTGCCCCTGATAGAAATCTTGTCGGGTCCAATATCTCCACTACAAACAACCATCTATTGAATCTTGTTACTGTATTACTCTCTCTTTTACATTCTATAATTGATACAATTCAGAAAGAGACAGAAGAAGAAAAATCAATAAAAATTAGGGAATTTGTTTTACAACGATTCAATTGTCCTTCTTGTCTGATAAGAATAAACAAGTCGAATTCAATCACAGATACAAAACAAAATTTGTTAGAAATAAATATAAATAGGTGTACGAATTTGTTACCAGTCATATTCAACTTATATATATATATATATATATATATATATATATATATATATATATATATATATATATATATATATATATATATATATATATATATATATTTATCTGTACCTGATTGATTCTTCTGTCGACCCAATCAAAGCTACAAAACAAACTGTAATCGAATATTGTGCTGTATATATCGTACACTTACACATTATATATACCACTGACTGCAATATGTAAAAGGCAAACAGAAATTAACAAAACATATAAAGGGAGAGAGAGTTATAGTTATACACTCACCATTTTCATTTTCAGTTTTATCAAACCCTATTGTTATATTGTCTTTCTTCTCGATCACCATCACCTTCTTGATGAAACCTTCACCACCATCGAATCTTTTTGCTCGTCTTGTGCTACTGCTTAATTCTTTTGCTCGATAAAACCATCCACCACTCTTGCTATCCCTTCCTGTTACAATCACCTTAAACCATTATCTTACTCTCTCTTTCATGGTTCTTGCCGAGAACAACCAATACCCACTTCACCTTAACAAATAAAACCGTCACCTTGATAACTTGTCGGTGGTACTATTGACCGTTGATAAGACCACCATGAACCCCACTTGTTACTACTACCATCTAATTTCAGGATTCATTTGCAGCAACCCACCAAACAACCTCCATTACCAACACTTGCACACAGTACTGCAACTTGTCGCTTATTACTTTTGTTTGAGCCATGATGAGGCCACCTCAACCTCATACACCACCTCTTTTTGTTATATTTATATATACATGTACATATGATCATGCACAACCCATCCTAAAACCAATCACCACTTTGTGAATTACTTGAACAAATCCAACCCACCAACACTTTGAATAACAACAACACCTGCTACTGTTTTCGTGAAACCACCACCAAGAACTGCACATGCTACACTTACACCTTCTGTTTAAACTCATTATTGTTGCTATTGCATTCTATTTTGTTTCCTGGCCAGACAGCAACTTCTGCAGCTATTTTATGTCCAAACCCGCCGCCAAAAGTCACCTATATTGCCACTGAAAAACCCCATCTATTGCTGCATTTTTTTTCCTGTTTCATGAAATAAGGAAGGGAATAAAAAGGGAAAGTGAGTGGTTGTAAAGGATATGATGGGTTCACAATTAACTTGGATATGTATATATATATATATATATATATATATATATATATATATATATATATATATATATATATATATATATATATATATATATATATATATATATATAAAGCTTCACAAAATATACTAGTGGAACAAAAATACCACTTCATGGCTGACAAGAAGGGCCATAACGTTTAATTATTTTAAGAATGATGGCCATAGTAATGATATCAAAGATTAGTAGTGGATTGATGATAAATGAAAAGAAAAAGATTACGCTGCTTTTTCCTATTCTCAATTCCTGTTCGGTTGCTACTACTCGTACATTCTTTTGAAACCTACAACAGTGAAGATGAATGACGAGGGGTAGCCACATGAGTAAAAGAAGACGTTTTTATTTTATTTTAACCTAATCCACCGAAGGAAATATTACTCCATATAATTCACAGATCAAAGTAACGGGCTTAAGCTTTTGGATTGATTGGGCCGTGAAGCTTCATTTTACTGTTGGGCCGAGGGCAAACTTACTTTTTATTTGGGCCGTGACTTTGGTTGGGCTATATGATTTGGTTTTGTGAATAGAAAGATAAACGAAATAGAAACGGGTTATATGGATTTAAGTTAGAGATTATAACAGAAAAACTGATACGGAGTAATGGTTAAGGATGTTATCTGGTTAGCGGGAGGTCGCTGGTTCAAACCCGGACTTGGGCATTTTTTAAGGGCTACTTCCTTAAGGTAATATTACTATTACCATTACCATTATTATTATTATTATTATTATTATTATTATTATTATTATTATTATTATTATTATTATTATTATTATTATTATTATTATTATTAAAATCATTATTATTTCAACATTAAAATTATTATTTTTAACATTATTATTACTATTATCATCATTTGTATTACTAATATTACCATTGATATTATCATTATTATTACAATAAATATTATTTATATAAAATATAATTATTACATGTAACATAACTATAGTAATATTTACATAATAAATATTAATAAATGTAATTAATTAAGTTATTAATGAAACGCATGATTTAAAATAACAATTAAAATCACTAACAAGATATAAATTTGTTCGATTTCCATTACATGTATCAATATACATAATTGAATATAGGTTCTTGAATCCGAGGCCAACCTTGCATTGTTCAGTTCAGTCGTATGCATATTTTTACTACAAAATATCGTATCGTGAGTTCATTTGCTCCCTTTTACTCTTTACATTTTTGGGACTGGGAATACATGCGATGTTTTACAACTGCTTTATTAAATGCTTTTAAAATATATTTTGAACTGAGAATATATGAAATGCTTTTATAAATGTTTGACGGGATAAACACAAGAAAAACATTCCTCGAATGAATTATTATGCAGACAGAAGTTCTGTGGATTATTATTGAAATAGTTGGACGTGATAATTGCCACTAATTATTGTGAATATTTTCCCCTGATTATTATTACTTGGTAATATAAGAATTAGAAACGGGTATGGCCCTAATTCACGCGAATCCTAAAGGTAGCTACAGGGTTTAACACCCCCACGCAGAATGTTCACTAGACGGAAGGGCTAGTGGGCGTGGTGTTTAGTACTTCGAAGTTTATATATTATACAGACGAGATGTTCTGTTTTCGGGATATTATTGATGCGCATTATATGTTAAGGTCGGTTATCATGTTGAGCAATGAAATCAAAATGAATGTTATGTATCGAGAGAATGATTTTTATACACAGGTTATGTGTATTAGTTTTGTGCACGAGATATGCGTACGATTATTAAAAATTGCGAGGCAACCTACGGGGGAGAAAAGGATACGAACCTACTCTATCAAGCATTATGAAAAATGGTTTAGTACACGAGATAGGTGTACTGTATTTAAATCTTGTTAGGTATTTTAACAATGAGTTATATACATAAAAATGAGACTATTAAATTAAGAAACTCGAAAACGATATATATAACGATTATCGTTATAACGTCTTACTAGGTACATATGAAAAACTATTAAGATATTGATACACTTGGTTAATTATGTTAAATGATAAGTAAATATATCATTAAGTGTATTAACAATGAACTACATATGTAAAAATAAGACTACTAACTTAATGATTTTGAAACGAGACATATATGTAACGATTATCGTTGTAACAACATTTAATGTATATAGATCATATTAAGAGATATTCGTACATGATAATATCATGATAATATAATAATTTAAAATCTCATTTGAGATTATAAACATTGGGTTAACAACATTTAACAATATCGTTAACCTAAAGGTTTCAAAACAACATTTACATGTAACGACTAACGATGACTTAACGACTCAGTTAAAATGTATATACATGTAGTGTTTTAATATGTATTCATACACTTTTGAAAGACTTCAAGACACTTATCAAAATACTTCTACTTAACAAAAATGCTTACAATTACATCCTTGTTCAGTTTCATCAACAATTCTACTCGTATGCACCCGTATTCGTACTCATACAATACACAGCTTTTAGATGTATGTACTATTGGTATATACACTCCAATGATCAGCTCTTAGCAGCCCATGTGTGAAATGTCCCGTTCTTATTGATTAAAAACGTTCCATATTAATTGATTTCGTTGCGAGGTTTTGACCTCTATATGAGACGTTTTTCAAAGACTGCATTCATTTTTAAAACAAACCATAACCTTTATTTCATAAATAAAGGTTTAAAAAGCTTTACGTAGATTATCAAATAATGATAATCTAAAATATCCTGTTTACACACGACCATTACATAATGGTTTACAATACAAATATGTTACATCGAAATCAGTTTCTTGAATGCAGTTTTTACACAATATCATACAAACATGGACTCCAAATCTTGTCCTTATTTTAGTATGCAACAGCGGAAGCTCTTAATATTCACCTGAGAATAAACATGCTTTAAACGTCAACAAAAATGTTGGTGAGTTATAGGTTTAACCTATATATATCAAATCATAATAATAGACCACAAGATTTCATATTTCAATACACATCCCATACATAGAGATAAAAATCATTCATATGGTGAACACCTGGTAACCGACAATAACAAGATGCATATATAAGAATATCCCCATCATTCCGGGACACCCTTCGGATATGATATAAATTTCGAAGTACTAAAGCATCCGGTACTTTGGATGGGGTTTATTAGGCCCAATAGATCTATCTTTAGGATTCGCGTCAATTAGGGTGTCTGTTCCCTAATTCTTAGATTACCAGACTTAATAAAAAGGGGCATATTCGATTTCAATAATTCAACCATAGAATGTAGTTTCACGTACTTGTGTCTATTTTGTAAATCATTTATAAAACCTGCATGTATTCTCATCCCAAAAATATTAGATTTTAAAAGTGGGACTATAACTCACTTTCACAGATTTTTACTTCGTCGGGAAGTAAGACTTAGCCACTGGTTGATTCACGAACCTATAACAATATATACATATATATCAAAGTATGTTTAAAATATATTTACAACACTTTTAATATATTTTGATGTTTTAAGTTTATTAAGTCAGCTGTCCTCGTTAGTAACCTACAACTAGTTGTCCACAGTTAGATGTACAGAAATAAATCGATAAATATTATCTTGAATCAATCCACGACCCAGTGTATACGTATCTCAGTATTGATCACAACTCAAACTATATATATTTTGGAATCAACCTCAACCCTGTATAGCTAACTCCAACATTCACATATAGAGTGTCTATGGTTGTTCCGAAATATATATAGATGTGTCGACATGATAGGTCGAAACATTGTATACGTGTCTATGGTATCTCAAGATTACATAATATACAATACAAGTTGATTAAGTTATGGTTGGAATAGATTTGTTACCAATTTTCACGTAGCTAAAATGAGAAAAATTATCCAATCTTGTTTTACCCATAACTTCTTCATTTTAAATCCGTTTTGAGTGAATCAAATTGCTATGGTTTCATATTGAACTCTATTTTATGAATCTAAACAGAAAAAGTATAGGTTTATAGTCGGAAAAATAAGTTACAAGTCATTTTTGTAAAGGTAGTCATTTCAGTCGAAAGAACGACGTCTAGATGACCATTTTAGAAAACATACTTCCACTTTGAGTTTAACCATAATTTTTGGATATAGTTTCATATTCATAATAAAAATCATTTTCTCAGAATAACAACTTTTAAATCAAAGTTTATCATAGTTTTTAATTAACTAACCCAAAACAGCCCGCGGTGTTACTACGACGGCGTAAATCCGGTTTTACGGTGTTTTTCGTGTTTCCAGGTTTTAAATCATTAAGTTAGCATATCATATAGATATAGAACATGTGTTTAGTTGATTTTAAAAGTCAAGTTAGAAGGATTAACTTTTGTTTGCGAACAAGTTTAGAATTAACTAAACTATGTTCTAGTGATTACAAGTTTAAACCTTCGAATAAGATAGCTTTATATGTATGAATCGAATGATGTTATGAACATCATTACTACCTTAAGTTCCTTGGATAAACCTACTAGAAGAGAGAAAAATGGATCTAGCTTCAATGGATCCTTGGATGGCTCGAAGTTCTTGAAGCAAAATCATGACACGAAAACAAGTTCAAGTAAGATCATCACTTGAAATAAGATTGTTATAGTTATAGAAATTGAACCAAAGTTTGAATATGATTATTACCTTGTATTAGAATGATAACCTACTGTAATAAACAAAGATTTCTTGAGGTTGGATGATCACCTTACAAGATTGGAAGTGAGCTAGCAAACTTGAAAGTATTCTTGATTTTATGAAACTAGAACTTTTGGAATTTATGAAGAACACTTAGAACTTGAAGATAGAACTTGAGAGAGATCAATTAGATGAAGAAAATTGAAGAATGAAAGTGTTTGTAGGTGTTTTTGGTCGTTGGTGTATGGATTAGATATAAAGGATATGTAATTTTGTTTTCATGTAAATAAGTCATGAATGATTACTCATATTTTTGTAATTTTATGAGATATTTCATGCTATTTGCCAAATGATGGTTCCCACATGTGTTAGGTGACTCACATGGGCTGCTAAGAGCTGATCATTGGAGTGTATATACCAATAGTACATACATCTAAAAGCTGTGTATTGTACGAGTACGAATACGGGTGCATACGAGTAGAATTGTTGATGAAACTGAACGAGGATGTAATTGTAAGCATTTTTGTTAAGTAGAAGTATTTTGATAAGTGTCTTGAAGTCTTTCAAAAGTGTATGAATACATATTAAAACACTACATGTATATACATTTTAACTGAGTCGTTAAGTCATCGTTAGTCGTTACATGTAAATGTTGTTTTGAAACCTTTAGGTTAACGATCTTGTTAAATGTTGTTAACCCAATGTTTATAATATCAAATGAGATTTTAAATTATTATATTATCATGATATTATGATGTACGAATATCTCTTAATATGATATATATACATTAAATGTCGTTACAACGATAATCGTTACATATATGTCTCGTTTCAAAATCATTAAGTTAGTAGTCTTGTTTTTACATATGTAGTTCATTGTTAATATACTTAATGATATGTTTACTTATCATAATATCATGTTAACTATATATATAACCATATATATGTCATCATATAGTTTTTACAAGTTTTAACGTTCGTGAATCACCGGTCAACTTGGGTAGTCAATTGTCTATATGAAACCTATTTCAATTAATCAAGTCTTAACAAGTTTGATTGCTTAACATGTTGGAAACATTTAATCATGTAAATATCAATCTCAATTAATATATATAAACATGGAAAAGTTCGGGTCACTACAGTACCTACCCGTTAAATAAATTTCGTCCCGAAATTTTAAGCTGTTGAAAGTGTTGACGAATCTTCTGGAAATAGATGCGGGTATTTCTTCTTCATCTGATCTTCACGCTCCCAGGTGAACTCAGGTCCTCTACGAGCATTCCATCGAACCTTAACAATTGGTATCTTGTTTTGCTTAAGTCTTTTAACCTCACGATCCATTATTTCGACGGGTTCTTCGATGAATTGAAGTTTTTCGTTGATTTGGATTTCATCTAACGGAATAGTGAGATCTTCTTTAGCAAAACATTTCTTCAAATTCGAGACGTGGAAAGTGTTATGTACAGCCGCGAGTTGTTGAGGTAACTCTAGTCGGTAAGCTACTGGTCCGACACGATCAATAATCTTGAATGGTCCAATATACCTTGGATTTAATTTCCCTCGTTTACCAAATCGAACAACGCCTTTCCAAGGTGCAACTTTAAGAAGGACCATCTCTCCAATTTCAAATTCTATATCTTTTCTTTTAATGTCAGCATAGCTCTTTTGTCGACTTTGGGCAGTTTTCAACCGTTGTTGAATTTGGATGATCTTCTCGGTAGTTTCTTGTATAATCTCCGGACCCGTAATCTGTCTATCCCCCACTTCACTCCAACAAATAGGAGACCTGCACTTTCTACCATAAAGTGCTTCAAACGGTGCCATCTCAATGCTTGAATGGTAGCTGTTGTTGTAGGAAAATTCTGCTAACGGTAGATGTCGATCCCAACTATTTCCGAAATCAATAACACATGCTCGTAGCATGTCTTCAAGCGTTTGTATCGTCCTTTCACTCTGCCCATCAGTTTGTGGATGATAGGCAGTACTCATGTCTAGACGAGTTCCTAATGCTTGCTGTAATGTCTGCTAGAATCTTGAAATAAATCTGCCATCCCTATCAGAGATAATAGAGATTGGTATTCCATGTCTGGAGACGACTTCCTTCAAATACAGTCGTGCTAACTTCTCCATCTTGTCATCTTCTCTTATTGGCAGGAAATGTGCTGATTTGGTGAGACGATCAACTATTACCCAAATAGTATCAAAACCACTTGCAGTCCTTTGCAATTTAGTGATGAAATCCATGGTAATGTTTTCCCATTTCCATTTCGGGATTTCGGGTTGTTGAAGTAGACCTGATGGTTTCTGATGCTCAGCTTTGACCTTAGAACACGTCAAACATTCTCCTACGTATTTAGCAACATCGGCTTTCATACCCGACCACCAAAAATGTTTCTTGAGATCCTTGTACATCTTCCCCGTTCCAGGATGTATTGAGTATCTGGTTTTATGAGCTTCTTTAAGTACCATTTCTCTCATATCTCCAAATTTTGGTACCCAAATCCTTTCAGCCCTATACCGGGTTCCGTCTTCCCGAATATTAAGATGCTTCTCCGATCCTTTGGGTATTTCATCCTTTAAATTTCCCTCTTTTAAAACTCCTTGTTGCGCCTCCTTTATTTGAGTAGTAATGTTATTATGAATCATTATATTCATAGATTTTACTCGAATGGGTTCTCTGTCCTTCCTGCTCAAGGCATCGGCTACCACATTTGCCTTCCCCGGGTGGTAACGAATCTCAAAGTCGTAATCATTCAATAATTCAATCCACCTACGCTGCCTCATATTCAGTTGTTTCTGATTAAATATGTGTTGGAGACTTTTGTGGTCGGTATATATAATACTTTTGACCCCATATAAGTAGTGCCTCCAAGTCTTTAATGCAAAAACAACCGCGCCTAATTCCAAATCATGCGTCGTATAATTTTGTTCGTGAATCTTCAATTGTCTAGACGCATAAGCAATCACCTTCGTTCGTTGCATTAATACACAACCGAGACCTTGCTTTGATGCGTCACAATAAATCACAAAATCATCATTCCCTTCAGGCAATGACAATATAGGTGCCGTAGTTAGCTTTTTCTTCAATAACTGAAACGCTTTCTCTTGTTCATCATTCCATTCAAATTTCTTCCCTTTATGCGTTAATGCAGTCAAGGGTTTTGCTATTCTGGAAAAGTCTTGGATGAACCTTCTGTAGTAACCAGCTAGTCCTAAAAACTGGCGTATGTGTTTCGGAGTTTTCGGGGTTTCCCACTTTTCAACAGTTTCTATCTTTGCCGGATCCACCTTAATACCTTCTTTGTTCACTATGTGACCGAGGAATTGAACTTCTTCCAACCAAAATGCACACTTTGAAAACTTAGCATACAATTCTTCCTTCCTCAATACTTCTAACACCTTTCTCAAATGTTCACCGTGTTCTTGGTCATTCTTTGAGTAAATAAGTATGTCATCAATGAAAACAATGACAAACTTGTCAAGGTATGGTCCACACACTCGGTTCATAAGGTCCATGAACACAGCTGGTGCATTAGTTAAACCAAACGGCATGACCATAAACTCGTAATGACCGTAACGTGTTCTGAAAGCAGTCTTTGGAATATCATCTTCTTTCACCCGCATTTGATGATACCCGGAACGTAAGTCAATCTTTGAATAAACAGACGAGCCTTGTAGTTGATCAAATAAGTCGTCGATTCTCGGTAGTGGGTAGCGATTCTTGATGGTAAGTTTGTTCAACTCTCGGTAGTCGATACACAACCTGAATGTACCATCTTTCTTCTTGACAAACAAAACAGGAGCTCCCCACGGTGATGTGCTTGGTTGAATGAAACCACGCTCTAAAAGTTCTTGTAATTGGCTTTGCAGTTCTTTCATCTCGTTGGGTGCGAGTCTGTAAGGAGCACGAGCTATTGGTGCAGCTCCTGGTACAAGATCTATTTGAAATTCTACGGATCGATGTGGGGGTAATCCCGGTAATTCTTTCGAAAATACATCGGGAAATTCTTTTGCAATGGGAACATCATTGATGCTCTTTTCTTCAGTTTGTACTTTCTCGACGTGTGCTAGAACAGCATAGCAACATTTTCTTATTAGTTTTTGTGCCTTCAAATTACTAATAAGATGTAGCTTCGTGTTGCCCTTTTCTCCGTACACCATTAAGGGTTTTCCTTTTTCTCGTATAATGCGAATTGCATTTTTGTAACAGACGATCTCTGCTTTCACTTCTTTCAACCAGTCCATACCGATTATCACATCAAAACTCCCTAACTCTACTGGTATCAAATCAATCTTAAATGTTTTGCTAACCAGTTTAATTTCTCGATTCCGACATATATTATCTGCTGAAATTAATTTACCATTTGCTAATTCGAGTAAAAATTTACTATCCAAAGGCGTCAATGGACAACTTAATTTAGCACAAAAATCTCTACTCATATAGCTTCTATCCGCACCCGAATCAAATAAAACGTAAGCAGATTTATTGTCAATAAGAAACGTACCCGTAACAAGCTCCGGGTCTTCCTGTGCCTCTGCCGCATTAATATTGAAAACTCTTCCACGGCCTTGTCCATTCGTGTTCTCCTGGTTCGGGCAATTTCTAATAATGTGGCCCGGTTTTCCACATTTATAACAAACTACATTGGCATAACTTGCTCCGACACTACTTGCCCCGCCATTACTCGTTCCAACACCATTTGTTCCTTTCGTTCTGTTAACCCCTGGTCCGTAGACATCACACTTCGCCGCGCTATGACCATTTCTTTTACACTTGTTGCAAAATTTGGTGCAGAACCCCGAGTGATACTTTTCACACCTTTGGCATAGCTGCTTCTGATTGTTGTTGTTGTTGTGATTATTATTGTTGTTAAGATGATTGTTATGGTTGCTGTTGTTGTTGTTGTTGTTGTTGTTGTTGTTGTTGTTGGGCCGTTTGTTGTAGTTGCGATTGATGTTGCGATTGTTAGGATAGTTGTTGCGATTATTGTTATAATTGCTGTTGTTGTTGTATTGGTGATTCTTATCACCGTTTTCCTCCCACTTTCTTTTGACTTGCTTCACATTGGCCTCTTCAGCAGTCTGTTCTTTAATTCTTTCTTCAATCTGGTTCACTAGTTTGTGAGCCATTCTACATGCCTGTTGTATGGAGGCGGGCTCGTGTGAACTTATATCTTCTTGGATTCTTTCTGGTAATCCTTTCACAAATGCGTCAATCTTCTCTTCCTCATCTTCGAATGCTCCCGGACACAATAGGCACAATTCTGTGAATCGTCTTTCGTACGTGGTAATATCAAATCCTTGGGTTCGTAACCCTCTAAGTTCTGTCTTGAGCTTATTGACCTCGGTTCTGGGACGGTACTTCTCGTTCATCAAGTGCTTGAATGCTGACCATGGTAGTGCGTACGCATCGTCTTGTCCCACTTGCTCTAGATAGGTATTCCACCATGTTAACGCTGAACCTGTGAAGGTATGCGTAGCGTACTTCACTTTGTCCTCTTCAGTACACTTACTTATGGCAAACACCGATTCGACCTTCTCGGTCCACCGTTTCAATCCGATCGGTCCTTCGGTTCCATCAAATTCCAAAGGTTTGCAGGCAGTGAATTCTTTGTAGGTGCATCCTACACGATTTCCTGTACTGCTAGATCCAAGGTTATTGTTGGTATGTAGCGCAGCCTGTACTGCGGCTATGTTTGAAGCTAGAAAAGTACGGAATTCCTCTTCATTCATATTCACGGTGTGTCGAGTAGTCGGTGCCATTTCCTTCAAAATAGTTAAATGGAACAAGTTAATCATACAGAATATTAAGAGTAGTTAATAGTATTTCGTAGCATAATATGAACTCATTTATAAAAGCTTTTTCTTCATATTAGTGTTTTATAAGTTTAAATTCGGGTAGTACCTACCCGTTAAGTTCATACTTAGTAGCTAATATACAATTCAACTACTACAATTCTATATGAAAAACTGATTATAATAATATTTCGCGTTCAAACTTTTACACAATATTTTACAAACTTACAATACCGCTTATTTTACATAAAGCATGAAATATAGCACACAATAACTTTGATACAAGATAGTTGTGAAGATAATTCTAGCTAGTACACAAGTCGTTCAGCAAAGGCAATAAAGACACGTAATTCATACGTCCAGAAACAAGTCATGCATTCTGGTTTTACTAGGACCACTTCCCATCCTTGGTCTTGTGCAACATAACCGTTATGGCCGTTGATAAGACAGCGTGTTGTAACGTCGTCAAAGGGACGAGGGTTACGTAATGTCCAACAGTCCCGTAACAATCTAAAAACCTCATTTCTTACCCCAATTACCGACTCTGTCACTTGTGGAAACGTTTTGTTTAATAGTTGTAGCCCGATGTTCTTGTTCTCCCTTTGGTGAGAAGCGAACATTACTAATCCATAAGCATAACATGCTTCTTTATGTTGCATGTTAGCCGCTTTTTCTAAATCACGAAGTCCAATATTCGGATATATTGAGTCAAAATAATTTCTTAACCCGTTGCGTAAAATAGCATTTGGGTTCCCCACAATATATGCGTCAAAGTAAACACATCGTAACTTATGGGTTTCCCAATGTGATATCCCCCATCTTTCAAACGAAAGTCTCTTATAAACCAAGACATTCTTGGAACGTTCTTCGAATGTCTTACAAACTGATCTCGCCTTAAATAGTTGTGCCGAGGAATTCTGGCCGACTCTAGACAAGATTTCATCAATCATGTCTTCGGGTAGGTCTCTTAAAATATTGGGTTGTCTATCCATTTTGTGTTTTTATACTGTAAAATAGACAAGAGTTAGATTCATAAAAAAAATATACTTATTAATACAAGCAATTTTTACATATATCATAAAGCATAAGCACACTATATTACATATATTACACCATACGAATACAACTATCTTATTCCGACTCGCTTGTTTCTTCTTCTTCGATTTTGGTTCGTTTTGCCAAGTTTCTAGGGATATATGATGTTCCCCTAATACGAGCCGTCGTTGTCCACATTGGTTTAGAAAAACCTGGTGGTTTAGAGGTTCCCGAGTCATTGTTACAACTTAAGGACTTCGGGGGTTGACGATACATATAAAGTTCATCGGGGTTGGAATTAGATTTCTCTATTTTTATGCCCTTTCCCTTATTATTTTCTTTTGCCTTTTTAAATTCAGTTGGGGTAATTTCTATAACATCATCGGAATTCTCGTCGGAATCCGATTCATCGGAGAATTGGTAATCCTCCCAATATTTTGCTTCCTTGGCGGAAACACCATTGACCATAATTAACCTTGGTCGGTTGGTTGAGGATTCTCTTTTACTTAACCGTTTTATTATTTCCCCCACCGGTTCTATTTCTTCTTCCGGTTCCGATTCTTCTTACGGTTCTGACTCTTCTTCCGGTTCCTCTTCGGGAACTTGTGAATCAGTCCACGAATCATTCCAATTTACATTTGACTCTTCATTATTATTAGGTGAGTCAATGGGACTTGTTCTAGAGGTAGACATCTATCACATAATATCAAACACGTTAAGAGATTAATATATCACATAATATTCATATGTTAAAAATATATAGTTTCCAACAAAAATGTTAAGCAATCATTTTTAAAGAAAACACGGTCGAAGTCCAGACTCACTAATGCATCCTAACAAACTCGATAAGACACACTAATGCAAATTTTCTGGTTCTCTAAGACCAACGCTCGGATACCAACTGAAATGTCCCGTTCTTATTGATTAAAAACGTTCCATATTAATTGATTTCGTTGCGAGGTTTTGACCTCTATATGAGACGTTTTTCAAAGACTGCATTCATTTTTAAAACAAACCATAACCTTTATTTCATAAATAAAGGTTTAAAAAGCTTTACGTAGATTATCAAATAATGATAATCTAAAATATCCTGTTTACACACGACCATTACATAATGGTTTACAATACAAATATGTTACATCGAAATCAGTTTCTTGAATGCAGTTTTTACACAATATCATACAAACATGGACTCCAAATCTTGTCCTTATTTTAGTATGCAACAGCGGAAGCTCTTAATATTCACCTGAGAATAAACATGCTTTAAACGTCAACAAAAATGTTGGTGAGTTATAGGTTTAACCTATATATATCAAATCATAATAATAGACCACAAGATTTCATATTTCAATACACATCCCATACATAGAGATAAAAATCATTCATATGGTGAACACCTGGTAACCGACAATAACAAGATGCATATATAAGAATATCCCCATCATTCCGGGACACCCTTCGGATATGATATAAATTTCGAAGTACTAAAGCATCCGGTACTTTGGATGGGGTTTATTAGGCCCAATAGATCTATCTTTAGGATTCGCGTCAATTAGGGTGTCTGTTCCCTAATTCTTAGATTACCGGACTTAATAAAAAGGGGCATATTCGATTTCAATAATTCAACCATAGAATGTAGTTTCACGTACTTGTGTCTATTTTGTAAATCATTTATAAAACCTGCATGTATTCTCATCCCAAAAATATTAGATTTTAAAAGTGGGACTATAACTCACTTTCACAGATTTTTACTTCGTCGGGAAGTAAGACTTGGCCACTGGTTGATTCACGAACCTATAACAATATATACATATATATCAAAGTATGTTTAAAATATATTTACAACACTTTTAATATATTTTGATGTTTTAAGTTTATTAAGTCAGCTGTCCTCGTTAGTAACCTACAACTAGTTGTCCACAGTTAGATGTACAGAAATAAATCGATAAATATTATCTTGAATCAATCCACGACCCAGTGTATACGTATCTCAGTATTGATCACAACTCAAACTATATATATTTTGGAATCAACCTCAACCCTGTATAGCTAACTCCAACATTCACATATAGATTGTCTATGGTTGTTCCGAAATATATATAGATGTGTCGACATGATAGGTCGAAACATTGTATACGTGTCTATGGTATCTCAAGATTACATAATATACAATACAAGTTGATTAAGTTATGGTTGGAATAGATTTGTTACCAATTTTCACGTAGCTAAAATGAGAAAAATTATCCAATCTTGTTTTACCCATAACTTCTTCATTTTAAATCCGTTTTGAGTGAATCAAATTGCTATGGTTTCATATTGAACTCTATTTTATGAATCTAAACAGAAAAAGTATAGGTTTATAGTCGGAAAAATAAGTTACAAGTCATTTTTGTAAAGGTAGTCATTTCAGTCGAAAGAACGACGTCTAGATGACCATTTTAGAAAACATACTTCCACTTTGAGTTTAACCATAATTTTTGGATATAGTTTCATATTCATAATAAAAATCATTTTCTCAGAATAACAACTTTTAAATCAAAGTTTATCATAGTTTTTAATTAACTAACCCAAAACAGCCCGCGGTGTTACTACGACGGCGTAAATCCGGTTTTACGGTGTCTTTCGTGTTTCCAGGTTTTAAATCATTAAGTTAGCATATCATATAGATATAGAACATGTGTTTAGTTGATTTTAAAAGTCAAGTTAGAAGGATTAACTTTTGTTTGCGAACAAGTTTAGAATTAACTAAACTATGTTCTAGTGATTACAAGTTTAAACCTTCGAATAAGATAGCTTTATATGTATGAATCGAATGATGTTATGAACATCATTACTACCTTAAGTTCCTTGGATAAACCTACTGGAATAGAGAAAAATGGATCTAGCTTCAATGGATCCTTGGATGGCTCGAAGTTCTTGAAGCAAAATCATGACACGAAAACAAGTTCAAGTAAGATCATCACTTGAAATAAGATTGTTATAGTTATAGAAATTGAACCAAAGTTTGAATATGATTATTACCTTGTATTAGAATGATAACCTACTGTAAGAAACAAAGATTTCTTGAGGTTGGATGATCACCTTACAAGATTGGAAGTGAGCTAGCAAACTTGAAAGTATTCTTGATTTTATGAAACTAGAACTTTTGGAATTTATGAAGAACACTTAGAACTTGAAGATAGAACTTGAGAGAGATCAATTAGATGAAGAAAATTGAAGAATGAAAGTGTTTGTAGGTGTTTTTGGTCGTTGGTGTATGGATTAGATATAAAGGATATGTAATTTTGTTTTCATGTAAATAAGTCATGAATGATTACTCATATTTTTGTAATTTTATGAGATATTTCATGCTAGTTGCCAAATGATGGTTCCCACATGTGTTAGGTGACTCACATGGGCTGCTAAGAGCTGATCATTGGAGTGTATATACCAATAGTACATACATCTAAAAGCTGTGTATTGTACGAGTACGAATACGGGTGCATACGAGTAGAATTGTTGATGAAACTGAACGAGGATGTAATTGTAAGCATTTTTGTTAAGTAGAAGTATTTTGATAAGTGTCTTGAAGTCTTTCAAAAGTGTATGAATACATATTAAAACACTACATGTATATACATTTTAACTGAGTCGTTAAGTCATCGTTAGTCGTTACATGTAAATGTTGTTTTGAAACCTTTAGGTTAACGATCTTGTTAAATGTTGTTAACCCAATGTTTATAATATCAAAAGAGATTTTAAATTATTATATTATCATGATATTATGATGTACGAATATCTCTTAATATGATATATATACATTAAATGTCGTTACAACGATAATCGTTACATATATGTCTCGTTTCAAAATCATTAAGTTAGTAGTCTTGTTTTTACATATGTAGTTCATTGTTAATATACTTAATGATATGTTTACTTATCATAATATCATGTTAACTATATATATAACCATATATATGTCATCATATAGTTTTTACAAGTTTTAACGTTCGTGAATCACCGGTCAACTTGGGTAGTCAATTGTCTATATGAAACCTATTTCAATTAATCAAGTCTTAACAAGTTTGATTGCTTAACATGTTGGAAACATTTAATCATGTAAATATCAATCTCAATTAATATATATAAACATGGAAAAGTTCGGGTCACTACAATGTGAGTCACCTAACACATGTGGGAACCATCATTTGGCAACTAGCATGAAATATCTCATAAAATTATAAAAATATGAGTAATCATTCATGACTTATTTACATGAAAACAAAATTACATATCCTTTATATCTAATCCATACACCAACGACCAAAAACACCTACAAACACTTTCATTCTTCAATTTTCTTCATCTAATTGATCTCTCTCAAGTTCTATCTTCAAGTTCTAAGTGTTCTTCATAAATTCTACAAGTTCTAGTTTCATAAAATCAAGAATACTTTCAAGTTTGCTAGCTTACTTCCAATCTTGTAGAGTGATCATCCAACCTCAAGAAATCTTTCTTATTTATAGTAAAATATCTTTCTAATATAAGGTAATACTCATATTCAAACTTTGATTCAATTTCTATAACTATAACAATCTTATTTCGAGTGGAAATCTTACTTGAACTTGTTTTCGTGTCATGATTCTGCTTCAAGAACTTTCAAGCCATCCATGGATCCTTTGAAGCTAGATCCATTTTTCTCATTTCCAGTAGTTTTATCCAGAAAACTTGAGGTAGTAATGATGTTCATAACATCATTCGATTCATACATATAAAGCTATCTTATTCGAAGGTTTAAACTTGAAATCACTAGAACATAGTTTAGTTGATTCTAAACTTGTTCGCAAACAAAAGTTAATCCTTCTAACTTGACTTTTAAAATCAACTAAACACATGTTCTATATCTATATGATATGCTAACTTAATGATTTAAAACCTGAAAACACGAAGAACACCGTAAAACCGAACATACGCCGTCATAGTGAAACCGGGGGCTATTTTGGGTTTGATAATTAAAAACTATGATAAACTTTGATTTAAAAGTTGTTCTTTTGGGAAAATGATTTTTCTTATGAACATGAAACTATATCCAAAAATCATGGTTAAACTCAAAGTGGAAATATATTCTTCAAAATGGTCATCAAGACGTCGTTCTTTCGACTGAAATGACTACCTCTTACAAAAACGACTTGTAACTTATATTTCTTACTATAAACCTTTACTTTTTCTATTTAGATTCATAAAATACAGTTCAATATGAAACCATAGCAATTTGATTCACTCAAAACGGATTTAAAATGAAGAAGTTATGGGTAAAACAAGATTGGATATTTTTTGATTTTAGTAGCTACGGGAAATATTAACAATTCTATACAAATCATATCCTAGCTAACTTATATTGTATTATACATGTATTCTAATATATTATGTAATCTTGGGATACCATAGACACGTATGCAAATGTTTTGACATATCATATCGACCCATCTATATATATTATTTGGAACAACCATAGACACTCTATATGCAGTAATGTCAGAGTTAGCTATACAGGATTGAGGTTGATTCCAAAAATATATATAGTTTGAGTTGTGATCTAGCCTGAGACGTGTATACACTGGGTCATGGATTGATTCAAGATAATATATATTGATTTATTTCTGTACATCTAATTGTGGACAACTAGTTGTAGGTTACTAACGAGGACAGCTGACTTAATAAACTTAAAACATTAAAACGTATTAAAAATGTTGTAAATATATTTTGAACATACTTTGATATATATGTGCATATTTGTTATAGGTTCGTGAATCGACCAGTGGCCAAGTCTTACTTCCCGACGAAGTAAAAATCTGTGAAAGTGAGTTATAGTCCCACTTTTAAAATCTAATATTTTTGGGATGAGAATACATGCAGGTTTTATAAATGATTTACAAAATAGACACAAGTACGTAAAAATACATTCTATGGTTGAATTATCGAAATCGAATATGCCCCTTTTTATTAAGTCTGGTAATCTAAGAATTAGGGAACAGACATCCTAATTGACGCGAATCCTAAAGATAGATCTATTGGGCCTAACAAACCCCATCCAAAGTACCGGATGCTTTAGTACTTCGAAATTTATATCATATCCGAAGGGTGTCCCGGAATGATGGGGATATTCTTATATATGCATCTTGTTAATGTCGGTTACCAGGTGTTTACCATATGAATGATTTTTATATCTATGTATGGGATGTATATTGAAATATGAAATCTTGTGGTCTATTGTTACGATTTGATATATATATATGTTAAACCTATAACTCACCAACATTTTTGTTGACGTTTTAAGCATGTTTATTCTAAGGTGATTATTAAGAGCTTCCGCTGTCGCATACTTAAATAAGGACAAGATTTGGAGTCCATGCTTGTATGATATTGTGTAAAAACTGCATTCAAGAAACTTATTTCGTTGTAACATATTTGTATTGTAAACCATTATGTAATAGTCGTGTGTAAACGGGATATTTTAGATTATCATTATTTGATAATCTACGTAAAGCTTTTTAAACCTTTATTGATGAAATAAAGGTTATGGTTTGTTTTAAAATGAATGCAGTCTTTGAAAAACGTCTCATATGGAGGTCAAAACCTCGCAACGAAATCAATTAATATGGAACGTTTTTAATCAATAAGAACGGGACATTTCAGATTTCCACTCGAACTCCGAAAGCAGTGTAACCAGGATGGAGCAATCAATTAGCCATCATCAATTCTGGATGAATTGAGAATGGGTTCGTAGTCGACTTAATCAATGGAGACTAGAAGAAGGTAATCCTTTCCATCAACCAAATTCACCTCTTCACGAAGAACCCGAAGCACTTATCGGCGAACCAGTCCGAAACACCATTTTCACCCTCATATCCCGAATATCTCGCCATGATTATATACTATCTCAAATTCAAAACCTTATTCATCCGCTCGTTCTAACCGTCAATCATCCCGAAATAATAGAAGAAGTCAACAAGCTTCGCGCCCGAGTAACAACTTTGGAGAATATGGTGCACAACTTACAAGCACCAGCAGCATCACCGGCACCAACAGTACCACCAGCATCAGTAGCTGTACCACCAACAGCACAAGCCTCAACATCACAAACTATACCTCGAGCATAATCTTCAATCTACATCATGTTCTACATCAATTATTTTCGTTCTACATCTTGTTCTACATCAATCTTCCTTGTTCTACCTCGATTATTTTGGCTCTACATATCGTTATACATCATATATCTTCGTTCTACATGGCGATTATGTAATCTCTAATGTTTTAGAGATTATGCATTCTAGTTCTAACGGTAAATCAAATGAGTTTAATATTATATTGACTCATTAAATCCATGATTTATCTGAAGAAAATATATATGTATATATATTTTCATAAAAATTGTAATTAAAAGTTCTTTTGTACAAACTGTTAATGGAGAAAATATTTTAACGGGTAGGTAATACCCGAGGAATATTTAGTTTTCACATTAATAAGTTACACTGTACATTCTTTAATTCAGATTCAGCAGTCATTAACAATACTGCCCAAATCCACACATATACATATCTGTTCACCAAAGAACAACTATTTTCACTCAAATTCAATTTCATATTCGGATTTTGACCGATCAGAATTCAAGTCAAGATTTAACAGGTGACACCACTCTTATATCCCTATATCTTTCAAAGCTATGCTTTGACTTCAAAACTGTGTTAGAACACCACTTCTATTCATAAACTCAGATAAATATTCATATTATTCAAAATTCTAAAAGATCATATATATCTTGACAATTACAATCTTCATTTAAAATCCTTGAAAACACCTCGGATCGATAACCAATGATTCAGATATGAGAATACCGATGAAGCAGCAAAAGCTATAGATGGTCTTAATGGTCAAAAGTTTGATAATAAAAGAATGGTACGCTGGAAAAACTCGGAACAACATCGAAATCTTCTTTCCTCATCATTATATCTTCAATATTTAGATGATATCGTTATATCTTCCTTAGTCATAAATATCCTCAACATTTTCGAAGGTATCTTTATATCGTTTTTGTTCATAATTATCTTCCCTATCATTCTATCCTTAGTACATCATATCGAAAACTGTTTTGACTTCTAAATTCTAGTGAAACCCTAGAAGTTTTAAATCCTTGGATATTCTTGAGTAATATTGGAATGAAAGCATGAGTTAATGTAATATAATGACACTTGATCAACGTAATTATATTACAGTAAGTCATACGGAAGTTCTAATGGATTGTGATGATGATAATGCTTAATCAACCTTATTATCACCACAAACCATGTTACTTGACTTGTATTCATCATGAACCATGTTACTTGATTCGAATTCATCATGAAATCGGACTCGAATCGAGAAAGGCATTCATAAATCTATCTGCGTATCAATCTCGAAGAAAATCTCTAATCTTATCATTTTCTTCCTCAATGAAACATTTCTTGACGACTAAAATTCTTTCTAATAAGAATCTGAGTTCAAATCTGGTACCAAAACATTCCCGATTTCAATTTCAACAGTCACCACTCAAATTTCGGGACGAAATTTCTTTAACGGGTAGGTAATGTAATGACCCGGAAATTTTCGACTAATTTTAAACCAAACTCTCGATGCGATTTAATATTTTTGACACGATAAGAAAAGTCTGTTAGGTTGAGTCTCAAAATTTTTGAACCGTTTTCTTGCATTCATTTAACTTTTGACTGTTCCCGATGATTCACGAACAATTGTGTGTAAACTGATATGTATAAATATATGTATATATATATATTTAAACATAAATAAGTATATATAATAATGTAAATAATAAAATGTAAACTTAATTATCAGAATTTAAAAATATAAAATAATATACAGAGTATTGAAGTTGCTATTAAAATATATATATATATATATATATATATATATATATATATATATATATATATATATATATATATATATATATATATATATATATATATATATATATATATATATATATATGGTTACTATACATAATTAATAATATATGGATATTGTAATGTATGAATATCGAATATTCAATATATGCTAAATATAATTAATAAATTGCAATATTAATATATGTAATTACAAATTAAAATATAGTTATTACTTTCATTGAAATAAATAATAATATTAGTATTATTAATAAATATAAAGTTTGATAAATGTAAATTGTTACATTATTATTATTATTATTATTATTATTATTATTATTACTTTTATAAATATTATAATTGTAGTGACCCGAACTTTTCCATGTTTATATATATTAATTGAGATTGATATTTACATGATTAAATGTTTCCAACATATTAAGCAATCAAACTTGTTAAGACTTGATTAATTGAAATAGGTTTCATATAGACAATTGACTACCCAAGTTGACCGGTGATTCACGAACGTTAAAACTTGTAAAAACTATATGATGACATATATATGGTTATATATATAGTTAACATTATATTATGATAATTAAACATATCATTAAGTATATTAACAATGAACTACATATGTAAAAACAAGACTACTAACTTAATGATTTTGAAACGAGACATATATGTAACGATTATCGTTGTAATGACATTTAATGTATATATATCATATTAAGAGATATTCGTACATCATAATATCATGATAATATAATAATTTAAAATCTCTTTTGATATTATAAACATTGGGTTAACAACATTTAACAAGATCGTTAACCTAAAGGTTTCAAAACAACATTTACATGTAACGACTAACGATGACTTAACGACTCAGTTAAAATGTATATACATGTAGTGTTTTAATATGTATTTATAAACTTTTGAAAGACTTCAATACACTTATCAAAATACTTCTACTTAACAAAAATGCTTACAATTACATCCTCATTCAGTTTCATCAACAATTCTACTCGTATGCACCCGTATTCGTACTCGTACAATACACAGCTTTTAGATGTATGTAATATTGGTATATACACTCCAATGATCAGCTCTTAGCAGCCCATGTGAGTCACCTAACACATGTGGGAACCATCATTTGGCAACTAGCATGAAATATCTCATAAAATTACAAAAATATGAGTAATCATTCATGACTTATTTACATGAAAACAAAATTACATATCCTTTATATCTAATCCATACACCAACGACCAAAAACACCTACAAACACTTTCATTCTTCAATTTTCTTCATCTAATTGATCTCTCTCAAGTTCTATCTTCAAGTTCTAAGTGTTCTTCATAAATTCTAAAAGTTCTAGTTTCATAAAATCAAGAATACTTTCAAGTTTGCTAGCTCACTTCCAATCTTGTAAGGTGATCATCCAACCTCAAGAAATCTTTGTTTCTTACAGTAGGTTATCATTCTAATACATGGTAATAATCATATTCAAACTTTGGTTCAATTTCTATAACTATAACAATCTTATTTCAAGTGATGATCTTACTTGAACTTGTTTTCGTGTCATGATTCTGCTTCAAGAACTTCGAGCCATCCAAGGATCCATTGAAGCTAGATCCATTTTTCTCTTTTCCAGTAGGTTTATCCAAGAAAATTAAGGTAGTAATGATGTTCATAACATCATTCGATTCATACATATAAAGCTATCTTATTCGAAGGTTTAAACTTGTAATCACTAGAACATAGTTTAGTTAATTCTAAACTTGTTCGCAAACAAAAGTTAATCCTTCTAACTTGACTTTTAAAATCAACTAAACACATGTTCTATATCTATATGATATGCTAACTTAATGATTTAAAACCTGGAAACACGAAAAACACCGTAAAACCAGATTTACGTCGTCGTAGTAACACCGCGGGCTGTTTTGGGTTAGTTAATTAAAAATTATGATAAACTTTGATTTAAAAGTTGTTATTCTAAGAAAATGATTTTTATTATGAACATGAAACTATATCCAAAAATTATGGTTAAACTCAAAGTGGAAGTATGTTTTCTAAAATGGTCATCTAGACGTCGTTCTTTCGACTGAAATGACTACCTTTACAAAAACGACTTGTAACTTATTTTTCCGACAATAAACCTATACTTTTTCTGTTTAGATTCATAAAATAGAGTTCAATATGAAACCATAGCAATTTGATTCACTCAAAACGGATTTAAATGAAGAAGTTATGGGTAAAACAAGATTGGATAATTTTTCTCATTTTAGCTACGTGAAAATTGGTAACAAATCTATTCCAACCATAACTTAATCAACTTGTATTGTATATTATGTAATCTTGAGATACCATAGACACGTATACAATGTTTCGACCTATCATGTCGACACATCTATATATATTTCGGAACAACCATAGACACTCTATATGTGAATGTTGGAGTTAGCTATACAGGGTTGAGGTTGATTCCAAAATATATATAGTTTGAGTTGTGATCAATACTGAGATACGTATACGCTGGGTCGTGGATTGATTCAAGATAATATTTATCGATTTATTTCTGTACATATAACTGTGGACAACTAGTTATAGGTTACTAACGAGGACAGCTGACTTAATAAACTTAAAACATCAAAATATATTAAAAGTGTTGTAAATATATTTTGAACATACTTTGATATATATGTATATATTGTTATAGGTTCGTGAATCAACTAGTGGCCAAGTCTTACTTCCCGACGAAGTAAAAATCTGTGAAAGTGAGTTATAGTCCCACTTTTAAAATCTAATATTTTTGGGATGAGGATACATGCAGGTTTTATAAATGATTTACAAAATAGACACAAGTACGTGAAACTACATTCTATGGTTGAATTATCGAAATCGAATATGCCCCTTTTTATTAAGTCTGGTAATCTAAGAATTAGGGAACAGACACCCTAATTGACGCGAATCCTAAAGATAGATCTATTGGGCCTAACAAACCCCATCCAAAGTACCGGATGCTTTAGTACTTCGAAATTTATATCATATCCGAAGGGTGTCCCGGAATGATGGGGATATTCTTATATATGCATCTTGTTATTATCGGTTACCAGGTGTTCACCATATGAATGATTTTTATCTCTATGTATGGGATGTGTATTGAAATATGAAATCTTGTGGTCTATTGTTACGATTTGATATATATAGGTTAAACCTATAACTCACCAAAATTTTTGTTGACGTTTAAAGCATGTTTATTCTCAGGTGAATACTAAGAGCTTCCGCTGTTGCATACTAAAATAAGGACAAGATTTGGAGTCCATGTTTGTATGATATTGTGTAAAAACTGCATTCAAGAAACTGATTTCGATGTAACATATTTGTATTGTAAACCATTATGTAATGGTCGTGTGTAAACAGGATATTTTAGATTATCATTATTTGATAATCTACGTAAAGCTTTTTAAACCTTTATTTATGAAATAAAGGTTATGGTTTGTTTTAAAAATGAATGCAGTCTTTGAAAAACGTCTCATATAGAGGTCAAAACCTCGCAACGAAATCAATTAATATGGAACGTTTTTAATCAATAAGAACGGGACATTTCAGTTGGTATCCGAGCGTTGGTCTTAGAGAACCAGAAAATTTGCATTAGTTTGTCTTATCGAGTTTGTTAGGATGCATTAGTGAGTCTGGACTTCGACCGTGTTTTCTTTAAAAATGATTGCTTAACATTTTTGTTGGAAACTATATATTTTTAACATATGAATATTATGTGATATATTAATCTCTTAACGTGTTTGATATTATGTGATAGATGTCTACCTCTAGAACAAGTCCCATTGACTCACCTAATAATAATGAAGAGTCAAATGTAAATTGGAATGATTCGTGGACTGATTCACAAGTTCCCGAAGAGGAACCGGAAGAAGAGTCGGAACCGGAAGAAGAATCGGAACCGGAAGAAGAATCGGAACCGGAAGAAGAATCGGAACCGGTGGGGGAAATAATAAAACGGTTAAGTAAAAGAGAATCCTCAACCAACCGACCAAGGTTAATTATGGTCAATGGTGTTTCCGCCAAGGAAGCAAAATATTGGGAGGATTACCAATTCTCCGATGAATCGGATTCTGACGAGAATTCCAATGATGTTATAGAAATTACCCCAACTGAATTTAAAAAGGCAAAAGAAAATAATAAGGGAAAGGGCATAAAAATAGAGAAATCTAATTCCAACCCCGATGAACTTTATATGTATCGTCAACCCCCGAAGTCCTTAAGTTGTAACAATGACCCGGGAACCTCTAAACCACCAGGTTTTTCTAAACCAATGTGGACAACGACGGCTCGTATTAGGGGAACATCGTATATCCCTAGAAACTTGGCAAAACGAACCAAAACCGAAGAAGAAGAAACGAGCAAGTCGGAATAAGATAGTTGTATTCGTGTGGTGTAATATATGTAATATAGTGTTCTTATGCTTTATGATATATGTAAAAATTGCTTGTATTAATAAGTATTTTTTTATGAATCTAACTCTTGTCTATTTTACAGTTTAAAAACACAAAATGGATAGACAACCCAATATTTTAAGAGACCTACCCGGAGACATGATTGATGAAATCTTGTCTAGAGTCGGCCAGAATTCCTCGGCACAACTATTTAAGGCGAGATCAGTTTGTAAGACATTCGAAGAACGTTCCAAGAATGTCTTGGTTTATAAGAGACTTTCGTTTGAAAGATGGGGGATAGCACATTGGGAAACCCATAAGTTACGATGTGTTTACTTTGACGCATATATTGCGGGGAACCCAAATGCTATTTTACGCAACGGGTTAAGAAATTATTTTGACTCAATATATCCGAATATTGGACTTCGTGATTTAGAAAAAGCGGCTAACATGCAACATAAAGAAGCATGTTATGCTTACGGATTAGTAATGTTCGCTTCTCACCAAAGTGAGAACAAGAACATCGGGCTACAACTATTAAACAAAATGTTTCCACAAGTGACGGAGTCGGTAATTGGGGTAAGAAATGAGGTTTTTAGAATGTTACGGGACTGTTGGACATTACGTAACCCTCGTCCCTTTGACGATGTTACAACACGCTGTCTTATCAACAGCCATAACGGTTATGTTCCACAAGACCAAGGATGGGAAGTAGTCCTAGTAAAACCAGAATGCATGACTTGTTTCTGGACGTATGAATTACGTGTCTTTATTGCCTTTGCTGAACGACTTGTGTACTAGCTAGAATTATCTTCACAACTATCTTGTATCAAAGTTATTGTGTGCTATATTTCATGCTTTATGTAAAATAAGCGGTATTGTAAGTTTGTAAAATATTGTATAAAAGTTTGAACACGAAATATTATTATAATCAGTTTTTCATATAGAATTGTAGTAGTTGAATTGTATATTAGCTACTAAGTATGAACTTAACGGGTAGGTACTACCCGAATTTAAACTTATAAAACGCTAATATGAAGAAAAAGCTTTTATAAATGAGTTCATATTATGCTACGAAATACTATTAACTACTCTTAATATTCTGTATGATTAACTTGTTCCATTTGACTATTTTGAAGGAAATGGCACCGACTACTCGACACACCGTGAATATGAATGAAGAGGAATTCCGTACTTTTCTAGCTTCAAACATAGCCGCAGTACAGGCTGCGCTACATACCAACAATAACCTTGGATCTAGTAGTACAGGAAATCGTGTAGGATGCACCTACAAAGAATTCACTGCCTGCAAACCTTTGGAATTTGATGGAACCGAAGGACCGATCGGATTGAAACGGTGGACCGAGAAGGTCGAATCGGTATTTGCCATAAGTAAGTGTACTGAAGAGGACAAAGTGAAGTACGCTACGCATACCTTCACAGGTTCTGCGTTAACATGGTGGAATACCTATCTAGAGCAAGTGGGACAAGACGATGCGTACGCACTACCGTGGTCAGTATTCAAGCACTTGATGAACGAGAAGTACCGTCCCAGAACTGAGGTCAATAAGCTCAAGACAGAACTTAGAGGGTTACGAACCCAAGGATTTGATATTACCACGTACGAAAGACGATTCACAGAATTGTGCCTATTGTGTCCGGGAGCATTCGAAGATGAGGAAGAGAAGATCGACGCATTTGTGAAAGGATTACCGAAAAGAATCCAAGAAGATATAAGTTCACACGAGCCCGCCTCTATACAACAGGCATGTAGAATGGCTCACAAACTAGTGAACCAGATTGAAGAAAGAATTAAAGAACAGACTGCTGAAGAGGCCAATGTGAAGTGATAATGCTAAAAACGAACATATATTTCATAGCATTATTCCTCAAGAAAGACAAGCTTTTAGTTGCAATTGTTCTATTTACAAGTGATATTCGTTTAAATAATAAAAGGTGAAGACAAAAGACAGATTCGACGAATTGAAGACGCAAACGACCAAAAAGCTCAAAAGTACAAAAGACAATCGAAAAGGTTCCAATTATTGATAAGAAACGTCTCGAAATCACAAGAGTACAAGATTCAAAACGCAAAGTACAAAATATAAAATTGTACGCAAGGACGTTCGAAAATCCGGAACCGGGACCAGAGTCAACTCTTAACGCTCGACGCAACGGACTAAAAATTACAAGTTAACTATGTATATAAATATAATATAATATATAATTAATTATATTAATTATATATATATTATATATATATATTAAAAACCGTCGGCAGCAAGAAACTCCAAGGGTGTGAGCTGTAAATACATCTCCGCGACTCGCGGAGTTTTAAGGGCATTTTGCCGCGAGTCGCGGAGCCCCAATTTTCAACTCTGGCTATAAAGCCAACCGAATTCTGATCAAAATATCATCATCTTTTTTCTTCCTCTTCATACGTAAATATATTTATATTTATAATTTATATTTTAATTTTAATTATAATTCTAATAATAAGGGTATGTTAGCGAATGTTGTAAGGGTGTAAGTCGAAATTCTGTCCGTGTAACGCTACGCTATTTTTAAATCATTGTAAGTTATGTTCAACCTTTTTATATTAATGTCTCGTAGCTAAGTTATTATTATGCTTATTTAAAACGAAGTAATCATGATGTTGGGCTAATTACTAAAATTGGGTAATTGGGTTTTGTACCATAATTGGGGTTTGGACAAAAGAACGACACTAGTGGAAATTAGACTATGGGCTATTAATGGGCTTTATATTTGTTTAACTAAATTGAAGTTTGTTAATGTTAATATAAAGATTTACAATTGGGCATCCCTATAAATTACCATATACACTCGATCGGACACGATGGGCGGGGTATTTATATGTACGAATAATCGTTCATTTAACCGGACACGGGAATGAATTAATAGCCACTAGAATAATTAAAACAGGGGTGAAATTACATTCAAGGGTAATTGGTGTAATTGTTAACAAAGTAGTAAAACCTTGTTTTACACGCAGTCGATAACCTGGTGTATTCATTAAACAAAGTATTAAAACCTTGTTACAATTCGAATCCCCAATTAGTTGGAATATTTAACTTCGGGTATAATAATAATTTGACAAGGACACTTGCAATTTATATTTATGACTGATGGACTGTTATGGACAAAAACCAGACGGACATATTGAATAATCCAGGACAAAGGACAATTAACCCATGGGCATAAAACTAAAATCAACACGTTCATGATTACGGAAGTTTAAATAAGCATAATTCTTTTATTTCATATTTAATTTCCTTTATTTTATATTTAATTGCACTTCTAATTATCGCACTTTTATTTATTGTTATTTTATTTAATCGCACTTTTAATTATCGTATTTTTTAATTATCGCAATTTTATTTTATCGCATTTTTATTATTCGCAATTTCATTATCGTTATTTACTTTACGCTTTAATTTAAGTCTTGTATTTATTTAATATTTTACATTAGGTTTTAACTGCGACTAAAGTTTTAAAATCGACAAACCGGTCATTAAACGGTAAAAACCCCCCTTTATAATAATAATATTACCTATATATATATTTGTATTTTTATAAAAATAAACTAATATAGCGTTGAGCTTTGTTTAAAGATTTCCCTGTGGAACGAACCGGACTTACTAAAAACTACACTACTGTACGATTAGGTACACTGCCTATAAGTGTTGTAGCAAGGTTTAAGTATATCCATTCTATAAATAAATAAATATCTTGTGTAAAATTGTATCGTATTTAATAGTATTTCCTGCTAAAATTTAATAACTATTTTATATACCCCTCGCTTTGACATCAAGTATTTTTGGCGCCGCTGCCGGGGATCTTCATCTTAAAAGCCGGAAGCGCAACGCTAATATAAAAAAAAAAAAAAAAAGATTTTTTTTAGTTACTTTTATTAAAAGTCGTTTTTGTAAAAATACGTTTTGAAAATATAAAAAGAAAAACAAAAATATAAGCATTTTTAAGATTTTGTTAAATATTTAAGTTTTATAAGTTTCTTTATTTCTATTTTAGTTTATAAAAATATAAGTTTTATTTTAAAATCTTTTATTTATTTAAAAAACAGAAAACATAAAATAAAAAAAAAAAAAAAAGAAAAACGCGTAAAAAGATAAATCTGTCAGCTCAAATTCTGAACCCCGCGACTCGCGGGGTTTTCCTCATTAATCACCGCGACTCGCGGAGGCCATCTGACACACGGACAAAAACCCTAATCAAGCATTGATTACGGGTTATTTTTAATTATTATTATTATTAAAACCTAATTATTATTATTATTATTATTAGTTTTAATTTTACTTTTACTTTTTATTTATATATTTTAGTTAAATTAGTTTTATTAAATTGTAAAATTAGTAGTTTTATAAAATAAATAATATAAAAATAATATTTTTATAAAAATTGTACTTTTTACAACTTTTTGTATATTTTTATATTTTGTACCTTTTTAATCGTTGTAGCGTAATATTTGTATTTTTAGCTCATATTTAATCTTAAACTTAGTTTTTGCTATAGTTATTTTTACTCCTAGATTTTTAGGCTTTGCCGTAGAATTCCTTAAGTGCTTTTTCTTTAGACTAAGATTTAGGTGCTTTAGAATTTTGCGACGCCTTTTTAAGTTTTAGTTTCTTTTTAAGTTATTTCCATTTGGGATTTAGTTTTTCTTGTAAGCTTTAATATTTTTAGACACCTTTTACTATGTACCAATTATCATTCCAATTAGTAATTTCAATTTGCGATTATAATTTTAAGTTAGTTGTAGTAATAAGGTTAGGTTAGTCAAGTATTTTTAAGTTTTTATAAAGTTTCTTTTATTTTTCCGTCACCTTTTATTTTTCAACCATTTTTTCTTTTTCAACCTTTTTCGACGAACTCTTTTTCTCTCTTATTTCTCGCCATTCTAGTTTTTAGGACTTAGAATTTTTTCTACTTCTTATCTAAATTTCTTAAAATTACGAAAATTTATTTTAAGTAGTTAAATTGATAGACATCAAAATTTTCTGGTTCGTAGTAATAGTTGGATTTGTACGTGGACCGGGTTATTGGAGCCAAACAGTCCTCAATTATATTGAGACCAAACGAATCCTGCCCCTCTGCTGCATCTTTTGGCTATTCGAAACGTGGGCAAAATCAGAAAAGTCTATTGATTGGATAACTTATTATAATTTTTCTTTCCTTTTAAAAACTAATAGGATATTCAGTGAATGCACCGAGCAAGACGTTCATCACCTTTTGTACGTTCACCACCTGTAACTCGATCAAGACATCGTTTAACAAATATAACCACCGTTGATTTTTCTTTAGAATCGTCATCCAGTCGACCAAGTACTTCAGTTCAAATTTCCGATAATCCATTTTTTGAACCCAACCTCACAATTGAGAATCCGGAAAATATTCAGGAACGGTTCATAGATCCTGAACCACTAAACTTTCCCCCGGAACAACCAATCATTCAAACAGAGATTGTTGAGGAACGAACCATTAAATCAGAATCATCTAGTGATTCCGATTCAACAAATTCAATTATGGAGAATCTGGAACCTTTAAGTATGGAAGACCGAATGAGAGCTAAACGCACTGGCCAAGGTCACGCAATTACTCATCCAGACATTAATGCGCCAGATTATGAAATCAAAGGACAAATTCTACACATGGTGACTAATCAATGCCAATTTAGTGGTGCGCCGAAGGAAGATCCAAATGAACATCTACGTACCTTTAATAGGATCTGCACACTATTTAAAATACGAGAAGTGGAGGATGAACAGATATATCTCATGTTATTTCCCTGGACTTTAAAGGGAGAAGCCAAAGATTGGTTGGAATCGTTACCTGAAGGGGCGATCGATACATGGGACGTTTTAATTGACAAATTTCTTAAACAATTCTTTCCTGCATCTAAAGCCGTAAGACTTCAAGCAGAAATTGTTACGTTCACACAGAAGCCAAATGAAACTCTATATGAGGCGTGGACAAGATATGGAAAGTTGTTAAGAGGATGTCCGCAACATGGTTTAGACACCTGTCAAATAGTACAAATATTCTACCGAGGATGCGACATCACTACAAGAAAAGACATAGATATAGCAGCTGGTGGTTCTATTATGAAGAAAACCGAAACTGATGCTTACAAAATTATTGATAATACTGCTTCCCACTCACATGAGTGGCACCAAGAAAAAGATATCATTAGATCATCTAAAGCAGCTAGAGCCGATTCTAGCCATGACTTAGATTCCATTTCCGCAAAGATAGATGCTTTCGAGAGACGAACGGAAAAGATGACTAAAGATATTCATGCTATACGAATTATTTGTGAGCAGTGTGGAGGACCACATTTGACAAAAGATTGTCTCAGTATTGAATTAACAATGGAACAAAGAGAGAATATTTCATACATAAACCAAAGGCCTGGAAATAATTATCAGAATAATTATCAACCGCCAAGACCAATTTACAATCAAAACCAGAATTATAACCGAAATATTCCATACAACAACCAACAAGGTCCTAGCAATCAACAAGTATCCAATAATACTTACAATCAGCAAAGACCGAATTTTCAAAACAAACCACCACAACAAACCGATGATAAAAAGCCGAATTTAGAAGATATGATGACGAAGCTAGTTGAAACTCAAACGCAGTTTTTCACATCTCAAAAACAAACCAATGAACAAAATGCTCAAGCATTTAGAAATCAACAAGCTTCTATTCAAAATCTGGAACAAGAAGTGAGTAACCTAGCAAGGTTAATAGGTGAAAGAAAACCGGGAAGTCTACCTAGTGATACAAATGCTAACCCCCGGAATGAAACAGCTAAAGCTATTACCACAAGAAGTGGTACAACACTTAAACCACCTGAAATACCAGTAACTTCTGATGAAACTATTCCTACTCCACAAGAACCACAACCTGATCAAGATAAGGAAAAAGAACCGGTAGTTGAAAAGGTTAATGAAGATAACACAGTTAAGGATAAACCTTATGTTAAACCATACCAACCACCACTTCCTTACCCGAGTAAAATGAAGAAAGAAAAACTTGAAGCCGAGCAATCCAAATTCTTGGATATGTTTAAACAGATAAATGTAAATCTTCCTTTCATTGATGTGATTTCAGGAATGCCAAGATATGCTAAATTCTTGAAAGATCTAATCACAAATAGAAAGAAAATGGAAGAACTCTCGGCTGTTACTATGAATGCTAATTGTTCAGCAGTACTGTTGAATAAGATACCAGAAAAACTATCTGATCCAGGAAGTTTCACAATTCCATGTTTTCTGGGTAGTCTTAGTTCAATAGAAGCATTGGCAGACTTAGGTGCTAGTATAAATCTAATGCCGTATTCACTATACGCTAAACTAGACCTTGGAGAATTGAAACCAACCAGAATAAGCATACAACTAGCCGATAGATCAATAAAATATCCTAGAGGGATAATGGAGAACATGCTAGTTAAAGTTGGTACTTTAGTATTTCCAGTAGATTTTGTTGTTTTGGACATGGAAGAAGATTCTCAAGTTCCTCTCATATTAGGAAGACCATTCTTAAACACGGCTAAAGCAATGATAGACGTGTTCGGTAAGAAATTGACCCTAAGTATAGAGGATGAGAGTGTTACCTTTTCAGTTGATAGAGCAATGCAACAACCACAATCTGCAGATGATACATGTTATTATATTCAAACTATAGATGCACTTGCAGAATTATTAGAAGAATTTCCAGAATTACAAGGAACAGGAGAATGTTCTTTAGGAGAAGGTAATGAACCAATTGATGAAGCTGAAATGTTAGCTACACTTATAGCTAATGGATATGAACCAACAACAGAAGAAATTCAAATGCTAAAAGAAGAAGACAGATATCGATATAAATCATCGATAGAAGAACCTCCGAAATTAGAGTTAAAGCCACTTCCAAACCATTTGGAATACGCTTATTTACATGGTGAATCTGAATTACCTGTAATAATATCGTCTTCTCTTACTGAAAATGAGAAATCACAACTCATTTCTGTGTTGAAAGCTCATAAACCAGCCATTGCATGGAAGATTCATGATATTAAAGGAATAAGTCCTTCGTATTGCACACATAAAATCCTTATGGAAGAAGGTCATAAAACGTATGTGCAACGCCAACGAAGACTAAATCCTAATATGCAAGATGTAGTTAAGAAAGAGATTATTAAACTGCTAGATGCAGGTTTGATATATCCAATCTCTGATAGTCCATGGGTAAGCCCAGTTCAATGTGTACCTAAGAAGGGTGGCATGACTGTCATCACAAATGAGAAAAATGAGCTTATTCCTACTAGGACTGTAACAGGATGGCGTGTATGTATTGATTATAGAAAATTAAACGACGCCACCAGAAAAGATCACTTTCCCTTACCTTTCATAGATCAAATGTTGGAAAGATTAGCCGGAAATAGTTACTATTGTTTCCTAGATGGATTTTCCGAATATTTTCAAATTCCAATAGCACCCGAAGATCAAGAGAAAACCACATTCACGTGCCCTTATGGTACTTTTGCTTACAAAAGAATGCCATTTGGACTTTGTAACGCCCCTGCAACCTTTCAAAGGTGTATGATGGCGATTTTTCACGACATGATAGAAGAATGCATGGAAGTATTCATGGATGACTTTTCAGTCTTCGGTGATACATTTAAATCATGTCTAGTTAATCTGGAACGAATGCTAATTAGATGCGAAAAATCAAATCTAGTACTTAATTGGGAGAAATGCCATTTCATGGTTAAAGAAGGCATCGTTCTTGGACATAAAATTTCAAAAGAAGGAATTGAAGTGGATAGAGCTAAAGTAGATGTAATTGCTAAACTTCCACATCCCACCAATGTTAGAGGAGTTAGGAGTTTTCTAGGGCATGCCGGTTTTTACCGACGTTTTATAAAAGATTTTTCTAAAATTGCCACTCCTATGAATAAACTCCTAGAAAAGGATGCGCCATTCATCTTTTCAGATGAGTGTATCAAATCTTTTAATATTCTTAAAGAAAAACTCACTAATGCACCGATCATGATAACACCAAATTGGAATCTACCATTTGAACTAATGTGCGATGCAAGTGATTTTGCAATGGGAGCCGTTTTAGGACAAAGGATTGAAAAACGATTTCAACCTATATATTATGCTAGTAAGACATTACAAGGAGCACAAACGAACTATACAACTACTGAAAAAGAACTCCTTGCTATTGTCTTTGCTTTTGATAAATTTCGATCATATCTCGTTCTAGCAAAAACGGTGGTCTATACCGACCATTCTGCTCTTAGATACCTATTTTCAAAACAAGATGCTAAACCAAGATTAATCCGTTGGATCTTACTCTTACAAGAGTTTGATATTGAAATCCGAGATAAAAGAGGAGCAGAAAATCTCGCCGCTGATCATCTTTCTCGTCTTGAAAATCCCGAATTAGAAGTTCTAAATGAATCGGCCATACAAGACAACTTTCCTGATGAATATCTATTGAAGATAGATTATAAAGAAATCCCATGGTTTGCAGACTATGCAAACTACTTAGTTTGTGGATTCCTTGAAAAAGGATTATCGTACCAAAGACGAAAGAAATTCTTCAGTGATATAAAACACTATTTCTGGGAAGATCCACATCTGTTTAAAAGTTGTCCCGATGGAATAATACGCCGATGTGTATTTGGAGATGAAGCTAGTAAAATATTAAACCATTGTCACACAGGACCAACAGGAGGGCATTATGGGCCTCAACTAACAGCAAGAAAAGTTTATGAAGCTGGATTCTATTGGCCTACAATTTACAAAGACGCACACCTTCTTTGCAAATCCTGTGATGCATGTCAAAGGGCCGGAAGAATAAGTCAACGTGATGAAATGCCACAAAATGTCATCCAAGTATGTGAAGTATTTGACATTTGGGGTATTGACTTTATGGGTCCATTTCCAAAATCTCATAATAATCTATATATACTCGTAGCCATTGATTATGTATCTAAATGGGCGGAAGCACAAGCTCTCCCAACTAACGATGCACGAGTTGTAGTCAACTTTTTAAAACGTCTTTTTGCAAGGTTTGGAACACCGAAAGCTTTAATAAGTGATCGGGGTACTCATTTCTGTAATAATCAACTTGAGAAAGTTCTTAAAAGATATGGAGTAACTCATAAAATCTCCACCGCATATCATCCACAAACAAGTGGACAAGTTGAAAATACCAACCGAGCTTTAAAACGTATTCTAGAGAAAACCGTAGGATCAAATCCGAAGGAATGGTCCATTAAATTGGAGGATGCACTCTGGGCTTTTAGAACAGCCTACAAAACTCCAATTGGAACCACACCTTTTAGACTTGTGTATGGAAAAGCATGTCATCTTCCAGTAGAAATTGAACACAAAGCATTTTGGGCTTTGAAAACATGTAATCTTGATTTAAATGAAGCCGGACGTCTACGATTAAGTCAACTAAACGAATTAGAAGAATTAAGACATGAAGCATACGAAAATTCGTTAATCTATAAAGAAAGAACGAAGAAATGGCATGATAAAAGAATCAGAAGTTCAAAAGAATTTAAAGAAGGAGACAGAGTTCTTCTTTTCAATTCACGATTCAAGCTATTTCCTGGAAAATTGAAATCAAGATGGTCTGGACCATTCATAGTCAAAAGAGTTTTCCCATACGGAACGATAGAATTAATAAATTCAAATGGGATTGAATTTAAAGTTAATGGTCACAGAGTTAAACATTACATACATGGTCCGATGGAAGTCGACAACGAAGTTAATCACAATTTCGATACCACAGCTAACTAAGTGTGGGGAGAATCAAGTCTTTAAAGGATAATATATATTTCTGTAGAGTTAGATTGTCTGTTTTCGTGTAGTTCTCGAAAATGGAACACGTATGGTCTTTCCCTAGCAGACCCTAAAGAACTAGTCTTCTCCCCCCATTCTGAATTTTTATTTTTTTAGGTTTTTACGAAATGAAGACTGCCTGTGAACTAAACCATGGTCTAATGCTACACGCTTTGATCACTAAAAGAAATAATGATATACTACCAAGTGAATTAGTATCAGTAATCAGAGAAAGAATGGACGGAGTTAGAAAAGGATCCAGATGCGAAGATAATAAGTTACAATTTGGTAAAGGAAAATCAAAATCGGCAGCGAAAAGAAGAGCACGACACCTAAAACGATGTCACAAATGCGGAAAATGGTCACATGGAGGTAAATGTTCAAATAATCAAACCTATTCAAATACCGAATTTGTTACTTTATGCAGAGACGGACCGTTCATATGTTTAGAAGAAAAGACAATGAATGCTCGAGGTTACGCCTATGCAGCCATGGAAAACCAATTAAACCGACTATCTTATGAATATAATAGATCATATAACTAAGAAATCTATTTCACAGGTATGTCTGTACAGTTTTTATTTTTATTTTTATTTTTAACCTTTTAATAATAAACGCTAATTTGTTCGCTAAAAAGTATTAAATTGGTATTAAATAAAATTAGGTTTGGCGACCGAAATTATTGATATCATTCAAAAATTTATTACATCACTGCGAAATTTAACGTTTATTCTTAAGGTATAAATATCTTTAAACAATCAAACCAAAATATTTCAAAAATTCGTCATGAGTTAAATTAGGTCTTGGAACCGAAATTACTTTACCGAAAAGAGGGGCGCATATTTTTGATAATATTTGATTGATTAAAGTGGGATAAAAAGACAAAAAGATTTTTAATTTTATTTTTACCATATTTTTAAAAATTAATATTTAAATCTTAAATTAATATTGTAAACTTTGTAAAAACAATATTTTTAAAATTGTAAATATTTGAAAAATTAATATAAGTTTGGTATGAATTTATGAATTTTTAAATTAAGTTTGGTGTGAATTTTTAATTTTTAAAATATGAATTTTTAATTTTATGCATTTCAAATTTTAAGTTTGGTGTGAATTTTTAATTTTTAATTTTGAATTTTATATTTAAGTTGTGTGAATTTAAAAACAAAAATTTACTTTATCTCATTAAGTTAAGAATATGATTTTTAAAATTCGTCGTAAGTTGAAGACTAGGTCTTTGAACCGAAATTGCTTTACCCAAGGGAGGGACGAGAACTTTTATTATCATTATTTTTAATCTTATTGATTTAAAGTATGCCAAAAACATTGAAAAAACCCAAAAAATCTTAGCTTTTAAAACAATCGCTACAAAAAGACAAATTTTAAAATTTTGTCGAGGGACGGACTAGGACATCGATCCGAAACGACCTCGTCCTAAATAACAAGGGAAACAAAATTTTAAAATTAATTTCTTAATTGTGTTATAAGTTAAAGATTATAAAAAAAAAAAAAAAAAAAGAAAGCAAACTCCGCGACTCGCGGAGTTTGAAGTGCAAACCTCCGCGACTCGCGGAGGGACCAAAACACAGAAAAAAAATAAAAATAGCTGAACGATCAGTATACTCAAAAACACAAAAACACCCCAAAATAACAGCGAAAAAGAACCCGAAAACCACCGAAAATCACCCCCAAAAATCTCAATTTTTAACCGTTAATCACCAAATTTTTTGCTAAAATCATGTTGAGAAGGATGATATCTAAGAATTACTCAAGAAAAACGGTAAATTTCTACACCTAAACACCATTTAATTCGAATTTTAGTGTTCTTGAGCTATTTTTTTCCCCAATTTGATTTTGATGCTTTTTAGTGTAATTAGACTTAAATTGTTTATGTATTATGCTTGTATAACCTAGATTGATGTTGTTTAACATGATTAGAAGCCTTAAACTTCAAATTTTGAATAATCTAGGGTTTGTGTTCTTGAGCAATTTGGGGCTTTTTGATATAAACAGGTTATGGCCGATTTTTGTCATGAATTGTTGCTAAATTGAGTAGTGTAACATGTCTAGGTAGTTAAATGATCCAAACTTTGAGCCTAAACATGATTTTGAGAATTAAAGTGGACTTTTTCAAGTCTAAAATTCATGAACTTGATTTTTGAAAGATAATGCCATTTGAGACTTGTTTAATTGCTAGTAATGATTATTTTGACATGTTATTTGAGTTGAATGCTTATGAACTTGGCGAAAATTTTCGTATATGCTTATTTGAAAAAGTATAGATTTGATAAAAATGTGAAAATGAGCTTAAGTTTGATATAAATTGATAATGTCATTGTAATTATTTTGATTGATGATTTTGCTGACACTAATGCATATTTGGATGCACAAAATTTGTGTTTGATGTGTTTTGCAGAATGAAAGGGGTGAATCTTCATCCCAAGCCCGCCATGCTCCTGCTGAGAACTTGGAACAACAGGAGGTAGATAACTACTACAAGCAGGATGTACCTCATCCAGTCATGACCTTTTCAGATATGCACTTGGAACAGTTGCACCCGAACCTGAGATTTGACAGACTTTGGATAGATTATCCAAAATATCAACGGGGTTTGCATACTCTTCATTCCAAGGTTGTTGAGGTACCGAGGGTCATAGAATGGGGACCCTTAGAAGCTGTAGAATTGGCCGGGCCAATTAGGGAATTACTGGTACAGAGGTATGGTAATTCTTCTTTTAATGACTGGATATGTTTATTCACCATACGCAGACCTGTATATAAAGTATGGTGTGAAGAGCTGTTATGTAGTATAGAGTTGAATGATCGGGTAGCTAGTTTAACCGATCGTTCTTTTATTAGATTTTTGTTAGGCGGTTCGATGCGCCACATGTCTTTACTGGACATGGCTCAGGCTTTACGTATATATACGCCTGAGGAATTAGCGTCTGCCGATTGTAGAGGATTGATACTAAACGGTAGAAAGATAGATGAGAATTTTGATACACACGGTGTGTGGAGTCAAATGACAAGCCATCACCGTTTCAAAGGGGGAAACTACTCTTATTTGGATATAGATAGAGCCGAATTAAGAGTGATACATAGGTTTTTAGCCAATTCGATTACACAAAGGGGTAAGAACAAAGAAAAGGTAAATGAACAAGATTTGTTTTACCATATGTGTATTCGAGACCCACACAGCGCTGTAAGTATACCATATTGTGTGGGTTATTATTTATCAGCTATGGTTCGGGGGATGCGTCCACATAGCATAATAGGAGGTGGTATTTTTATTACTTTGATTGGTGAATATCTCGGTGTGGATATAAGTCGGGGGGGATTATTACTAGAAGAGCCGGAACCCCGCGACACTATAGGTTTAAATGTATACCATGGTGCGAAAGTTTTGAAGCGGCGAAATAACGCCGCAGTACGATACCATGGTAGACATCCACAGGTGGAGAGAAACCAGGAACAAGGTAATGTAGGAGGGGGGAATGAGATGCAAGAAATGCATAGGTTTATAGCTTCTCAGGAATACGAAAATGCTAGACAGAGAGCATTTGAAGATTGGCAAGTTCATCAGAACCAGATCATAGCGCATTGCCAACATATAGGTAGAAACTATATTCCTACACCAAAACCCGTCTTCCCTCCTTGGTCGATAGAGATGCAGCCACCATATCCTACGTATGACCCTGCCGAAGCATTCTATAGCACTTATGGTTATGCGTGGAACCCCTATTGGTACCAATATCATCCTTAGTTTACTTATTATTTTTTTTTATTTTGTAATTTGTAATTATTGATATGTTTAATACTTTTGTTAATATTGTAATCATTTTTATAATTATCTAACTTTTATTCTTAGATTTTAATAATTTTTGAATGTGGGGTAATATACCAAACTTCAAAAATATGTATATATGTTTGCAGTTTATCTTATGTACACAACAGGGTAAAACAACGCATTTTCAAAGACTGGCATTAAGTTCAGCAAAAGCAACTAATTTTGACGACAAGATGCAAAATATATGTGAAATAACAACAAGACGGAATGAACAAATGATGTGCACCATTTATCATTCAGCAAACAAACGCCAATATATTTGGAAACTTTGGTAAAAATTTAATCATTTTCACACAAATCACCCTCAATAATTTAAATTGTTACTGATTTCTTGCAAATGAGGGCATTGCAAGATCTTAAGTGTGGGAAGGGATTAAATTCTTTCGGATTTTAAAATTTTTATATTAAACACTTGGTTACCATTAAAAATACTAGTAAAGCAGTAGTTGTATTAGAATCTAGTGCTCTCTGATAAAAAAGAACAGCCCTAGTCTTATATACTGACTACCCAATTCTAGTAAAAATTTTCAATTAAATGAATTCAAATCATGTTTATACATATTTATGAATGATAAAACTAGGTTTTAACACCGAAATTATTGTTACCTCGGAAAGGACATAAATTGAGAAACAAACTAAAATGTTAAAATTCATTTAAAATGGAATAGAGGACGATAAAAAGGAAAATAAAAGCCAAGTGTGGGAAAATTTACCAAGTTATTTTAAACATATGCCACATATATTTGTAACAAATAACTGAAAATACTTTTGCTTTGGACTAAACTAAACTGTTTTACCCAATGAAAGAAAAGAAGAGATGGATCTACACGATGAATCAATTCCATCATTAAAAGGAAGTAAAGTCTTCCGAAAAAGACACGCGCTTCTTGATTTATGTCATGAAGTTGTCGTCCAGACCAGCTGTAGGTTGACGAAATATCTAGAAAAGTCATCACTAAAATCAGCAGGAAATCCACGGACCTCAGCATTAAACAGGGTCGCCAAGTGGTCAGATTTATCCTAACCATGAGAAGGATTTATCTTGTACAATAGGGGGGCACCATGCAAATTAGCTGGATAAGACTAATGAATCAGATCCCCAGAAAGGATAATCTCCTTAAAGATTAAAAATCAGCTTTTAAGACTGATATTACTCAATCCTAGAGATTGACCTTAAAGATTGAGAATTCAAACTCATGGAATTCAATGATATCTAAACTCGAGCTTAAACGAGAAAATATTTTGATCAAAATTACAAACCGATTTGTTTTCTGAAAACCCTATTTTCAATGCGTTCATTACCATTGAACGTAAAATCCTAGGAATTCACCTGGAATTCATTAGGTCACCTGAACTAAATCGGGTGTCAACCGTAAGAACGGTGGTTGCATAGTGGTCAAAGACAGGACTTTGTGCCAAACCGACAAATTATAAGGGTGAGCTTTACTATTGCTCCTACCAAGGATAGTAATTGCGTCCGACACGTTATAGACCATAATCAAAAGCATGTCACGGGACATTGCCTTAACAGTTGCTTGTTCAACGCTTTCCTTTACAACCGAACGGTAGTTTGCCGAAAGGTAATATACGGAACAAGTAAACTGGACGTGTTGCTTTCCAAATACAAGGTTAGCAAGTGGGTGACACAAAACCGCAAGTTTTAAGCTAAAATTTTCAAATCTGAAACCCACCAAACCCACAAAAATATTTTGCAAACACCGGTAAAGGGTTATTCCGGAAAACTTATCTAGGGTAAAAACTAGATTTAATTTTCAAAAGATCAAATGTTTTCATAAAGATCCAATTTCCTTAATGGATCTAAATTTTTATAGTCATGTGGGACTGTAAACCATATCGTTACTACCATTGTTTATACCGCCGTATAGAAATCACTGATGTACAAAGTGTGAAGAATAAAGAAGTGATTCTAGTATTTCAAGACAATATTGCTTGAGGACAAGCAACGCTCAAGTGTGGGAATATTTGATAATGCTAAAAACGAACATATATTTCATAGCATTATTCCTCAAGAAAGACAAGCTTTTAGTTGCAATTGTTCTATTTACAAGTGATATTCGTTTAAATAATAAAAGGTGAAGACAAAAGACAGATTCGACGAATTGAAGACGCAAACGACCAAAAAGCTCAAAAGTACAAAAGACAATCGAAAAGGTTCCAATTATTGATAAGAAACGTCTCGAAATCACAAGAGTACAAGATTCAAAACGCAAAGTACAAAATATAAAATTGTACGCAAGGACGTTCGAAAATCCGGAACCGGGACCAGAGTCAACTCTTAACGCTCGACGCAACGGACTAAAAATTACAAGTTAACTATGTATATAAATATAATATAATATATAATTAATTATATTAATTATATATATATTATATATATATATTAAAAACCGTCGGCAGCAAGAAACTCCAAGGGTGTGAGCTGTAAATACATCTCCGCGACTCGCGGAGTTTTAAGGGCATTTTGCCGCGAGTCGCGGAGCCCCAATTTTCAACTCTGGCTATAAAGCCAACCGAATTCTGATCAAAATATCATCATCTTTTTTCTTCCTCTTCATACGTAAATATATTTATATTTATAATTTATATTTTAATTTTAATTATAATTCTAATAATAAGGGTATGTTAGCGAATGTTGTAAGGGTGTAAGTCGAAATTCTGTCCGTGTAACGCTACGCTATTTTTAAATCATTGTAAGTTATGTTCAACCTTTTTATATTAATGTCTCGTAGCTAAGTTATTATTATGCTTATTTAAAACGAAGTAATCATGATGTTGGGCTAATTACTAAAATTGGGTAATTGGGTTTTGTACCATAATTGGGGTTTGGACAAAAGAACGACACTTGTGGAAATTAGACTATGGGCTATTAATGGGCTTTATATTTGTTTAACAAAATGGAAGTTTGTTAATGTTAATATAAAGATTTACAATTGGGCGTCCCTATAAATTACCATATACACTCGATCGGACACGATGGGCGGGGTATTTATATGTACGAATAATCGTTCATTTAACCGGACACGGGAATGAATTAATAGCCACTAGAATAATTAAAACAGGGGTGAAATTACATTCAAGGGTAATTGGTGTAATTGTTAACAAAGTAGTAAAACCTTGTTTTACACGCAGTCGATAACCTGGTGTATTCATTAAACAAAGTATTAAAACCTTGTTACAATTCGAATCCCCAATTAGTTGGAATATTTAACTTCGGGTATAATAATAATTTGACAAGGACACTTGCAATTTATATTTATGACTGATGGACTGTTATGGACAAAAACCAGACGGACATATTGAATAATCCAGGACAAAGGACAATTAACCCATGGGCATAAAACTAAAATCAACACGTCAAACATCATGATTACGGAAGTTTAAATAAGCATAATTCTTTTATTTCATATTTAATTTCCTTTATTTTATATTTAATTGCACTTCTAATTATCGCACTTTTATTTATTGTTATTTTATTTAATCGCACTTTTAATTATCGTATTTTTTAATTATCGCAATTTTATTTTATCGCATTTTTATTATTCGCAATTTCATTATCGTTATTTACTTTACGCTTTAATTTAAGTCTTGTATTTATTTAATATTTTACATTAGGTTTTAACTGCGACTAAAGTTTTAAAATCGACAAACCGGTCATTAAACGGTAAAAACCCCCCTTTATAATAATAATATTACCTATATATATATTTGTATTTTTATAAAAATAAACTAATATAGCGTTGAGCTTTGTTTAAAGATTTCCCTGTGGAACGAACCGGACTTACTAAAAACTACACTACTGTACGATTAGGTACACTGCCTATAAGTGTTGTAGCAAGGTTTAAGTATATCCATTCTATAAATAAATAAATATCTTGTGTAAAATTGTATCGTATTTAATAGTATTTCCTGCTAAAATTTAATAACTATTTTATATACCCCTCGCTTTGACATCATGAAGCAAGTCAAAAGAAAGTGGGAGGATAACGGTGATAAGAATCACCAATACAACAACAACAGCAATTACAACAATAATCGCAACAATTATCCCAACAATCGCAACATCAATCGCAACTACAACAAACGGCCCAACAACAACAACAACAACAGCAACAGCAACAGCAACTACAACAATCATCCCAACAACAATAATAACCGCAACAACAACAACAATCAGAAGCAGCTATTCCAAAGGTGTGAAAAGTATCACTCGGGGTTCTGCACCAAATTTTGCAACAAGTTTAAAAGAAATGGTCATAGCGCGGCGAAGTGTGAGGTTTACGGACCAGGGGTTAATAGAACGAAAGGAACAAATGGTGTCGGAACGAGTAATGGCGGAGCAAGTAGTGTCGGAGCAAGTTATGCCAATGTAGTTTGTTATAAATGTGGAAAACCGGGCCACATTATTAAAAATTGCCCGAACCAGGAGAACACGAATGGACAAGGCCGCGGAAGAGTTTTCAATATTAATGCGGCAGAGGCACAGGAAGACCCGGAGCTTGTTACGGGTACGTTTCTTATTGACAATAAATCTGCTTACGTTTTATTTGATTCGGGTGCGGATAGAAGCTATATGAGTAGAGATTTTTGTGCTAAATTAAGTTGTCCATTGACGCCTTTGGATAGTAAATTTTTACTCGAATTAGCAAATGGTAAATTAATTTCAGCAGATAATATATGTCGGAATCGAGAAATTAAACTGGTTAGCGAAACATTTAAGATTGATTTGATACCAGTAGAGTTAGGGAGTTTTGATGTGATAATCGGTATGGACTGGTTGAAAGAAGTGAAAGCAGAGATCGTCTGTTACAAAAATGCAATTCGCATTATACGAGAAAAAGGAAAACCCTTAATGGTGTACGGAGAAAAGGGCAACACGAAGCTACATCTTATTAGTAATTTGAAGGCACAAAAACTAATAAGAAAAGGTTGCTATGCTGTTCTAGCACACGTCGAGAAAGTACAAACTGAAGAAAAGAGCATCAATGATGTTCCCATTGCAAAAGAATTTCCCGATGTATTTCCGAAAGAATTACCGGGATTACCCCCACATCGATCCGTTGAATTTCAAATAGATCTTGTACCAGGAGCTGCACCAATAGCTCGTGCTCCTTACAGACTCGCACCCAGCAAAATGAAAGAACTGCAAAGCCAATTACAAGAACTTTTAGAGCGTGGTTTCATTCGACCAAGCACATCACCGTGGGGAGCTCCTGTTTTGTTTGTCAAGAAGAAAGATGGTACATTCAGGTTGTGTATCGACTACCGAGAGTTGAACAAACTTACCATCAAGAATCGCTACCCACTACCGAGAATCGACGACTTATTTGATCAACTACAAGGCTCGTCTGTTTATTCAAAGATTGACTTACGTTCCGGGTATCATCAAATGCGGGTGAAAGAAGATGATATTCCAAAGACTGCTTTCAGAACACGTTACGGTCATTACGAGTTTATGGTCATGCCGTTTGGTTTAACTAATGCACCAGCTGTGTTCATGGACCTTATGAACCGAGTGTGTGGACCATACCTTGACAAGTTTGTCATTGTTTTCATTGATGACATACTTATTTACTCAAAGAATGACCAAGAACACGGTGAACATTTGAGAAAGGTGTTAGAAGTATTGAGGAAGGAAGAATTGTACGCTAAGTTTTCAAAGTGTGCATTTTGGTTGGAAGAAGTTCAATTCCTCGGTCACATAGTGAACAAAGAAGGTATTAAGGTGGATCCGGCAAAGATAGAAACTGTTGAAAAGTGGGAAACCCCGAAAACTCCGAAACACATACGCCAGTTTTTAGGACTAGCTGGTTACTACAGAAGGTTCATCCAAGACTTTTCCAGAATAGCAAAACCCTTGACTGCATTAACGCATAAAGGGAAGAAATTTGAATGGAATGATGAACAAGAGAAAGCGTTTCAGTTATTGAAGAAAAAGCTAACTACGGCACCTATATTGTCATTGCCTGAAGGGAATGATGATTTTGTGATTTATTGTGACACATCAAAGCAAGGTCTCGGTTGTGTATTAATGCAACGAACGAAGGTGATTGCTTATGCGTCTAGACAATTGAAGATTCACGAACAAAATTATACGACGCATGATTTGGAATTAGGCGCGGTTGTTTTTGCATTAAAGACTTGGAGGCACTACTTATATGGGGTCAAAAGTATTATATATACCGACCACAAAAGTCTTCAACACATATTTAATCAGAAACAACTGAATATGAGGCAGCGTAGGTGGATTGAATTATTGAATGATTACGACTTTGAGATTCGTTACCACCCGGGGAAGGCAAATGTGGTAGCCGATGCCTTGAGCAGGAAGGACAGAGAACCCATTCGAGTAAAATCTATGAATATAATGATTCATAATAACCTTACTACTCAAATAAAGGAGGCGCAACAAGGAGTTTTAAAAGAGGGAAATTTAAAGGATGAAATACCCAAAGGATCGGAGAAGCATCTTAATATTCGGAAAGACAGAACCCGGTATAGGGCTGAAAGGATTTGGGTACCAAAATTTGGAGATATGAGAGAAATGGTACTTAGAGAAGCTCATAAAACCAGATACTCAATACATCCTGGAACGGGGAAGATGTACAAGGATCTCAAGAAACATTTTTGGTGGCCGGGTATGAAAGCCGATGTTGCTAAATACGTAGGAGAATGTTTGACGTGTTCTAAGGTCAAAGCTGAGCATCAGAAACCATCAGGTCTACTTCAACAACCCGAAATCCCAGAATGGAAATGGGAAAACATTACCATGGATTTCATCACTAAATTGCCAAGGACTGCAAGAGGTTTTGATACTATTTGGGTAATAATTGATCGTCTCACCAAATCAGCACACTTCCTGCCAATAAGAGAAGATGACAAGATGGAGAAGTTAGCACGACTGTATTTGAAGGAAGTCATCTCCAGACATGGAATACCAATCTCTATTATCTCTGATAGGGATGGCAGATTTATTTCAAGATTCTGGCAGACATTACAGCAAGCATTAGGAACTCGTCTAGACATGAGTACTGCCTATCATCCACAAACTGATGGGCAGAGTGAAAGGACGATACAAACGCTTGAAGACATGCTACGAGCATGTGTTATTGATTTTGGAAACAGTTGGGATCGACATCTCCTGTTAGCAGAATTTTCCTACAACAACAGCTACCATTCAAGCATTGAGATGGCGCCGTTTGAAGCACTTTATGGTAGAAAGTGCAGGTCTCCTATTTGTTGGAGTGAAGTGGGGGATAGACAGATTACGGGTCCGGAGATTATACAAGAAACTACCGAGAAGATCATCCAAATTCAACAACGGTTGAAAACCGCCCAAAGTCGACAAAAGAGCTACGCTGACATTAAAAGAAAAGATATAGAATTTGAAATTGGAGAGATGGTCATGCTTAAAGTTGCACCTTGGAAAGGCGTTGTTCGATTTGGTAAACGAGGGAAATTAAATCCAAGGTATATTGGACCATTCAAGATTATTGATCGTGTCGGACCAGTAGCTTACCGACTTGAGTTACCTCAACAACTCGCGGCTGTACATAACACTTTCCACGTCTCGAATTTGAAGAAATGTTTTGCTAAAGAAGATCTCACTATTCCGTTAGATGAAATCCAAATCAACGAAAAACTTCAATTCATCGAAGAACCCGTCGAAATAATGGATCGTGAGGTTAAAAGACTTAAGCAAAACAAGATACCAATTGTTAAGGTTCGATGGAATGCTCGTAGAGGACCCGAGTTCACCTGGGAGCGTGAAGATCAGATGAAGAAGAAATACCCGCATCTCTTTCCAGAAGATTCGTCAACACCTTCAACAGCTTAAAATTTCGGGACGAAATTTATTTAACGGGTAGGTACTGTAGTGACCTGAACTTTTCCATGTTTATATATATTAATTGAGATTGATATTTACATGATTAAATGTTTCCAACATATTAAGCAATCAAACTTGTTAAGACTTGATTAATTGAAATAGGTTTCATATAGACAATTGACTACCCAAGTTGACCGGTGATTCACGAACGTTAAAACTTGTAAAAACTATATGATGACATATATATGGTTATATATATAGTTAACATTATATTATGATAATTAAACATATCATTAAGTATATTAACAATGAACTACATATGTAAAAACAAGACTACTAACTTAATGATTTTGAAACGAGACATATATGTAACGATTATCGTTGTAACGACATTTAATGTATATATATCATATTAAGAGATATTTGTACATCATAATATCATGATAATATAATAATTTAAAATCTCTTTTGATATTATAAACATTGGGTTAACAACATTTAACAAGATCGTTAACCTAAAGGTTTCAAAACAACATTTACATGTAACGACTAACGATGACTTAACGACTCAGTTAAAATGTATATACATGTAGTGTTTTAATATGTATTTATACACTTTTGAAAGACTTCAATACACTTATCAAAATACTTCTACTTAACAAAAATGCTTACAATTACATCCTCGTTCAGTTTCATCAACAATTCTACTCGTATGCACCCGTATTCGTACTCGTACAATACACAGCTTTTAGATGTATGTACTATTGGTATATACACTCCAATGATCAGCTCTTAGCAGCCCATGTGAGTCACCTAACACATGTGGGAACCATCATTTGGCAACTAGCATGAAATATCTCATAAAATTACAAAAATATGAGTAATCATTCATGACTTATTTACATGAAAACAAAATTACATATCCTTTATATCTAATCCATACACCAACGACCAAAAACACCTACAAACACTTTCATTCTTCAATTTTCTTCATCTAATTGATCTCTCTCAAGTTCTATCTTCAAGTTCTAAGTGTTCTTCATAAATTCCAAAAGTTCTAGTTTCATAAAATCAAGAATACTTTCAAGTTTGCTAGCTCACTTCCAATCTTGTAAGGTGATCATCCAACCTCAAGAAATCTTTGTTTCTTACAGTAGGTTATCATTCTAATACAAGGTAATAATCATATTCAAACTTTGGTTCAATTTCTATAACTATAACAATCTTATTTCAAGTGATGATCTTACTTGAACTTGTTTTCGTGTCATGATTCTGCTTCAAGAACTTCGAGCCATCCAAGGATCCATTGAAGCTAGATCCATTTTTCTCTTTTCCAGTAGGTTTATCCAAGAAAATTAAGGTAGTAATGATGTTCATAACATCATTCGATTCATACATATAAAGCTATTTTATTCGAAGGTTTAAACTTGTAATCACTAGAACATAGTTTAGTTAATTCTAAACTTGTTCGCAAACAAAAGTTAATCCTTCTAAATTGACTTTTAAAATCAACTAAATACATGTTCTATATCTATATGATATGCTAACTTAATGATTTAAAACCTGGAAACACGAAAAACACCGTAAAACCGGATTTACGCCGTCGTAGTAACACCGCGGGCTGTTTTGGGTTAGTTAATTAAAAACTATGATAAACTTTGATTTAAAAGTTGTTATTCTGAGAAAATGATTTTTATTATGAAAATGAAACTATATCCAAAAATTATGGTTAAACTCAAAGTGGAAGTATGTTTTCTAAAATGGTCATCTAGACGTCGTTCTTTCGACTGAAATGACTACCTTTACAAAAACGACTTGTAACTTATTTTTCCGACTATAAACCTATACTTTTTCTGTTTAGATTCATAAAATAGAGTTCAATATGAAACCATAGCAATTTGATTCACTCAAAACGGATTTAAAATGAAGAAGTTATGGGTAAAACAAGATTGGATAATTTTTCTCATTTTAGCTACGTGAAAATTGGTAACAAATCTATTCCAACCATAACTTAATCAACTTGTATTGTATATTATGTAATCTTGAGATACCATAGACACGTATACAATGTTTCGACCTATCATGTCGACACATCTATATATATTTCGGAACAACCATAGACACTCTATATGTGAATGTTGGAGTTAGCTATACAGGGTTGAGGTTGATTCCAAAATATATATAGTTTGAGTTGTGATCAATACTGAGATACGTATACGCTGGGTCGTGGATTGATTCAAGATAATATTTATCGATTTATTTCTGTACATCTAACTGTGGACAACTAGTTGTAGGTTACTAACGAGGACAGCTGACTTAATAAACTTAAAACATCAAAATATATTAAAAGTGTTGTAAATATATTTTGAACATACTTTGATATATATGTATATATTGTTATAGGTTCGTGAATCAACCAGTGGCCAAGTCTTACTTCCCGACGAAGTAAAAATCTGTGAAAGTGAGTTATAGTCCCACTTTTAAAATCTAATATTTTTGGGATGAGAATACATGCAGGTTTTATAAATGATTTACAAAATAGACACAAGTACGTGAAACTACATTCTATGGTTGAATTATCGAAATCGAATATGCCCCTTTTTATTAAGTCTGGTAATCTAAGAATTAGGGAACAGACACCCTAATTGACGCGAATCCTAAAGATAGATCTATTGGGCCTAACAAACCCCATCCAAAGTACCGGATGCTTTAGTACTTCGAAATTTATATCATATCCGAAGGGTGTCCCGGAATGATGGGTATATTCTTATATATGCATCTTGTTATTATCGGTTACCAGGTGTTCACCATATGAATGATTTTTATCTCTATGTATGGGATGTGTATTGAAATATGAAATCTTGTGGTCTATTGTTACGATTTGATATATATAGGTTAAACCTATAAGTCACCAACATTTTTGTTGACGTTTAAAGCATGTTTATTCTCAGGTGAATACTAAGAGCTTCCGCTGTTGCATACTAAAATAAGGACAAGATTTGGAGTCCATGTTTGTATGATATTGTGTAAAAACTGCATTCAAGAAACTGATTTCGATGTAACATATTTGTATTGTAAACCATTATGTAATGGTCGTGTGTAAACAGGATATTTTAGATTATCATTATTTGATAATCTATGTAAAGCTTTTTAAACCTTTATTTATGAAATAAAGGTTATGGTTTGTTTTAAAAATGAATGCAGTCTTTGAAAAACGTCTCATATAGAGGTCAAAACCTCGCAACGAAATCAATTAATATGGAACGTTTTTAATCAATAAGAACGGGACATTTCAATAATTATCATTAAAAATCATAATTTTTATTATTAATATTATCATATTATTATCATTTATTATTATTAGAATCTTCATCAAAAATATTATTAGTAGTGATATCATTATTAATAATTATTATTATTATTATTATAATTAATATATTTATTAGTTTAAAATAAATGGATTAAAAAGGTAAACAAATGGTACGAATCCGATAGCCATCTAAATCAACTTTTATTTTTTCTGTTATCTGTAATCGAATGAATCTGAATCCATTTTCCATCACTTTCAAAATTTTGTTTCCTGTCTTTAACATTATTACATGTCAGATTATTTCACAATACAGACGAAATCAGTTTAACAGTAATTGCAGCTTTTATATTACATCAATTGCAGCTTTTATATTTTTATATTCTGTGCCCCTGATAGAAATCTTGTCGAATCCAATATCTCCACTACAAACAACCATCTATCGAATCTTGTTACTGTATTACTCTCTCTTTTTAATTGATACAATTCAGAAAGAGACAGAAGAAGAAAAATCAATAAAAATTTGGGAATCTATTTTACAACGATTCAATTTACCTTCTTGTCTGATAAGAATAAACACGTCGAATTCAATCACAGATACAAAACAAAATTTGTTAGAAATAAATATAAATAGGTGTACGAATTTGTTACCAGTTATATTCAACTTGTATATATATATATTTTTATCTGTACCCGATTGATTCTTCTGTCAACCCAATTAAAGCTACAAAACAAACTGTAATCGAATCTTGTGTGTATATATCGTACACTTACACATTATATGTACCACTGACTGCAATATGTAAAAGGCAAACAGAAATTAATGAGACATATAGAGGGAGAGAGAGTTATAGATATACACTCACCATTTTCATTTTCGGTTTTATCAAACCCTATTGTTATATTGTCTTTCTTCTCGATCACCATCACCTTCTTGATGAAACCTTCACCACCATCGAATCTTTTTGCTCGTCTTGTGCTACTGCTTAATTCTTCTGCTCGATAAAACCATCCACCACTCTTGCTATCCTTTCCTGTTGCAATCACCTTAAACCATTATCTTACTCTCTCTTTCATGGTTCTTGCCGAGAACAACCAATACCCACTTCACCTTAACAAATAAAACCGTCACCTTGATAACTTGTCGATGGTACTATTGACCGTTGATAAGACCACCATGAACCCCACTTGTTACTACTACCATCTAATTTCGGGATTCATTTACAGCAACCCACCAAACAACCTCCATTACCACCACTTGCACACGGTACTGCAACTTGTCGCTTATTACTTTTGTTTGAGCCATGATGAGGCCACCTCGACCTCATACACTACCTCCTTTTGTTATATTTATATACACATGTACATATGATCATGCACAACCCATCATAAAACCAATCACCACTTTGTGAATTACTTGAACAAATCCAACCCACCAACACTTTGAATAACAACAACACCTGCTACTGTTTTCGTGAAACCACCACCAAGAACTGCACCTGCTACGCTTACACCTTCTGTTTCAACTCATTATTGTTTCTATTGCATTCTATTCTGTTTCCTGGTCAGACAGCAACTTCTGCAGCTATTTTATGTCCAAACCCGCCACCAAAAGTCACCCATATTGCCACTGAAAAACCCCATCTGTTGCTGCATTATTTTTACTGTTTCGTGAAATAAGGAAGGGAATAAAAAGGGAACGTGAGTGGTTGTAAAGGATAGGATGGGTTCACAATTAACTTGGATATATATATATATATATATATATATATATATATATATATATATATATATATATATATATATATATATATATATATATATATATATATATATATATATAAAATAAAGCTTCACAAAATATACTAGTGGAACAAAAATACCACTTCATGGCCAACAAGAAGGGCCATAACGTTTAATTATTTTAAGAATGATGGCCATAGTAATGATATCAAAGATTAGTAGTGGAATGATGATAAATGAAAAGAAAAAGATTACGCTGCTTTTTCCTATTCTCAATTCCTGTTTGGTTGCTACTACTCGTACATTCTTTTGAAACCTACAACAGTGAAGATGAATGATGAGGGGTAGCCACATGAGTAAAAGAAGACGTTTTTTTTATTTTAACCTAATCCACCGAAGGAAATATTACTCTATATAATTCACATATTAAAGTAACGGGCTTAAGCTTTTAGATTGATTGGGCCATGAAGCTTCATTTTATTGTTGGGCCGAGGGCAAACTTACTTTTTATTTGGGCCGTGACTTTGGTTGGGCTATATGATTTGGTTTTGTGAATAGAAAGATAAACGAAACAGAAACGGGTTATATAGATTTAAGTTAGAGATTATAACAGAAAAACTGATACGGAGTAATGGTTAAGGATGTTATCTGGTTAGCGGGAGGTCGCTGGTTCAAACCCGGACTTGGGCATTTTTTAAGGGCTACTTCCTTAAGGTAGTATTACTATTACCATTACCATTATTATTATTATTATTATATTATTATTATTATTATTATTATTATTATTATTATTATTATTATTATTATTATTATTAAAATCATTATTATTTCAACATTAAAATTATTATTTTTAACATTATTATTACTATTATCATCATTTGTATTACTAATATTACCATTGGTATTATCATTATTATTACAACAAATATTATTTATATAAAATATAATTATTACATGTAACATAACTATAGTAATATTTACATAATAAATATTAATAAATGTAATTAATTAAGTTATTAATGAAACGCATGATTTAAAATAACAATTAAAATCACTAACAAGATATAAATTTGTTCGATTTCCTTTACATGTATCAATATACATAATTGAATATAGGTTCGTGAATCTGAGGCCAACCTTGCATTGTTCAGTTCAGTCGTATGCATATTTTTACTACAAAATATCGTATCGTGAGTTCATTTGCTCCCTTTTACTCTTTACATTTTTAGGATTGGGAATACATGCGATGTTTTACAACTGCTTTATTAAATGCTTTTAAAATATATTTTGAACTGAGAATACATGAAATGCTTTTATAAATATTTGACGAGATAGACACAAGAAAAACATTCCTCGAATGAATTATTATGCAGACAGAAGTTCTGTGGATTATTATTGAATTAGTTGGACGTGATAATTGCCACTAATTATTGTGAATATTTTCCCCTGATTATTATTACTTGGTAACCTAAGAATTAGAAACGGGTATGGCCCTAATTCACGCGAATCCTAAAGGTAGCTACCGGGTTTAACACCTCCACCCAGAATGTTCACTAAACGGAAGGGTTAGTGGGCGTGGTGTTTAGTACTTCGAAGTTTATATATTATACAGACGAGATGTTCTGTTTTGGGGATATTATTGATGCGCATTATATGTTAAGGTCGGTTACCATGTTGAGCAATGAAATCAAAATGAATGTTATGTATCGAGAGAATGATTTTTATACACAGGTTATGTGTATTAGTTTTGTGCACGAGATATGCGTACGATTATTAAAAATTGCGAGGCAACCTACGGGGGAGAAAAGGATACGAACCTACTATATGACGCCCCATACAAAATCATCGTCTACGGTACATCAACAACAGGATCATTACAAGGTCAAACACTATATGCTGTTTGAAAATCAGTTTTGCATTCATGAACAGATAACGTTTTACAAAAGATGAATAGGAAACATTAACATGAGTACATGATACTAAGGTCATTACAAAGCTATTGTTTTGAAAATAACATAAGTTGGGAATGCAAAGTAAAAGTTTCATGCTTGAGACATCTCAAAGTAATGCAGCGGAAGTCTAACACAGCAAACAGCAAGTCTATACACCGAGACGAGAACAGCAAGGCTAACAGCAGAAGCAACAACGTCTAAACACCTGAGAAATACATGCTTAAAAAGTCAACACGAATGTTGGTGAGCTATAGTTTGTTTGTATTCAGTAATGTAATGTAGGCCACTAGATTTCAGTGCTTCAAACAAGCGTTTCAAATCAGTAATTCAAATCAGTATGATAAAGTATATGTATAGCCGTGGGCACCCAGTAACTAGACTTAACATTTATAACCCCCTGAAAGTACACTTGGAGAGTGCGTATGTTCACGAAGTATTAAACACCCGTTAAATGCTAGCGTGACTAGCCCAAGTGGGGATGTCAAACCCTATGGATCCATATCTAAGATTCGCGTTCACGGTTCAAAAACCAATGATTAAACGTTACCGAGCTAAAGGGAATGTTTATGCCGTTGTATAACCCACACATATATAAGTTTAAGTACTCGTGCCTAGTATGTAAAACATAAAATCCGCATGTATTCTCAGTTCCCAAAATAAGTTAAAGTAAAAAGGGAATGCTATAACTCACAGTGATAAAAGCGGTAAAGTCGGTAATGAAAGTACGCAAGTAGTAAGTCGGTCCGAAAGGTCGTCAACCTAAATAAAGGGTTACTAGGTCAGTAGGTTGTTTTTATAAATTCTAATAGTGCATAAAATAAGTTTAAGTGTCATCATCATCATCATTCATCATCATAAAAGCTAAGTAAGTTCGACAAGAATAGAGATCGAAACAATAGGATGACTTCGGTCAGCTACTGAGACCTCTACGTAAATTGAAAAGATGCATAGTCAGTGGATATGGCTCCATATGTGAGTCCCCTAACCTCTGACCAATTTTCAGAATCTAACTCGTCTTCGTTTGACCGTGGCGACGGTTTAAGTGCGAGTAGGTCAGAAATTTCAGCACAACGTTAATAGGTGTAGTGACTCTCGGAGGGCCATAAATCCTAAACCGTAACTCGGATTAAGACGAGGACTAAATGGAAAATCATCTACTCGAACCGAACTAACTGAAAATAAACTTTCTAGTAGCCCAGGTGGTCTGATCAGATACAAAAATCAGTGGACAATTGCTCCGGTGAGGTTCTTGGTGCTTGATGCTCATCACGGTTCTTATCCTTGATGCTTGTAGCTTCAAGTGTACAACTCGTTGATGGTTTAGCATCACTTTTGACCAAGATTCTACCATCAATACACAATATACTAAGACCAAGTGGTAACACAACTCATTTAAGAGTCTTAGATGGATGATGAACCAAGGTTACATCATATCCTTAGTCTTAACACAATTACAAGTCCTATTTACAAACAAAGTTACAAACTTTACATCAATCAAACAAGTATGAACATGATCCAAGTTAAAAGAGGTGATGGAACCCTAAGCTAGAGAGCTTGGATCCCTTTCACACAATTTATAAGGTCACAAAGCTAGAAAGCTTGAACCTTTAGTGTTCTTGAAGATCTTTGAAGCATAAAGCTTGGATCTTTAAGATATATGAAGATAACAAACAAAAGTTTAAATCTTTATCACAAAATAACAAGATTAAAGTAAAAGAAAGATGAATCTACAAAGTTGGTGAAGATTCAAAGCTAGAAAGCTTGAATCTTCCATGTTCTTGAAAGATTCATGCTTGAATCAACAAGATTCATGCTTGAATCAACAAGATATAAGCAAGATCAAAGCTAAAAGGAACTTTGATCTCCATAATATGATGATGATGGCCACGAAAATGAAAGGAAAAGAAGAAGAAAAAGAAGACTTACAAGCAATACTAGAAAGGAAAGTAAGAAAGAACAAGTGTGTGTGAAAACCAAATAAGCAAGTGATTTGAATGAGAGGTAAATGGCTAGTATTTATAAGCAAGGAATTTGACAAGGATTGATGACATGGATAAGGGCTAGTATTTATAAGCAAGGAATTTGACAAGGATTGATGACATGGACAAGGGCTAGTATTTATAAGCAAGGAATTTGACAAGGATTGATGACATGGACAAGGGCTAATTAATTGGGTCACTAGCTAGAGTAGGGTGGGCTTGAGCCCAACAAGGTAGAAAGTCCAACAAGACTAACTATTGTGCATAATTAAATTACTACGCGTAATTAAGCATCCAAAAACCCAGGTAATTATTATTATAAAATAATAATTAATATTTCGCAGTCATAATATTCCGATTACGACAAAAGTTAAACGTGCGCGCAGTTCGCGGTTTATTCGAAACGTCAAATAACACTAATGGTTATAAAGGCTTCCAAAGATCAAGTTATGTATCCTACGTACTCTAAGGCACGTTTTAACATATAAATGGAAGTAAACCACGTAAATCAAGTTTCCAGAGTATAAAGTAACACAGTACGCACAAATACGCAGTTTCGCAAAAATACAAGGCACAAAAGCAAGTCGAAAAAGCCGGGTCGTTACATTACCCACCTGTTAATGGAAATTTCGTCCCGAAATTTGAGGAGTGACACAAAAAAAAATTGGTACCGTAATTAAATAAGAAGTAGCGTATCAAAGTTCTGAAAGATTCGTGGGCTAAAAAGTGAGCTATTTACCTTGAAAGGTACTCGGGCTTATAAAAGTAAGAATAGGTATATGCTATTAATTAAGTCTCTTAGGAGATCAACAAATTGATTTCGTTTCTGGTTAACATGAGTATGTTGTCTGAATATATCCACAAAAGGAAAGATGATGTTTTTAGCCTTACAGACATCTTTAGTAAGCTGGATGCATGAAATACATCATGAATGTTACTAAACTCATCTAAAACATTGAGCGCTTATGTCGCAATACAAAGCTGACAGGTAGGATGGAAAACATGGTGATCATAACCATGCGATTTGATGTCTGGATAGTGTTAGCCACGGATTTTACTAACCCCTTGATTTCGGAAAGAGACCATAGGCATAAAGAACTCGGTATTTAAGAACGTTTCATTTGACTATATGAATTAAAACTTTTGCTGAAAGTGAATAATCGGACTTATATGCAATGCAAGCCATAATTATCTATAGTGCCTTCAGGACGGTCTGAACGAACAATGAAGGATATCACCCAGTTTACCATACTGCAGGTGAACTTATCCTTAGATGGAATGAAAGAACAGTTCCATAATGTAACTTTATCCTTTCAGTTACATGTTGAAGTTAGGGTTAACATTAACTAGAACAACATATAGTTGCAACCAATGAAGAAAGGAATGTGTAGAGTAACCATATCCGTATTACATATGTTTTAAGCAGTCCCTTCCAAGAGGATAACAAGATTCATAGATTCCTAAAGTATGTTACTTTACATTTCCAAAAGAGAATCGCACGAAAGGTGTGCTCTTTGAACCAGGGTGAACTCTTCGAGCGGTTTGTTCTGAATTTATCCTTATACTTAAGGAGATGCGCGGACAAGAAGATACGTGGACCCTTGGTCGTAAAGAACGGTTTACTCTAAGTGAAAAGAATCTCAAAATGATTCCTTGTACCTCAACCTACTAATTCATAGAGATGATTTTTACGAGGATGTTGCGATTAGCCGTGAAATATTGAGAATAGAAACCCACCTAGTGCCCTTCCTACAATGGGGTGACCATTGAGTGTACCTCAGAAAATTGATTTATCGACCCGCGATTTTGCCATGTTTAACCTTAAAAGGAACATTTTTCGAGTACAAAGACTTCCTAACAAATTTTTTTTTTTATAAATCTGCCACCCAAAGTGGCTCAAGCGTTTTTAATAAGGATTTTAATAGTAAGCTTCATCCCTAACGGAGGGAGATAAGAAGTGTGATCCCTACATGGTGTAGTCTAATACGGAAACCTTTAATAAAATCAACCGAGGAAGTTTTGAAAAACCTTTAAACGTTTGATGCGACAACATAAATGGAACGAAGTTCTTGGTAAATTTAGAACTATGTATAACGAGTACCATTTGCACAAAATTATTTGACTTAAAACAACTCAATAAATGAGCGATTTTTAATCATCTTGAAGGTATAACTTAGTATGTACTAACCCAAAATAAGTAAGGGTAAATTTATACATATATGATTTTATAAATCGCGTAAGTGATAGAAAAGTTTTTAGTACTTTCATTTGTCCATAAATCTCGTGAGGACCGCACAAATAAGCAACGTGTAAATCAACGTGTAAAAATTTTGATAAACATAGTTTTTCGTATTTCAGAGGTTACGAGTTGAAAAAGGTCGAGTGAAAAATCTTTGAATCATTGGTTGACATGTTACTAGGTAATGAAAACTAATGAATTAAATGTAGTTTTGATGATTATCCGAACTTAAGTCTTTGGCCCAAAAATATTTACGTGCGAAGCCGTTGCTAAAAAGTGAGGTATGAAGGATAGAGCATGAGGATGAGAAGTTAATCGCTTCTTGACTTTGCAGAATGCCACACAGGTTATGGCTAATATTAAAGTCGGAATACTAATGATGTAAATATCGCTAGATGAGAATTTCCTTGGAATAGGTCAGGACTTTGAGTTATGTAAGATAGAGCATCGCTCCGTCAGGTGTGAAGAATAAGATCTCTGGGGTAACGCAGTAATTTTGAATGGTTTAAGTGTTTGTGGATGCCCGAAGGCTCTGCATGATGTGGTAGTAAGTGCCTTCATCACATACACACACATGAATCTCTTAGTTTCGACAGTTGTCTGTCTTCATGATGACTTGGATACGAATAAGCAACGAAAAGTTTTATATTGACAAGCAACGAAAATTTTATAGAATTCGTTTAAGGTGACGATGTAAGAAAAGAAATTAAGTTCTTAGCAAACTAGGGTTATGTACAACACGTACCATTCAAAGTAAAATATCCTTTGAATAAAAGATTTGATTTGTAAAAGTGAAAGTAAAATTTCATATGTATTTGTCAAAAAGAAGTAATTATTTACTTTATTTTATATAACGTATACGATTTCAAAAATTTGCACGAATGGAAAATAAAATAAATTTATTTTTATTAAGTTTTGAGAGGATCGCACAGTAAAATAGTGTAAGTAAAATTTTGGAAAACAAAATTTTCATATTTTGGAGGTTACAAGTTGGAAAAAGATTGATGAGAATCGAGTAAAAGACTTTTGAAAATCTCGGGTGATATTTGAGCAAAAATGTTACGAGGTAATGAAAACTGTTGAATATTAATGTGGTTGATGACTATTAGTAGGGCATAAGTCCTTCGACCAAAAATGCTTAAGTATAAAGTTGTTGCTTATAAGTGAGACACGAAAGGGAGAGTATGAGGACGGGGATTAACTACCCATTGATTTTGGAAATTCCGAACTGGTATGACTAATATCGAAGTAAGAAGGGTGATGGTGTGATTATCATTGATTAAGAATTCTCTCGGAATAAGTTAGGATTCAGTGTCGCATAAGAATGAGCATCAAATACGATTCTTGGGTAGTATAGAATTTGAATTGCTGAAGTGACGGGATACAATTTCCTTTATGTATCTTTGTCCATTGTATCGATTTCTTTCATGGCTAGAAAGTGAGCAGATTTGGTGAGGCGATCAACGATAACCCCGATAGTGTCATAACTGCCGACTGTTTTCGGTAGTTTCAGAATGAAATCCATCGTCATCCCTTTCCATTTCCATTGTGGGATCTCGGGTTGTTGAAGTAATCCAGATGGATTTTGGCTCACCATTCTCGCGAGGTATACAAATAATCTTCTTACTATAAATAACTTTCGCTTTCATCCTTGAAAGTCAGTCCGTTCCAACTATTTCCTCAAAGCTTTCTAACTCGATGAGTATTAGGTTAATTTTAAGGTCCATTCCAACCAAATCTTATTATACTGCCGTGAAAATTTTTATCAACCTTCTCAAATAACATCTTCTTGTGCGCAGGTAACTAATCCTTTCCAACTACTACTATAAAACTTCCAAGTTTTGTTGGCATGAGGTCATCTCCAAATGACCCACCTGTTAATTTTTAAGGTACTATCTTAAATTACTCCTCTATCTCTGCCAACTTACCATTAGCTTGTCCTATAGAATACTTACCTCTCATGGTTGTTAATGGCTTATTAGTCATCACACTAGGATTCTTAGATATAAGGTTTCTATCACTCTAGTATTAAACAATTCCGAGACGATAAATCGTTGTGAAGAAACGTACCCTAACTAAAATCAGGATCCATGCGAGTCTCCATAGCTGAGATAATGATTGCTCTATCGTATGTGAGTCCAAAGTTTTTTTTCCTATTTGAGAACTTTTTCCTTAAGTATCCAGGGTGTCTATATCTATAACAAATCTTCGGGTTATTAATTCTGCAGTCCAGGCCCTTCTCGTACAGTATCTAGACTAAGTGGTTATTCCTGCCTTTATCAGACCATAATGCGTATACTCAAGTGGTTCCTACCAAAATTTCCTTTGAATCGCTTCATATTCCTTATGTAGTAACATTGGGACTTCTCCATGATTCACTTCAATATAATTACGCTGGCCTGGCGTCATTATATTGTACTAAATCGTACGTTCATTCCAATATCACTCCATATGGTCAATGTAACGTGATCACTTTCAGTTCTACTCAATTTCATCCAACGGTGCTTTATCTATGCTATCTCAAAACAAAATCTACATAATTAATCTCACGGTTTCTTGGTGTGGGTGCGTAAGTTCCGTAGGTCATGCAACAATGCCTAAATGTCCCGAAATTTCTTCAAAATGTTCAGGTTCAGGTAACATCGTTAGGTTCCTTTCTAGAAATTCAATCTGGGTCTCGCGTCGAGTTGTATGTGTAGCAAGTAGTAATACGATATGTCTTGAGGCGACTCCCAAGTCTTTGGGTATGGTTGAGCATCAGTAGAAGGCACTCTGACCTTGTGAAAGGAGATGTCCTCCCGACTTCCCCAATGCCTAAGTGTGTTAGGGTAGTAAATCCAGAAATGTCGTCAGATCGTCGAGTAGTGGTGAAGAACGAAAGAGATAAGTGACGGTCATGAAAGCGTACGAGATACGAGCCTTCTTGCAGGAACTGAACAACCTTCGAATGTTTACACGTCGTACGTGGCTATTTAGAGTGAGCTCGGGGTGCGGTTACTCCGACAAATCCTCCAATATCTCCTCCTCCGAGGATCGACTTTAGTGGGCCTATAATCCGAGGGGTACTCCTCCTAGATTGCGTGAAGAATCGTTTTGATCTCTGGAACGGTGGAACAGTAGTAACAGGTGGATTACAATACTAATCCTTAGGGTTAGACGTATGGGAAATGGGTTCAGAAGAACATCTGAACTAGGAAAGGTAAGTTTTTCCAAGTCGGTGCAGCAAATAGTAGGCATGAAGCAAGCACTTAATCAGGCACTACAGCAACCTAGCTCGTTTACAGCAATATATAGCATGGCAATATTAACAGTACTAAACAGAAGTAACATGCAATCGAAAGCAGATAGTAGCATGCAGTAGCTAGAATAAGCAAAAGCATGCAGCGAGTTTACATAGCAGTAAAAGGAAACGGTAGCATGCAGCAAGTTCATATGATAGTAAAAGTAAGCAGTGGCATGCAGTAGTAGTAAGCAGTAACATGTAGTAATATAACACAGTAGCATGCAACAGGTTCCGCAGAAACAAGTAAACTAGCAAGTTGTAGATTAGTCCTATTAGTGAATCCTACTCGGGTCGGTCCTAGACTCACTAATGCAACCTAATTCCCTACAACCAATGCTCTGATACCAACTGTGATGCCCCATACAAAATCATTGTCTACGGTACATCAACAACATGATCATTACAAGGTCAAACACTATATGCTGTTTGAAAATCAGTTTTGCATTCATGAACAGATAACGTTTTACAAAAGATGAATAGGAAACATTAACATGAGTACATGATACTAAGGTCATTACAAAGCTATTGTTTTGAAAATAACATAAGTTGGGAATGCAAAGTAAAAGTTTCATGCTTGAGACATCTCAAAGTAATGCAGCGGAAGTCTAACACAGCAAACAGCAAGTCTATACACCGAGACTAGAACAGCAAGGCTAACAGTAGAAGCAACAACGTCTAAACACCTGAGAAATACATGCTTAAAAAGTCAACACGAATGTTGGTGAGCTATAGTTTGTTTGTATTCAGTAATGTAATGTAGGCCACGAGATTTCAGTGCTTCAAACAAGCGTTTCAAATCAGTAATTCAAATCAGTATGATAAAGTATATGTATAGCCGTGGGCACCCAATAACTAGACTTAACATTTATAACCCCCTGAAAGTACACTTGGCGAGTGCGTATGTTCACGAAGTATTAAACACCCGTTAAATGCTAGCGTGACTAGCCCAAGTGGGGATGTCAAACCCTATGGATCCATATCTAAGATTCGCGTTCACGGTTCAAAAACCAATGATTAAACGTTACCGAGCTAAAGGGAATGTTTATGCCGTTGTATAACCCACACATATATAAGTTTAAGTACTCGTGCCTAGTATGTAAAACATAAAATCCGCATGTATTCTCAGTTCCCAAAATAAGTTAAAGTAAAAAGGGAATGCTATAACTCACAGTGATAAAAGCGGTAAAGTCGGTAATGAAAGTACGCAAGTAGTAAGTCGGTCCGAAAGGTCGTCAACCTAAATAAAGGGTTACTAGGTCAGTAGGTTGTTTTTATAAATTCTAATAGTGCATAAAATAAGTTTAAGTGTCATCATCATCATCATTCATCATCATAAAAGCTAAGTAAGTTCGACAAGAATAGAGATCGAAACAATAGGCTGATTTCGGTCAGCTGCTGAGACCTCTACGTAAATTGAAAAGATGCATAGTCAGTGGCTATGGCTCCATATGTGAGTCCCCTAACCTCTGACCAATTTTCAGAATCTAACTCATCTTCGTTTGACCGTGGCGACGGTTTAAGTGCGAGTAGGTCAGAAATTTCAGCACAACGTTAATAGGGTGTAGTGACTCTCGGAGGGCCATAAATCCTAAACCGTAACTCAGATTAAGATGAGGACTAAATGGAAAATCATCTACTCGAACCGAACTAACTGAAAATAAACTTTCTAGTAGCCCAGGTGGTCTGATCAGATACAAAAATCAGTGGACAATTGCTCCGGTGAGGTTCTTGGTGCTTGATGCTCATCACGGTTCTCATCCTTGATGCTTGTAGCTTCAAGTGTACAACTCGTTGATGGTTTAGCATCACTTTTGACCAAGATTCTACCATCAATACACAATATGTTAAGACCAAGTGGTAACACAACTCATTTAAGAGTCTTAGATGGATGATGAACCAAGGTTACATCATATCCTTAGTCTTAACACAATTACAAGTCCTATTTACAAACAAAGTTACAAACTTTACATCAATCAAACAAGTATGAACATGATCCAAGTCAAAAGAGATGATGGAACCCTAAGCTAGAGAGCTTGGATCCCTTTCACACAATTTATAAGGTCACAAAGCTAGAAAGCTTGAACCTTTAGTGTTCTTGAAGATCTTTGAAGCATAAAGCTTGGATCTTTAAGATATATGAAGATAACAAACAAAAGTTTAAATCTTTATCACAAAATAACAAGATTAAAGTAAAAGAAAGATGAATCTACAAAGTTGGTGAAGATTCAAAGCTAGAAAGCTTGAATCTTCCATGTTCTTGAAAGATTCATGCTTGAATCAACAAGATATAAGCAAGATCAAAGCTAAAAGGAACTTTGATCTCCATAATATGATGATGATGGCCACGAAAATGAAAGGAAAAGAAGAAGAAAAAGAAGACTTACAAGCAATACTAGAAAGGAAAGTAAGAAAGAACAAGTGTGTGTGAAAACCAAATAAGCAAGTGATTTGAATGAGAGGTAAATGGCTAGTATTTATAAGCAATGAATTTGACAAGGATTGATGACATGGATAAGGGCTAGTATTTATAAGCAAGGAATTTGACAAGGATTGATGACATGGACAAGGGCTAGTATTTATAAGCAAGGAATTTGACAAGGATTGATGACATGGACAAGGGCTAATTAATTGGGTCACTAGCTAGAGTAGGGTGGGCTTGAGCCCAACAAGGTAGAAAGTCCAACAAGACTAACTATTATGCATAATTAAATTACTACGCGTAATTAAGCATCCAAAAACCCAGGTAATTATTATTATAAAATAATAATTAATATTTCGCAGTCATAATATTCCGATTACGACAAAAGTTAAACGTGCGCGCAGTTCGCGGTATATTCGAAACGTCAAATAACACTAATGGTTATAAAGGCTTCCAAAGATCAAGTTATGTATCCTACGTACTCTAAGGCACGTTTTAACATATAAATGGAAGTAAACCACGTAAATCAAGTTTCCAGAGTATAAAGTAACACAGTACGCACAAATACGCAGTTTCGCAAAAATACAAGGCACAAAAGCAAGTCGAAAAAGCCGGGTCGTTACATACTCTGCTAAGCATTATGAAAAATGGTTTAGTACACGAGATAGGTGTACTGTATTTAAATCTTGTGGTCTATCAAAATTATGAATTATATTGTTTATGATAAACCTATGAACTCACCAACCTTTTGGTTGACACTTTTAAAACATGTTTATTCTCAGGTCTGAAAGAAATCTTCCGCGGTGCATTTGCTCATTTTAAAGATATTACTGGAGTCGTTCATGGCATATAGAGGTCAGAACCTCGAAATGGGATCATCTGTTGAAGACTTCGTCCAGGTGGATTAGGACGGGTCGTTATAGGTGGTATCAGAGCGGTGGTCTTAGTTAATCAGGTCTTGCATTAGTTAGTCTGGACTTCGACCTAGTAGTTGTTAGGATAATTAATGAGTCTAGACTTGGACCTTGTCTGCATGTCAAAAGTTTTGCATATCATTCCTTGCCAAAAAATATCTACTTATCATTCTCAGTCTCGACACGTCTTATCGTAATTATTGCATAGATGGTGTACAGACGAATTCATGCCCCATCACATTAGACCTTGTCTGACACGTTTCCTTAATTTCCTCCGTAATCTACGGGATACTCTGTTCTATATATAGGTATTAGGTATTCTATGTAATTAGAATATCATCCGATGTCCGAAAATCATTTCATATCGAAAATCCTTTATCTAACCGTGCAAGATGAATTCTACAACCAGTTCAAATTCCTCGGATTCCGAAAACTCTTTCGATATGGATTTTGTAGTGACCCGAACTTTTCCATGTTTATATATATTAAATGAAATTGATATTTACATGATTAAGTGTTTCCAAAATGTTAAGCAATCAAACTTATTAAGACTTGATTAATTGGAATAGGTTTCATATAGACAAATGACCACCCAAGTTGACCGGTGATTCACGAACGTTAAAACTTGTAAAAACTATACGATGACATATATATGGTTATATATATAGTTAACATGATTTTATTATAAGTATGTATCTCATTAGGTATTTTAACAATGAGTTTATTCTCAGGTCTGAAAGAAATCTTTCGCTGTGCATTTGCTCATTTTAAAGATATTACTGGAGTCGTTCATGGCATATAGAGGTCAGAACCTCGCAATGGACCATCTGTTGAAGACTTCATCCAGGTGGATTAGGACGGGTAGTTATATATATAGTCAACAAGATTTAGGATTCATTTACAAGTTAGCAATATTTAAATTTTTTAGGGTTTTTTGTCAGTTTTTCTTCCAATAGAAAATACAAGTTGTAAATTTAAGGTTTCTTACTTGCAATATTAACCATTATACATTGATACTAAAAAAGAAACATTATGCGTTGCTACACATACCACACATTATACGTACACCATATACCAGCTTCCATGTTTGTTTAAAAAAAAATAATTCAGCACCTTGCAGGTACTGCATATATAAACTTTCGAATTTGTCAAAAAAAGTTGTCAAATAATCATCGCTGTCATTTTCGGCAGCCTTTAAACTAAATTTTAGTTCTTTTTGCACTGATAAAAATCAATATATCTAATGTTAAAGGTAGAAAAGGTATATCAAATATGATTCACTTCGTATAGAAGAAGTAACTAAAAAAAATGTGAAATACATTTTTTCATATACATTTTCTAACCCTGTTTTTGACTAACAGACATATACCAACCATGTCAAACGAGTTCAACCGACAGTCAGCCGGCATAAAAGCTGAACCAATCGATCTTGACCCACTTCCTGAACCCAAACAGCAGTATGATAATCACAAACCACAATACTATCATGTTACCCGTGACAATGCTTACATATACATCAGCTTCACAATCCCAAGAGCACGCATCTGGGTACAGTTACAACCTATGTAATAAATTTAGTATCATCAAATACATTTATTACAGTTTATTTACACGTTCCCTTTTTAAATTTATATTTGTTTTTTTAATTCAGCGCCTTCCACAAGAGTTGAATAACCTTGCAGAACTAAGACCTGGAATGAAAGTTCATTGTTATGACCAGGAAGCAGACATATGGAACTGGAAGCTAATAAACGAAGGCACCAAGAGAAGAAGGAAATTAGCTGTTTTAGCTGGATGGGACAAGTATCTAAAAGGTCGTGCACTCAAGGCTGGTGACGAATGTTGTATTGCATACATACTCGGTGAATGCGAATTTGAGCAGCTAGACGTTCATGATCCACCCCTTTTTCGTTACTTTTTATCAGGGTTTCTTAAGTCTGCAAATATGCTTTTACGTGCAGACTTTATTCGGATATTAAGCTTTTGTAACACGTTAGCTAATCTTTTGTACATGTTAAAAACTTCGTAAGAACATGTAACTATCAGAAATTGTATCTACGCATATGTGCAGACTAATCGTCTAACTTTCTATCGTTTAGTTACTTCACTCTTATATTTGTGTGTTAACAACTATAATGATTTACAAAAGCAGGTTATAATGAGATCCAATACAACAACTAAAAGATTTGTATCACTTAAATAGTTTGAGATAGATTGACAAAAAGAAAAAAAAAATTAGCCAACAAGTTCAAACCATCAGCCGAAGAAGCAACCAAAGTACAACCTAAACACAGTTCACATATAAGACCGCTCAAGGATAACTAGGTTTTTACACCGGCCAAAGGAGACATATAAACTACATCCACCTTTACCTAACTCATTTACGCAATTCTCTAAAATCTATCGGTCACATCTATCATCTCTTTCGTTTAAACACTAACACGTAAACACTTTTTTTATCTACCTCTATGTGATTTATTTAAGTATAACATCATACCTAAACTTACTCCGTGAAATATGTTGCAATTTTTTCTAATCGATATCATACGTAGTTGTTTTAGTTTCTTATGTGTTCTTACATACTCGGCAATTAATTTTAATATATGCAGTACCTTTTGCTGTTTTATATTAATTTTTCATCTAACATAAATCATAAAATCCCAACTTAAAGTTACCAAATTGCTATACTAAGCAACAATTGAGCCATTTGACCTTATCAACATTAGACAACAGTAATTGATGACAATACTTATATGAACTATCATGCATGTCCAAAATTTATACTAATACTGATAATCGATAGTCATCTATAGATGTTGTTCATTATCAGTTCAAGCAATTGACGAAAGGACATGTTGTAAATTTGAGGATGAAACATCTGACCATGTGTAGTATATTTTTATCAGGATTTTAGAAATGTTTATGTAGTGGAAACTAGCTTAAGACCCGCAAAATTTGCGGGTTATGACAATAAACATTTAAAATGTAGTATATTAGTAATGATCACATAAATTGTATTGACAGAATTTTTATAAGATTCAAATGATGCAATTTATGTAGTAGAACGAAATAAGCGAGGTAAATAGAGTAGTGAAAACATACTGAATATAATTAATGTTCAAGCGAATAATAAAAAAAAGACAATTGATAGACTAATTTTGGATATTGATAAATTGTATTGTGACGAGTTTTCCAAAAGGTTAGTTAAAGCAACAAATCGATTGAAGTAGTCACTTATTGTTAAAATTGAAGCTGCTTGTTATTTTTTCTTAAGTATACTTCGCATCTCTTTTTGAGTCTTTTCACGTAGTCGATCACCCTACATAATAGACATAAGAAAAATACATATCAAAGTATTGCAAATGCATATATTGTAGTTATAAAGTGTATATTGTTTGGTTTACCTTCTTAATTAAATCTTAGAAAATGGTGAATTTTTCTGTTAAAGATGACATATGACTTGCAAAGATAACATGTATTCTCAACCGTATTATGAATCTTAGGGTTAAAAATAAAATAAAGCAGATGAACATAATAATCATAATTCCAACTTAAATACTATTAGAATAACCAAACGACGTATGAATATTATATAAATAAAAAAACATAAACAAAAGTGATGTTTCATCAACCAAATGGCAAAAAGACAATAGCACCAAACTTATTTAATAAAATTTCAATTTTAAATGAAAATTTGAAAAACACGATCCAACATGAAAACGGCCTCTTTAGAAATCCTCCAAGCTCGGTATCTTCAACGATCCTATCACACTTGCAGTACCACCAAATGGAGTTTTAGAATTGCCATCTTCAATAGGAGACTCACTCTTTCTTTGGTTATCAACAGTACTTGGTGTACATGTACTATTATTTGCTTCAACATCGGACAGTGGCTCCACCTTTGATAACTGATAACACGTCAATTAGTAACCAGTACAACAATAGTTATTGTCTAAGTTGAAAGTTAAAATTCGTGATCAGTCACCAATTGTTAGTCAACACAGAAAATGCACTAAATATTACCTTTAATGTTACTGGTGTTGAGTAAACAGGGGGAGAATCAAGCAACATGTACTCAGCTTCCTTGACCCTAAGTTTATGATCCAATGCAGTAAGCCCTGCAGCAATTCACTGTAGCAGCTGGCGGCACTGTAGCAAGTTACTGTAGCAGTAATGTAGCAAGTTTCTGTAGCAGTACTGTAGCAATTCTGAAATTTTACAATTTGGTCCCTGAAATTTTTAGAATTTCATTTTTGGTCCCTGAAGTTTATAAAAATTATAATTTTGCCCCGTAAGTGGAATTTAAGCCGCGAAGTGTCTATTCCACCATTTTCAACCGTTTCGGACGTAATGGTGATCTCTGTTTTCTACAATTCAACCCCGTTTGTGTTGAAAATTATTTGTAAGGTGATAATGTTCACAGAAGAGTCAACATCATCTTCCGGAGCTATGATTATGCTCACAGCCACAAACTACACGCTGTGGAAACCTCGAATGGAAGATCTCCTCAGCTGTAAGGATTTGTTCGATTCAATTGAATTGAAGGGTATAAACCCTGATTCTGCCAAAGAGAAAGAGTGGAAGAAATCAAACCGAAAAACTATTGGTCAGATCCGTCAATGGATTGATCATAGTGTCTTCCACCATGTTGCACAAGAGACAGACGCATATGTCCTCTGGAAAAAGTTGGAGGACATGTACCAGGCCAAGACTGCTTGGAATAAAGCCCTACTGATGAGGCGTTTAGTCAACATGAAGCTCAAAAGTGGAACTTCAGTTGCCAAGCATACCAGTGAGTTCCAGAGCTTGGTTAACCAGTTATCGTCTGTAGAGATGCCGCTTGGCGATGAAGTTCAAGCGCTATTGCTACTTAGTTCTCTTCCCGATAGCTGGGAAATGCTGGTAGTAACACTCAGCAACTCAGCCCCGAATGGCAAACTTACCATGTCAATGGTCAAGGATGCCCTATTCAGTGAAGAGGCAAGGAGAAAGGACATGGGCACAGATCAGACCCATGCCTTTGTCACAGAGAATCAGGGGAGATAGCGAATGAGTAGCAAAAATAAATGTAGAGGCAGAAGCAAGAGCAGGGGCAGGTCAGCTGATGGCAGAAAACCAACATATAAATGCCATCATTGTGGATTAGAGGGACATATGAAGAAGAACTGCTATAGATTGAAAGAGGGACAAGGTCAAAGCAGTTCACAGCCGAAGAATAAGGGTGGAGAAACATTAGTTACTATCACTGGTGATGTAGCTTATTGTTCAACCCATGATGAGACATGCCTTCACGTCTCACGAGAAGAAACAGAATGGGTGGTAGATACTGCAGCTTCCTACCACGTGACTCCATATAAGGAATACTTCACAACATACAAAGCAGGTGACTTTGGAGCTGTGAAGATGGGAAATTCCAGTTCCTCTGAGATTGTCAGAATTGGTGATGTCAAGATAAAGACAAGTTCCGGGAGCACAATCACTTTAAAGGATGTCCGCCATGTGCCAGATCTTCGGCTGAATTTACTTTCCGGAGTAGCTCTTGTCAAATAGGGCTATGATAGTCATTTCAGTAAAGGTACATGGAAATTGTCGAGAGGCGCTATGATAGTCGCTTGAGGACACATTTGTGGCACACTGTACAAGACTCATGTGAAGATCTGCACAGACAGCATTAATGTTGCAGAAAATGAGACTTCACAAAATTTAATGCACCAGAGACTTGGTCACATGAGTGAGAAAGGGTTGTCTACCCTAATAAAGAAGAAGCTTATCAATGTAGACAAGGACGCTGCACTAGATCCTTGCAATCATTGCCTGTTTGGTAAGCAGCATAGAGTCTTATTTAATTCCTCTTCAACGAGAAGATAAGAGTTACTCAGTCTGGTACAATCTGATCTTTGCGGTCCCTTGGAGGTTGAATCAATTGGCGGCAATTGATACTTTCTGACATTTATCGATGATACTTCTCAAAAGGTGTGGGTATATTTCTTGCGGACGAAGGACCAGGTGTTCGATTACTTCAAACAGTTCCATGTCATGGTAGAACGTGAGATAGGAAAGAAGTTAAAGTGTCTTCGATCCGACAACGGCGGTGAATACTCTTCCAGGCAGTTCGATGCCTATTGCAGATCATATGGCATCCGACATGAGAAGACGGTCCCACGTACCCCTCAACATAATGGTATAGCAGAAAGAATGAACCGAATAATCATGGAACGTGTTCGGAGCATGCTCAGTATGGCTAAGCTGCCAAAGCCATTCTGGGGAGAAGCAGTCAGAGCCGCATGTTACTTGATCAACCGATCTCCATCAGTACCACTGAATTTTGAAGTTTCGAAAAAACTTTGGTCTGGAAAGGATCCATCATACTCTCACTTAAGAGTATTTGGATGTTTGGCGTACGCACATGTATCCAAGGAGCTCAGGCAGAAGCTGGATGCAAGGACCACTCCATGCATATTCATAGGCTATGGAGATGAAGAATTTGGATACAGATTATGGGATCCAAAGGAGAAAAAGGTGATCAGAAGTAGGGACGTGGTGTTCCATGAAAGCCAGACAATAGAAGATATTGAAAAGCTCATAATATCTCAGAAATCAAATGTTGCTGCTCAGGTACCAGAGGCAACAATGGAATCATTCATGAGAAATGAATATACAGTGCAAGATGAAATGCCGAAAGTAGAAGATAATGAGGAAAATGACGGTGCTGAGCAGGGGGAGCCACAACCCCATCTGCCAGACGTTCCAGGACCATCACAAGCTCAAGATGATGGTAGATCTCCTCATAATGTTCCAGAAGTTCGTAGATCTGAACGAGGTCGGATTCCATCGAGTAGATATCCAGAATCCGAGTACCATCTACTTACTGAAGATGGAGAACCAGAGAGTTTTCATGAAGCAGTAACTCATAAGGATAAAGAAAAATGGTTGCTCGCAATGCAGGATGAGATGGATTCTCTGCAGAAAAATCAAACTTATGAGATTGTAGAACTTCCACGTGGGAAGAAGGCACTGAAAAACAAATGGGTGTTCAAGCTGAAAAAGGATGGTAGTGGAAAAGTGGTGAAATACAAAGCATGGCTTGTAGTCAAAGGATTCCAACAGAAGAAAGGGATTGATTTTGACGAGATATTTTCACCAGTAGTCAAGATAACTTCAATTAGAGGCATACTTGGATTGGTCGCAAGTATGAACTTGGAGCTTGAACAGATGGATGTAAAGACAGCTTTTCTTCATGGAGATTTACACGAAGACATTTACATGGAGCAGCCGGAAGGTTTTGAGGTTTCAGGAGATAACCTCGTATGCAAACTGAATAAAAGTTTATATGGTTTGAAGCAGGCACCTAGGCAGTGGTACAAGAAATTTGACTCGTGCATGGTGAGTCAAGGGTTCAAGAAAACTGCAGCAGATGAGTGTGTCTACATTCAGAAGTTTTCTGAAGGAAATTTCGTTGCTCTTCTACTATATGTAGACGATATTTTGATCGTAGGGAAAGATGCAACGAAGATCAACCAGCTAAAGAAGGAACTCTCGAAGTCTTTTGACATGAAAGACTTAGGACAGGCTCAACAGATTTTGGGAATGCAGATAACTCGAGACAGGAAGAATAAAAGGTTATGGCTATCTCAGGAGAAGTATATTGAACGAGTGCTTTCACGTTTCAATATGAACAATGCCAAACCTGTTAGCATTCCATTAGCTAACCATTTCAAGTTAAGCAAGAGTTCTTGTCCCTCATCCAAGGAAGAGATCGGGGAGATGTCTTCAGTACCATATTCTTCAGCAGTTGGAAGTTTGATGTATGCAATGGTGTGTACAAGGCCCGATATTGCTCACGCAGTGGGAACAGTGAGTCGTTTTCTCTCCAACCCTGGGAAAGAGCATTGGGAGGCGGTAAAATAGATTCTCAGATATCTTAAAGGTACAAAGAATCTATGTCTTTGTTACGGGGGAGCTGATCCAATCTTGGAAGGCTATACAGATGCGGATATGGCCGGAGATCCTGATAGTAGAAAATCTACTTCAGGATTCATTTACACTTTTGCAGGGGGAGCTGTTTCATGGCAGTCAAGACTACAGAAGTGTGTTGCATTATCCACAACTGAAGCAGAGTATATTACTGCCGTAGAAGCTGGAAAAGAGATGTTGTGGTTAAAGCGTTATCTCCAAGAATTTGGAATCAAGCAAAAGGAGTACAGGGTACATTGTGATAGTCAGAGTGCTCTAGATTTGAGCAAGAACTCCATGTACCATTCCCGTACAAAACATATTGATATTCGCTATCATTGGATACGCGAGGTAATTGATCGACAACTGTTGAGACTAGTGAAGATCCATACAAAGGAGAATCCTGCGGATATGTTAACAAAGGTGGTGACTCGAGATAAGTTGGAGTTATGCAGAGACATAACTGGAATGTTTGTGGATTCGGCTGGAGGGGGAGAATTGAAGATTTCCAGCCTACAATCTAGAAGCCCACCTTCTAGATATTCAAAGTAGGCAACCTTGACAACTCATATGGAAGTAGCAAAGTTGATAACGATGACGGCCGCCAACCTTCTCCGTTCACACCATTCCACCACCATAGAATTTTTACTATAAATAGAGGTGCAAACCTCAATTGTAAATCATCCCAAAATCACTCAGAGAAGTGTAATCACAACCTAGAGAGTGTGTGTGAGTTTGAGAGTTTTTTTGTAAGAGTTTTGTAATACTATGTAAATCTATTCTTGTAAGTAATAGAGTTATTTTCTCTCAAATTTGTATCTCCCAACGTCCAGGCGATCCTCTCTTCTCAACAATAGCGGGTGTATATTAACATTTTACATTTTTCGCACAAGTGTTTATCCAGTTAACACTTTTATTCAACATGTTTGCTAGTTGAGAATCAAAGAGAACACAATCAACATTTCCAGTCTTGTCTCCAGGGCGTATAGTTAGACGGATCCTGTTAGTTAAATACCGTGTCATAATAATTTTCCAAAACAATTATTGTGATAAACACCAATATCATTAAAGTTGTGAGAAGTTATAATCTAGCACACAGTATAATTGTGAGAAGTTAAATATACAGATACATATTGTATAACAGATAGTGTAGTTAAAGCATGTTCATATTATAAGTACAGCTTACCAACGATATCATCATACTTTGATTTCCATATTTGTCAAATATCATCATAGCTGACAACCCTAAAAACATCTCGTTCAATCATGAAACCAGGACTTTTACATACCTTTGTTGTACGTGAAGGGTGGATCTTAAAATTATGTAGAATGAGTTTCACATCATCCTCATGTTTGTCCACATAAAAATTGGACAGAAAACAAAATAGTCACCTTCCTTCAAGGTGTCTCCAAAGAATGTCATTCCCTGCTTGCTTATCAGTAGTTGCCCTTATTTTATTTCCCTGCCAGTATCACAAATCAACAATGAGGAGGACTGGAAGTTTAATAGTAGTAGTATTTAAGATAGTAGTATCACTATGCAAAAGTCTAATTAACAGCTGTTTCAAAAATCTTAAAATTACCTGTTGGTCAACCAGGATCATTTCCAATAATGATGCATTATTGGGATTCTTCCAATAAGTCTTCTTCCAATTGATATGAACTCTAAGCATATCTTCAAGTCGTTAATCTGGTCGGTAATGAAGTTTAGTGGAGTGAAGTTTTCAACAGTCACGATTAAAGGCTTTTCTTTAGGAGTAATAGTATTCTCTATGTTTTGAGATTGGAGTAATTGGGAATGAATGTATTGGTACGTATTTCATGATTAAAGGCTTTTCAACAGTACGTATTTCATTAAAAAAAAAAATCTTTTTTCGTGTTTGATTTGGCAAATTTTGGCAGATACATAACAAAAAATGTCATCAAAAGGTAATTAAGATATGTCCGGCACACAATTTCAACCAATCGACGTCGACGCGGTAATAGAACGGAAGACTGAAGACGGTGACGACATACACTCTAACCCATTGCTGAATCACAGTGGAAAATACTGTGATGTCTCTATTAACGGTGTACACATATATGTTGACTTTTCAATCCCAAAAGCATACATTTGGGTACAAATCAAATCTATTACTAGATTATTAACTTAACAAGTACATTTATCCAATATGCAGTATAAACTGCTACATACAGTTAATTTATAACTTTAAGTTCTAAACGTACGTTTTTGATTTTGTCACAACGCCTTCCAAAAGAATTTAACAAAATCCGTAAACCCAAAGCTGGAACAAAAGTTCGTTGTATTGATATGTATGGAGACGCTTGGACATGGAAGCTGATTAACGAGGGCACTAAAGGCAGGAAAAATTTGGTTTTATCTGCTGGCTGGGGCACTTATTTGAAAGCACACGGATTAAAGGAAGGTGACGACTGCACGTTCGCTTACACACTTGGTGAACGTGAATTCCAACAACTGTAGGTGAAGCAAACTTTTCGTTGAATAGTCGCGTCTTAACTTCGCATTTTCAAAAAAACTGTGATCAGTATGTAATGTTTTCTGTATTACTCCGTATTAATGTGATCAAAAAACATCTTACTAATGAATTCGCAAAATCAAACGTTTACTGTAATCGAAAACTCACAAACTTTTCAGAGATCCGGCGCAACGCAATGGTTACTACACTAGTTAGAACTAATAGCGTAATTTTGTCTTTACTTTTCGAACATCCAAGACGGTCCAAATTATCCGGGTACAAACTGCGGGTTACCCATTTTTGATCATAAAAAACCCTTTCTGAAACATTTGAATTGGAGGGAAAATCAGATGCCGATTGCGCGACCAGAAACGTCTGATTCCAGGATCATTGCTCATGTCGATATGGACTGCTTTTACGTTCAAGGTTAATATTAAACGTCTGATTTAAACATTTATTATTAAATTATTAATATTTACTAGTTTAAGGGGGAAATTCTATAATGAAAAGCTCGCTTTTATTCAATTCAATTTAAATATTAAATCACTCGACTTTCTCATAAACAGGACTGTGTTGTGCTGTAAAAGCATTTATATAGAACCTTATTTGTATAATTAGCTCATTATGTGTGATTTTTAATTTTTTTGATTAGTGGAGCAACGGAAACAACCTCATTTGAGAGGTAAACCAGCAGCTGTGGTACAATATAATTCTTGGAAATGTGGAGGCTTGATTGCTGTCGGTTACGAGGCTCGTAAAGACGGGGTCAAACGGTCAATGCGAGGTGACGAGGCAAAAAAAGTTTGTCCGCAAATTCACTTGGTTCAAGTCCCGGTGGCTCGTGGTAAAGCGGATTTGACCATATATCGGAATGCAGGTTCAGAGGTACATAAATTTTTTTTTTTTTTAATTTTTTTCAAGTTGCATCTATTTTGGGTGAAAAATGTGGTGAAATTAGTTTGATTGTTATAGGTTGTTTCGATTCTTGCAAGAAAAGGGCGATGTGAGCGTGCATCAATTGACGAAGTGTATCTTGATCTTACCGATGCTGCTAAATTAATGCTGAAAAAGACACCACCTGAAAGTTTGGAAAGTATCGATGATGAAGTTCTTAAATCGCATGTTTTGGGGCTGGCTTTGGTGAGAAAATATCCTTTTTTTCTTCTTCCAAAAATTGGTTCTATTTTAAATGGATGTTATTGATATCACACGTTGCATTATGTGCGTTAACCGATGATATGTAGATGTAACCTTCAAGTTTTACATTTTAAATACATGAGAGTGTTACAGTGTTCATGCTTTCAGCTTTTCATCTTATTGTACCAGTGTTGTATAACTCGGAATTACTCGGCGAGTACTTGGTTAAACTCGGAGTTCGTTTTCGGTCAAAACTAGGTCAAAATCAGTCAAAGTCAAACTTGGTCAACATTCGAGTACTACCCGACCTGAGTTACCGAGTACTCTCTAAATGTCCTGACCGAGTACTTCCAAGTAGCATTTTTGCAACCTTGATTGTAGGAGATAGTTCTATACTAATTATATGTAGATATATTTTAAGTTGATAACAATGCTTGTATTATATAAAATATATATGTTTTAAAAATTGCATGTATTTCTAAAATAAGTTCAGAATGGAAAAGATGACAAAGAAACTGTGAGAGAATGGCTTCAGCAGGCAGATGCTGATCATCGTGATAAACTGTTAGCATGTGGAGCGATTATTGTTGCCGAACTCAGGCTGCAAGTTTTAAAGGAGACTGAATTTACATGTTCCGCAGGCATTGCTCATAACAAAGTAACATTATCATTATTTTGCTCTCTTAAATGTTGTCTTACCAGTAAACCGGCAATTTCTTTGCTGCTTACATAAGATGAAATTTGTTATGTTGCAGATGCTGGCTAAACTAGCTACACAACAACAATACCCAATCCCACGAAAGTGAGGTATGGGAGAGGTGGGTGTAGACAATCATTCTTCGTACCCTAGATTTGAAGGAAGTTACTACTCCACCCGCGGGTATAGAACCCGCTACTAGATAAGGTCGTCCCTCCCTCTACTCTAGAGCAAAAGAGATTGCTTCCTAAGGACCTCCGGCCAGAAAATGCTCATAAAAACGAAAAAGAGAGGGCAAATGATACGTACCTGTAAGAGTTATGTGCGTCTAGAAAGATGTAACCATATACAGTAACCATAAAAGATAGCACATATAACAATAATGCACAACAATAAAGCATATAGCATGGATAATATAGTGCACATAACCATTTAATTTCAAGTAGACATACATGCAAACAAAATAAAAACAATATATATATATATATATATATATATATATATATATATATATATATATATATATATATATATATATATATATATATATATATATATATATATATATATATATAAGCATGGATAATACACATGCTTAAACATATATACATATAGATGCATTCGTAGATATATATACCTAGTTACAGATACAAGACAGGCCAACATACATACACCAAGAATACATGCACTTAGATACACAGATACATATATAGATACAAGCATATACATCGATACATATATAGTCTAAATACATATACATAGAAACATATACCATGTAGAGGGATATATATAGTGTAGCTATAGAATAACTAGCTATAGCTATATATGTAGTTGTATAATAAATGTATCTAACACATTAAAAAAAAAAAAAACATCCTACTCAATTATACTAATTCTACTCCTCCACAGACTCCTATCAGAAGTCATGTCCTCCGTCAGTAGAAGCTCCTTCATGTCAAGCTTCAATCTATCCTCCATTCTACGTCTAGGTCTACCCCTTCTCCTTATGCTGCCAACGGCGAGGGTCTCGACTCTCCTAACCGGGGCTAAAAGTGGGCGCCTCCTAACATGCCCAAACCATCTAAGTCGTCATTCCCTTAGTTTGTTGATGATGTTCTCAACTTCCAATTTCTCCCTAAAAACTCCTAGCTAGTGGTATGAATAAACCTACACAACAAACTATAGTCACTGACTCACTTCTTCATCTGTAAAAGGGCTTCTTGAAACTTTGCCTATAAAAAGAAAATGCAAGTTATTTATTTTATTATTTATGATATAATTGGATTTTTTTTTTCGTTTTATTTAAAATACGTAGGTGACATGTTATTATTATTATCAGGAAACAGCTTGGTGGGAAGCTAGGGAGTTCTTTGCAAACTGATCTTGGTGTTAATACTGTTGGAGAGTTATTGCAATTTTCTGAAGGAAAACTGCAAGATTTTTATGGTGTTAATACTGGGTAATTAGTACTCATCGTTAAGTTATATTTTATTAATATCGTAATCCTTTTTACTTCTGACCAGTTATAGGTTTCAGTCTTCGAGCAAGTATCTTTTTTAGGATTTTGGTAACGACAACCTTTTTGGGCTATCATCAACACGTTTAAAGCACTTGTATATATTTGGTTTTTAACTTTTGGTGAGAGTTACCTGATTGTACAAATGTTTAATGCATCTTAATGATAGCCCTTAGGGCTATCGTTAACACGCTTAAAATACTTGCATATATCAGTTGGTTATTAACGTTTTGATGATAGTAAGCTGATTGTACAAGTGTTTTATGCGTCTTAACGATAGCCCTTAAAATACTTGTATAATCTTTTTTTATTTTTACTAGTTTTTGTCCTTTTATTTATTTATTTATTAAATTAAATATGTTGCACTACATGGTTATGGAATATTGCAAGGGGTATAAGTGGGGAAGAAGTTGAGGGTCGTTTGCTCCCTAAGAGCCATGAGTCCGGGAAAACATTCCCGGTACCCAGTGCCTTAAAAACTCTCACTGCCGTGAGTATATGTATTTTTTTTTAAATATATGACTGCATACAAACCGCATTATATATTTGTGGTTATATAATATATTAATTTCAAACATAAAACATTTAATAAATACTCTTTCAGGTTGAAAAATGGCTGAAAGAACTTTGTGAAGAATTAAGTGAACGACTTCAGTCTGACCTCGAGAAGAATAAACGAATTGCACATACGCTTACTCTACACGCTAATGCATACAAGGTCAATAAAGTTTTCTTAAAGATTAAGTTAGGTATCTCATCCCATAAAGTTTTCTTACTGGATGAGCTTTGGGGACCATATATATTAAGTATAAAGACTTTTCTAGTGTTAGTGGCTCTAGTTAGTGGAGTATAAAGACTTCTCTTGTGTTACCATTCCATTGACCATAAACCAACATGATTACTTTTTATATTTTTATATTATTATAAGTTTATATCTTTTGGTATTTGTAAAGACCCGTCCTAATCCATAAGGAAGAATACGATAACATATGATTACATCGCGAGGTATTGACCTCTATATGATACATTTTTACAAACATTGCATTCGTTTTTATAAGACAATCTTTCATTACATTGAAAGTTGACAGGTATGCATACCGTTTCATAATATCCAACTATAAATGACCTAATCTGTCATTTACTTAATAATAATCTCTAATGAACTTCAACGACTCGAATGCAACGTCTTTTGAAATATGTCATGAATGACTCCAAGTAATATCCTTAAAATGAGCTAATGCACAGCGGAAGATTTCTTTCAAACCTGAGAATAAACATGCTTTAAAGTGTCAACCAAAAGGTTGGTGAGTTCATTAGTTTATAGTAATCATTTCATTTCCATCATTTTAATAGACCACAAGATTTTTATTTCTCATAAATATACATCTCATAACAGGCATTTCGCAAACTGCATAGAGATAAAAATCATTCATACGGTGAACGCTTGATAACCGAACTAACAGGATGCATATAGAATATCCCCATCATTCCGGGACTCTCATCGGACATGATAATCGAAGTACTAAAGCATTCGTAACCCGAATGGGACGTGTCAAGGTCCATAGATCTATCTTTAGGATTCGCGTCAATTAGGGGCCATTTCCCTAATTCTTAGGCTACCAAGCTAAAAAGGGGCATATTCGATTCGATAATCCAACCATAGAATGTAGTTTCGATTATTTTGTCTATTTCGTAAAACATTTATAAAAACAGCGCATGTATTCTCAGCCCAAAAATATAAAGGGTAAAAAGGCAAATGAAACTCATCATAATGTATTTTGTAGTAAAAATACATATGACGATATTGAACAACGGAAACAATGCAGGGTTGACCTCGGATTCACGAACCTATATCATTTATATATATATATATATGTATATATATATATATATATATATATATATATATATATGTATATATATATATATATATATGTATATATATATATATATATATGTATATATATATATATATATATATATATATACATATATATATATATATATATATATATATTAACACATATAATAGTAACTGAACAAATTTATATATATTATTGATCTACTTGTTATTTTAGTGACTTATGTGTTTCATTAATAACTTAATTAACTCCATTTATTTTATATGCTTTAGATAAATATTTAGTATTTATTATAAAAAAATATCAATGTAGTTATGTAATATATTTTCTTATATATATCATATTTATTTATGTAGTAAATTAATGATAATAATCTTAATAGTGATAATAAAAATAAAAATTTGATAATAGTAATAGCCGTTTTATTTGTAGTAATACTGAAATACTAATAATAATATTAATGATAATAATAATGATAATGATAATAAATATAATGTAAATAAAATTATATAAAAATCAGGTTAATGAAAATAATAATAATGATAGTAATAGTGATAATAGTAATGCTAATAATAATCATAATCATAATACTAATAATAATACTTATTTAATAATAATGATGTTAATAATAATAAGAGAGGACTACCTTTAAAAGCTTTTCCTAAAAAAATGCATCAGATCAGGCTTGAACCCGAGGCCTCTCGGTTATACACAACACTCCAAACCATCTAGCTGTCCCAGCTTTTCTGATTTTATTCCTACATTAATCTATATATCCCGTATTTTGTTTTGGCACACCAGAAATTACACGACCCAATAACACTTTTCGGCCCATTTAACTTAACAAGAAACTCGGCCCAACAATTCTCGGTTATAGGTCCAATAATACGGTACCAGGCCTAACTTCAATTTGAAGTTGTTAAGTATTTTGCTGTTAAAAGAATAAATGTCCAGCTTGTTATCTAAACCCCATCATTTATCATTACAATTAATATTTTGATAAGATGAGTGATTTGGGTCCTAAGGTGGCCCCTTTTTGTTCGACAAAATTGAAACAAACTTATACATTGGATCCCATTTAAATCATCAACTTAATTTATCTCATCATCATAATATTATTATTGTTTCATCATCATTATCGAAACAGAAACATAATCACGGCAGTTAGCTGCAGTAGCAGCGTAAACCATATCATCTTCATTCTAAATTACGCGTAATTTCCTTTCAACGTAACAAATTTACTGTGTTAACGTCTTCTTCTTCTTCTTCTTCTCACTGTATCGTTTCTCTCGCTTTGGGTTAGTTTCAATCGGACAGAAGACAGATGGCAGTAGCAGCAATAGTTACAGCTGAATGACAGTAATGGTGGTGGTGTTGTGTAAATGTAAAACAGAAACATGAATATAGCAATTTAACAGGGTGGTTCCGATGGTGATGTTTTTGATCAGAGAGAGATAAAGGGTAAGAGAGAGAGAGAGGAGAGATGAAGGTTAAATGGTTGTTAATGGTTGATCAAACTTCAAAGGTGGTGATAGTTTATGGTGAGCAATGATGTTACGAGTAAGAAGAAGATGGTGGCATAGGTTATCAAATGATGAAGGTGACGATAGAGTCTCGGTGGTGGTGAATGGTTGTGATGGGTCTTAAATGGTGGTTTCAAATGGGTGGCGAGTTTAATGGTGAACGAACCATGGTTTAGTGTGGGTGATGAAATGGTGGTCGATGGGTTCAAGAAAACGGAAAACAATTTTTAGTTTCATCGTGAAGGTGATCGAACATTATTTATGGATTCTTACAATTAACAGATAGATATCATGGTGAAGGGTAATACATCATACGGAGTATGTAATATAAGTGAAGAAGAAGAAAAACATACGCGAGTCTTGATCTGAGCAAAAATGGCGAATTCCAAAAGTGATGAAAATGATGATCCTCAACTAAACTAATGAGCCGAATGATGATGATGTCAATGATGGGTTTATGTTGATCGAACAATGAGTTGCTGATAAAAGAAAGAATCGAACTTAGTTGCAAGTTGGTGTAGGTGATCGCGGTTTAGAAGAAAGAACAAAAATATAAAGGATGGTGATTAGTTTCGGTGGTGGTGGCTTGTTTCTTCAACCGAAATATATAGAGTAAGTGGTGGTGAATGGCGGATCATGGTGGCGGGTATGATTAAACCATAAAATAAAACGGTTGTAGTAGTGGTGGTGGCCGGTGGGTTATGATAAAGTGCTCGGTTTTGGAGTTGGTGGTGGTGGCTTACATGTGAAGATGGTGAGTGTAAATGATTTTTAACTCTCTCACATACAGATATAAATCAAGTGATTAGGAAGCAAAGTAAAAACAGTTACTTATATTATTATTATTTGACAACTGGTAAACATAATACAATAATAATAACTCGTGATAATATAATAATAATTCCCTAATTCAAATGTGCATGTGATGACACAGTAGAGCAGCCAAGTTATTTGGTTGTATCTACCGACAGTTTTCACGGGGTGTGTCCATTGCTAAATAGTTATCGTATAAAAGTGCTCCTAAAAATCCCAAATTTTTAGATTAAATATATTTAATTATTTCACTCATTAGCTGTATGAAACCTGATCAAAAAGGTTCTATAATTATTTATTTTCTGTTCCAATTATTATGTACGGAGTACAAAAACTTAAGTTGAAAAGGTACAAAAAATATTTATCAAAACTATTATCTTTTTAATCAAATTATGTACCAATTTTTATTTTAAAACTTCATATATATATATATATATATATATATATATATATATATATATATATATATATATATATATATATTAGACCTATTTTAAAAATAATTAAACGTCAACCGAAAGTTACAGACATTTACAATTTAAGTTCAAAATTAATTATATTTAATATACACTATGTATATATATAAACAGTTTTAAATAACAAAATTTACTACGCAAATAAATATATATTAAATAATTAGATTAAATATAACAATATATATATATATATATATATATATATATATATATATATATATACAAGTAATATACATATATTATATATAAAATAATAGTTTTTATTACAATGTATTTTATTTTACATATTTATTTATAATAATAAATATATTTAATAGTTTATTAATGTTCATGTTATTATATATATATTCATATATTTATATATACACATATTTACATATATCCATATATTTACAAGCAATGGTTTGTGAATCATCGAGAACAGTCAAAAGGTAATTGAATATATAAACACAGCATTACAGACTTTACTTATCGTTTCAAAATCAATAAAGATTAAGTTTAAAATTTGGTCAGAATTTCCCGGGTCATCACAGTACCTACCCGTTAAAGAAATTTCGTCCCGAAATTTGAGTGAGGTGGTCATGGCTAACAATAAAAAAAAAAATTCATGACGAATATGAGTTGATAACTTGAGTTTTATCATCATTGAGTAATATGGATAAAAATAATTCGATTATTCGAAGAGTACGAATGAAGCTATCACCAAAGAGTGTAATAGGAAAGTAAAGATTCATCTTAACTTTTGACAGAGTCATGGTTGAATTTCGGAATTCAAGGAATTTAAAGAAAATCTTCGAAATCTAAAAGATTTGATTCTTCGGCGAGTAAGGAAATTAAGATCTCTATAATTAAATACGGTGATCTGCCTTGATTACTCTGTCTGATATTTCCATTATAAATTAAGCTCTTCTGTTCCATTATTCTCACCATTCCTATACTTTCTTTCTTAGTTCATACATCCAAAAGATTGTAAAAATGCTTAGTCCATTTCTAATCCCTAATATTTTCCTAATTATTATTTCTGTCATCCTTCTTTTCAATCTTCCATCAGAAGAATCTGTTTACTTCTACTATTACCTTGGGGTGATACTATTCTTAATTATACCGTGTCTTTATATTGCTATTCGTATTAATATCCATGGTTTATAATTTCTGCGTTGTTGTTGGATTTTATATCTTCCCTTATATTTCAATGTCCCTGCTTCTGTCTCCTATAATTATTGTCATTCACAGTTAATGCGCTCTCTTATTTGCTGCAATTTATACCCCTTTTCTATTTCGGAACTTCATGCTTTTGTTTACTTTTCGCAAGTAATGGTCCAGAATTCATAGGTATGGAGTTTCGAATTATCATAATATACAAGGTAGAAAGGAAAGGTAGTAGCACGATTTGTTTTGTCAAATTACCTGAACCACTGAGAATAGAACTATCAAGAATATATTTTCTTGATATGTTCAGAAGTTAAGCAGAATGAAAGAGTTATGTAACATGGCACATGATGACGTTATGATCTGTGAATCATCATGGCCCATTAGAAACTCAGCATGACTTACTGTAATATAATCACGTTGATCAAGTGTCATTATATTATACTAACTCATGCATCAATTCCCAACACTACTTCAAAACATTCGTATTTTAAACTCGAAAGTTTACAGAATATAGAAACTAATAGTTTCTCATATGATGTAACACTGATAGCTCAAAGAGATAAATGATTTCAGATAAGATTAGTTATGAAAATGTATTCAGAAATATCGAGGATATTTATAATGAAAGATACGATAATATCTTTGAATATCTAAGATCAGAGGATGATGGAAACTATTGTCCACAATGGTTTAGAGTAAGGAGCAAGATATTCGCTAAAGACTTCAGCAGGCATTGAATCATTTGGATCCTTTGAAGTCAAACTTATTCTTGGTGATTTATCCACGGCTTCCTTCATAGTTTCGCATAATCCGCTTTTCGGTACTAAATTTTCTACTGAGTGTTTCCAATACTCCATTCTTTATTATCAAACTTTCGACGGTTAAGGTCGTGTATAGTTTTTGCTGCTGTATTCAGCTTTTTCAGAATTTGTGGTATTGATTTGTAGACTGGGTGCTTTTCAGAATTTCAGAATGGAAGATCCTAATTCTAAGAGATAAATGTTATATGTTTACATATAACTGTTGATGTAGACATGCTGCGAGATTTCAAAATACTGATTGCTAATTCCCGGTAGTTGGTATAGTAATTCTCGTTATAAGATGCGGATGAGTACATGATGAGACTTCAATAGATAAATTTAGTGATTTGTCGGAGAGATTTAAACCAAGGAGCGACGAGGTTGCTGGTACATCTGCTGGTAATATGGTGGAATATAATAAAAGGTTCCCCGGTAACAATAAAAGAGCACACATATAAATCAAGGTTATAATAAGGTTGTTTCGAACGAAAAGTCAAAGTTGACTTGCTGGAGCTGTGACAAAATTTGCTAATTTGGAAAGAGATTGCAAAGTTATTTTGGGTAATAATAACACTAAGAAATTAGCATAGCTACGTTTTAAACGTTTGCTCAGTTCCCGAGAGTTTTTCAGGTGCATAACTATATGCATCATTCTTTTCTTCCGTAGGTAAAGTGCGGTCGGTTCATCCTTTCGATTGAGGTGTTTTCAAGAATCATGAAAGGTTTGAACGCAGATTGTAATCGTCAAGATACAAATGAGGTTTTAAGATGAAATCAAGTGGCAAACTTGAAGGAATGTTTAGTTTCATATGTTATAATCAATATTTTAATTCATTTTAATTGTCCAATGTTGGTAGTCCTCAGTTGATAGTCCACAGTTAGCAATATATAATATTCGAATTAATTAATATGTGTCGTGATCCGTATTCATCTCAGACTCGATCACAACTCAAAGTATATATATTATTATAGCATCAACCTCAACCCTGTATAGAGAACTCGATCATTACTGCATATAGAGTGTCTATGGTTATTCCAAATAATATATATATGCGTCGATATGATATGTCAAAACCTTGTATACGTGTCCCGATATTTAAAGTGCGTAAAAATAAATAACAGAAATTAAATGATGATAAATAAAGTGCGTAAAGTAAATAACAGAAATTAAATGACGATAAATAAAATTGCGAGAATGTAAATTGCGATAAATAAAATGTAATCAGTTAGCTAGGAACAGTTAGCTAGGAACAGTTAGCGTGGATTCTTAACAAAATTTCTCATAGTTAATTTGTTTGTTTCTAACAAATTTTATTTTGTCAAATATTTTCTTCACTATGCCACTTGTTGGATTCTGATAGATCAAAATCCAAATATGAAATTGGATGAAAATGGTTATTCTGTGGTGAACGGATTTGTATATCGATGGATGTAAGTAAGATAGTAAACGACTGTTGAATCAGCTTTGAAGAATGTACAGTGTAACTTATTAATGTGAATCTTAAATATTCCTCGGGTATTACCTACCCGTTAAAATATTTTCATCGTTAACAGTTTGTACAAAAGGATTTTTAATTACAATCTTTATGAAAACATATATACATATATATTTTCTTCAGATGTAATCATGGATTTAATGAGTCATTATGATATTAGACTCATTTGATTTACCGTTAGAATAAGAATATATAATCTCTAAAACATTAGAGATTATATAATCGCCACGTCGAACGAAGATAAATGATGTAGAACGATTCGTGGAACGATAATTATACTCGAGGTATAGAATGAGATGTTGAGGCATGGATTGTTGATAGTACTGGTGCTGTTACTGATGGTACTTTTGGTGCCGGTGATGTTGCTAAAGCTGGTAGATTTTGCACCATATTCTCCAAATTGATTACTCGAGCGCGAAGTTCGCTAACTTCTTCTATTATTCCGAGATGATTGTCGGTCGGAACGAGCGGATGAAAAAGGTTTAGAATTTTAGATATTACATATTCATAGCGAGATATTCAGGAAATGATGGTGAAAATGGTGTTTCGGATTGGTTTGTCGGTAAGTGCTTCAGATTCTTTGCCAAGAGTGCAGGTTGGTGGGTGGAAAGAATCGCTTTCTACTCGTCTCCATTGATTAAGTCGACTATGATCCCATCAGATAAATTGGGGATGGCTGATTGGTTGATTCATTCTGGTGACAATGCTTTCGGAGCTTGAGTGAAACTCTATGTCAGAATAGCTGTCGGAATAACTATCGGAATAGTTATCGGAATCTAAGGGACTCGAACTGGTTGAGGGACTCATCTCGTACGATCAGATGAAGGGTTTTCGATAAGGAATAGAATAGGATGTAGATTAGTACCCTGCAATACATAATTTACATATGCATATATAATACTAAAATCCCATAAGTTACGGAGGAATCTACGGAAGCTGTCAGGCAAAGGCAACAATAACAGATACGCTAAGATATGAATTTATCTATACACTATCTATGCAATAGAGGCAGTAAGACGTGTCTAGAATTTAAGGATGATAAGCAAATAATTTTTGACACTAATGATAAGCAAAACTTTTGACATGCAGACACGGTCGAAGTCCAGACTCACTAATGCATCCTAACGACTTATCAGTTATACACACTAATGCAGACCTGGTTCGCTAAGACCACCGCTCAGATACCACATGTAAAGACCCGTCCTAATCCATAAGGACGAATACAATAACATATGATTACATCGCGAGGTATTGACCTCTATATGATACATTTTTACAAACATTGCATTCGTTTTTATAAGACAATCTTTCATTACATTGAAAGTTGACAGGTATGCATACCATTTCATAATATCCAACTATAAATGACCTAATCTGACATTTACTTAATAATAATCTCTAATGAACTTCAACGACTCGAATGCAACGTCTTTTGAAATATGTCATGAATGACTCCAAGTAATATCCTTAAATATGAGCTAATGCACAGCGGAAGATTTCTTTCAAACCTGAGAATAAACATGCTTTAAAGTGTCAACCAAAAGGTTGGTGAGTTCATTAGTTTATAGTAATCATTTCATTTCCATCATTTTAATAGACCACAAGATTTTTATTTCTCATAAATATACATCTCATAACAGGCATTTCGCAAACTACATAGAGATAAAAATTATTCATACGGTGAACGCTTGATAACCGAACTAACAGGATGCATATAGAATATCCCCATCATTCCGGGACTCTCATCGGACATGATAATCGAAGTACTAAAGCATTCGTAACCCGAATGGGACGTGTCAAGGTCCATAGATCTATCTTTAGGATTCGCGTCAATTAGGGGCCATTTCCCTAATTCTTAAGCTACCAAGCTAAAAAGGGGCATATTCGATTCAATAATCCAACCATAGAATGTAGTTTCGATTACTTGTGTCTATTTCGTAAAACATTTATAAAAACAGCGCATGTATTCTCAGCCCAAAAATATAAAGGGTAAAAAGGCAAGTGAAACTCACCATAATGTATTTTGTAGTAAAAATACATATGACGTTATTGAACAACGGAAACAATGCAGGGTTGACCTCGGATTCACGAACCTATATCATTTATATATATATATATATATATATATATATATATATATATATATATATATATATATATATATATATATATATATATATATATATATATATATATATATATTAACACATATAATGGTAACCGAACAAATTTATATATATTATTGATCTACTTGTTATTTTAGTGGCTTATGTGTTTCATTAATAACTTAATTAACTCTATTTATTTTATATACTTTAGATAAATATTTAGTATTTATTATAAAAAAAAATATCAATGTAGTTATGTAATATATTTTCTTATATATATATCATATTTATTTATGTAGTAAATTAATGATAATAATCTTAATAGTGATAATAAAAATAAAAATTTGATAATAGTAATAGCCATTTTATTTGTAGTAATACTGAAATACTAATAATAATATTAATGATAATAATAATGATAATAAATATAATGTAAATAAAATTATATAAAAATCAGGTTAATGAAAATAATAATAATAATGATAGTAATAATGATAATAGTAATGCTAATAATAATCATAATCATAATACTAATAATAATACTTATTTAATAATAATGATACTAATAATAATAAGAGAGGTACCTTTAAAAGCTTTTCCTTAAAAAATGCATCAGATCAGGCTTGAACCCGAGACCTCTCGGTTATACACAACACTCCAAACCATCTAACTGTCCCAGCTTTTTTTATTTTATTCCTACATTAATCTATATATCCCGTATTTTGTTTTGGCACACCAGAAATTACACGACCCAATAACACTTTTCGGCCCAATTAACTTAACAAGAAACTCAGCCCAACAATTCTCGGTTATAGGTCCAATAATACGGTACCAGGCCTAACTTCAATTTGAAGTTGTTAAGTATTTTGCTGTTAAAAGAATAAATGTCCAGCTTGTTATCTAAACCCCACCATTTATCATTACAATTAATATTTTGATAAGATGAGTGATTTGGGTCCTAAGGTGGCCCCTTTTTGTTCGACAAAATTGAAACAAAGTTATACATTGGATCCCATTTAAATCATCAACTTAATTTATCTCATCATCATAATATTATTATTGTTTCATCATCATTATCAAAACAGAAACATAATCACGGCAGTTAGTTGCAGTAGCAGCGTAAACCATATCATCTTCATTCTAAATTAAGCGTAATTTCCTTTCAACGTAACAAATTTACTGTGTTAACGTCTTCTTCTTCTTCTCACTGTATCGTTTTTCTCGCTTTGGGTTAGTTTCAATCAGACAGAAGATAGATGGCAGTAGCAGCAATAGTTACAGCTGAATGACAGTAATGGTGGTGGTGTTGTGTAAATGTAAAACAGAAACATGAATATAGCAATTTAACAGGGTGGTTCCGGTGGTGATGTTTTTGATCAGAGAGAGAGAAAGGGTAAGATATAGAGAGAAGAGAGATGAAGGTTAAATGGTTGTTAATGGTTGATCAAACTTCAAAGGTGGTGATAGTTTATGGTGAGCAATGATGTTACGAGTAAGAAGAAGATGGTGGCATAGGTTATCAAATGATGAAGGTGACGATAGAGTCTCGGTGGTGGTGAATGGTTGTGATGGGTCTTAAATGGTGGTTTCAAATGGGTGGCGAGTTTAATGGTGAACGAACCATGGTTTAGTGTGGGTGATGAAATGGTGGTCGATGGGTTCAAGAAAACAGAAAACAATTTTTAGTTTCATCGTGAAGGTGATCGAACATTATTTATGGATTCTTACAATTAACTGATAGATATCATGGTGAAGGGTAATACATCGTACGGAGTATGTAATATAAGTGAAGAAGAAGAAAAACATACGCGAGTCTTGATCTGAGCAAAAATGGCGAATTCCAAAAGTGATGAAAATGATGATCCTCGACTAAACTAATGAGCCGAATGATGATGATGTCAATGATAGGTTTATGTTGATCGAATAATGAGTTGCTGATAAAAGAAAGAACCGAACTTAGTTGCAAGTTGGTGTAGGTGATCGCGGTTTAGAAGAAAGAACAAAAATATAAAGGATGGTGATTAGTTTCGGTGGTGGTGGCTTGTTTCTTCAACCGAAATATATAGAGTAAGTGGTGGTGAATTGTGATGACCCGAAATTTTTTGACTTATTTAAACCAATTCTCTCTACGATTTATTATTTTAACACGTTAAACAAAGTCTGTTAGATTGAGTCTCAAAATTTTAGAACTGTTACATATATACAATTACTTTTGACTACTCTTGACGATTCATGAACAATTATATGTATGTATATATATATATGTACAAGTAAAAACGACTTTTCTACAGTAAAAATTAATTTGCTACAGTGAAACCGTATTTTGCTACAGTGAAACCGTATTTGAAGCACTTTACGGTAGAAAGTGCAGATCTCCTATCTGTTGGAGTGAAGTAGGAGAAAGACAACTTACTGGGCCAGAAATTATTCATGAAACCACCGAAAAGATCATTCAAATACAACAGCGATTGAAAACGGTCATGAGTCGCCAAAAGAGTTATGCTGATGTAAGAAGAAAACCGCTAGAATTTCAAGTGGGCGACAAAGTCATGTTGAAAGTGTCACCCTGGAAAGGCGTTGTACGATTCGGTAAACGAGGAAAGCTAAGTCCTAGGTACGTAGGACCCTTTGAAATCACCGAAAGAATTGGAACAGTTGCTTATCGATTAAAGCTACCGCAAGAACTTAGTAGTGTTCACAACACATTTCACGTGTCAAATTTGAAGAAATGTTTAGCTGAAGAGGATGTCGTAATTCCTCTTGACGAAATACGAATCAATGATAAACTCCATTTTATCGAAGAACCTGTTGAAATCATGGACCGTGAGGTCAAACAATTAAAACAAAGCAAAATACCGATAGTTAGGGTTCGTTGGAACGCAAGACGAGGACCCGAGTTTACTTGGGAACGTGAAGATCAGATGAAGCAAAAGTATCCACATTTGTTCACTGATATCGCTCATGAAACAGGTACTACTCAAAATTTCGGGACGAAATTTTCTTTAACGGGGAGGTACTGTGATGACCCGAAAATTTTTGACTTATTTAAACCAATTCTCTCTACGATTTATTATTTTAACACGTTAAACAAAGTCTGTTAGATTGAGTCTCAAAATTTTAGAACTGTTACATATATACAATTACCTTTGACTACTCTCGACGATTCATGAACAATTATATGTATGTATATATAT